>NC_053157.1:10957021-11579521 GCF_016835505.1 Polypterus senegalus | reverse complement strand
ATCCTGACTAGTCTCCCAGTTCCTGCTGCTGAAAAACATCCCCACATCATGATGCTGCCACCACCATGCTTCACTGTAGGGATGGTATTGGCCTGGTGATGAGCGGTGCCTGGTTTCCTCCAAACGTGACGCCTGCCATTCACACCAAAGAGTTCAATCTTTGTCTCGTCAGACCAGAGAATTTTGTTTCTCATGGTCTGAGAGTCCTTCAGGTGCCTTTTGACAAACTCCAGGCAGGCTGCCATGTGCCTTTTACTAAGGAGTGGCTTCTGTCTGGCCACTCTACCATACAGGCCCGATTGATGGATTGCTGCAGAGATGGTTGTCCTTCTGGAAGGTTCTCCTCTCTCCACAGAGGACCTCTGGAGCTCTGACAGAGTGACCATCGGGTTCTTGGTCACCTCCCTGACTAAGGCCCTTCTCCCCTGTTCGCTCAGTTTAGATGGCCAGCCAGCTCTAGGAAGAGTCCTGGTGGTTTCGAACTTCTTCCACTTACGGATGATGGAGGCCACTGTGCTCATTGGGACCTTCAAAGCAGCAGAAATTTTTCTGTAACCTTCTCCAGATTTGTGCCTCAAGACAATCCTGTGTCAGAGGTCTACAGACAATTCCTTCGACTTCATGCTTGGTTTGTGCTCTGACATGAACTGTCAACTGTGGGACCTTCTATAGACAGGTGTGTGCCTTTCCAAATCAGGTCCAATCAACTGAATTGACCACAGATGGACACTAATGAAGCTGCAGAAACATCTCAAGGATGATCAGGGGAAACAGGATGCACCTGAGCTCAGTTTGGAGCTTCATGGCAAAGGCTGTGAATACTTATGGACATGTGCTTTCTCAGTTTTTTTTATTTTTAATAAATTTGCAAAAACCTCAAGTAAACTTTTTTCACGTTGTCATTATGGGGTGTTGTGTGAGAATTCTGAGGAAAAAAAATGAATTTAATCAATTTTGGAATAAGGCTGTAACATAACAAAATGTGGAAAAGGTGATGCGCTCTGAATACTTTCTGGATGCACTGTATATATACTGTATAGGACAGCTTGCATATTGTAATCTTTTTATTTCGGCAATTAAAGGTGTCATTTTGCTTGGCAACCTTTTTCAAATTAAAGAAAAAATAAATAAATCACAATTATTATTTTTTTTCTTCTTGAAGAAAAAAGAAGTTCTGGTGCTGCTGCAGCAGATTGACAGCAATTACTTTGAGTGTCAAGTGGGAGACAAAAAGGGAAAAGTCCACAAGTCGCATATGAAGATAATCACCCCCTTGAAGTCGGAGGAAAGCAACAGAAGATATTCACAGGTATGTTTTGCATGGTCCTCATTGATGAATTTAAAGAAGTCCGGAATGCTCTCGCCATGACATTGACCACACTGTTGACTTTCAGTCAAATAAGCACTGATATCTCTCTGGAGGGTATTAAAGGGGGGGCCTGACAGGGTCTGTAATTACAACGACACAGCCAAATAGTGCAGTACAGGAATCCACGTGTAAGAAGGCCAGATGTCAAACATTCTGGCAATGGTGATAAGATGTCAGGTCAAGTCAGGTCAGGTTGGGGAGCATGCATTTGTACAGTGTGTTGCCGCACCCATCACACAATGAAACGGCTCGGGATCCTGGTTGGCAACCCCCCAGGAAGACACACGGTCCAGTCCCACCCACCAGAAATGATTATCTATCTGCCGCAGCCAGGTGTTACATGGGCATCCCCTTGGCCTGCTCCTCAACAAGGAAGATCCTATGAGCCAGATCACACTTTGGGAACCATAATGCCGTAACTGACGCTCCCTCACAATGCAGGTAAATGTGCCTCATTCGGGACTCCGTAACCAACCGCTCATTCGAGACAAAGTCAAACCAGTGGTACCCAAAGATTCTCCAAAGGGGCACAGTACCGGAGTCCAGTCTTTGTCTCAGGTCACTGGATAGCGTCCATGTCTCTCAACCAATATAGCAAGACAGGAAGCATCAGGATTCTAAAAACATGGACTTTCGTCTTTTTACAGAGATATCGGGAGCACCACACACCCCTTTCCAGCGATTTCATGAACCCCCCCATGCTCTCCCAATACGTCAACTGACATATAAGGGTTCATTATGCCCCAGAATTGTATACAGTATGGTGAGCCTTTGGGGCACCATTGGACTAGGGGACTATGGGAAATCTTCCTTTAGTAACAAGAATAATACATTTTACATATATTGCACCTTTCCCATGCTCCTAGTGCAGCGCCTAAATAATTATACATTATGAAAACAATTTATCATTCAAAGCAAGTCAGCTGAAGGGAATGAGAAAATTCACAAGATATAAAAAAAAATCCAAAACAAGCAATTCTAAAGAATTTAAGAAACTACGGCTCCCATTTGAGTCTGTGTGAAACAGAGTCAGCTCCAAAGCTGAATACTCAAGTGAGAAGAGCAATAAACATGGAGGCCAGTGGCAGCTTTGAAGTAATTTGTTTTTCATGGCTTCAAGTATCATAAACTGTATACAGTAAGTGTGAAGCGCTCTCGAAATCTGGGCGTCATGGGAGTAACTCCAAACAAACACAGCTGTCAAAAAAGGCCTCACATTGGGTCTCGACTAAGCTTGGCAACGGCAGGACTGGTGACTCTGAAATGACCACATGAGTGTGTGCACCCTGACCATCTCTGGTTTCTACCTTGCCTTTTAATGCTCGCTAATTTAGGTTCTGACCCTTCACAATTGGATTAAAGTGGGTTTGAGAATATTACAACATATGACCAAAAGTGTGTGGACACGTGACCATCACCCCCATATAAGCTTGCTGGACATCCAGTCCCAAGCCCATGGCCATTAATACAGAGATGGGTCGCCTATAACACCCTTCACTCTTTTTCCACAAGATTTTGCAGTGAGCCCTTTCAGCCAAAAGAGCATTTGTGAGGTCAGGTACTGATGTTGGATGAGAAGACCAGGCTCACAATCAGTGTTCAGTTCATCCCAAAGGTATTCAATGGTGTAAAGGTCAAGACTCTGTGCAGGCCACTCAAAATCCTCCATGTTTTTATGGGCCTGATTTTGTGCAATGGGGCACAGTGATGCTGCCTACTCCAAACTGTTGCCATAATTGTTTGAAATGTTTTTGCAAGCTGCAGCATTAACAGAGGCAGAGTCCAAACCCTGCCATTATCTCTTCTCCACCAAACCTTACAGTAGGCACTATGAATTACAGAATGTAGTGTTCTCCTGGAATCCCCCAAACCCAGATTCATTCATCAGACTACCAGATGGTGACGTGTGGTTCATCACTCCAGAGAGCACATGTCCATGGCTCCAATGGTGGCATGCTTTACACAACTTCAGCCGACGCTTGGCATTGCACATACTGACCCTTAGGCTTGCATGCAACTGCTTGGCCATGGAAATCCACTTCATGAAGCTCCTGACGCACAGTTCTTGTGGAGATTTTACTTCCAGAGGCAGATTGAAACGCTGTTGTGAGTGATGCCCCAGAGGATAGGCCTTTTTAAGTGCATCAGTATTCAGAGGCCCTGCTCTTTGAGTTTCTTTGGTGTACCACTTCAAGGCTAAACTGTTGTTGCTCCTCACAGTTTCCATTTCACAATAATTGCACTTACAGTTGACCAGCGTATATTCAGCAGAGGAGAAACTTCATGTACTGACTTGTGACCAAGGTGGCATCTTATGATATTGTCACGTTTAAAGTCACTGAGCTGTTCAGTACGAGCCAAAGTTTGTCACTGGAGATTGCACGGCCATGTGCTTTGATTTGATGCACCTGTGAACAATGAAACACTTGAACTCAGCGATTTGGGAGGCTGTCCACATACTTTTGGCCACAGAGTTCGTTATATCAAGGCACAGAAGAAGAAGATGACTATCTGAAATAACAAAAACCAAAGCGGATCTCTTGCCATTTGTGCACTACGCTTACCACCCTCTCATCAGCCTGAAGACACAACTAACACCTTAATGTCTGTTTTCTTTTTTTCTTTCTTTAAGGGATCCTATTCTGATGGCATGGACTATCAGTACCAGGGGCAGCAAGCTGAAGTCCTGCATGACTTCATTTCCGGTGAGAGTTTCCTTTTGTTTGTCACTCGAGTAAAGCCCACCTCAGAAAGCCATACTGTTTATTGAGTAGTAAGAGGCGGCCCTGGCCTCCATACTCGCCATTGTCCTCTGCAGAGGTGTGTTGGCTGATTTCCCAAAAACTGAGGCAGAACCATCTGTAGGATCAAATGGGCCTCACAGGCCTCTTTAAAGCATTTGCTTCAAGGGTCAGGAACTAAAAAAACTAGCGCAACTCTGTGAAACAGTGATTCTCTTAATCTGTGAGAACAT
Organism: Polypterus senegalus; assembly: GCF_016835505.1. NCBI lineage: Eukaryota > Metazoa > Chordata > Cladistia > Polypteriformes > Polypteridae > Polypterus > Polypterus senegalus. The sequence continues at coordinate 11,575,178 of NC_053157.1, read as the reverse complement.
AAATAATTATTTAACAAAAGAGATCATCGGTCCATGTCACTCATTAGCTTATTCTGTAGGCCCGCTAGCTCTGTGTGAGAAAGCTCTGAAAATACTCCTGCTTACAAGTTTTATCTCAATGTCCTCCTAGAACGGCTACAGCACAGCTGCCATTAAATGGAGATGAAACACCGTACAAGGGGTACTAAAAACGTTAAGATACACTAAGTAGCGTAAAAGAAAGAGAGGACAATGATAAAGAGTTGGAGTGGCAAGACGTCCACACCGTATAATCGGATGCAGCATGAAAGTCCAAAAAACATGCAATTATTGTGGAGTCATCTCTGCAGATGCGAGTTCACAACAGAACTGCCAAAAATGGCAGTGCTACCAGACTTTCAGTCCTCCCGACAGGAAGAGGCGGGTCCAGCGGACACCAGAAAGTGACATCAGAGGTGTTCTAGCTGCAGAGAGAGAGAGAGAGAGAGAGAAATATGTTAAGACACAGCGCCAACCCTGGTGCGGCAGTGGGATTGCAGTCACTAGAGCCCTTCAGCTGTCCACACGCGTGACAGTAGTTATTAGCATACAACGCCTTCAGGAAGTCTTCAGACCCCCTCGCTTTTTTTTTTAAGTTGCAGACTTTCCGAATCCACAATGCTTTGGGCCAACACCATGTCACATTGGTTAGAGCTGCTGCCTCACGTCTCCATTGTCCTAAATTTGGAGTTTGCCTTTTCAGCGGTCACTTGAAACAAGAACGATGCCTGTCAACATTATGTGTGTCAGTCCTTGGCGTCCTGCTGTGGCACTTGATACCACAGCTACATCGCCAAGCTTCTCCTGTCTATAGTCGACATGTTCCCAGGAGTCTTGGCATTAAACCTCCTTTTTGTTGGACTAACCAGCACCATCTTGTGGATCTTTTAGAATGGCCAGGAAGGACAGACACCATCAGTTGGCCTTGTCATCAGAACTGTGACGTTTTTGACCACCACCCTCCCAATTTAAGTCTGCGCTAATTGTGTTGGCTGGAGGGTCCGTGTTCATCTCCTCCGCTGTCAACTGTCCTTATCTCAGTTATAATGTTAATGGACTTTATGATGCCAAGATTTATTTATGTTAATTGTTGAAATTGATCTGTTTTGCTGTGTATTTAGTACAGTTTGTGTGTTCATTTATATAAATGGATTGTAGTTTATTTACTGTTAATACCTTGCAGTGTAGCTAGAAATGTACGCAAGGATGTCCTTTGTGAAGAGCAGTGCAGTCAGTGTGTGTAAAAGTATTCACCCCCTTTTTTACACTTTACTGTTGTACAACATTGAATTGCAGTGGATTTAGTTTGAGTTCGACACTGAGCAACAGGAATAGATAGACTCAACGTGAATGTCTCTGCAAAGTGGTCTAAATGAATTACAAATATAAAACACTAAATAATGGATTGCATAAATCTTCACCCTGAGGGCACTGTAAAATATGTCCAATAGCGCTTTATAGCAATAAAATGTGAAAACATCCAAGGTGGTGAATACTCTTTATAGGCACTGCATGCAAAAATATGTTTAATTAATTGAATAGGTATGATTGTAGATGGCTGAGGAGTACAATATTCCACTTTACATTGAGATATAAAATAATATCTGTCAGCATTTTTTTTTTTGGGTTGAAATTTAGTATCTGTTATTTTGTTCTCCTTCAGAACAACCAGATGACTTAACCCTGAAGACTGGAGACACGGTGTCCATATTGGGGAAAATTGATAATGATTGGTTCAGTGGGACATGTCGGGGTCGAACTGGAATCTTCCCAGTCAGCTTTGTGAGAGTAATTGTGAGTGAGGGTTTCCTTTTTTTCCCACATTATCTTCTTCATTAAGGCCTCATATCGATGACTTCATGCAGGAATTTTTACATATTAATCGAGGCTTAAATTATCCACAGTACCTTAAGCTCCTGCCTCTCAGCTCATTGTAGTGTAATTAAATTGTATGGAACCCTGTAACTTTTGCTTCTATGCCAAACAGAACTTAATAATTTCTTTTTTTATTATTATTTATTTATTTACTTGTTTGAAATTTTATTAATTTTATTGCAATCATTCCATAACCCTAACCCTAATCAATCCATTTTTACAAAAAGTAGGATTAAGAACAAGTCGACCCCCACCCCTGAGAGAGAGAGCATGGCCAACGGGGTAAAACTTAAGGCTTGTAAACGTACCTAAATTGATGAGTTTAATGGGCCAATAGAGATGAATGGAGGAGAAAAAGAAATGCGGAGATAATTGCTTCCTTGGTGCTTTAAAAGCTTATTCTAAAATATTACTGATTAGATCCTGCCAGGTTTTGAAAAAAATTCTGTACAGATCCTCTAACAGAATATTTGATTTTTTCCAATTTCAAATTGTATAACACACCGGTTTCCCACTGACTTAAAAGAGGAGAGTTAGGATTCTTCTAGTTTAGCAAAATAAGTCTGCGGGCCAAAAGTGAAGTGAAGGCAATCACAGTTTGTTTGTCTTTCTCCACTTTAAGCCCCTCTGGAAGAACCACAAACACAGCTGTTAATGGGCTAGGAGGGATTGTGAGTCCAATGGCTGTCTGAAAGGTAATCAAAAATTTTGGTCCAGAATGATGTTAGTTTGGTGCAGGCCCAAAACATGTGACCCAGTGAGGCTGGAACTTGACTGCAGCGTTCGCAGGTTGGCTCTCGCCCTGGAGACATTTTGGAGAGTTTTAGGCGAGACAGATGTGCTCGATATATAATTTTGAGTTGTATAATTGTATGCTTTGCGCATATGGAGCTCGAGTGAATTCTCTTCATTGCTATCTTCCACTCCTTTTCTGATATATTGATTGAGAGATCTTTTTCCCAGTGTCCTCTTGGATCTTTGAAAGGGAGGGACAGTAAAATGATTTTATACATTGCAGAGATGGTGTCTAAGTACTTGAAATTGAGCAATATTTTTTCCAGCATGGACGAGGGTGCAAGATGAGGAAAATCGGGCAGGTTCTGTTTAACAAAGTTCCTAATTTGAAGATAATGAAAGAAATGTGTAGCTGGAAAGTTAAATTTGGAATGCAATTGTTCATAGGATTCAAAGATGTTGTCTATATAAAGATCTCTAAGCAAGTTAATCCCAAATTTTTTCCAGATATTAAAAACTGCATATGTTTGTGAAGGTTGAAAGAGGTGGTTCTCTTGCAGAGGTGCCGCAGATAAAAGATTCTCCATCTTAAAATGCTTTCTACATTGGTTCATGTTCTGAGTGAGTGAAGCACAATTGGGTTATTAGTATATTGCCGATAACGTGTGTTTATTGGAGCACAGAGCAGGGAATATAAAGAAGTACTGCAGGATTTTATTTCTATTGCGGACCAAGCCTGTGTATGTTCATCTGTTTGTGTCCGTGTCCAGGTTTTTATAGCTTGTATGTTTGCTGCCCAGTAATAAAACTGAAAGTTGGGTAGTGCCATGCCACCTTCTGTCTTAGATCTTTGTAGGGTCGCTCTTTGGATACGTGGATGTTTTAAGTTCCAAATAAATGAGGTTATGGTTGAATCAAACTGCTTAAAAATGATTTATTGATGTATATTGGGATGTTTTGAAATAAAAAGAGAAGCTTAGGAAGGATATTCATCTTAACAACGTTAATTCTTCCAGCTAGAGTGAGATGAAGGGTTGACCATCTGTGCAAGTCTTGCTTAATTTTTTCCATGCAGATGGCAAAATTTTGTTGATAAAGAGCTTTAGGTTTACCCCGAGGTATTTAAACTGTTTTGCAATGATAAAAGATAGTGTGTCTAATCTAATATTATATGCTTGAGAATTCACTGGAAAGAGTACACTTTTATTCAGATTGATTCTGAGACCGGAGATCTTTTGAAATTCTGTGAGTGCTGCTAAGACTGCAGGCACAGAATTTTGTGGGTCTGATATATACAGGACCATATCATCTGCATATAGAGAAATTGTCTGTTCCAGTCCTTCTCTTATAATCCCTTTTATCTGATCAGCATTTCAACAGTGAACTGCCAGTGGTTCAATGGCGATTGCAAACTTAATAACTTCTAATGGGAAGGTTGACAGTGATACCTACAAGTAAATGGCCTAAAGACTAGCTTCTGCTAGAAAAAAATGACAATTTCTTAAGAATATAAATAAATGGACCCACAACTTCAGCACATTCACCTTCTCATGTAAAATAACTTCATCAATAAACAAGCAAAAGAAAATAATACAAGCTGGTTATGCAGTTAGCAGGCCTTCTATTCTTCAATCCAAACCCAAACAGCAATGTACTGCACTCTTTAAAAAAAAAACTAAGTAAGAAGATAGAAGGAAAAATATATATAAATACATATATAAAAATAAATACATTTATCATATTATAGTAGTAAAGTGACTGGAATATTTAAAGTTTGTGCAGAAATTGTATCGTTGGAGCTCAGATGAAATGATGACAAAGAAAGAAAACCCTTTACTTACAGCCTTATTGTTTCCAACAAGCAGCATCTAGACCAAGAAACTAAAGATGCACGATTCCTGTTAGCGCTTTAAACTTAGAATATTCCCGGTCTGTTTGAAGAAGCTCATCTTTTTCTTCCTGGACTCTAGCAGAGCAGGCCAACTGCCATTTCTTCCAGGTTTCAGTCAGTCCCCAACCACAATGCTGAACCCCCAGTCCGTCTTCAAATTCGTTCACTAAATTTTAAAACTACCACCTTTATTTTCTTCTTAATCACCTTTTTTCCTATTATTCTTGTTCTTTTACATTCACCCTCAATTCATGAAAAAATGACCCACATACCCTGTCTCTATGCCAGCACATGTCCAACTCACTTTTTTTTTTTTTTTGACACTAGGGGGCTTCGCTCGCCAACACCCCTGCCTGCGCTACACGCCGGAAACTTTGCATCTCTACTGTTCGCATATGTGGATTTCACTTTCACCAAACAACAAAACTTTTAATTCTCGCGGATACTCCACTTCATTGGGAAGAAACACTATGTTTCCCTGATGACAACACAAATTAGTCAATCTACAAGTCTTCGACTTAAAGTTTAAAGCCAGACAATATCTACATACTTCTGTCATATCACCTATGTCCATCATCTAAGGATTATTATTATCTATACTAATAAAAGGCAAAGCCCTCACTCACTGACTCACTCACTCACTCACTCACTCACTCACTCACTCACTCACTCACTCACTCATCACTAATTCTCCAACTTCCCGTGTAGGTAGAAGGCTGAAATTTGGCAGGCTCATTCCTTACAGCTTCCTTACAAAAGTTGGGCAGGTTTAATTTCGAAATTCTACGCGTAACGGTCATAACTGGCAGGTATTTTTCTACATATACTGTAATGGAGTTGGGGGCGGAGTTTCGTGTGACATCATCACGCCTCCCACGTAATCACGTGAACTGACTGTCAAATCAGTACATAGAAAACCAGGAAGACCTCCAAAAAGCGCTGAAGAAAACATGCATTATACAATTGAGAAGGCAGCGAAACAATAAGAAGCGAGCGAGTGACATATACAACCATATTCATGAGTGCTGCTACTTCAGAAAGAAAGCATGGTGTAAACCTAAAGTTTAAATTAAGTTCATAGACAGGCTACCGCTGGCGTTTCACATGCCCACGGGTAATGCGGGATACAAGTTTAATGAGAGGACGCAGGATATAAACGAGAGTTTTGATCACTTTGTAATTAAGTTAAAATTGCAGGTGAAGGGCTGTGCTTATGCAAATTCCGAGAGACTGTGTTTGTGGGAGGATTGACAGTTGAGGCGGGTGGGGGAGTCACGTCATCATCTCCCCTCCCATTCACCTCATTTCGCTCTGAGCTGAGCTCAGCGCTACGCACGCAGTGTTACGGAAGCAACTTTGTGACGCTGCCACCAAATACTCACAGAAAAATCCACAAGTTAATACACACGCTGTCTCTACATTTTCTCCACACTGAATCCTCCAGGCACTACTTACAAAAGGTTACATTGACAATCGTGTTACGTTAGTTTTAAAATGTTTCCTTTTCTTAGCACAAGCACAGCTGAGAAGCTGCAATGCATGTGCTCCATAACGTGTTAAAAAATCACGTATTTAATCACACTTTACATTACAAGCAAAGGGTAACTTCTGTCAATGCATGATTTCCTGGTACACCGATTACTTTGATCAGCGCTTCCCGATTCATTTTACCCTCGCACCACCTTGGTTTGAGAAGAAGTATGAAAATATATGAGGTTAACACAGAAAAACAGATCACCAATTGAATCTTTATGAATAATCGATTTGCCATAAATAATTGTTTTGGTAAAGCCATACTCAGTGTAATCCTCCTTCCATTTTATACTTTTTCCGCCACTAGCCATGATTAAATAAACGGTAAAAAAGTAAGAGCGAAGCGAGGGTGACTTATTCAGGCCGGCAGGCGACAGCTCAATAGCTCGAATTTGGACATAAGTAGGTTCTATTTAGTCACCAGAAATATCTTTGGTAGGAATGGAAGTTGAATTTAGTCTTTAAATTTCTATGGTAAAGAAAAAGTTATGCAATGATGACTACATTTAACTATATAAAGTCAGAAGTTGTATATATAAAGTAATTCGCGAATATATAAAGTCAAAACTTGAATATATAAAGTCAGCGTCGGAATACAGGCTATAAAGTCACCGCTGGAATATATAAAGTCCAAACATGAGTATATAAAGACGGCGTTGGAATATTTCAGAATATATAAAGTAAGCGCTGGAATCTATAAAGTCAAATCTTCAATATATAAAGTCAGCGCTGGAATATCCATCCATTTCCCAACCCGTTGAATCCGACCACAAGGTCACGGGGGTCTGCTGGAGCCAATCCCAGCCAATACTGGGCGCAAGGCAGGAACCAAAAACAGTGTTTTTTTAATTTATTTTTCTGAATACGTTTTTGTTAACTTAGTTCAGTTCAGAGTTGTTTCAATCAATATATTTTGACTTTCACATTATGTATTCAGGAGTGAGTTTATATACTCCGATGCTGACTTTATATAATCAGGAATGACTTTATAAATTCCGAAGCTGACTTTATATATTCAAGTTTTGACCTTATATATTCAGACGCCGACTATATATATTCACAAAATCAACTTATTTGCCTGTTTGGCACCCCATAGTATATGTGTGTGTGTATATATGTACACATGTATGTGTGTATACACTCTATATATATATATATATATATATATATATATATATATATATATATATATATATATAGATATATATATATATATATATATATATAGATATATATAGATATATATATATATATATATAGATATGTGCCAGCAACACTCATGACAATGACAAAACAATTACATTGTCAATCATGTTACGTTATTATTAAAATGTTTCCTTTTCTTTTTACTTCTCGCTGCCAAGCGTGGGTATTTTGCTATATATATATATATATATATATATATATATATATATAGATATATAGATATGACAACAACACTCATATCAAAGACAAAACAATTACATTAACAATCATGTTACGTTATTTTTTCCTTTTCTTTTTCATAACTTCTTTAACACACTACTTCTCCGTTGCGAAGCGCGGGTATTCTGCTAGTCCTTACTAATTCCTACCATTAATTTTCCTGTGATCTACATTAAGCTTACTGGCCTATAGTTGCTTGGATCTGCCTGGTCACTCTTTTTATATAATGGGATGATATTTGCCATTTCGCAGACCTTCGGAATCTCTCCAATGTGCAGTGACTTCCTAAAAATATGCGTCAAGGGTTTATATTTGTACTCGCTAACCTCCTTAAGAACTCGAGGGTAAATATTATCTGGCCCTGGTGATTTGTTTGATTTCAGCCTACTTAATCTCAGCGGCTCTTCTTCCTCTACAATTTCCAAATCACTCAGTACGTCCTTAGTAGTCCCTTTTTACCACTGGGAGGGTTAACTACTTCCTCATACGTGAAGACCTCATAAAAATGCAAGTTTAGAACATCTGCTATTTCCCTGTCTCCATTTTTTAATTCCTTTTTACTATTCCTGATGCACTTTGCCTCCTGCTTGAGTGTTCTTTTACGACTACATCAATACATGTGAACAATTAACATTGATTGCTTTAAAGAATGTAGTAAATATGCTCAATAAGATAAAATGAAAATTGTAATAATAATGATTATTTTTAATAACAGGCTGATAATCCCGGAACGGCAAAGAGAAAAAGCTTCAGCTCCTCTTCAGCCTTCATCAGGTAGGAGACGAGCTGTTCTCTCAATAAGACGAGAAGTTTTCATTACATTTTGCATGTGACACATGCTGCCCGTCATGATTTATTGTGATTGGTTGAAGATTAAGATTATGTTGGAAATACTTTGAAAATGTAAGACAGCATGCAGACATAAAGAAGAAACATGATGAGTAGTGTAAATGTACTGACCACCATAATAATAAAAAATAATAATTCATTACATTTATATAGCGCTTTTTTATCAGTTACTCAAAGCACTCAGCAATTGCAGGTTAAGGGCCTTGCTGAAGGGCAGAGTCCCTTTTTGGCATTTATGGGATTCGAACCGGCAACCTTCCAACTGCCAGTGCAGATCTCTAGCCTCAGAGCCACCATTAGTATGGCGCACCTTCAAACATCCCACCTGATCCCTTAGCCAGATGTCAACTTTTGTCTTTAATGAATCCGCTCGGCTTCATCCCTTATCACTTGAGCACGCTTAGCATGGACTTTCAGTTTAATTTTATTTCTACTCATACGTGTGAGAGATGTCTTTTCTGCAATACTCATTCAGAAATGACTTTTTTTAAAGCATTTTTTTTTTTACATTTCAGCGGTCCAAGATGCAAGGCTCGTTTTGATTTTGAAGGTGAACAGGCGGACGAGTTGACTCTCGCAGAAGGCGACGTCATCAAGCTGCATGAGTACGTGGACGAGGAATGGGCCAAAGGAGAGCTGCGAGGCCAAATCGGGATCTTCCCACTGAACTATGTGGAAATTATTGAGGATCTGCCTTCATCTTCACAGAGCAAAAGCACCAGTTCAGGTACTCGGAGTGTTAGATTGTCCAGGTTTACCTCATAATCACCAATTAACGTAAGTAGGTCAGCATGAAGTTTGTTAACCAAAATTTCTACTCAACGCCTTAATGATAATGCAGGTGGGCTACATGAATGGTGTGTTTTACAACCAGAACAAAAAAAATGCGTACAAATGGTAGCTTCACAAACCCCAATCCTTTCGCACCGCTCCATCAGTGTCACATTGACAGCCTCATGTAAATCAAATTGTTTTTATTTCTGTAGTTATATTCTTGAATAAAAGCACACGTGTTTGATAGTTGGACTAAAGTCTTCACACATTTTACACTTCACGTCATCATTAGTATAACATGGAAAAAGTTTCTGCTTTAGGTATGTGTTCAGCATTTCTCACATTTCCTTTCATCCAACACTTACCCAGACCTTTGTAGACACAGAACACACATGAAATGCATGTATTCCAAATAACGATATACTGAATTATTTAGCCTATACAACTTCAGGCACCTCACCTCACATGCAGATAAGGAGCCTTGGCTTGAGCTGGGAGAACGTTTTGCCAGAGTTGAGCTCTGTCAAGATGGGGGATTGGACAGCAGGCTGCTTGCTGCTTGTGCTGATCGACACATTTAAAAAACTAAAGACGCTGATGGTAGAGCTGTGAAGGGATTTAAAGTGGGCCCGGATTACAAGTTTTTTCGTAGGCTTCAGGAATTCTAGTGTTAAGGACTCTTAAGAAATAAGATTCTCTGGTCTGATAAAACCAAGGTTAGCATCATGTCTGGAGATAGGTACTGCTCATCAGTACACTTCCTATGGTCAAGCGTGGTGGTGGCGGCGGCAAAATCTTGCTGTGAGGTTGTTTTTCAGCGACAGAGAATGTGTGGACGAAGGTTCGAGACAACAGCAGGCAGACACCGATTCAAACAAGCAGAATTCTTTTTATTCTTTCCTTTCTTGGTGAGTAGAGAGACTGCGTTAGCTAACAGTTTTCTAAATCACAGCCCACCCCTCCCTTTTTACAGTAAGCTTTTATATCCTTTTTATCACGTACACCCTTCCCACAAAGCTTATCTTATAGTTGCAGCTTTACAAGTAGCCCTCCCTCACTGGTGGAGTAACTTCTTCCTTGTTAATTAAGACAGGGTGCTTTTTCCTAAGGGCTGACACACCCTTCATCCACCTCTTCCCGCTTAGCTTGCGACTATTCTCTACGCCCAGGCTCTAACCTTTAGCTTTCCTACATCACATACCTTAACAATCTTAATGCATTCATATGGTTAACACAAAGAACTCTTATACTTGCAGATATATACATTTTCTTAGCATCAGCTGGTTTACATAACATATTTTCCATCCACCCAAACGCGCCCAGATAGTAATCGTCAAGGCGTTTTAGACCTGGGGCAGCAGTAGCTCAGTCGGTAGAGCGGGTGGTCCAGCAATCGGAGGGTCGCAGGTTCGATCCTGGCTCCCAGCATGAGAATGCAGCTGTTGTGTCCTTGGGCAAGACACTTAACCTACCTTGCCTGCTGGTGGTGGTCGGAAGGATTGGTGGCGCCAGTGTTCGGCAGCCTCACTTCTGTCAGTGTGCCCCAGGGCAGCTGTGGCTACATAGTAGCTTATCATCACCAGCGTATGAATGTGTGTGTGTGTGAATGGGTGAATGACTGTTGTGTTGTAAAGCGCCTAGGGGGGTTCTTGAACTCTAGTTAGGCGCTATATCAAATACAGGCCATTTACCATTTACCATTTGTTTATCTAAGTACCAAATGTTACATTGCACTTAGGTGTAGTCTCAAGATCTTCTTCCTCTTTTGTGGACGAGGTCAAAAGGCCCTCAGCCCTTTGTTCAACTATTATTTAAGATATTGATTCAAATTTTTATTATTCCACAACTGGAAGACTAGACAGGGTCAAGGAAGATCTGAATGGAGTAAAGAACAGAGATGTCCTTAATGAAATCCTGTCCAAAAACACACTGGACCTCAGGCTCTCATGACGGTTCACCTTCCAACAGGACAGTAACCCTAAACACAAAGCAGAGACAACTCTATGAACAAATCGTGAGTTGCCGGGGCTCGAATCTAATTGAACATTTCTGAAAACGGCTCTCCACCGATGATCTCCATCCAACCTGATAGATCTTGAGAGGCTCTGCCGAGAAAAATGGCAGAAAATCCCCAAAAATCCAGAAGTGCGAAGCATTCCACAATCAAACCCAAGAAAGCTCTGGGCTAGAATCGCTGCCAAAGGGGCTTCAACGAAGTCCTTGTGTGTCAATGACATATTTCAGTTTTTTATTTTTAATAACTTTGCAAACATGTCTAAAATCCTGTTTTCGCTTTGTCATTCTGGAGTACTGAGTGTTGCTTGAAGGGAAAAGCCAAGCTTTTCTTGCCTGAAGAAGGGGCCTGAGCTGCCTCAAAAGCTTGCATATTGTAATCTTTTTAGTTAGCCAATAAAAGGGGTCATTTTGCTTGACTTTTCTCTGCATTCATGATGGCTAATTCACGGTACAAAACCCTAGAACTGCTTGAAGGGAAAAAAAAAACGAATTGAAATGATCTGAGCACAAGGCTGCAGAATAATAAAATGTCAAATAACATAACAAAAGGGGTCCGAACACTTTCTGAAGATGCTGTAGGAGAGCAGTAATGAAATAAGATGCGGACCTGAGTGGGCTACTCTGTGCTGGTGATATTTGTAAGTGAGGTCCTTTATAATAAAATGTGTGAATTAAAATTTCTAGAAAGTATTGTTCTTTCTTTTTTTTATTGTCTAACTACAAGACCACCACCACCACCATCCATCCATCCATTATCCAACCCGCTATATCCTAACTACAGGGTCACAGGGGTCTGCTGGAGCCAATCCCAGCCAACACAGGGTGCAAGGCAGGAAACAAACCCCGAGCAGGGCGCCAGCCCACCACAGCACACACTAGGGACAAGTTAGGATCGCCAGTGCATCTAACCTGCATGTCTTTGGACTGTGGGAGGAAACCCACGCAGACACGGGAAGAACATGCAGACTCCAGCGAACCCGGGTCTCCTAACTGCGAGGCAGTAGCGCTACCCGCTGCGCCACCGTGCCGCTCAAGACCACCACCAATTATGTAAAAACACTTCACCCCGTCTGCCCCCATCTGTCGCTTGACTTTGCATTTTGTTATAACGAAGCCCCCTCTTTTGTACAGTTGCTGGTCTTTGTGGCATTTTTGAGGTCTGTGATCAGCTGCAGAGAGACCCTCAGGTTCAGGTCCCAAGCTATTCTGATGGGCAATAGGGGGGGAAAACAGCATAGGGTTGAGCTGAGTCGAATGACCCCCTTGATGTGCTTCTCTTTCTTTTTGTGTTGTAGGTGTCTTTGTGCTACCGAAGTCAAAGCAAGAATCCATCAAAGTACGTGTGAGCCATTCTGAGCACTTTGTCACTTCTGTTGGATCCAAAATGGCAAATGGCTTCTTTGTGTCTCTTTGTTTTTTTTGTCATTGTGGGTTTATTTTTATGTTGATTTCCAGAAAGAACAACTGGACCAGCAATGGTGTGTTGCAGTTTATGACTTCATAGGCCAGTCTGACGAGGACCTCACCTTCTACAAGGGCGACTGCATCCAGATCATAGAGCACATTGACTCGGAATGGCTTCGAGGGAGACTCGGTGGCAAGGAGGGCATCTTCCCAGCAGTGTTTGTGGAGTACACTAAAGGTGCGGCTCATACTTGTTGACGCAGCCCGATCGCTTCCACCTTTCAATTTCTGTGTTCATTTCACACACCTCTCTTTCTTCCTTTTTTGGTCGATTTATTAGACTCTGGAATTGTCCTCGGCTGACAATTCCTAATAACAGTTCTTGACCCAATAACACCAAACGAGTTTAGCCCAATCAGACTAATAATCCAATGAGGTCTGAGACCTTACAACTGAAAGGGTGCCCCGACTTTTACAAATCCCAAATCAATCCACTCATTTTCACGACCCGTATTGCAGGCCTCCCAAGAAAAGAAGAGCCTGCTGTGCCCCTTCTTCTCCAGTTCTCCTGTATTGCTAGGCCAGTCTAGCCTGTCATTGACGTAGGCCACCAAGACCTTGTAGCAAGGCACCACATCCACGGCCGCTTCCCCAGATTAAAAACCAGGCACAGAGGCTCTTTGGTGAGGCAAACCTCAATAAGGAGTTTTTTTGGTTTTGCTGATTTTGAGCTGCAGACGATTCTCAAAGTTCTCCTGCTGTCTCATCTCCCTTATCGACACACCCTATAAATGCAGAATCATCTGAGGATTTCTGCAAATGACATGAACTGGTGTTACGTCTGTAGTTGGAGGTGTGGAGGTTGAGGAGACAGGCCTGCTCCTTGTGGTTCTCCAGTGTTGCTCACGCAGTCCTTGAGTCTCACAGACTGCAGTCTCCCTGACAGACAGGCCATTATCCAGGACACTATCTACTTGTATATCCCTGAATTGATGCCTTAACCGGGAAGGCTCGATGGTACTGAAGGGCACGGGAGAAGTCAAACAACAGAATCTTCAGAGGTTCTGCCAGCCTTGTGGAGCAGACAGATAAATGCATCAGAAATTGAATTTCCTAACAGGGCTTTAAAGCAACAAACCAAACGAACAGAATGTTGGCACACGCCATCCAAGATATAACATAACATCTGCAAACTGCTTAATCCAGTTCAGGGTCACAAGGGGGGGGACAAAGTGCCAGCCTATAATAGGGCCCACTCACTCTCACATTCACACAAGGCCAATTTGTAATTGAACGTTAACCTAACCAATGCAGTTTTGAGGATGTTGGAATAAAAATGGAAGGATAAGGAGGGGGGGCGGCACGGTGGCGCAGTGGTAGCGCTGCTGCCTCGCAGTTAGGAGACCTGCGGTTCACTTCCCGGGTCCTCCCGGCGTGGAGTTGGCATGTTCTCCCCGTGTCTGCGTGGGTTTCCTCCCACAGTCCAAAGACATGCAGGTTAGGTGGATTGGCGATTCTAAATTGGCCCGGGTGTGTGTGTCCTGCAGTGGGTTGGCACCCTGCCCAGGATTGGTTCCTGCCTTGTGCCCTGTGTTGGCTGGGATTGGCTCCAGCAGACCCCCGTGACCCTGTGTTCGGATTCAGCGGGTTGGAAAATGGATGGATGGATAAGGAGGGTCACTGCAATGAATCCGATTCACTCAGGTTAGTTTCCTGGGTGGCAAGTGCCAAGAGCCTGAGAGAGAGTTAACAGTCAGATCGACCAGCCCCATTAGCGGTGGTTATGAATCTTGCTGCCCACATTTGCTCACCAATTGGGTGACTTCCTCAGTGAATTCCTGAGCAGACACAGACCAGTGAAGGGTTGTGTGAGGAAGGGGAACTTACCCCCTAAACATTGGACACAAGTCAAGAAGTAACCCTGGCCAAGGAGTGTGCCCACACACACACACACACACCCATGATGAGCTCATTTAAGTTGGTCAGTTTGCCCTTTGGAAGCCCAGAAATGCCAACATAAACACAGAGAGAACGGGCAGACTGGTGACCACACTAAAAATCAAACCCAGCCCCTGGCAGTTGTGAGACCCTGACACAAACCGCTGGCTAACCTCCTCTGAACACAGTAAATGCCCTTCTCGAATCTCAGATTTGGCCTTTTTCATTAAGATAAAAACAGGGGACTCTGCCGTTTTGCTCATTAATTTGTATGACGTGACGAGGCCCACAAATTCCTGCTCTCTGATCTCATTTATCCAAAGTCGTGTTACGCCTTTAAGCTTTATTGTGGTTGGCTGCCAAATGTGTTTTTCAGTCTCCAAGATACACAAAATAAAATTGCAGCTTTTTTTTATTTGAAAGGAGTATCCGCCGTGTCACCCAGCCAGCCCAGGCCTCTGTTTATTTCAGCGGAGTCTGCACTCTTTTTGATTTGAGTGTCGTGTCTTACTGCAGGACCAGATGGCGGTGAGAGTGGAAAGCCCAGACGTGCCAAAGCGCTCTTTGACTTCATGGCGGAGGACGACGAGGAGCTCTCTTTCAGGGTAAGAAATGGGCATCAGCTGCAATGCACTCTGGGGTAAATGACACAAGTTTGAGCCAAATGCAGGGAAATCTGATTGCAGATAACGGAAAACGATTTGAACTTGGAATAAATCACAGTGTGTGGAGTCAAGGAGGAGGTGAAGTGCATCAGGAGTTGTAAAGGGGAATTAAAAAATACAGAAAGTGAAATAACAGGCGCTCTGAGGTCTTCACATGTGAGGAAGTTAATAACCTCTCAGCGGTAAAAGGAGACCACTAAGGAGGTACTGAAGGATTTGGAAATTGTAGAGGGAGAAGAGCTGCTGAAATCAAACAAATACAATACAATACCATTTATTTTTTGTATCGCCCAAAATCACACAAGAAGTGCCGCAATGGGCTTTAACAGGCCCTGCCTCTTGACAGCCCCCCAGCCTTGACTCTCTGAGAAGACAAGGAAACCCTTGTAGGGAAAAAATGGAAGAAACCTCGAGAAAGGCATTTCAAAGAGAGACCCCTTTCCAGGTAGGATGGGCGTGCAGTGGGTGCCAAAAAGAAGGAGCTCAATACAACACAATACACAGAACACAAGTAATCCTCAATACAATATAAAAATTTTAGAAGTACAGAGTAGAATTTAACAGTAGATGATATCCCATAATATGATTTGGTTTTGTTTAGAGTCCTGGAGACCTCGGCCATCAAGCTGCCTCCCCCATTTGGCCATTCCACAGCTGAAATAGCGCTAATCTGATAAAAGGACCCCTCTTTCCCATGATTCCTGCGATCCTTAATCAGGGATGACTTTGCCTTAGGCAGGCAAAACAACTTGGCAGGTGGGCCGTGGCACCAAGTGCCACATTTGAGTACCGAGAACAGAAACAGAATAGATGAGGAGGGTTAGTAACAAATTATAACTCTCATGTTACTGTATGTTTTAGTGCTAATGACTAACAACAGAGATGCAGTCTGCACAGTTAATCAGCAGCTCTAGTCAGGGTGTGCTAAACTGAAGTAGTGAGTCTTCAGCCGGGACTTACAATCACCAGGACCAGATAATATTTACACTCGAGCTCATAAGGAGGTTAGCGAGTACAGATATAAACCCTTGACGTATATTTTTAGGAAGTCACAGGATACGATCACAGGGGTGCATTTGAGATTATTTATCAGGACATTCAGAAAGCATTTGATCAGTTGCCACATGAGAGGGTGGGCATCAAACTAAATGAAGTGGCAGTTCAGGGTGTGGTGTGTAGGTGGGTGTAGAATTGGCTCAGACACAGGAAGCAGAGGGTGATAGTGTGAGGAACCTCATCAGAATTGGGTGATGTTAAGAGTGGTGACCATCAGGGTGCAGTGCTGGGGCCTCTTCTATTTTTAATGTATATAAATGATTTAGATAGGAATATAAGGAACAAGCTGATTAAGTTAGCAGATGATACCAAGATAGGTGGATTAGCAGATAATTTGGAATCCATTGAATCATCACAGAAGACAGGTTGGGCAGATTTGTGGACGATGAAATTTAATGTCAGTAAATGTAAAGAATTACACGTAGGAAGAAAAAATGCGAGGTTTGAATACACAATGGGCGGTCGGAAAATCGAGAGTCCACCTTATGAGGAGGATTTAGGAGTCGTAGTGGACTCCAAGCAATCGACTGCCAGACAGTTAAGAAGGCTAACAGAATGTCAGGTTATATAGCGCCTTGATGTGTGGAGTCACAGGAGGTTCTGCTCAAGCTTTATAACACACTGGTGAGGCCTCATCTGGAGTCCTGTGTGCAGTTTGGGTCTCCAGGCTACAAAAAGGACAGAGCAGCACCAGAGAAGGTCCAGAGAAGAGCGACTAGGCTGATTCAGGGCTACAGGGGTATGAGTTTTGAAGAAAGATTAAAAGAGCTGAGCCTTTACAGTTTAAACAAAAGGAGATTAAGAGGAGACCTGAGTGAAGGGTTTAACATTATGAACGGAATTAGTGCAGTGGATCGAGACGTTGACTTTGAAAAGAGTTCAACAAGAGGAAATTTCACACACCCATTAGGAAGTTTTTCTTCACAAAACAGACCTTGGAGTAAGTGACCAAGTAGTTTGGTAGACAGCAAGACTTTAGGGACCTTCAGAACTCGACTTGATGTTATTTTGTAAAGAATTCAGTGGATAGGACTGGCAAGTTTTGTTATACCCAACAACAAACTGGTCAATCCATCCATGATATCTAATTCTGCTGGGTTGAGCGCCAGTTCTCCTTTACTCTTACATAGAATAACAGAGTCCAGAAAATGAGTGAAAGGAGTGATTAGCGAAAGTTCATGAACACAGAGGTGGATGGAGATCTCGAAAGTAAACTGAGCTTTGTTGGCCTTCACCACCACCATCCTGTCCTACTACTCCACTTTCTGGATCTCGATGCCTTGCGGAGGTCCAGTTTACACAAGTTGGAATCGCAGGGGATGTCGCATTACACAACTCGCACATCACAAATGTTGAATAAAACTGTTTTTACAAAATTGATTTTGCAATTAAATTCAATGTTTTGCTTTATCCGAGATCGGGTTGCAGGGGCAGCAGCAAGAGCAGAGATGCCCAGACTTCCCTCTCCCCGGCCACTTCTTCCAGCTCTTCCGGGAGAATCCCAAGGCATTCCCAGGCCAGCCGGGACACATAGTCCCTCCAGCGAGTCCTGGGTCTTCCCCGGGGCCTCCTCCCAGTTGGACGTGCCCGGAACATCTCACCAGGAAGGCGTCCAGGAGGCATCCTGATCAGATGCCCGAGCCACCTCATCTGACTCCTCTCGATGCGGAGGAGCAGCGGCTCTACTCTGAGCCCCTCCTGGATAACTGAGCTTCTCACCTTATCTTTAAGGGAAAGCCCAGACACCCTGCGGAGGAAACTCGTTTCAGCTGCTTGTATTCGCGATCTCGTTCTTTCGGTCACTACCCATAGCTCATGACCATAGGTGAGGGTAGGAACGAAGATCGACTGGTAAATTGAGAGCTTTGCCTTACGGCTCAGCTCCTTTTTCACTCCGACAGACCGATGCAGAGCCCGCATCACTGTGGATGCCGCACCGATCCGCCTGTCAATCTCACACTCCATTCTTCCCTCACTCATGAACAAGACCCCGAGATACTTGAACTCCTCCACTTGGGGCAGGATCTCTCCCCCAACCCTGAGTGGGCACTCCACCCTTTTCTGGCTGAGGACCATGGTCTCAGATTCTCATCCCAGCCGCTTCACACTCAGCTACGAACCGATCCAGAGAGAGCTGAAGATCACGTCCTGATGAAGCAAACAGGACAACATCATCTGCAAAAAGCAGTGACCCAATCCTGAGTCCACCAAACCGGACCCCTTCAACACCCTGACTGCACTTAGAAATTCTGTCCATAAAAGTTATGAACAGAATCGGTGATGAAGGGCAGCCCTGGCGGAGTCCAACTCTCACTGGAAACGGGCTCGACTTACTGCCAGCAATGCGGACCAAGCTCTGACACCGGTTGTACAGGGACCGAACAGCTCTTATCAGGGGGTCCGGTACCCCATACTCCCCCCACAGGGTTCCCCGAGGGACACGGTCAAACGCCTTTTCCAAGTCCACAAAACACATGTAGACTGGATGAGCAAACTCCCATGCACCCTACAGGACCCTGCTAAGGGTGTAGAGCTGGTCCACTGTTCCGCGACCAGGCGAAATTTATGCCATTATTGGAAGAAAAACGATGTTTATTTCCTGTCTGGATGCATTTATGTGCATTAATTCTGCATGTGTCTGTCATTTGGTATTTAAATAAAAATCTCGGGGTTTGGGAATCGCCAGACTATTTCCTGTGACGTGTAGATATTTTGTTGAGTTATCAGTCGTGGGTTTGATTTGTTCTGGTAGACCGATTCCCATTTTACTGGTTATGATGGCAGTCTTACCAATCATAATCCTAAAGATACATCAGAGTCCGAAAAGAAACTCAAAACTCCATGGCACTTGGAGGGAGCAAACCCTCATTCACGGCAATCAAGTAATCCGTAAAAGGTGGTCGATAGGTAATGGTGGCGGGAAAAGGGAGGATGATGGGACCTTTGGGTGTGTCTTCATACGTGGTAAAAATGCAGCAGGCCACAATTTTTATAAAGGAAAAAGCAGCATAAATGGATTTGACTTTACTGGTGTGCGTTACGCAGATGCAGAAAAAAACACAGGTAGATTTGGATTGATGAACGAGTCTTTAGGGAGCAATATCTTTATTTTCTATCTATTATAATAAAAAAAATCTTGGGTCGAGACGTGATCATCTCGGAGAGACATTTTGAAGTCCCCACGTCATGCCCTACTTACAAACAATGTCTCAGAGACACTTTAACAAGGAAGTGAGACAAAAGGACAGCTGCTCTACAGGCTTTTAAATGATCGACGCGCAGCACGACAAGCAGAACAAGCCAGCAGCTGATCCAACCGCATCTCCTTAGTGTGCGTTTAGCCAACACAACGCGAGCGGCAGAGACGCAAAGTGGCTAGCGAGAAGCGCTCCGGGGAATGGCGAGCAAAGCCCCCTAGTTTAGCTAAAAAACAACTTTCAAACCCCTAAAAACTCTTGTGTTTCTCAATTGCAGAATCACTATTGAATGAAATTTTTGTCAGTTTATGCAAGGAAACATCCCTTTGGCGCTCGTCACCACTCATGACTTCACAGCACAAAAAGTATTGCAGTATCGACACATTTTGTCAGCCACTCACCGTGGAACATCTCTTTTTTTTTTTTCCTCTCCTATCTGTCGTGGTGAGACAGACGAGACGTCACATACACATTTGTACTGCGTCACAGTTCTCTGTGACGTCTGCTTTCCTTTGTTTCTTGTTATTCATTATCTTGTAGATTTGATATTCTTCTCTGTTCTTCTTTTTCTTGCAGATGTCATTGAGCACTTCTCTGTTTCTGGTTGGTTGGTAATTGTCTGTCAGCTCTCACACACACACACACACACACACAAGCCCACCTCTACAACAGAATCAAACCTGTTTGAGTGCTATGAGTCAGTCACTAGGGGTCTATGACTTATGACTAGGGTCATCACTGTCTGTGACTTGTAGTGTTGATCCCAAAGACTAAACTCCACCACCTGGGGTCAGAAGAGAGCAAGCTAATCTTCTCTTGACCACAGGTTCATAATGTCGTTATTGTCATATGTACAGAATACAGCAAAATTCCCCCTTGCGTGTCCAAATTAACATGCAGCACGTCCCCACTCTCCGGTGCCATCGTTAGAGAGCAGAACTGCCTTACCTCAGAGCTTCTCTCTTCCTTTCCACAAATCATCTCTTTTCCTTACCTTTGAAACATCTGTCTTCTGAACTTGGATACAAGGCACTGCGTCTGCATCACTAGATTCTGTCCACAGCACAAAGCAAAAACCTAACGGCGCACCAGCAGAACACAGGGACGTGCCTTTGTGTAATTTAATTTATCGTATCTCAGTGGAAGCTCCGTCATTAAAGCGTAATATTGTTAGTCAGGACAGTGTTAACTGAGTCATGACTGTACTTGGAAACTTTTTTCTTTTGTACTTCAAATTGTGTCTCTTCCATACCTCGAAACCCCTATACTCTGAAACTGTTGTCTTTTATACTTCAAAATGTGTTTTCTGTACTTTGAATCTTCAGTCTTATTTACCTTGAAACTTCTGTCTTCCATACTTCAAAACTTCAATATGATGAAACTTTCAACTTGTATACTTCAAAACTTTTCTTCTATATTTAAAAAAACATCTAGTTTCTCTCTTCTATACTTCAAATCATCCATCTTCTTTACCATTAAACTTTGTTCTTCTTACTTCGAAACTTTGTTGTTCTTACTTCGAAACTTTGTTCTTCCCTACCTCGAAACTTTGTTCTTCCTTACCACGAAACTTTCTTCTTCCTTACCAAAAAACTTTGTTCTTCTTACTTCGAAACTTCTATACAGATAGTCGTCAACTTATGACCTATGTGTCTTATAACCATTCGACTTACAACCACTACCGTGTCTCGCAGGCAAACGACAGTTTTCACCACTCTTGCTCCGTATGCTGTGACTCATTCATCTCAATCTCAGTTTATGACCCACAGCGGTTTCGACTACGTTCAGTTACAATTAAAAGGCAATTGATCTCGACAGCAACATGAAGGTGATCGAGCAGTATGAGGGAGGAAAGAAAGCGAATGCAATCACGAGTGACTTTAAGTAATCCCATTGTAACCGGAGTTCACTGCACTCTGAATCCAGTTAACCTCCAAAGCTTCTTCTGCATTGCGACTCATGATGGGCCGCTCGCTTCAAGCAAACTGACAAAATCCTTTATCTATTAATGCTTATTGTTAACTGGCTGAAATGTTAAAACAGAAAACATACGAGAGCTCAAACTCTGCCGCTACAATTCCTCGTCTCAGAGTCAACACAATGAACGCCGGGAGAGACTCACACTGATGGTGTAACATAACACAGACAAACAAAGGATCTGTGAAGCAGTTAAACGTTCGGCACCCATGCAAACGACAGTAATAACGGAACAAAATCATAAAGTAAAAAAAAAATTTACACAAAAAAAACGAGAAATCTACACAATGTAAGATTGATGATAAAAAAAAAGGATATAAAACAACCAATATGATTAAAAGGACACAATTACAGTCAGGTTTGAATACATACAGCGCTCCATCTTATGTCCAGATTGCCTAACGACACGCCCGTCAGAACCAAATGTGGTCGTAAGTCGGCGATTACCTGTATTTTGAAACTTCTGTCTTCTGTACTTTGAATGTTCTGTCTTCCTTACCCAAAAACGTCTCTACTTAGAAATGATCTTCTGTACTTCAAACCTTTACTTCAACACACATCTGTTAAGTTTACATATAACTGTCTGCCTTCCAATCCTCGAAACTTCTATACTTTAAAACTTGTCTAATGCACTTGAAATTTTCTGTCTTATCCGAATAACTCCCTAAGCTTAAAGTTAGAATTCTACTAGACCACATGACATTTGTCAGTGTGCTGCCATGATCACGGCTAACCCAGGCTTATACTTGACGCGATGCGACGTGTGCTCCAGCGGACGCTACTCGTACACAAGCGTTGTACTGTTTATACTTGCGCACGTACTTTCCGTAAAAGTGGAAGAATCTAGCAGGTGGCAGTGCGAGATCTCATCACGGTGAGAACAGGCAACGTGACTCCCTGCGAGACAGCAGTGCTACGGCGCCACCCCATATGTGTCATTATTAACAGTATTCATTCTTAAGTTAACGACTTACTGTAAAATGTCACATACATATTTTTAATGCGTTTCATCGTGAAAGTGATATCAAGTATAAAACTAAGGATTCTAAATGTGCAGAGAGTTGGAATATCATAAATGTAACACGTTTTGTGTGCTGTCAAGCAATTAACAACTGGGTCGGTTTTAAGATGACGGTCTGCTTTAATGATAAAGTAAACTACGAGGTTAAAGTGGACATTTTGAGATTAAAGATGAAATTTCCACTTTAATCACAAAACGCACCTTTTCACCATACCCTTAACTTTTTTTTCTCTGTGGCTCAAGTACGCCGCCGTACGTTCTGATGATGTTGTGAAGGTGCAAAAACAAAAGAGGGGGCGGGGGTTGGGGTGGCAAAGATGGCACTTGACATTTAAAATGTATCGCGTCATTACGATGGGGAATACGCAATGCTTGAATATACAGTAAATGCATTTGTATGTCGGCATTTTGCTTCGCCACACCGAACCATTCATCAAACATCAAAGCGCGCACATCGATCGCGGAGGATCCGCAAAGCGGCTTTCTGTCACATGTAGACAGTAAACAGAGACTCTGAAGTCAGATTCCGACTTTTATCACACTGCGCCCTCCGACTTTTTGCTGGGACTGCAACTCGCACACGTGTCACGTTAATTTCTGAGGACCTGCTCACAGGACGTGTCAAATGAACGCTTGGGAACGCGCAGCAGCCATGATGTGTGCGCATACGCGTTCTGAGCGTGAAGTATAAATGAGCCCTTAATAATAATAATAATTCTTTGCATTTATATAGCACCTTTCTCACTACTCCAAGTGCTCAGCAATTGCAGGTTAAGGGCCTTCCTTGCTCAAGGGCCCAACTCCATCTCCAGGCAGAGGAGCAGCTTCAGTGACAGACTTTTGTCACCGTCCTGCTCCACTGACAGACTGAGGAGATCATTCCTTCTCCACACTATGCGACTCTTCAATTCCACCCGGGGGAGTAAATGCGAACATTAATTTTTATTTTAATTCTTTTCATTTTTAATACTATTTAATTTAATATTGTTTCTTTGTATCAGTATACTGCTGCTGGATTATGTGAATTTCCCCTTGGGATTAATAAAGTATCTATCTATCTATCTATCTATCTATCAGAGCAGAGTCCCTATTGGCATTTACGGGATTCGAACCGGCAACCTTCCGATTGCCAGCGCAGATCCCTACCTCAGAGCCACCACTCCGTATAAGGTGAGAGGAGCAGAGGGACAGGGGGCACGGGCCTTGGGTGCGTAAACCGTTCCCCACTCTGAAAGTCACACGCAGAGAGGGAGACGAGACGAGAAGCGTCTTTGCTGAATCCCTCCGTCCATCTTCATCCAATGTGACTTGAGGCCGTAAGGCTGATGAAGATCACACGCTTTCTGAGAGCCGCACTCCTCGCTGGACCTCTGCAGTGAGGTTGTGGAAATCTTTAGACGGAGGTGTAATTGTCGTGTTTTTTTATTTTTTTTTTTTTTTGTCTTCATCTTGGCCACCTTCAGCCTGGCTTGGTTGTTTTGGTTTTTTTTTTATTATTATTTTGTTGGCCCCTGACAG
Source organism: Polypterus senegalus (assembly GCF_016835505.1). Lineage (NCBI taxonomy): Eukaryota > Metazoa > Chordata > Cladistia > Polypteriformes > Polypteridae > Polypterus > Polypterus senegalus. The sequence goes on along the minus strand of NC_053157.1, from coordinate 11,551,286 downwards.
CACTTTTGAACGTCTACCAAGCTATCATTTGCAGAGACCCCTTCTGGCCTCTCTCTCTATTCTGTCACTTACTTCAGAAACACAATTTATTGACCACATAGTGCAGCAGTCTCATAAAAGCGACGTCATACCGGACAGCGGGGTCACCAGCTTGCCGCGTAGGACTGACAAGTATGTTCCAGAACATCTGTGCGTGTTTGCTGCTCGTTTCCACCCAATGTCCTCAAACGCCCATTTCGCTCTTCAGACTTGCACTTTGGTGTCTCGTTTTCTTCTCCTTTGTCACCCTCTGCTGGCAGCAGGGGAGCAGACCTCCACTCAAGTGGTCTGTCAGCCTGACGTCGCAGGGACTTCGTTTATAACCTTTTCATAATGACAGCCAGGTGTTGGCATGTCACACTTCATGGTGCGTGGAGAGAAAGAGAACAGTGGGGGCTTTTAGAAAGAAACACATCCATAACATCACTAAGGTCAGCTTTGCAATGGGCAGAGCCCATCCTGGCAGCCCCCGGGCACAAGGCTGGAAACAGCCTGGACAAGGTAAGCTCCATTTGGGCCAGTTTGGATTGGCCTGTTAACCAAATCTGCACATCTTTGGAGGGGTGTGAGGGCAACCAAAAAAAAAAAAGTCACCTGGCATTGCAAAAATCCAGAAACATTAAGCTCTGTGTCAGTATTGTCACCTAAAAATCCCCCGTCACACTACGCAGTTTTGGCAAATTGGGGGCTCCATGACCACCTCATGGGTGGTATGATTGGTCTGCTTCTCACCAGGTTTGATTTTGACTTAAGTTATATGGGGGGACTTGTGTGAGGGAGGGCAGACAGCCAATGAACACACGTGCAGCCAAGGAAAGAAGGTACGATAGATCTGAGCTCCCACCCGATTACATTGAACTGCTTTTGCAGAACACGCCAGTCATGCTACAGGACACGACCAGTCATTTGCGTCTTTCTCAACTGTCCCCCTTCAGGGCCTACCTCATGCATTGCATTGTGGGTGGGTTATCTGACTGTGCACTAATGCCAACTGTTGAGTGGGTGAGTCTTGTCAGTGGGCCTGTCATGTAGTAATCCCGGAGCTCCAGCCATATGTAGCTGGACCACAACAACATGAACGAGGCTCGTCTCCCTGATGTCTTCTCGTGTTTGTTACACCAAACCAGGACAAAAAGGCAGGGATTGCTGTTGAACTCGCCAGACCTAGAAAGCCATCATATGGTTACGTGTGTAGCCCAGCAGCACATTATTGGATATCAGACTGTAACGAGCTTGTGATATTTTGTAAATTTGAAAACTGTGTGCTGAGAAGTCACCATGGAGTCTTTTAATTTATCATCCCCTGCAATTCCTAATCGTGTAATCCGACATCCTCAAGGCAACGAGATCCTGCAACTGCATATTCATCTAGTTTGACATCCCCTCGGACTACAAAGAGTTGTGTAATGTGCTGCTGGATTAATGTGGTTAAGTGGGGTACGAGGGTTTGGGGTGGCAAGTGTGGGCTTGAACCTCCTAAAATGCCAACCGTTTTACAAGAACATAATCACCTAAGGTGCCTTCTGTTTCTAACAGCCAGTGCAGGACCCTCCATTCAGGCACTGTATGACAGACAGATGTATTTACAGAATTAATAATACAGCAGCACTATACAATTGACAGATAAATGTAAAAGGCACTCACTATATAATAGATGGAATATGATTTGACAGATAAAGGCACTATAAAAGGCATTATGGACAGACAGATGGATGAACGTAAGGCACTATATGACAGATGTAAAAAGCTCCTCAGATAAATGGATGTAAACGGAAGTCTGACAGAAATACAGGGGGTCCTCGGGTTACAACGTTTCGAGTTTAAACGCTCACTCCCATAAAAACTTGAAAAAATTGAGACATGAGAAGCAATAAAGGTAAGGATTTTTTGTACATATTTTTTGTTACTAGTGTACAGTACAGTATATTTTTTTCTCAGGCTTAGATTTTGTGTTTTTATGTTCTAGATTATGATTTTGCAAATGTGTTAAGACTTAGACTAGAGTGTGTTTCAACTTACACCACTTGTGCGGGTTACATCACTGTTGTAGGAACAGAACTGTGTCGTAACCCGAGGACCCCCCTGTAGTGCTTTTTACATCTTAGGTCTCTAGAAGATAAACAGAAGTTAAAGATGCTACAGTTGATATAAAAGGCCTAATACTACAGCTGTAAGACACTAAAACAGATGGGACTTAAAAGGCACTATACAGGGTGGTCCAGATCGAATAATGCAGATCCAGATCGTCTGGATGACTTTGATTTATGTGGGGACGATTCCAGTTCAGTGCAAAGACCATTCTTCCTGTCGTCAGTTCGCACACTTCTCGATGGTCTGGGATTTTTCAGTTGATTTTCTATGTAATAAACTTAAGTTATACCGTAATTAAAATTGCATAAGTAGATCTGGACCACCCTATACAATAGATAGTTGTAAAACACTATATGATAGATAGACATTATTATTATAGGTAAATGAATGTAAAAAGCTCCACTTTTGTCTTTTTCTGAAAGCTCGTTAAATAGAACAAATAAACCAAGTGACGTGCTGGCGCAGCTTACCATTTCGTTGTTTTCTCATCTTCCCCAGGCTGGTGACATCATTGCTGCAGTGGAGGCCGTGGATGGCGAGTGGTTCTCAGGCCAGCTGCATGGTAAAACTGGTTTGTTTCCAAAGAACTACGTTACTTTGCTATAAAGACTGGCAGTGACCCCCCGACATCCTGCACAAGAGGACTTGACAGGATGGAGTGGCGGCCAAAACACACACGAGCTGTGCAATAATTTCCCTTTGCTGCTTACCCTGACCGTGCCTTGAGTGAATTGCTGACAAAGTGCCTTACAAAACCAAAGTCTTGATGAAAGCTGGTCTTCACAATGCCTTTCGACTTCACCCCACCCCTTGCTGAGTTAGGACAGTATTTCAGAAACTGCTTGGCACTTGTAAATACCCAACTCAACACTAAAGCAAAATGAAAAGTGTGCAAATGAGTATCTGGCTGTATTTTTAAGTGGTTGTTGTACTTCACATTTTTATGTCATTTTTTTAACTCAATAAAGGATATGTCAAGATGTAAAGCCTTGTTATGTGCTACGAAAACAAGTCAACAACCTGGGGCTGCCCCTTCTGCCAACAAGTGTTCATTTCGCTGCTGGTTATGCCAGTCCTAAAAATGTCTTTGGGTGGAGAGAGGGAATGGACAGAATCAAGTTTGAGAGGGCAGCGACATGAAGGTAGGCCAACTTAACCAGCAATGTTATTTGCCAGTCCTCGGCCCACTTCAACTGACGTGGCTTTGATTTGATCCTCCTTTTGACCTTCTACCTGGGGACGCCAATGTTGCCATGTGCACCTGAAGGCTGTCCCTCATGCACAATGAAATGCAAGGCCATTTTGTGTTATGTTAAGGGTGGCTGAAATGTTAATCTGGTTATTTTACAATAAAATATCTTTTTCAAGCTGTGAGAAGTCAAGTAAATGGGAATTTAGTGGTTAGTACAAGCTGTGCTGCCTCAGTGTTTGGTAATCTTCTTAGCTTTAACCCCAAGAGTGTCTCAGACTCCCAAATGCCATGTAAACACCGTCAACCCCAAATGTCTCTTGGGATTTAGCCAATCCTCCACAGTCCAAAGACATGCAGGTTAGGCGATTCTAAATTGGCCCGTGTGTGTGTGTGTTTGTCCAACATGCTGTGGGTTGGCGCCCTGCCCGGGATTGGTTCCTGCCTTGCGCCCTGTGTTGTCTCCAGCAGACCCCCCATGACCCTGTGTTCGGATTCAGTAGGTTGGAAAATGGAAGGGTGGGATCCAATGGAGTGCTCTAAGCCTGAATAAAGCTCAGGATGGTTTTCTGATGCCATCTAGTGAATAAAATTGCATGCTGCAGGAAAAAAAATTTTTTTTTTTTATTCATTTTGGTACTATGAAGCAACTAAGAGCCTTCAACCAAAACACAGCGCCATGTAAATGAGCCACTAAACAAACTGAACCATTAGTTGAACAGTCGAGACAACATGAACTGGTCATCAGACATGGGCAGTGAAACTGATGCAGAGGCCTCTGTACGACCAAACTGCTGCAATATGCCTAGTGACCACTTCAGCAGGGTGTAGAATCTACATGGCAACTGGGCAAAAGGACTACAATCAAGCCGAAGGACAAGCAAGACAGCAAACCCCCAAGCATTGTTCACAAAGCAGCATTTGCCTCAGGGGACACGTGGAAGCCACCAAGCCTTGTGCTGTGGTACCCTGCAATAACCTAAAGGGTGTGTCACATGTGTGGATGAGGCACTAACATTACAACAGAAAACGTATAAAAACAAGTGAGCACTTCTAGTGTCCCGACTACAACATCACTACACTAGTGGACAGCTGGTTTACCTTTCCTACACTATTTACGTTGACATTTTAGTATTTGCACATCTGTTATCCATATTTCTTGTTGAAAAAAAATTCTAAATTTTGACTGTTTCTTAGGATTAACGTAACACTAAGGAGGCTACTGAATTCCACCCCACAATGCACAGTCAGTCTATAGTGAATTATAAGCAGTAGATTCATTCAACTTGTGCCTACCTCAGATATTCACTCTCAGAAATCAAGCATTACAATTTCTTGTAAAAGGGAGTGTGAAATAAAGGCATTTTTCAGATAAAATTCATGTCACATTACACAGCAACACCTCAAGACTTTAGTTCAGAAACTCGGCTTACAAGGAGGAAAAGTCAAATTGTTTAACACCCCATTTCAGTGTTTCATTTATTAGGAACACAGTAAAGTCAGAGTCACTGGCTGGAAGGGTGTCACCTTGAAGCTTTGTCACTTTACATAAATTTAAAGTCACAGGATTATAAAATCTTAGCAGTTGTGTAGTTCAACATACCCAGCAACCCAGTCCAACCAGTCTACATCCCTCAACAAAATCAATTAAAGTGAAAAGCTAAAGTTAGAGAAACCATAAATACTCATCCAGAAGTACAAAGCATACAGTGGAGTGATGAGGCATAAGGAAAAATTAGCCACAGGGGTTTTTGATCTGACAAACAGGAGAGAGAAACAATGGGGCATCAGAGAGATGAATATGTACCCCAACAGAATAAAGAGGGAAAGAAAGAAAACAGGCAGAGACTGTGGCTGCTGTGGCTGAACCTGTAAGGTATTTGCACTGCACCAGCTGTTAGGCAGCACAATATTATTGGTTCTCAGAAAAAGAGGCAAACTCACGACATTTGGAAATGAAAACCTGCACTAAATAGTAGCCACCGTAGAGTCGTGCAATTTGGCATCAGCAGTCATTTCAAGCTGTGTGACGTGACTCACCCTGGCAAAAAGATCACATTCGGCAGTCATCAAATTTGACAAGCCCTCTCTCTGCCTGTAAGTCACATAACGTGCCACCAGTTTCCACTGCTCTTGAACCCTACCCAAATGCTCCAATCACAGTCTAGTAGTCGAAGCAGCTTCTTTTCACCATTCCAACACACGAAATTTTCTTAAAAAGCCTAACAAGCCTACTTGGTTCAAAAATGTAGAAAACGACAAACAACATGAGCTAGTGAAACAAAGTTTGGTTATTCAAGAGACAAACAGTGTCCAAGTTTTTATATTTTATTAATCAATTGTGATTTGTGCATTTTTACACAGACTCCTGGACTGGGGGCTCATATCCATCAGCCCTTTCCACCTTTGCTCCGGTCTCATCTCCTGAAGGTTTGGTTGTGGTAGTGCTGCCACCTTCACCATGCAGCTCCATCAGCTTGCCCACTGAAAAGAGAGGGAGAGACACATGTACCTGAATTACTTAATAGCATAGACTTGAAGATTGTATATTTAATTATTTTAAAAGTGAAATTTCAAAACAATAGAGTAACGCACACACTTTCAAAAATCTGTAGCTTCAACTGATGACCATTTCCAAAGCTCTATATACTTAAATGCATTTTAATCTCACTTTATTTCAATGGGAACCAAATGATGTCCTTGTTTATTATTCCAAGTGTAGGATGTTTAATCAGATGGACAGGAAGCTCTCTAACCTTGTCTACCCCATCCCTTTAATCAACACTATTTTAAGTTTTATGCAAGGAATCAGCATAGCAGGAAAAAAAAATTAGAAAGCTGCTGGGGTACAGAGGGCACTTCTGAACGGTGTAAAGGAAACAGTCCAATTGAACATCAGGTCCAAATCCGAATGAATAAACCACCACTAAAAGAGCAGATATCCCTCAAGTTTAGCTCTCCCTTCGGCCATGATGCAACATCATATGGATTAGATTTCAATGAGCCATGCATGTGCACTTGTCACTTAAAAGGACATGCAAATATCCTCCTTAAACATGAATCTGATGATGCAAATTTTAGGTTAACTACAAGTAATTTGAGTTTACATTTGTTTGCCGACATGCCATCAGTATGAAATGCACACCTGGCTCTAGAAGCATAGACAAGTTTGCAAAATAGGTAAAGGCAGGATCTCTGGACTCAAATCTCACAGGGCTCCTGCTTGGTGGACACTGGTGACAGCAGAACAGCAAGGCTCCATTCAACATTTGCTTGTGGCATCCCGTATCTTAAGTCTTATTTTATAAGCAACCTGTACAACTTTCATGAAACACCAATGTCTGATATAGCTTTAAAAGTTATGGTACTAGAAACTTGCTAACATCTTTCCTATCAATATTGTAACACAAAGATGTCAAGAAACACTTACTGTTTTATCACAGGACAGTCCCTTTTCATTTAAACAATTTAACAACAGGTGTTCTTTACAAGACGACATTTTTTTTAACCACACCTCAACAATGAGTTATGTCTTCACTTGTCAATTTTTAAAGTTTCTGCAATCATCTCTAAAATGATTACAAAACCAGAAAGACCGTACTTATACCTATTATAAAGAAACACACTGTGTGGCTCCCCTGAGCCAAAAACGGGCAGAGAAAGGTTACCGTCGGAAAGCACACTTAAAACTGCCATCTTTTCTAGGCATCATGCACCTCAATATCCATGTAATATTTTTTAATAGGTTTAAATAATAAAACTACCATTTTTAGTTTATTTTTGGAATGGGAAAACTAAGATGGGACTTTGGCCTCATATCAGTGGCACTATGTCAACCTTACCAGACACTGGTTATTCTTGAATAAACACCAGTAAAACTTTGACTGAGCAAAGAGGAGAGGACAAAATAAACCAAAGCCATTTATGAAATGTTCACCTGGAATAAACATATGCATCTTATACGAACCTATGAAGATTATGGATGCCTAACCTTGAACATCAAAGCACAGCACTTATCAAATGTAAAGAGTGTACAACAGGGGTGGGCAAAGTCATTCCTGGAGGGCCGCAGGTTTTTCTTCCAACCCAGTTAATCAGAAGCACTTATTGCTCAAGTAACACTTCTCCATTTTAGTGGTCTCGCTCATTAAGATTTTGAACCCTTATTGCCTATTTTAGTCTTAAACAGCTGTATTCTTGGTTTTTAATTGCTCCTTATAAGCAATACGATGCAAGTGACAAAATAAACTAGCATCTCTCCATTTAACTTGTTTCCATTTACACCTGTGTGTATTTAAAGTGCACTCTTTGGTTTAATTAAATATTTAGAAGGAAAGTGAAGAGAAAAAAGTGAAGGGCTGAGAATTACTCTTCAGTTTTAGACTTCAAATAATTTGGACGATATCTTTAGAAAGGAAAAAAAATCTAAGATATGAGAATGACCTGACATGGCAGATTTAAAGCATTAACAAGTCATGATATTAAAATTATTGGCAAGGATTATTTTCTAATTAAGCAACTAGGTTGGAACAAAAACCTGCAGCCACTGCGGCCCTCCAGGACTGAGTTTGCCCACCCCTGGTGTACAATATTACTACTTACATTCAAATTTGGGTTTCTTCAGCATCTTGACTTTTCTGACATACACATCGTGTAGCGGGTAGATAGACTGGCAGGCCTTCTCTATGTCTTTACCAACACTGTCTGGGATCCTATATACAAAAACAAAAAGATGATATTCAGTAAGAGATAAAAGCTTAAAACTGCACAGTGTGCATAGCAAATGTAGATGTTAAAAATACTGGTGTCTAAACCCTACTTTTATACAGTATAGCTTATAATAAAAAACATAATGAATGTCGAGTTGTGACTACTACATTTTAAGTAATTTCTTAAACCATGAACAATTATAGCCATTTCAAATTAAAAAAGTGCTTAAAAATTGTTTTGAAAATGTAACAGTTTCACTAAAGCTCACTCAATATGGTACACCATAGTATATGCAATCAACAATGTAATCTAAAACAGAAGAGTTAAATATCTAGATGTGTTTAGCTGAACTTTTAGTGCTAATAAAAGGTTTCGTGTTTTTCAAATACATCCCACTAAAAATGAACCACATGGATGCATACTCCAACAGAATCACAAGAAATCTTTCTCCATTCTTCAATGCTAGATGAAGAAAATCTATAAACAACTTAAGATTTTTTTTTAATTACACTAAAATTGAACCTAGTGCACAATGAAGCTCCAGCTTTTCCAAGTTTATTAGCAATTATGATCATACCAGAGGCAGCTTTAATCTGTGATTCAACAATGAGGTGTTACAATTCAGCTTAGTACCTGGTGATTCTCATCAGTAAGTTACTGTTTTATACATATTTCCCCAAACCAGTAGCCTGCCTTTTAATTTGTAAAAATTAAGTTATTTGAAATGGTAACCCACAGTTTTCAATGGAAGGTAGAGTGCTGAAGCTGGTATAGATGTATGGAACTTTTTTTCCCCTCCACAGGAGTAAATTTGGCTTTTTACAGAAGCTCTTTAAATAAACTTAAGACAAGAAACTATTAAATGAGCTCACAAACAAAAGGAAAACTAATATGGAGCTTCTATAAGAGGCTGCTGCTTGCAAAGCATTCAGAATGTCAAATTAGCCAGTGGGTACCACAGTGTCGAAACAGGTAATGCCACCACTTCACAAACCTGTCTTGTCATTTTGCTTGTAGGTAGTAGCACACTGTCTGGGGGTGGGTTTTACTTCCACACCCCACCAATTTGTAAATCAATAATTGCAAAATGGTCCCGCACAGGTATGTGAGTGGACCCGGTGTTCTGACTTAGGCCCTGCCCTAGGCTGGGTCCAACTCTTGTCCTCAACTCACATACTGGGCAAAGCACTCTTGAGAACAACAGACCAGGATCAAATTCATTTACGGCTCCTTTGGTCTTAATATGCCCCCTTAGTTAGCTCACAACACAAAACAAAATGACTCCCGATACTGGGATTTGTTGGCTTTGTACTAGAAGATTTAAACCATGTTAAATTTAAATAGAATTTCTTAGATCACCCAAATGTAAGCAGTTCTTTGCATGAACTTACTGAAGATCCATTTCCAGAAATTGCAGCTTCAGACACAGGCCCATGTTAGTAAACTGTCCACTTGTTAATTAAATTTGCACAAATACGAAGATAATTTAGCTGCACATGGCCATCCTAATATTTCATTTCCTAACACTGAGTTAAAGTAGAAGACCATGTAAAGTCTTCTTGTAGAAATGGATTTATGATCAATTGTGTTTCCTTTTGCCGATGTACAGATGTATAGCACAGTGGCAGATCAGATGCACAACATTTCCTCCCTATTTTCTACCCATAAAGAAATGTGTTTTGCTCCAGAGCACCATTTGCAGTACCCCTGGACCCTGACCTACAACAGGGCTCCTCAGGTTCAGTCCTTGGGTACCACTGTGGTTGGCAGGTTTTAACTTCAAAGTGTTTCACAAATCAATGATTCACTCTGATTTAACTGTTTAACTAGCTGGGCTTGTATCTTCTCAGATTTGCATTCACGAAAGTGCTCTAGTAAGACATTTACATTAAGAAATTCACAAAGTTGCTATGTCTATGACAAAATACGTTAAACACTAAACATTACCATTTTTTATTTCCCTTTTCTCTGTGGATTTGCTTCTTTAACCGTGTTCAAAAACTGACGAATAGCGATGAACAGTGCAGAGACGAGTGAGAAAACAGTGACTGCTAAAAGGGAAGGAGCAGCTTCTTTCTTCACTGTCATCTTCACTTTTGTGCTACTTGGCAAGAAAAAGCCTAAATCAGAAGTTCAAGTAATTACTAGGATTCATACCAACCAACCTCTGTATTTATCTGTACTTTTGCTTTCATTAAGCAAGCTGTTTTGCAAAATGAATTGGAATGAAAACCTGCTGCCTCAGGGATATACTGTGAAGAACCTAGCTATTCACATGGATTGATTGTCCACAAAAATTAAGAAAGCATGTGTGTCACAGAAATCTGACAATGTTTGAGATAAGACTATAGTAAAAATTTCTGAGGGATACACTCTGACCTGTCAACGCGATAAAACTGCTTAGAGAGACATGTTTTACCATCCTGGCTAGTAAGAATTATGTGCCCTTGACATCCATGTTGCAGCAAGCTCAGAAATAAAGGGGGAAAGGGTTCATTCTTGGCACACAAAAAAAACTAGGAAAATAACATTTGTAGGCATTTCTAATCAATGCAATTGTATAAAATACAAGTCAGCCTTCAAAAGACATCTATTAATAATGTAAAATCCTACAAAACATCCTGGCTCCCTTATTCATATTTAATTAAGTAAATAACTGCTACGTATTGTATGGAAAAACACAGTATGTCCAATGTATTGAACAGTACTACCCCCTAAGCAATGAGTACAACACGGTTATGTTCCTCAGAGTTTACCTAGCATGGTCTTGAATGTTATTGCTGGTCAAGAGGCAAGTAGCAGAAGCCCAACTCCTATGGAACAATCATTTCAGATATTTAGCCAAACAATTTAAAGCATTTACCAAGAATCGAAAAATAAGTACATCCCACTTGTGCATAAACTGCCACAAACCGTTTCCAGAGTTAGTCACCAGCATATGCTCACTTCAGATGAGGCAATTAGGAGTGACAAAAGTCCAATCAATCCTCCCTAACATCTCTACATGAGGACTGTGCATTAAATGGCTACAAAGTATGGAAAAATCTTGCTTGATACAACCACATGTTTATATCACTGTACATCACTCAAAAGCAAAGTCACATCAATTTTCTGAAACTGAAGAAAAGAGCTTCATTCAGCAACAGAATGGATGTACAGCGGCGATTAATCCAGATCATAGACAAAATTTCTATGAAATCCATTTTTTTAAAAATCCAACTTGGAGCTATAGCCATAAATACAGCAATAGTAAAATGGACAGTATTAGATGTGAAAGCAATGCAGCAAATATTATAAAATATTACATTAATACATGTAATGTAATGTACACAACTAAAACATGCTACTTGTTGTATAGCATACATACTCCATGCTCTATAAAGCCATCTAGACTACATTCGTTTTTTTTTTTTTTTTTAGAGCTGGGTTTTGGAGCTTTAGGAAGAGAGAGGTTAAATAAATGGTTACCAACCAGAATAACTGCTATATAAAAGAAATTCACAAATTTGTCTATACGTAATTGGGAAGCTTGCTAGTGGTCTATTTAGGGAAGAAACAACTGGAGAGTGATGCAAAATTGCAGAAACAATTAGTAGTAAACCACTTCCTGTCTCCATACACGAGATTGAGAACTGGCACGCACAGTGAAAGAAGGCCCTTGGATTCAGTGTCTGGAAACAGCATGTCTTATTCTCCAAGACAAAGTATAGCTATCATATCTCTTCTTGAATATTATTGCCAACTAAGGTTACGTGGTAAACCGGTACTGGAAAAGTGCACGGGGAAAAAAAAAAAAAAGATTTTAAAGAAAGAACAGTGCTAGCATTCCTCAATATTCGGCTAGTAAAAAAGTCACCTCTCCTCTAAATAACCCCAAATCAAGTCAATCACTACTTAGATGTTCAAAATCGTTTTCAAAGGAGACGCACATCCCTCCCTAGCTTTAGAGCTTCCTTGCAATTGGGACTTCTTGAGAAACCCCTTTATTGCTTCAATATGAGACTTCATGGCCATCAAAAGGCACATGGAATGTAGCGCATCCCTGGTAAGACAGAGGTAACAAAAGTTTTTATTTCAAATGGGATGGAGGGGTGAGAGTAGGGCTATGTGATTAACTACTTTTATCTCTGTCGATTTTCAAATCACAAAAGCAGTCATTTTAATTAGTCCATACACCAAAGAATTAAAGCACTGTGTGCCCAGTCTGTGAAGTCCACTCCCTAACTTCCAAATCGGCTTATCAGAATGTAAATACATTATATGAAAAAACACAGTCCAATAGCAAGCATGTAATACACTAATGCATAAGATGCAACTACTTGTAGGAGCTGCCAAAACAGAAGAAAAAGAAAAAAAAAAAAAAAAATACTACACACAAACACACATCACAGTAGTATTAAAAACTTCCATCAGATTCTGGTATCAAGTATTTGTAAATACTTTTCATACCGAAACATTTTTAAAGAAGTGTTCGACATACTAAGATTCCAGGAAAAAAAAGTTGTGAAGTCTGACAAGATTATTAATGCTGCATGAATTATAAATGAGAAATCAACAGATCTCAAAAAAACAAATTGTGCCCTTCCATTACATCAGCTACTCAAATGGATTGAAGGGCAGCTTTCCTCTCGCTGTCTCCTCTCTCGTGCTGCAGCTGACAAAACACAGCCTTTTCCGGTCACCCCTTGCCGTTTCAAAACACCCACTTTAAAAAGCATCCTTTACTCTTCAAAGGTGGTTAGAAGACCCATAGTACAGAAGCCTCTCCATAAAAATCAAACATATTACATACATTATGATATGCTTCCTTAAATTTTACTCGTGAATACTTCTTTGCTCACTGTTTAGCAGGTAAGTTTAACACAGAGGGCTGAACAGGGCTTTAAGTAAAGTGCTCTCAACCCTATTTGTTTAGTATTTTTCTCAACAAACTCCAGCTCACTGAACACAAAGGAAACCTCTTGTGCAGGTCCATTCTGGAAAAGCTGGTGGGTCTGCTCCACTGGTGAGGGGGCCATTTTAGACATAAAAATACTTTCTACAGTCCAAACAACTCGCTGCTCTTTATATTCCAAATAAGCAAGTGTACTGCCAAACAAAACCACTACAGAGTAATTAAAGGTAATCTCAATCACTTCCCTAAAATAGTATTTAAGAACAAGGATTACAATTTATTAACCAAACCCATAAAAGCCATTCTTTGGCACTGAAAGATTTCATTTTAGGGTAGACAATGGGTGTGGATCAGCAACTGAAATAATTCCATTCTACCTGACAAACATTTGGTATAAAGAAATTTGGAAAGACCAGGCTTCTAGTACTAATTTACCAGTTACACTCTGAAATGCAATTTAATTAAAGTTAAATCGTGATTTTCCATTTTTCAATGGGTTACTACTGACTCAAAAGAAAAATGTGTTTTCTGTTGCTCATTATTTGCTGCTAAAGCCTTAAAATATACCCACATTCATGATCTTCTAGCACTGTGAAGAACATAAAAGGTGAAATCTTGTGCATTTTTGGTTCTGGAATAAGGAAGCAAATGCAAGTTTCAAAACGTAAATTTATACAACCACAACATATATGATCTTTATGGAAACGAATATAAATTTTTGGAATAAAAAAATCTGAGTTTACAGCTGCACAAGTTCATGATTTGCAAGTCTACCAGATTAGAGGCAAAATACTGTGTTGGAGCTTAATATCAATCCACAAATCTGTCACAAAAAATATGGAAATTGACTATGAACTCGCACAGTGCAAAATATGCCAAGTCTGAGCGAATACATAACTCAAAATATGCTTCCTTTCCACAAAAATTACCTATGCCCAACCATGAAGAGTAGTAGACTGAATTGTTACTAATGGGGGGGATAAAAGACTTACAACTTGTTAACAACTTCTTTCAGATCATTGGTCTGTACTTCTCGTGTCATGATTTCCATCATTTTCTTGCGGATCTGACGGACTTGTTGATGCTGAGCATAAGAGGTTTTGCGGATTTGGTTGGCACGTTTTTTGGTGAACCCAACACAGAAAAGGCGAAGAAGATATCCATCTGTGGTTTTAACATCAACATGTGCCTCAATCATGGTCTAAAGGAAAGAGTTTAAAATGGGGGAAAAAAATATAAACTGTAAGAGAGCAGATATTAAGTGTTGAATAATAAATCTGTCTTAATTTAAAGAACAAGAGTATTAGAAAGGTCAGCTAAAAAAAATATATTAAAGGATTAGATTAATCCACAGATCTACCATAAACAACTGATTACGCTACTATTCCGATTCAGTAGTTGTATGAAAGTTTGTTATGCAATGAAAAAATAAATCCACATTCACAAAACCATGAAGGAGCATATTAAGACCAATCTTAATCTCATGTTTAAGATAAATTAAATGTTGAAAAAAATTCTCATGCAACTCTTTTTGGATAGTCCACATGTCCAGTTAACAGTTACTTCTTGAAAACTTGAAAGATGTAGTTCGCACAGTGCTGTGCATTTGAATTTAAAATCTGCCTCTCCCCCTCGCTCGCTAATAAAGAAACTGGTCTTTAATTATCAGTTTTACCATAAATGGATATCAGATATGTGGATTATGCAACATGAGGCACATGGGAGTTGGTCAGCTATCGATCACAATGAGTTGGAATATTTAATTTGTACACAAAAACATGATTGATTTTCTCAACTACAAACTACATGGGGAGAGTAACATTTTAAAAAATATTTCTGGTGGAGCAATCCTTTAAATAAAAGTCACTACCTGTTTGTTATATTTTACATAAGAGACTGGTGTGAGGGTCTTCAAAAACTTTTGTCATCTTAATGATTTACATTAGTTAACGTGCACTTCATACCAAAGGTGTATATAATTTAGCCAAAAAACATTTACACAAAATATTAAAATGAGTCTAGTACGTACATTGTGTCTGGATGGAAACTGGTCCATACACTTACACAGTGCTGTGCTTGTCGTATACAAGTGGAGGGTTTGGAGGTTGCTACTAATTTGTAATTGGAATGTAAACCAGCTACCAGTAATGCCCAAACAAATCGCCATAAAAACTTTAGTGTTTCAGCATGATGCCAAAGATGTGGCAGACTCAGTTAAGCGAATTTCAACCACTGCCTGACTGGTTCAATTCTATCTTCTGTTATGGTCTTATACTGAACCTACACTACCTCTAACTCATCAGCTGGGCAATACTCGCCGATTCTAGAACTTCAGTCCATAAGGAAGTTTCTTTTAACTATTCACTTCAATATGCCCAGCTTTAACGGCATCGTGATTTTAAAAGTTCAGATAAATAGCCTGATGCGAACAGTAAATGTGTTTGTTGTGTGGTACTAAGAGAGATTAGGAAATTAGAATGTGACAACTGAAAGTTAAGAATAATGCTAACCAGTTATTCAATGGAAGATGACCGGGTTAAATGCATTCACTGAAGCCACTTCCTGTGACAACTGGCATTTTTTGTAGAAAAAATGGAATACCATAAAGCCTGAAACACTGCAGTTGCCTTTATAGAAAACATAAGTGTACAGAAATATACATTTTCCTTTACTCTCAATTTAAGCTCATCTGCCCTGTCTTCATGCACTTTGGACTTAAAGGAACATTAACTTCAATTAGTATTGCACCACAAAAAGCACACTCTCTCATTGTTAAAGAAAAACTGCAGATACCATTAAAAAAATTTCCCATTCACAGCAGAAAACATTGCCATACTGCTCACCTGCCATTTCTTCACCATGGAGCACATTTTGTCCCTTGTGAGGTCCATTCCATGGAAGTTGGTCAAACAGTTTTTCCCTTGAACGTCTTCGGTAATCAGCTTGAACTTGCGGAAGGCAACCTCATCATTCTGCAGGTCGGCAAGACTGACCTCAAACACACGGCCTTTCAGACCATCTGAGGCGATTTCTGTGTGTAACAGAGAGATTTATGAAACACTGGCCTCTAAGATCATTCCCATAAATAATGCTGTATAGGAACATCAGTACAATCTCCAAGAGAGCAATCATGGTTTCCACATTTGGGACCAAAACTAATACATCATCATATACTCCCACTGAAAAATATAGATCAAGTGTAAACTTTCTGTAAAACATAAATACAACTCAAATGCAGCAGCAGTATTAAAAATGTTAAAATGAAAAAATGGCAGGTCTTTGGCTTAACATGCAAGGAAGTGCACAGAGCTAAGGGTTTAAAGGTATACTGCATGGAAGAAAAAAATTATAAATATATCATATGCTACTTTCCCCCATTTGGTTTGTAACAGTTGCAAAAATATTTTAGCTCATGTTTTAATGGAGAACAGGGGTATGGTTTCATTGAATATCTATGGAGAATAAATGTTAGACCAAACAATACCAACACATCCATGACAAATCTTACTCATGTCACAATATCCAGATGCCAAGTCATCCAGTAGTATGCTCACTATGTGCATAACACATGCAGTTTTTGCTACAATGCTGATAAATTTCATAAAATTACTGCAGTACACTGATGGGAAATGTGTTCAAACGAGATCAAGCCTTTGAAGATCCAACTCAAAGCTCCGATTTTCATTGGTCAAGAGCCACATCTTCATGAAGATTACATGAAATGAGTAACATGATGGATGTTTGCGATATTGTTTGCTGTTGTCCAGCACTGGTTTCCAGAGAGGACCATTCTAACAGAAACTTTAATACCTCCGTTCTCCATGAAAATATGACATGAACATTTGTCAGGCATCATTAGTACTAGAGTGTTATACCGTGTTAGCCATTATGAATGTAGAGAAAAGCCAAGCAAAATGACACCTTTTATTGGCTAACTATAAAGATTACAATATGCAAGCTTTCAAGGCAACTCAGGCCCCTTCTTCAGGCAACATGTAATCGGGCATCATTGTAAACCATATCGGATGAGAAACAGAACAATATTTCTGGTTAAGAGTATTCTTTTGACGACAAATCAAATGGTGAACCAACATTGTTGCGAATCTGGTACTGCACTGTTAAGCAGGGTAGTCATAATTAAAACATGCTGTCTTTACCCATGGGCAGGTTCAACAGAACTCTACTGAATTCTCAGTGGTACAGTTTAATATGTAATATTTTCCTTAAATACACAAATGCATAGAGAGATTTCCATTGTCCCTGCCGAGTAAACTCATGCTCTTCACAATTCAAGTCAAGCTAAAAAACATCAAAAGAAAAACAGATAACTTACTGGTTCCCTGAGTCCTGGTAACCAAGGTCTTTCCGATGTTTCTAATGTTGAACATGGCTGGTGCCTTAACATCATACCAGTCTTTCTTGGAAAAGGGGTCGACTCTGAAATCAGTTTAAAAAAAAAATCTTAATTACTTTAGTCCATTATGAAACTAACAAGAATTGATAAGTGAGAGAAAACCATTCAGACCATTAAGCTAGTCTGTTTAAATAATACCTAAGCTGTCTGAATATCTCAATCAGACAGTTCTTATTAAATGTTGTCAAGGTTCTGCTTCAACTACATGGCTTGGTACTTTTTCCCCCCAATCCCTTCCAATAATAGGATGTTTTCTAGGATCAGTCCTAACTAAATACATTTCCCTTTAATCTCCACTGGTATCCAAGTAAGTATTTCACTGTTACATTGAAACAATTCCTAGTGGATCTAGTAGGGCAATGCCTTCAATATAATTCTGAAGGCCTGAATCCAGTACCCCACACAGTGTTTTCTGCTCCAGAGTAAACAGGTCGGTCACAATGCAACATGTCCTTAACATTCTAGGATGCACTTGACTACTCTCCTCTGCACAGCTTCTTTCTTGTAGTTTGGTGACCTGAACTGCACACAATACTCCATTAAATAAATAGTCTGAGCATACAGTCTCTTAATTTATTTTAACAGTTTTTACAGTATAATCTAACATTTGCCTTTTTAATCTTCACTGCATTGCTAAGACAGAAATGCTTGCAAATAAACCCCTAGATCCTTTTTAGACACAGCTTCCTGTATTTCAGTGTCTATAAATTGTACTTATAATGGACGATCTCCCTTTTCACCCACGTGAGTCACTTTTCTACATTAAAGTGTATTTTCTAATTGTTCATGTGTGAAGTTTCTCCAAGTATTTCTGGAATTGTTCTGCTGCCTTCTCAACCAACTTAATACATTAGGCACATGATGTAAACCAATTTTCTTGCATACTTAGTGACAGACAATTTTGTAACAAAAGCAAGCACCACCAAAGTTAGTTCTGCACTTTGGGGAAACAAACATATGAGGCGCTCACAATCGTGGTTGAATCTATATCGAGTTCCATTAGTTTACAAACACAATCGGGCACTTAAATTCAAAAAAACTTTAGAATTACTTCTAATTTTTTTTTTTTAGTTATAAATTATACATCAGTCAGTCATTCCCTCCTATTGCAAGAATAAGGAGACAGCACAAGTCTGTCAATCAAGCTTAAAAATCGTCAAGACGCATGAATGAAATACACGTTTACCAAAAAGGTAAATCTCCCAATACTTGTCAAGTTCCATTTTTAATAAGCAAATGTCGAGCTCATTTTGCAGGTCTTGATACCAAACTCCGTTAATGCAATCAAGTCAACCAAAGTCACGCTGTCTGGATACCAGACAAACCAACAAGCCAAAGCAGCACCGCGAACATTTCCACCATCAATAATTCTGCCAAACAGAATAAAACTCGCTTCTCTACGTAATCGGTTCACAAACATGCGGACATGCGAATTCTGTAGTCTTTGACTGAGGCCTGCAACACAGTAAAGGTGCAATGGTCGCTTTATTACTGTTGTTTATTACTGTTGTTTTGGTAATTTCTTTCTCCTCCTTCATTTGTTTCAGGAAATAGAATAAACTAACTTCTACTGACAGCACAGTAAAAGTGACAATTTTGAAAATAAACTGTTTCAACACATTAGTCTACATGGCGGCGGCCCATAAGGGTAAGCGGCACCTTCGTAGAACCATCCAGTTAATATCTATGCCATCACATTAAATCTCGTAGCACAAGCTACCTGCCTGTACTACTGGACCTTTAAATGTTTTCTTAGACTCATATTAACTGGACTTACACTTTCTTTTTGGCCCCCTTTTTGCCTCCTTTAGTCAACCTCTTATTCTTGCCGACTGCCATGTTGGATGCAGTGAGTAAAAGAGGAGGAACTCGGCAGCAACGCGAGAATTTACAACGCACTTCGCGCGGTAGCAAATCCCGCGAGAGGGCAGTTACAGGAAGTTGCGTGATCACGATTGCGGCGACGTTGGTAGGTCGGTACAGTATTGCAATTTTGGTAGATGTTAAAATCTTAAAGTATTGTAGGACACACGAAAAGAAGAATTTTTAACCTCAGTGTATATATACTGTTTATAAAGTATTATATACAGAAAAAATGCTAGCTACGGAGAAGGCTATTTAACAAGAAAGACCTTCAAGTGAACTTCTTCATCAGCTTTAGTGGCTGCTCAAGACTTTCTTTGAAATTGCAATCCAGTTACATCTCTGTTCTGTTTGTGAGAGTCTGTCCGTTAATTTTGTTTATTTATTACCGTACTCTATAGAAACCTTCTAAAACATAATTTGTACACAGTGATTACTCATATAATCTTACATAAATGCGGGTACCATTGACCGGGCTGCTATTTTTGTAATATACAGGATGGGGCAGAACTATATAGAACTTTATTTGGCCCCAGGGGGATATTTGGCTTTTTACAGAAGCCGTTCAAATACATACATAAATAGGTAGATAAGCAAGTAAATAACTAAATTAAATAAATATACAGACACCAGATTAACTATAAAGCAAGAGAATTAAAAAAGAGAAGTGCTGACTTGGCTGGCAGACTCAGCCAGGTATAATGCAGACGTATAGCTGTTGGTATGAAGGAGCCCCCGTCGCGTTTTTTGACACACTTATGCTGAATGATTCATTGGCTAAAAGTCCTCAGTGTTAGTGTGTCAGAGAGAGGATGTATAGCATTGTTCATAATGGCACTCAGTTTTATCTTTATTCTCTGCTACCCTACTAACTCAAGGGGGTCCAGAGTGCATCCTATAACTGAGCCTACCCTTTTAATGAGCTTGTTGATTCGGTGGGCCTCTCTTGAAGTGATGTTACCAGCCCACCACACCATAGCTTAGAAAATCACACATAATTGTTGAAGATGTGAAGGATGTCACTACCCACATTAAATGAATACAGGAAAAAAATCCTGTTCTGCCCTTTCTTATGTAAGTGGTCAGTGCTACAAGACCTATGCAACCTGTCATTAAAGTGGACCCCCCTCCATATCCTCTCCTTGAAGGGTGACCAGACACAGAGGATCTTTGGTGTGGCAAAAGTCAATTAGCAGTTCCTTGGTTTTGCTGATGTTAAGGTGCAAACAGTTCTCTTTGCATCCCTCTTATCAGTACACCCCATAAGTGCAGAATCATCTGAGAGTGTCTGCAAGTGACATGACCTGGTGTTATATTTATAGTGAGAGATGTACAGAGTAAAGAGAAAAGGAGACAGGCCTGTTCCTTGTGGTGCTCCAGTGTTGCTGACACAGACCTCCAGTTTCACAGACTGCAGTCTCCCTGACAGATAGTCCATTATCCAAGACACCGTAGGCTCATCCACCTACACGTCTCTGAGTTTGCCATTTAACAGGTGGCTATAAGGTACAGAAGGCGCTGGAGAAACCGAAAAACAAAATCCTTACAGTGCTGCCAGCTTTGCCCAGCGTTGTGGAGCAGACAGACACTTTGCATCCTCCACTCCAGTCTTTGTCCAATAGGCAAACTGCAGTGGGCCCAGATGTTCAACCACAAGAGGACTCATATACTGTAGTCCAGGACCAGTCTCTCAAAGGTCTTCGTGATGTGAGATATAAGTGCCGCTGGTGTGTGATCATTAGGTTAAGAGGCGCCTGCCTTCTTTGGAACAGGACAAATGCAGGATGTTTTCCACAGCAGCGTCACTATCTGAAGCCAGTGACAGAAGACACCACAAAGTTGGTCAGCACAGGCCATAAGAACTGAATGACCAACTCCATCTGTTTCCGCAGTGTTTCCTGTGTGTAGCTACCTCATTTGTCTCCATACTTGGTCTTCAGTTATGAACAGATTCAGAGGTGCACTTCTCACTGGCCACTCCAGTTGACGCAGTTAGGTTTGTTGATGTAGTATGGATGGTGTGGGGAGACTGGTCATTGGAAGAAAGTGATGATGGGAGAGAAAAGCTATTAAAAAATTGGTTCGGGGTGTTAGCTTTGTCCATATTTCCTTCTAGCACCTGAGCTCTGGATTACTTGAGTCCGGTAATGATGCCCAGTCCATTCCGGGTGTCTTTCATGTTATTCTGAGTGGATTTGTTTTTTTATTTTAGCTTTGTCCACTTCCTTTCCTTCGCTCAACTTTTTCTTTAGCATTTGCTTTACTAATTTGAATGCTCTCATTTTCCCATTCAGGAGACCTTTTAGCTCTTCAGTAATCCAGGTCTTGTTGACACAGAAGTTAATATGGTCTTTGATGCAGTGACTGACTCCCTCAATATTTCCAGTTGTGTCATTTGGAAGCAGTCATTCAGAGCCATTTCAGCCTCCAGGCTCCACTTCCTCACCATTCTGGTGGCAACAGGTTGCTGTCCAATAACAGGCTTATAGTTGGAAACAAGATGAATCAGGTTGTAGTAATAGGTATTAGACATTGTGAACCACCGGGGCATGTACAGCCGCCCTAACCCAACACAGACAGGCAGAGACATAAGTGCAATACACAACACACTTTATTTTATAGAGAAGTGGAGCTTCTCTCTCTCCCCAGAGCATAGCACAGTATAACACACAACAATACAAATCTCAGTTCTTTACTTCTCTTCTTCTCTCGTTCAGGCCTTCCATCTCCACTCCCACTCTGGTAAGCTTCGTCCACCTCCTCACGACTCTGCCTTTTCGAATGGAGTGAGGCGGCTCCTTTTATTCAGCTCCTGGGAGTCCTCCAGGGGGCTCATCAGTGTTACCTGGGATCGCTCCCAGGTGTGGTGGATGTCCACTTTAGGCTTCTGTAGCTCCCCCGGCGGCCCCCACGGAACC
The DNA here is from genome assembly GCF_016835505.1 of Polypterus senegalus. Classification (NCBI taxonomy): domain Eukaryota; kingdom Metazoa; phylum Chordata; class Cladistia; order Polypteriformes; family Polypteridae; genus Polypterus; species Polypterus senegalus. The sequence goes on along the minus strand of NC_053157.1, from coordinate 11,529,168 downwards.
CAACAGGGCTGTACCAAACTCCAGCTCCCAGTGTGGCCTGCAGAAATCCGAGGTGCCACATCCACCCAGGAGGGCTGCCTACTAGAGTCCCAGGGGAGGTATTGCCTTACCGATGGTCTCTCCCCCAGTCCTTCCATTCTGTTGACGTACTGGCCGGGCAATGGCTAAGGCCACCCATCACAACATATATAAAGGAAAGACCTGTATGTGCGTGTGTGTGTGTGGAGCAGTCTGCTCCGCTCACATTCAACCACATCCAATACACAGCGCATGCACGCTTTAAATTTTTTTCAGCTCTTGCATGCACCTCAGTTCTCCCTACAAAAGACTTGTGTGTGTGTGTGTGTGTATGGAGCAGTCCGCTCTGCTCATGCTCATCCACAGCCATGGGAGTTGGTGTGAATTCTACAGAAGATGTTAAAGCTTATACAAGTGTGACTTGTGCTTGGTGAGATGCTGCATGCATGCACTTTTACATTTTGCACCTCACTTCTCATTCAATCCAAGTAGACAAACTCAGCCTTGCAGTCCATGCACTTTGTACGTTCACACAACGAGCTACCATACATTTGCCGGTGGCAGGTACCAGCCTGTCCTGCTCATTTTGTGCCACAGCTGCACTCAACTACACGTCCGTCTCAAACAAGATATGACCTGTCCTGGCCCACTTAGCTGACGCCTCTACCAGTTCACCAATATAGTAAAACTGCTAGGGAGTCCTTTTGTCCTAAAGACCATACACAGCTAATACAGCATTTATTCATTTATACAGCAAGTTTTTGAGAGGAAGCCCCACATAGTGGATGAACTGAAGGAGTTTATCTTGCAAGCATTTATGGAAATTGATGCTAACCAGAATTTGTGTCTAACAGTGTCAGGAACAGGTTCCAGGAATGTTGCAAAGCTGATGGAGGACATTTCTTTTTTTTTTTTATTTTATTAATTTTATTGGAATCCATACAAAGCAATCAAGTTTTTACAAAAAGAAAAATTGAGTTAAGAACAGATCGATCCCCACCCCTGAGAGAGAGAGCAAGCCAAACGGCGTAAAATTTAAGGCTTGTAAACATACCTAAATTAATAAATTCTCTGTGCTTCATGAACTTATCTATATAATAAAAGCCCAGCGTGGTGTCCGCGTCCGGGTCTGCGTTCCTTTTGGCTGTATAGCCGCCCCGTAGTCCGTCCCCTCTCAGAATTCCTGCTTACCCCCTCCGTTCTTTCCCCTTTGCTTTTATTTTTCCTGTTCCCGAAAATCTTTTCAAAACAAAAGTAAAGAAATAGACAGAGCGTCACATTAACGTCTTCTCCCCTCTGCCTATTAAATAATCAATAAAGTGAAATAAAAAAATCACGAAAGAAACAGAAACCACAACCTACGCTTACAGCGTCCACCGCGCCTCTGGCGTTACAGCCAAACACGTGGTGTATGCAGGTTATGAGGTGTGACGCTAATTACCGCCCGTACTACAACAGATTATATTGTTCATATACTATTAACTGTTTACAGGGATCAACTCTTTTGGGGAAGTTCATAACAACAAAAAAAAAAATTAAATTATAAATAACATGTGCACTTGAGTATTTCGAGCCCCGTGTCTGAGTTGGATGGTTCCCCTGGTCACCAATTCGTGTGTTTCACTATGCCTTTCTGTCTTCAGCTACCCATGTGCACTTGCACGGAGGAGACCTTACGGAACAATGCCGAAACGAAACGCAACTAAACCTGCTGCTGCGAGAGAGGACACATTACAGCGTGATCACGAAGCAAAGAGGCAAAGGCGTGACAGTCGCTCGCAAGGAACGGACACTCAGCATTCACACAGATTAGCTTAACGACGCGTCTCTGCTGCACAACGAAAGGCAACTGAAACCCCTACAGAGAGAGAAGACAGATTACGCCGTGATCGCGAAAGAAAGAGGCAAAAGCGTGCCAATGAGACACCCGACGAGAGGTCCTTACGATTGAGTCCTTCAACTGTGGTTATCCAACGCGCAGCGTAGCGCGCGCCAAGTTGCTAGTTTTAAAATATTACTGATTAGATCCTGCCATGTTTTGAAAAAAGTCTGTACGGATCCTCTAACTGAGTATTTGATTTTTTCCAGTTTCAAATTATATAACACATCGGTTTCCTTGCTGACTTAAAAGAGGAGAGTTTGGGTTCTTCCAGTTTATCAGAATAAGTCTGCGTGCCAAAAGTGTAGTGAATGCAATCACAATTTGTTTGTCTTTCTCCACTTTAAGCCCCTCTGGAAGAACCCCAAACACAGCTGTTAATGAGTTAGGAGGGATTGTCACACCGAGGCTGTCTGAGAGGTAATTAAAAATGTTTGTCCAGAATAATGCTAATTTGGTGCAGGCCCAGAATATGTGATCTAGTGGGGCTGGGGCTTGGTTGCAACGTTCGCAGGTTGGCTCTCGCCCTGGAAACATTTTGGAGAGTTTTAGTCGAGACAGATGTGCTCGATATATAATTTTGAGTTGTATTATTGTATGCTTTGCGCATATGGAGCTCAAGTGAATTCTCTGCATTGCTACTTTCCACTCCTTTTCTGATATATTAATTGAGAGATCTTTTTCCCAGTGTCCTCTTGGATCTTTGAAAGGGAGGGATTGTAAAATGATTTTATATATTGTAGAGATGGAGTCTAAGTCCTTAAGATTGAGCAATATTTTTTCCAGCATGGATGAGGAAAATCTGGAAGGTTCTGTTTAACAAAGTTCCTGATTTGAAGATAGTGAAAGAAATGTGTAGCTGGAATGCTAAATTTGGATTGTAATTGTTCATAGGATGCAAAGATGTTGTCTATATAAAGATCTCTAAGCAAGTTAATTCCAAATTTTTTCCAGATATTAAAAACTGCATATGTTTGTGAAGGTTGAAAGAGATGGTTCTCTTGCAGAGGTGCCACAGATAGAAGCTTCTCCGTCTTAAAATGCTTTCTACATTGGTTCCATATTCTAAGTGAGTGGAGCACAATTGGCTTATTTGTATATTGCCGATAACGTGTGTTTATTGGAGCGCAGAGCAGGGAATACAAAGAATTACTGCAGGATTTTACTTCTATTGCGGACCAAGCCTGTGTATGTTCTTCTATTTGTGTCCAGGTTCTTATCGCCTGTATATTTGCTGCCCAGTAATAAAACTGGAAGTTAGGTAGAGCCATGCCACCTTCTGCCTTTTGTCTTTGTAGGGTCGCTCTTTTGATGCGTGGATTGATGGAGGACATTTCAAGCACCTAAGAGGCTAAACATGACCTGATCTGTGCTGTATACTACTCAGTACCTGTAAAATAAAAAAAAAATAATGAATAAATATTGTATACCTACTTTTGGCCCACCCAGTAGCTGTGAATGTGCATTTTGCTAATGTCTCTTGTTAACACTGCCTTTTCACATCCCCCATTACTGTACTTCTAGTGTTCTTTCTCCACCATTGTGTCTTGTTGGTATTGATTGCTTTAGAATTGGTGATAATTAAGAGAGATTCAACAGGAGAGCTTATTCAGTTTTATTCTTATGGTTGCTCTTTACAGTTGGTACTGCTCAGTTTCATAGCCTACTTTGGTTTCTCTTTAACATTCCAAGATTCTGAGTTGGATTTGTTTCTAGACTGGACCCTTTTTGGTGTGGGAAGGTGCAAAATGAAGAAGAGAGGGAACAGATAGGAAGGGTAGTTCAGCATGGTGATTGATACTTCCAGGGTTTTATTTGTTGTTGGAATAAGAAAAAAAGTAAGAATAAAGAAATTCACCCTGCAGTAACCTAGTTGTGTTTCTTTGCACCCCTTGAGAGACTTGGATATTCAGATTGTTACAAAAAAATGGGTTACAGAGTGGTGGTAGCGGTGGGATGAACTCACACCTCCAAAGATAAAGGAACCTCAATCCAGGTCTTCCTCCTCATTTCAATAGGTTTTCTCTATGATAACTTATTGGGGCTGCCCATAAGGTTCAAAGATTTTATCACCTGATAAGTGATGAGATTTTGAAATGTGGAACTTCTTTCATATTTTTTAGGTTCTCAGTTCTTTCACAGCAAAGCACTATTGAAGCATAATTTCCTATTGTTTTGTTCTTATGGTTTATATCTCCTATTGTTATGTGTATTAATGATAATGTTTTTAGTTATTTAAGGCAGACTTATTTTACTTAAACATTCGGTTAAGAAACAAAGATGTTTCAAATTGGGTTAGGGACAAAATGTAGTCTTGTTTGCTTTAGGTTAATTAATACAATATTCTGAGCTGGGTTTGTTTCTAGATGGCAGAGTAACTCCTTTTATGTGGGACTTCCAGCACTACATTATTGCACACTGAAGGCATTTCTGGGATACAGAGAAGCTTCATGAAGCAGGAAGGTTCTCTTCCCACAGTGCCTGCTGGAGGCACCCAAGGACCTATATAGGGTCGTACTAATGCATTACAACTCCCCAGAAGCCCCAGCAAAGTCCAGGTTGGGAGCAAGCTAAAGACCTATCGTGCTGGGGAATAAATTGTTTACAATATTCAACCACCCCCATTATTCATTCATCCTGACTGGGATAGAAATCGGGGATAACAACAACAACAACAACATTTATTTATATAGCACATTTTCATACAAACAGTAGCTCAAAGTGCTTTACATAATAAAGAATAGAAAAATAAAAGACACAATAAGAAAACAAAATAAATCAACATTAATTAACATCGAATAAGAGTAAGGTTCAATGGCCAGGGGGGACAGAAAAAAACTCCAGACGGCTGGAGAAAAAATAAAATCTGTAGGGATTCCAGACCATGAGACCGCCCAGTCCCTTCTACCTAACAAGAACAAGAAAGACATTAACTTCCTAAGCACTGTTCAAAATGGAGCAACTGTCAATCTTCTTTTCAGGGGAAATGTGGAAGTCCCTAAGCCTTACGCTGTGGTAACCTACAATAACACAATGGGATCATCCAGGCCAGGTTGCACCTCCATTCCTGTGGTGTTTCCATTATGGTCTCCCGACTAGGTATGGAATCATCCTCCTCCCCAGTTCGGCTGTCAGTCCATCATCTCCAGCACTTGCAACACTTACCAACAGAAAATGACTTTTTAATGTAAAATTGTCTTTACAAGTCATAAAACTAGTTAAATGGAGTTCACCTGTCTGGGGTTTCAGTGGTATAAATGTACCTGCATGTGAAAGGACCAGCTTGTGGTGAGCCAGTATAACGGCCTAACCTACACAATGAAGACAGAAGAACACTCCAAGCAACTCGATGAAAAGCAAAGGATGGAGTCAAGTCACTGAATATCCGTTGACGTCCAGCTAAATCAATCATTAAAGAATAGAGAGAGCATGGCACAGCTATACATCTCCTGGAACAGGCTGTGCACAAAAACTGACTGATCTTGTAAGAAGAACACAAGTGAGGGAAGTCACCAAGAGACCTCTCAGAACTGTGAAGGAGTGACAAGCTACAGTGGATCAGATTGCAGATACTGTGCAGCCAACAACTGTTATTGCAGCTTTATGGGAAAGTAGCAACGAGAAAAAACACACAGGACATCTCGTCACAAGGTACATGGGAGGCACTGAAGTCAGCTTCAAGAAGGATATGTGATCCAATGAGATTAAAATTGATCTTTTTGGCCTTCAGACTGAAAGCAGTATTTCGCTGTAAATTATCAAAACGCACCATCTCCAATGGATGGCTTGTCAGGGTAAAAGGAAAGCAGAGAAATAAAATCCTGGAGAAAAACCTGATGTAGTACGCAAGAAAACCTGCACCTTGGGAAAAGATTTGTGTTCCAGTAAGACAACAACCCCAAGCATAAGGCCAAAGGTACATGGGAATGGCCGATAAACAACAATGATAATGTCCCAGAGTGGCCGAGTCAGAATCCAAATGCGAATTTCTGGATGGACTTGAAGAAGGCTGATTACTCATAATCAACATGACTCCTGATAGAGGCTTGGGCAGTTTTGCAAAGAGAAATGAAGAAAAATGTCAATGTCCAGATGTGCAAAGTTGATGGAACAAGAGACCTGCATACACAGACGGAAGGCTGTCATGGCTGCCATTTACTAAGTACCGACTTGAAAGGGTGAGTACTGATGCAATCATATATTTTGTGTTTTAGATTTGTGATTCATTTAGAGCACTTTGCAAAGATCTGTTTTCACTTTGAAATTACATTTTTCTGTTATCAGTGTCAAAAGATCCAAATTCAATCCATTGTGATTTAAAATTGTTTAACAATAAAATGTGAAAACTTCCAAGGTGGATGAATACTTTTTATAGACACTGTATAACAACGTGAAATGCTCTATTTACAAAAATAATTATTACATTTTTGAAATCAGTGTCTAATACATTCATGCTCTGTATAAACTATTTTGGTTTTTGTTCCACCTCTTTCTCTGCAACTTCAGTGGGCCTCTTGCTTTCTTGTTAATGTTTCAGTTTTGCTACTAAACTGGACTTTCCAGTCAGTGCCATAGCCAGCTCTTACACTATTTTGTGTGGGTGATGTGTCATGTGCTTTATAGTAATTGGATTTATCTTGTATTTTGTAATTTTATGTTGTGGGAGATGAATAATACATTCCTAAAAGTGTACCATCCTCCCTAATTCCTCCTGACCCATGCTGTAGTCTTGGTTTATCATTGCTCAGCTTTTTTACTGAGTACACTCATAACTTTCTTATCTGAAATTCACTCCAGCATAACCTTGCCATCGATCCAAGAAAATGAAACAATGAGGTGATCCTTTAGAAACAGAAACCTGATAGCTGTATATTGAGCTATTTAGGTCTGCCCACTTTAAGTAGGGCACGGTTCAGACAATTGCACTCGACACATGCTGTGACGACACCAGAAATGGTGAGAAACACTTACCTATAAAGAGCGGAACGGTGGTGCAGTGGGTAGCGCTGCTGCCTCACAGTTAGGAGACCCGGGTTCGCTTCCCAGGGCCTCCCTGCGTGAAGTTTGCATGTTCTCCCTGTGTCTGTGTGGGTTTCCTCCGGTTTGCTCCCAAAGTCCAAAGACATGCAGGTTAGGTGCATTGGCAATCCTAAATCGTCCCTGGGGTGAGCTGTGGGTGTGGGTGTGTGTGTGCACGCCCTGTGGTGGGCTGATGCTCTGCCCAGGGTTTGTTTCCTGCCTTGCTGAGTTTGGCTCCAGCAGACCCCCGTAGTTGGGATATAGCGGGTTGGATAATGGATGGATGGACTTACCTATAAAATGATCACACAATGTTTTAATTTCTAGCGTGACCATCCCAGCATCCCAAACCCCAGACACAACCTTACAGACACAAGTCCCAGGTTTAAATAAAATATTTATTCTTCCAAATACCTTCTACAAAGGATTCAAAACGTGCATAAACAATTCTTCTCTCTTTCTTTTCTTCCACTCATCCAGGCAGACTCCGTCCTCTTCCACCTGACTGCAACTCGCCTGGATGAGGTTGAGCGGCCTCTTGTTTCCTTGGACCCGGGAGTACTTCCAGTGTTAGGGTATTACCCGATGGAAATATTGCCAGATCAATCAGAAGTCCCAGAAAGTAGGGAGGATAAATCCCTGAAGCAACTCCTGACGGCACCCCCAAAACCCAACATGACTATTCTATGGGATTGTAGTTCCCAGCATGCCTTGCGGATGTCTGTACAAGTATTGTCGTCCAGGAAGGCTGCTGCCTAGAGTGTTAGGGGACCATGTAATCTTACCAGATTGTCTTCCTCTGTCTTTCCACTACACTGGCCTCCCAGCCAGGTATTGTTTCTTGGTCCAACACTGCCATGCTGCCGGTGTACCCACTGCCACACTGGCATCTTCTGTTTGTCTCCTGATTAAGGCAGGGCAATCTTCTTTCAGTTTTTTGTGCCTTTCTAGGGCTGGCCTCCCATCCAGATAAGGGATCTTGCCCCATCCTGGCCAGGACGCCCACCCATGCACTCTTTCCATCACACTATATAACAATGTGCCATTGTGGGAATCATTGGTCATGTACTGACTGTGAAGACCAAAGCACATTCCCTGAAATTCATCATCATCTTCAGCTTGAAACGTAAGAAAGTTGACAAATGAGAGAAGCCCATCCAGTCTATCAACCTTGTTAATAGCTAAGCTGTCCCAGTGTCTCATCCAGATACTTCTTACAGGTTTCTGTTTCAACTCCATGTCTCGGTAGTTTGTTCCAGATTTCAACAACACTTTGCGTTATCACAGATATGTGAATAGGGGACAGCTTAAGGGCTCTGATGATTGTAATTCCCTGGCAGCTCCAAGGGTTAGTGTTGTGTTCTAATGCCGTTTCTCCGACTTCCTCTGTGCACTGGAAGATTGATGGCTATAACACCACTGACATCACTTCTGACATCCTTCCACCTGGACCTACCTCTTACTGCCAGATGGACTAGATAGATAGATAGATAGATAGATAGATAGATAGATAGATAGATAGATAGATAGATAGATAGATAGATAGATAGATAGATAGATAGATGGATGGATGGATGGATGGATGGATGGATGGATAGATAGATAGATACTTTATTAATTCCAAGGGGAAATTCCCATACCCCAGCAGCAGCATACTGATAAAAATAATATTACACTCACCTAAAGGATTAATAGGAACACCTGTTCAACTTCTCATTAATGCAATTATCTAATCAACCAATCACATGGCAGTTGCTTCAATGCATTTAGGGGTGTGGTCCTGGTCAAGACAATCTCCTGAACTCCAAACTGAATGTCAGAATGGGAAAGAAAGGTGATTTAAGCAATTTTAAGCGTGGCATGGTTGTTGGTGCCAGACGGGCCGGTCTGAGTATTTCACAATCTGCTCAGTTACTGGGATTTTCACGCACAACCATTTCTAGGGTTTACAAAGAATGGTGTGAAAAGGGAAAAACATCCAGTATGCGGCAGTCCTGTGGGCGAAAATGCCTTGTTGATGCTAGAGGTCAGAGGAGAATGGGCCGACTGATTCAAGCGGATAGAAGAGCAACTTTAACTGAAATAACCACTCGTTACAACCGAGGTATGCAGCAAAGCATTTGTGAAGCCACAACACGCACAACCTTGAGACGGATGGGCTACAACAGCAGAAGACCCCACCGGGTACCACTCATCTCCACTACAAATAGGAAAAAGAGACTACAATTTGCACGAGCTCACCAAAATTGGACAGTTGAAGACTGGTCTGATGGGTCTCGATTTCTGTTGACATTCAAATGGTAGAGTCAGAATTTGGCGTAAACAGAATGAGAACATGGATCCATCATGCCTTGTTACCACTGTGCAGGCTGGTGGTGGTGTAATGGTGTGGGGGATGTTTTCTTGGCACACTTTAGGCCCCTTAGTGCCAATTGGGCATCGTTTAAATGACACAGGCTACCTGAGCATTGTTTCTGACCATGTCCATCCCTTCATGGCCACCATGTACCCATCCTCTGATGGCTACTTCCAGCAGGATAATGCACCATGTCACAAAGCTCGAATCATTTCAAATTGGTTTCTTGAACATGACAATGAGTTCACTGTACTAAAATGGCCCCCACAGTCACCAGATCTCAACCCAGTAGAGCATCTTTGGGATGTGGTGGAACGAGAGCTTCGTGCCCTGGATGTGCATCCCACAAATCTCCATCAACTGCAAGATGCTATCCTATCAATATGGGCCAACATTTCTAAAGAATGCTTTCAGCACATTGTTGAATCAATGCCACGTAGAATTAAGGCAGTTCTGAAGGCGAAAGGGGGTCAAACACCGTATAAGTATGCTGTTCCTAATAATCCTTTAGGTGAGTGTAAATTAGAGTGATAAAAATACAGGTAAAACAGACAATAACTTTGTATAATGTTAACGTTTACCCCCCTGGGGTGGAATTGAAGAGTCGCATAGTGTGGGGTCTCCTCAGTCTCTCAGTGGAGCAGGACGGTGACAGCAGTCTGTCGTTGAAGCTGCTCCTCTGTCTGGAGATGATCCTGTTCAGTGGATGCAGTGGACTCTCCATGATTGACAGGAGCCTGCTCAGCGCCCGTCGCTCTGCCACAGATATCAAACTGTCCAGCTCTGTGCCTACAATAGAGCCTGCCTTCCTCACCAGTTTGTCCAGGAGTGAGACGTCCCTCTTCTTTATGCTCCTCCCCAACACACCACCGCGTAGAAGTGGACACTCGCCACAACCGTCTGGTAGAACATCTGCAGCATCTTATTGCAGATGTTGAAGGACGCCAGCCTTCTAAGGAAGTATAGTCGGCTCTGTCCTCTCTTGCACAGAGCATCAGTATTGGCAGTCCAGTCCAATTTATCATCCAGCTGCACTCCAGGTATTTATAGGTCTGCACCCTCTGCACAGTCACCTCTGATGATCACGGGGTCCATGAGGGGCCTGGGTCTCCTAAAATCCACCACCAGCTCCTTGGTTTTGCTGGTGTTCAGGTGTAAGTGATTTGAGTCGCAGCATTTAACAAAGTCCTTGATTAGGTTCCTATACTCTTCCACCTGCCCACTCCTGATGTAAAGACCAGAAGATCCTCCATCTTCAAGTAATTTAATTAATGATGAAGATGCTTCCTCAATTATTGCATGTCTTTTTTTGTTTTTCCAACTTTAATTTTACAGGGTCACCAAGGTGGTGCCCTAACTATTTTTTGTGGTCCGTCTCATTTTTTTACAGTGTATAGAAGTGCTTTCTAGTTTAAGTCCTAGATGCACTTCCCTGAAAATTCCACTGGTGTCCTCAAGTACATGTTTCCTGGTAATTTTAGAGTATTCTGCTGGATCTACATTATCAATTCCCTTGAGAATTTTGAAGACCTGAATGAGGTCTTCAAGAAGAGAACAATCTCCTCTGTTCCAAGCTGAACTGATTTATTTCTGAAAGTCTGTACCAGTTTGGCATCTCCTTAAGTCCTGGGATGCACTTGGCTGCTTGCCTCTTCACATCTTCAAGTGCTGCTATGTCTTTCTTGTACTGTGTTGACCAAAACTGCACATGATACTCCAGATGTGGTCTCACTAGTAGTATGTATATACTGTAGTTTGAGCAAAATGTCCCTTGACGTCACTCTGGTCTTCCTGGTAAAAACCGAAGTCACAGCATAATGAACTAGAAAGATGTGGAGTCCCTGTCATTGGCACTACCTGGACCACTATAGACCAGTGTGGAAGAAATAAAAACATGTTAATTAAAGAAGAAACTTATCCTCTACTAGGACACGTTTGAATAAACCTTTTTGAGTTAGAAACCGGGCAAGAGGAAATCTGTCCTTTGCATCTTTAATTATCCCTTCATCAAATGCTGAAGAGGGAGCATTCACCACAGCAGTCTGTCACAGAATGATCAAAAAAGTAAGGGCTGAGGTCCATTTTTATAAACAACTGAATTTTCATGATCTGGGAAGTCCTGAGGGCACAGGTATCAAACACACTTTCCAAAGCTGCCCACTAAAGGGGGAAAACAGCATCAAATACCACCACTAGATACCCTGTGGAACTGGCCCTGGACACAGACAGATGGACATCGTTTGTTCACCCAACACACTCGTTTTATTTACATATATTTACAATTTGTTCAGTGCACGTCCCAGTGCCTCCAGCACCGATCCCCCAAAAGTCCAGGCCTTTCACACAGTCCCAAGTGCCTTTCTTCTGGCCACCTTTTATAGCACCCCGGATGAGCTCCAGCTGCTTCCCGGCATTCCTCCGTGGACACGCCCCCGTGTGGCGGAAGTGCCGGATGCACACCCGGAAGCCCTCCGGATGTCCCCATTCTTCTTCCTCCCAGCACTTCCGGGTGTGGCGGAAGTGCTGGCCTCCAGGGTTCTTCAGGCATCGGGGCGCCGCCTGGCAGTGGCCACGGGCCCCTACAGGGTTGGGCTTCCAAGCCCCTACCCGAGGCCACCAACAAAACAAGATGGTCACCCCCTCGGACATCCCGGCTGGGCTCCACCCTCAGCCGCATGCCACAACCCAAAGGGCCTAGGCAAATCTGTATAAAAATAAATGGTTTATTATAACAAAAAGGCATTGCAAGCCACAAAGCTCTAAAAGCACAAAGGAATTGACTGAAAGGCGAGGTAATACACAGCAAAGAAAGTCACAATACAGACTACAGAATACAGAATACTGTATATATGAATATATATTTATATATATAAATATAAATACAGAAGCGTGGTCAAAAACGGAGCAGAGGTTCAAAAAATCAATAATCACAGTCCCGAAATCCAAAGACAAAGTTGAAAAACAAAGCAGAGGGTCAAAAATCCAGAAAACAATAGCAATAGTACAGAAGCTCACAAAAACTCTACACTCCCTGGTGCATTCAGTGAACTGCCAGCAACTATGGAGGCCCTCCCTTAAATAGAGTAGAGGGTAGGGTTCCTCACAGTGATTGACAGGTGACTCCGCCCCTTGAGGAGCCACCCCCAAGATATAATGGAATATTACCTAGGCTACAATTCACACTGGCTCACCAAAACTAGACAATAGAAGATTCGAAAAATGTTGCCTGGTCTGAGGAGTCCCCAGTTCTGCTGTGGTACAGTCAAAATTTGGTGTCAACAACAAGAAACCATGGATCCATCACTCCTTGTATCAGGTTGCTGGTGATGGAGTAATGGTGTGGGGGATATTTTCTTGTCACACTTTGGGTCCCTTAGTACCAACTGAGCATCATTTAAATGCCACAGCCTACCTGAGTATTGTTGTCGACCATGTCCATCCCTTTTTGGCTCCAGTGTCCCCATCTTCTGATGACTACTTCCAGCAGGATGACATGCCATGTCACAAAGCTCAAGTCATACTGTTTTTTTGAACATCGATGTGCAGCTGCAACAACTGTCTGATGCTGTTCATGTCAATATGGACCAGAATCCCAGAGGAATGGTTCCAGAGCCTTGTGGAATCTATGCCACGAAGAATTATGGCAGTTCTGAAGGCAAAAGGAGGTCCAACCAGCTACTAGCAAGGTGTACCTAATAAAGTGGTCCCGTGAGTGTATATCGCTTTGAATAATTTGCCTCATTATGCATCTCTAGAGAAGTCATAAGTGAGCCAGTCATTCTTTGATTCCTCTGTTTTGCAGTCTTACACAGATGAGAGCTTTTTTGGGTTCGTCGCAGGCCTTGGATGAAACTCACACTCGATGAATTAAATTAACAAGTCACTCAGTCAACGATCTAGATCTTTTATTGAACTGTACCAAATGACATCAGTAGGCAGCAATTAGAGGCAGTATTAAGAAGACAGGCATAGTCTTGGCATAAGAACCATTTTGGCAATACTCAAGGCCTAAAAAACAATTGATATCTGAACTTTAAGGAGTTTACTTAAACAGTTTAGAAATTTGTTGAGCCAGATTATTGAGAAATTTCTGGCAGTTCGCCTGGGCAAAATATCTAAAACCACAAGGATATGTTCTTCTTCTATGAACTTTCTATGGACTACACTCTAAGTAACTTTAGATGTAATCACACCTCCCCTTCTGTGCTCTGTTACATTATGAAATGTTTTATTATTTAATTAATATTTTTAATTTGTATATATTTTTAATAAAATTTCATTTAATCGATATAATAAATAGTGTGAACATTCCAGCCCGGAAATAGTGTGAACATTCCAGCCCGGATCACAGACAGACGCTAAGGGCACAAGTACCAAAGCACACATGATTTTATTATTCTGTTTACATACTGTAGTTCCAACAAGCACCAACATGCTTTACTTTTTCTCCCTTTCTTTTCTTTTTCTTTATCTGTCTCTTTCTTTCTCCTTCACTCTCCCTCCGGCAAGCATCGTCCTCCTCCCGACTCTGGCTTCTGGAGTAATGGCTGCTGGATCCTTGTATAACGCACCCGGAGTAGCTCCAGGTGCTTGATGACTTATTTCAGGCAGCACTTCCAGGTGTGGCGTAAGAGCTGCTGTGTAGGGCTCAGCAGCAGCTACAGCACCCCCTGGTGGTGCCCATGGATCCCAACAGGGCTGCCCCAAACTCCCATGAAGTCCTGCTGGAGTCCTAGGCACTGCCACTGGGGGAGGTAACGCTGTAGATATTCTGGCTCCCCCAGTCCTCCCAGCGTGGAGGTGTCCCGGCCGAGCAAAGGCCCCGGCCATCTGCCACAATAGGTATACTTTCATATTAGATTAGATTAGATTCATTTTATTAATCCCAAGGGGAAATTCAGATGCATACAGCAGCAGAAACATAAAAAATGATACAGATTCACAGGACAAATAATATAGCCAATCAATCGATAATCAAAGAAATAAATAAAAATATCCAAATAAATGTTATGTGATTCTCTGGACACAAGTTTAAAAGCACTAAGGAGACTTTTAATTATTTTCTTCAATATAGTGCCGCTAAAGCACCACATCCACCAAACACAATTAATAAACAAAATACAATTCCTCCTTCTCTCCTCCCAGCAGCTCCGTTACACTCCCTCCCAACTCCGGCTCTCTTGCTGGGTCTCTGCTAGTCCTTTATACAGTGCTTCTGTCCTTCCGTCCATGTGATTCATTAGCACTTCCGGGTCAGATGGAGACTTGTATTTTCTTCAGGCCAGAAGTACTTCTGTTCTTCTGTCCCCGCGACTTGGGAGTACTTCCGGGCTATATGGGAAACAAAAATCCCCTTGTCTCCCTGCAGCTTCACACGCCAGCACCCACGGTACCCAGCGGGGCTGTGAAGCTGAACTCCATCTCCCATGGTGCCCTGCAGGAATCCAGGGCACCTCTAAGTTTCAGGGAAGTCGCCATCTAGCATCCTGGCGGCCGTCCATCACAATATATATTGTGCAGAAATTTCAAACTGAACTTAAAAAGTACGACGGGGGAAGCATTGAATTGCCCGATAGCAGCATGTAGAAAAGACCCCCAAAGGCACATCTTGGAATGAGCCTGTGGCTTAAAGTGCTCCAGGTCAGCACCTCCTGAAAGGGATTTTTCAGGGTGGGATCCAGTTTTGTCACCATCCTCTTTTCCACAACAGCTTCACAGCTTCCAGTGTGTCCAGGGTTCGCACTGTGATGGCACAGGCTTTCCAGATAAGTTTGCTCAGGCATTGTGCATCTTTTGAGCTCACATTGCTTCCCCAGGAGACTGCAGTGTAGAACAACACACTGGCTACTGTGGACTGATAGAATATTTCCAGCAGATTACCTGAGTCTCCTAAGGATGCTTGCAAGTACAGTCTTGCTCTGGCCCTAATTGTACAGCATGACTGTGTTGTCAGATCAGTCCAGTTTGTTGTTTATGTGAAGCCCCAAGTACTTGTAGCTCTGCAAGTACAAGAATGATGCTCTGTATATTCAATTAATTATTATTACTATTCATGGTGGCTCCAAAATCCGTACTAATCCCTACTCTCCCTTCTGTTCTTTTTCCGGTTTACTGTGGTGGCGCCACCACCTAATCAAAGCACCATGATGTCCCTACATTGATGGATTAAAGGCCAGAAGTCCACATGACCGTCATAATCAAGTCCTTCCATGAGAACCCTGAATACAATGGGGACTGATCATTTATGTTAGGTAGACTGCCTAGAGGGGGCTGGGTGGTCTCGTGGTCTCGGACCCCCTGCAGATTTTATTTTTTCTCCAGCCATCTGGAGCTTTTTTTGTTTTTTCTGTCCTCCCTGGCCATCGGACCTTGCTTTTATTCTATGTTAATTAGTGTTCTCTTATTTTAATTTTTACTTTGTCTTGTTTTCTCTTTCTTCATCATGTAAAGCACTTTGAGCTACATTATTTGGAAATGAAAATGTGCTATAGAAATAAAGGTTGTTGTTGTTGCACCACTTCCATGTCCTTCCCCTGAATGGTGACTGGTCTCAGAGGCTCCTTGGCATGCCAGAAGTCCACCACCAACACTTTTGTCTTGCTGATGTTGAGTGGCAGGTGGTTCTCTCTCACAGGTAGCCTTAGGAGTGTGTGGGGCCTCGGGCTGACCAACCCCACGAGGGGCCGGTTACATCAAACACTGTTACCAGTATGTGTGGACTGTATGAACTTGCAAGAGAATTTAATAAAAAATAATGTTAACATACAGCAGATTTTGTCATTACAGTATTCAGCTAAATTTCATGTTGAAATTAGCAGGGCCTCTTCTAGAAAAGTACCCAAATTGCAAGTATACTCTGAGTCTCGATATGTAGGATGTCGTAGTCATAACTCGCGTTGATGTCAGGTCAGCCGGTCATCATTAGCGATGCATGTTTTTGTGCATTAATATTCGGACTATGGAATGTTTTCAAAGGCATACATGTGCAGAATATGACCTTGAAGAGGGATTTTAAAGGTTTCCTCTTAGAAGCATCTCAAATATATATATATACCAGTAACGGCGAACTGCACGTCAACAAGCAGAGAATACACTTGACTTATAGATTTCATACTCTTTCTCTGTACGTTTAGCATTCTTCTATTCAGAGGTTGATGCGCTTGCTGCTTCTTGAGCAGCTCTTCTTTTCTCCACCCTAGCGGCCCGCTTCTTCTCTTCATTCGTCTGCATCTTTTCACGTTAAAACCGATTAAGTCGGTGTTTGTGTTGCAATTGCTTAGTACATTTTCCTTCATTTTTCACTTAAGCTGGCACTTAAGTCTTCAATATTCCTCAAGAATGATTTAAGATATGAAGAGGTAGGGGAAGTGACAGCAAAAGTGGTAGGGAATGAGAACGGCTCCCGTATGCATGCGCCGCACACTGCTGAGAGTGGATTCTACAATACAATAAAATAAAAATAAAAAGTGGAATAACATTGGAGGTCAATCATCACCCTGAAAGAGCAGACAGTAGAGGTCACGTAGTATATGTGTACCAAATTTCAGGTCAATAGGTCAAACAATTTGTGAGGCACGGGTGATTTAAAATCCTGGACAGACAAACGGGCAGCTATGATAGCGTATTATATATAAAGATTGGAGAATATAATTTGACAAATCCACTCAAACGGGACACACGGACCTCAAAAGTGGGGCCCCAATAGGCGCGGGGCCTGGGGCAGTTTCCCAACTTGCCACTCCCAAACGCTGCTGTTGTTCTCTGTGCACCACCTGCACTACCTCCATGGCCTTCCTGCACTCTGACATGTCTCTATTTGTCAAAGCTATTAAGTAGTAAGCTTATGACCTTTAATTAACAGTAATCAAAATGTACATGAGAAGTTTGTAAAAGTCATTTGAAATATAATCATACAATAAAATGTATTCAGTGCATGCTCCCAAACTCCTCCTCCTTGACTTATTTCAAAAGTCAAAGTCATCCATCCATCCATCCATTATCCAACCCGCTATATCCTAACACAGGGCCACAGGGTCCGCTGGAGCTAATCCCAGCCAACACAGGGCGCAAGGCAGGAAACAAACCCCGGGCAGGGTGCCAGCCCACCACAGAAGTCAAACTCAAAGCGAACTTTATTGTCATCTCAACCATATACAAGTATACAGATAGACGAAATTGCGAAGCACAGGGTCCACAGTGTAACAACATGAACTGCAAATAATGAATTAAAAATAGAATTCAAATTAAAATAAAAATTTAAAATTAAAACACAAGCAAGACAAGACATTGTGCAAAGACAAGACAAAGAAGTATGGTAGTGATAAGAAATGAACACCGTGTTTGTGGCTTCAATGAGAACCATGTGTCCTTTTCCTCTCTGCAGTTAGTATGCACACTTTATGGCCAAATGTATGTGGACACTCCTCCAAACCTTGCTGTGATAGATGGAACCATGAATTCTACTGTCTACCACAAAATCCTGAAGGAGAATGTCCGGCCATCTGTTCGTCAACTCAAGCTGAAGCGATCTTGGGTGCTGCAACAGGACAATGACCCAAAACACACCAGCAAAAATATAAAATTAAGGGACAAGTAAAGTTCTATCACGATCTGTCTAACTGAAAACAAGCCCAAAATAATAATACTTAAGTTGTAAATAAATGGGTTGTAATTAAAAATTTAGTTATGCTGCTACTGCAGACCTCCAGGACCAGTGTTGAGTGCCCCATCCTAATTGTTGTACCTAGAATGGCAGAGATGTTTTGTGGTATCAGCTGTCGAGTGATTTCCTCGTTTTGTGTTGCGTTATTTCTCCCGGCAGCCTGTCACTATACATACATGTAAGCTTACACAGTCACCCACCCCATGATGGAGTATGCATGCTTCAAAGAAACTACAGAGGCCATTGGAAAGGGCCAAGGAGAAAGAAGAGCTTTTGCAGAAACCTGTTTAAGAAAAAAATGAGACAAATAGGAAAAGACCACTTGTTTATCGTTTATTTAATCTAATGTAATATTTGTATTTTTTGTTATCTTGTTCAAATAGGGCTAACTGCTGGAATAGCACACCTCCCCCTTTAGATTTAAATTATTCAAATCTTAGAAGGCATTTAGTTGAAACCAAACTGGCTCAGAGATATTCCAGACAGAAGACATTTTGCCATTAAACACAGTGGAAAAACGTAGAGCTCTAATACAGGATACAACGCCAGACCTTCAACTTTGATGCAACAGAACTCAGCAGATACTAAAAGGATGTCAAAAGTCAGTCAGTAAGTCATGTTCCAATGTGTTTAGTGCTGAACAGGGTCGCAGGGGCTGCCAGAGCCTATTCCAACCAGTATAAGGTGTAAGGCAGGAATAAACCCTGGAGAAGGCGTCAGTTCATCACAGGGTAAACACACAGACATGTACACACACACCCCAACCACATGCTAGGGCCAATTTTCCATCACCAATCCATCTAATCTGAATGTCTTTGAACTGTGTGAAGAAAGCGGACCACCTGGAGGAAACTCACACTGACACAGGTAGAACATAAAAATTCAGAAATGGTTATGTAATTTATTTAATTAAAAATTAAATAAAAAACAAACAGATAACCATAGAGTCTGGAGCTGAAAAATGTCTGGTCCTGGACTATGTGAGTCCTCTTGTGGTGGAGACTGGAGTGGAGGATGCAGTTACCTGTCTGCTCCACAAGGCTGGACAATGCTGGCCACACTGTGAGGAGTCTGTTTTTTTGATTTCTCCAGTGCCTCCAGTACCATCCAGCCATCCCTGTTATGGGGTAAACTCAGAGATATGGAGGTGGATGAGCCTGTGGGGTCCTGGATAATAGACTATCTGTTGGGCAGACCAAAGTTTGTGAGACTCAGGGAATGTGTGAGCAACCCTGGAGCACCACAAGAAACAACAGGCCTGTCTGCTCTTCTCTTCACTCTTTACACCTTAGACTATGAATATAACTGCAGGTCATGTCACTTGCAGAAGTTCTCAAATTATTCTGCACTTATGGGGTGAATTGATAAAGGGGATGAGACAGAAGAAAAGAGTTAAGGGGAGAACTTGGTTGTAGGTTCAGAAGGAATTGTCTGCAAATTAACATCAACAACCCCAAAGAACTGCTTATTGACTTTTGCTGCACCAAAGAGCCTCTATGGCAGGTCACTGTTCAGGGAGTGGATGTCAAGGTGGTGCACTCCTACCAGTACTTAGGGGTCCATATTA
Source organism: Polypterus senegalus (assembly GCF_016835505.1). NCBI lineage: Eukaryota > Metazoa > Chordata > Cladistia > Polypteriformes > Polypteridae > Polypterus > Polypterus senegalus. The sequence continues at coordinate 11,509,667 of NC_053157.1, read as the reverse complement.
GTGACAGGTTGGCCTGGTCATGGAAGACAGAGGAACTATAAAAGAAAGGGCAGAGCCAGCTCTTTTTCCTCAGGAGACTGCATTCCTATAATGTGAGAAGTAACATTTTTCACATCTTTTACAACTCTGTGATGGCCAGTATGGTGTGCTGGGCCAGTAACGTCGCGTTAAGAGTGATGTCCACCAAATCAACAAGCTAATTAAAAGAGCTGGATCAGTTATAAGAAGCACTCTGGACACCCTAGAAGTCGTAGCAAAGAAGAGAATTAAAACAAAGCTGAGTGCCATTATGATCAATTCTCCACATTCTCTTCTGAGACATTAACACTGAGAACTTGCAGCTAACTAATTATTTAGCAGAAGCGTGTTAAAAAACACAATGGGACTCCTTTATACCAACAGCAATACGCTGTATAGCACTTCACTGGGACTGGGACTGGCATCTCGGAAGTTTTCTTTCTTTTTGAATTTATTGCTTTATAGTCATTCTAGTGTGTGGTGTGTGTTCAGACCAAAGTATGTCTTTATATACTGTATATAATATATACTGTATATATATATATATATATATATTATCGTGGATGGCCGGGACCCTCTATTGGTCTGGACACCGTTGCCTTGGATGGACTGGGGGAGCAAGTGTGAACAGAGCACTACCTCCTCCAGAATACTAGATGGCAGCCGTGCCTCGGACTCCCGCAGGACTTCATGGGAGATGGAGTTGGACACAGCCCTGTTGGGATCCGGGGATGCCGCCAGAGGGTGCTGGCAGCTGTTCCTGAGCCCGTGTGGGCAGTTCTTCCACCACACCTGGAACTGTTCCCGGAAGTGGGGCAACAAGCACCTGAAGCACTTATATAAAGGGCCAGTGGACAGTACTCGATGAGCCAGAGTTGGGTGGAAGATAGACAAAGCTTGTCGAGGAGTGGAGCAGAAAAGGAAAGAGGAATATTGTGCTTGAAACTGTGTCTTGTACTTGTGGGAACGGGGAATGCATCTCCCACAAGTGAAGAAGAAAAAAACTAAAATTTGTGTGTTTTATAAGTGTGCCTCCTACATCTGTCTGTGTCGGGTTGGGTGGTTGGCACGCCCCCTAGTGGTTCTGTCACAATATAGCTGTGTATGCCTGTACTGTAAAAAGCACAGGGTCCTAGAAACTATTGAAAAAAAAATTGAAATGTAGAGATGTCAGATAATTGAAAGGAACAACTCTGGGCACCTCTCTCCTAGGAAGACTCGTTTTGCCGACATGCTTGCATCGCTTGTGTATTACCAGCAGGAGAAGAAGTAAAAGGGATACCGTTTTGCTGATGTTAGCAGCTAAGCGAGTTTGTCTTTCTTGTGAGGTTTCGTTTTGCTGATATGCTGGCCCTGCTTATCTTATTAGCGGCTAAAAGTGAGTTGTCTGTTTCCTTAGAGGTGAACCCCTTACCCGACTCCACCTCTCACTTCCAGGCCAGACAGACAGACACACTTCCACGTGTAGACGTTTATATATAAGATATATATATATATGATATATATATATATATATATCGTGACAGATAGGGGCGCTCTCGCTCCCTTGAACCCCTGTCCACAACTCCAGACACCAGGTAAAAGTCCAATACTTGACTTTATTTAAAAAGCACCCTCTCCTCCACTATACTCATTAAATAATCACTAATAATAATAATAAACAATCCTCCGACTCCCAGACGCGTTGCCACCCTTCTACCCAGCTCAGCTTGCTGTCTGGGAGCTCTCATAGTCCTTTTATATTCCCTGACCGGAAGTGTTTCCAATCCCCAGTCCATGTGATCTTGTATCACTTCACCCCAGAAGCATGTCATTTCCCCTTGTCCATGTGTGCTTCTGGGGAGTAGGGAAAATATCCGTTGTTCATCCCTGCAGCGTCTCCTAGTGGCCCCCATGGTATCCAGCAGGACTGCGTATAAAAACTGCAATGTCCATGATGCCCTGCTGGTCTTCGGGTAACCTCCATACTGCAGGGGTTATTGGCCATGATAAATGGCCGGCCATACACCACTATATATATATATATATATATATATATATATCAATTTAATTTAATTATTTCTTTAATGAGATTCTACAAAAGGGTAGATTTCCCCCTGAGGACAAATAAAGTGCTATCTGCTGTCACACATGGTAATGGTGATAACCTGCCGAACCAGGGTTTGGTGCTTTGGTTTAATGCCTTCCTCCCTCTGCAGAATGCAAGCCTAACCACCACTCCAGTACTGACATCACTTCGGTTGTCAATCATCCTGGACTGTCCCTTTCCTATCCAAGATCTATATAGTCAAGACGGCTGCCAGCCTACTTCAGTTGTGTCTTGAACTAGTGTCTGAAAAGACGTATCTGCATTTTTTTTTGTGTGCTGTTCAATTATATAAGTTGTTCACCCATGGGTGGTGCCCACCAACTGTTTACCTTTGCCTTGTCTCCTCTTTACACTGTCTTATCTATCTATTATATAGCACCTTTAATATCTATCTACCTATCTATCTATCTATCTATCTATCTATCTATCTATCTATCTATCTAAAATCTTGATTGATTCATCTCACTACTAAGCATAAATTTAACGGGATTCAGGCATATCACTAAGCAAACCATGCTGTGTCAGAAAACAAACATTACATGAAAATAAATGAAGGAAATGTCCAGTGGAAAGAGGTTGGGCAACTTTTCTAATATGTTACAAAGAACAATAGAAATGTTATCTGCTCTGTGCCTTGGTGACCATAGAGCTAAATAATTTTCAACAGTACACCACGTTTTCCTCTCCCCTAATCAGAATAAAAGCAGCCATTTTTTACACTTCCTCTTACGTTAGAATTAGGCATACTATATATTGAGTTATTTGGGGATTTCTCAGTAACATACTTTTCCAGACAAAGGCTTTTATTGTAATTTGGACTTCCATTCATCCATCTGCTTTCAAACTTGCTTATCCAGTTCAGGGTCACAGTGAGCTGGTGACTATCAAATTAATTCTGGGCACCAGGTATGGCATGATATATTACAGTATGTATTAACATATGTTTGTTAATGATTGTTGATTTTTTTTGTTTTTGTATTATTAATTGTTATATTTTTATGTTAATTCCATTGATTTTATTTATTATTAGTTAATAATGCTCTGTATTAGGTGGACATGGAAATGATATGGTGATTGTGTACATCCATCCATCCATTATCCAACCCGCTATATCATAACTATAGGATCAAGGGGGTCTGCTGGAGCCAATCCCAGCTAACACAGGGTGCAAAGCAGGAAACAAATCCTGGGCAGGGCGCACACACACACACACCCACAAACTAAGCACACACAATTTAGAATCGCCATTGCACCTAGCCTGCATGTCTGTGGGAGGAAACCCATGCAGACACGGGGAGAACATGCAAACACCACGCAGGGAGGACCCAGGAAGTGAATCCAGGTCTCCTAACTGTGTGGCCGTAGCACTACCCACTGCACCACCACGCCGCCTTGATTGTGTACAGACTCTTTAAATTTACTTTACAAGCACTTGTGATTGGTGGCAATGGCCACTACATGGCCGGGACACCAACAGAGTGGAAGGACCAGGAGAGAGGGCATTGGTGAGGCAATACCTCCCCTGGGACACTAGAGGGCAGCCCTCCTGGGCAGCTGTGGCACAATGGATTCCTGCAGGGCATGTCGGGAGCTAGAATTTGATGAAGCCCTATTGGGTTCCATGGGGGCCACCAGGGGGAGCTGCAGAGCCCTTCACTGGGCTAGCACCACACCAGGGAGTGATTCCAGGTAATACTGTCGAGCCACCTGGAACACTCCCAGGACCTGAATTAGAGGAGCTGCCTCACTCCATTTAATAGCCAGAGTCGGAAGGAAAAGGACAAAGCCTGTGGAGGAGTGGAGGCGGATGGACTGGTAGCAAGAAGGGATTGTATATAGATGTGTTGTGGTGTTGGTAATGTGTGCACGTTTTGCTGTAAATTAATACGGGTATTGAGCTGAACCTGTGTCCTGCCTGTGTGTGTCTGGATTAGGATGGCTGTACGCCCCCTGGTGGCTTGTGAAACACTGTTATGCTCATAATACATACTGATCAGCCACAACATTAATTCCACCTGCCATTGAGGCATGGGCTCCACAAGACCTCTGAAGGTGTCCTGTGGTATCTGGTACCAAGATATCAGCAGCAGATTCTTTAAGTCCTGTAATTTGCAAGTTGGGGCCTCTGTCGATTGGACTTGTTTTTCCAGCACATCCCACAAGTGCTTGATCAGATTGACATCAGGGGAATTTGGAGGCCAACTCAACATCCTGAACTCTTTGGCATGTTCCCCAAACCATTCCTGAACAAAATTTTTGCAGTGGGGAAGGGATCATAATCCTATAGAAAGAGGCCACTACCATCGTGAAACAATGGTCTGCAGCAATATTTAGGTAGGTGATACATGTCAAATTAGCATCTATATGAATGACAGGACTCAGAGGTCCCCAGCAGAACATTGTTCAGAGCATCACACTGCTTCTGCCCACTTGTTTTTTATCATAGAACATTATGCTGCCATCTCCTCCCCAGGTAAATGGTCCGCATGCATCCGGATGTCCATATGATCTAAAAGTAAACATGCCTCATCAGACCAGCCCACCTTATTCCGTTGGTCCATCGTCCAGTTCTAATGCTCATGTACCTGGCAGTAGACCGGTGACTAAGTAGTTCTGACACCTTTCTCTCTTGGCCAACATTACATTTTACAGCAATTTGTACTATAGTAGTTCTTCTGTGGGATCGCAAGATTCAGGGTCTCTCATTTTCTGTTGTTATGTACAGTAGATCCTTCCCATAATGCACCAGGGTTGCGCAATAATGATATAATCAATGTGACAATATAAAGGCTTCTTTACTTAGCCTGACATTATATGAAAATTATTTGAAAAATTGCATGCTTTATTCTGAAAATTTTTTGAATTGAATTAGGCTCTGAACTGAGACTTTGATTTTTCGGCTAATGTTTCAGGTTGTTTTTTCTCTTTGATCTATAGTTTTCACTTTTTGCTTCATTTTCTGCTTTCATCTTCTGACCTGGCCTTTCCTCATAAAGTTTTTCTGACCCCTCTCTGAAGTCCGTACAGGTACCTTAACATTTCATTTTGACTTCTTTCTTGATTTATTGCAATATATATATATATATATATATATATATATATATATATATATATATATATATATCCATCCATCCATTTTCTAACCCGCTGAATCCGAATACAGGGTCACGGGGGTCTGCTGGAGCCAATCCCAGCCAACACAGGGCACAAGGCAGGAACCAATCCTGGGCAGGGTGCCAACCCACCGCAGGACACACACAAACACACCAAGCACACACTAGGGCCAATTTAGAATCGCCAATCCACCTAACCTGCATGTCTTTGGATTGTGGGAGGAAACCGGAGTGCCCGGAGGAAACCCACGCAGACACGGGGAGAACATGCAAACTCCACGCAGGGAGGACTATATATATATATATATATATATACTTACCCTAGCAAAACACTTTTATTAACACAAGCACAATGGTACAAATGGTAATTCCATCTGTTTCTATCATGTCATGCATTTAGGATCCTCTGTTGACTGGATATGCTACCCCTATTGTCCCTCTTTCTTTGCGTGTCTTATTACCTTTGTTCATCAGACATTTTAGCCGTTACCTTCCTCTTTCATTGTGCTTCTTGTTGGCTTTGTTCATCTGACATTGCGGCCCTCTTGTGGATACCGGGTGACATTTTCTCTTGGCACAGACCATAGACGCTAGATGCTTTGTCATTTTACATATATTGGTATTACTAAGGGGCTTTGCCCCCTGTTTGCTTCACTCACTAAACCCCCACCTCGCCTTTGAAGAAACCTTTGGGAGGAATTTTTATAATAAAAACTCCTGTTTTGAACCTGAGACTGCAATTGTGTTCATTGTGTCCAGGGTTTCGGGCTTGGTGGTGCCACCTATTTGCCACAATATATACAGTATATACCGTATTGTCACACATGCGCACATAGGGGACATCTTGCAGGTTCTCAAAACCTAAGTAATATCACCGTGAGCAGAGAGGAGGCATTCTCACTAATACCTTCTTGTTTTCCATTTGCAGTTCAGAAGCTCACTAGATGGAAGATGTGTTTCCTACATTAAGTCCTGCCCCTTATATGGATCCACAGTATAAAAAGCTAGGGGTGTATGGATCGACCCTTTGTCTAAGTTTTCTTTTGTATGCTATATATATATATATATATATATATATATATATATATATATATAAGACGCTTTGAAGTCCCACAAGACTTCTTGCACATGACGTCCTACTTACAAACAATAACTCTGAGACACTTTAATGTCCCATGAGACAAGGAAGTGAGACAAAAGGACAGCTGCTGTACAAGCTTTTAAATGATCGTCGCGCAGCGCAACGTGCAGATCACATATCACGTCAGTAGCAGCTGCTCCACAGGCTTTTAAATAATCGACACGCAACGTGACATGCAGATCACGCAGCACGTCAGCAGCAGCACAAAGTCAGCAGCTAATCCATCCACATCTCTTTAGCATACGTGCATCCCCCCTCTTCACAACGCGAGTGGTAGAGACGCGAAGTGGCTAGCGTGAAGTGCGACCCCAGAAGTGGGGGTTGTGGAGTGGGCGAGCAAAGCGAGTAGGGGACCCCCTAGTATATATATTGTGAACATCGCCCTGGACACAGACAGGCAGACACGCTCAGGTCACCCAAGATGTTTATTTTTCATTCCTTTACAAAAGTCCATGCCCACCAGCCCCAATACCCTTCAGTCCAGGCCAATCCAATGCCTTTTCTTTCTTCTTCTCTTCTTTCTCTCTCTCTCATTTCTTCAGACCGCCTCCTGCCTTCTCCTTGTCACTCTTCCACCCAACTCTTGTCTCTTCTGCAGGGAGGCGGCCCCTTTAAATAAGCACCCGGATGTGCTCCAGGTGTGTTCCCGGCAATCTCCCACCGACACTCCCCAGTGTGGCTGAAGTGCCGGCTGTCTCCTTAAAAGCACTCCGGGTGTCCCTGTTTTCTCTTCCCCCCAGCACTTCCGGGTGTGGCGGAAGTGCTGAGGTCTAGGGTCTTCCTGTTATTGGGGTCCCCCTGGCGGTAACCTCGGGTCCCTACAGGGTCGAGCTTCCCACCTCTTTACCCGAGGCCTCCAGGGCGGTTGCCGCCCCCTCGAGGTCTGAAGGAGGCAGATATATATATATATATATATATATATTGTGACCTGCAGTGGGCACCACTGAGCCCTACAAACCCTCCAACATGCCGACACTAACACAATTCCTGGGTTCAAATAGTAATTTATTTTAGCAAATACCTTCACAGGTTATTCATAAACACAGTACAGTCACAATTCCACCTATTCTATTTTCCTTTCTCTCGTTCTTCCTATCCTTTCACCCCTCCTGGCAAGAGTTATCCAGCTCCTCTCACGTCTCCAACTCGTCTGGATGAAGTCAAACAGCTTCTTTTATGTCAGTCACTGAGTACTACAGATTGAAAGCACTTCCAGGTCAGGCAGAAGTTCTTAAAACGGGGACTGTCTGTCCCTGCAGCTCCACCTGGTGGCATCCATGGACTACAGCAAAGCTGTCTAACAAGACTGTAATTCCCTGCCTGCCCTGCGGGTATCCATGCAGGAAGAGCAAATAGTCAAAGCAATTGGTCTCCCCCGTCCTTCATTTAAACTGGCCTCTAAGCTGGGTAAGGAATCTTGAACCATCCTGGCCCATGCCTGGTGTCCATGACAAAATATAATATATGTGCTGTATAGTCAACTGAGAAAAATGCTGGACGCAGTGTACTATTTGGGGTGCCAACCCGGCCACAACCTTGTTTTATAACTGGCAGTTCAAGTAACAGAAAAGAATCCTGTAGGACACAAAGTTAAGTAAATACATGCTCCTTGCATGTCTTATTTTCAACAATAAATGAGAACTCCATCCTGTTCTGTTGCTCATGTCAAAAGAAAACCTCCAAATCTTGGCTCTCCGGTTATACTGGCCCACTCCCAGAGGGGCAGGACCTCAAATGGCCAGTGGGGATGGGGCTTGGCATTGTCTCCTAGCAACGGCTTCATGCAGTAGAGCAGTGCTGCCCAAACTCAGTCTTGAGGACCCACTGTGGCTGCAAGTTTTTCTTCCAACCAGCTTCTGTTTTTAATTGGACTCCTGGGCTAATGAATGGCAAATGGTAAATGGCCTGTATTTGATATAGCGCCTAACTAGAGTTCAAGAACCCCCCTAGGCGCTTTACAACACAACAGTCATTCACCCATTCACACACACATTCATATGCTGGTGATGATAAGCTACTATGTAGCCACAGCTGCCCTGGGGCACACTGACAGAAGTGAGGCTGCCGAACACTGGCGCCACCAATCCTTCCGACCACCACCAGCAGGCAAGGTAGGTTAAGTGTCTTGCCCAAGGACACAACAGCTGCATTCTCATGCCGGGAGCCAGGATCGAACCTGCGACCCTCCGATGAAGTGCACTGTTGTTTTGGGAACAATATAGAAGTTGAAGTTAGAAAACATATATTAAAATGTACAAAGCAGTTATATGGAAAAAATTTATTTTTCTTTCTTCATAACATTTTCATTCTTTTCCAGATTTTCTAATTGTTTAATTCATTATTTACTAATTAGTGGGACTGACACTAAAGTAGCTGCAGCCATTCATGATTCAGTGTTGTTTGCCTGGGTGTCTGCTCTGCTCACTTTTAATTGTCATAATTAAGACACAATGAAGGGAGCAAACTGCACAGAGAAAGGGTGAATGATAATGCAATCAACAAAAGAGAGTTAAGCATTTAAATCTGTAGCAAAAATAGAAATATTTCTAAATGTATTATGAAAGTAAAAAAACATGCTACTGTGAATAAGAATAATAAAAAATAGAACATCTATCTATCTATCTATCTATCTATCTATCTATCTATCTATCTATCTATCTATCTATTATATAGTGCCTTTCGTATCTATCTATCTATCTATCTATCTATCTATCTATCTATCTATCTATCTATCTATCTATCTATCTATCTATCTATCTATCTATCTGTCTGTCTTTCGTTACGAATGTGCGCATGGGATGCAGCTAGAAGAACCAAATAGAAGGTAATTCCACGCCACGCTTTTACCCCTGCAGACCAAATGGGAAATTCTGCCTGGGACCGCTGACATCACTTCCACTGACCTGCCTTAAAACCCAGCCACCTTCCTTCTGTGAATCAGTTCTGTTTCGGACTCAATCTGTACACTACTGTGTCTTCAATTTTTACTTTTGCAGCCTTTAGTCAAGTATACAGGTGGTGGTCCCAAACCTGTTTTACATGTCAAGGCGTATTCTTTTACACTATCTATCTATCTATCTATCTGAAATCCAACATCTGTCTGTCTGTCTGTATGTCTGTCTGCTTTACACGAGAGAACTACTTAACGGATTTGATCAGGGTTTTTTTTTTATAATTTGCTTGAACATTCCAGTTGATTCTGCGACTTCTCTCATCACGCTAAGTATTATAGTTTTCAGTTGAGGCACCGATTTATTCATGCAAATCCGAGAGACAGGCTGTGGGCCAAGAGGAGGGGGAGGAGGGATCTCAGGAGTAGAGAGCCAGGACATCATCACTCACATGTCCACCTCTGTTTGAGTCGCTCCACCTCTCGCCACGTGTTGGATTGCACCTTGTCTCCACTTGGCTAACCATACCTGTTTGTTCAGCAGACATTAGCATCTAGAAATTGTTAAAGAGTAACCTTTGACATTTTTGAGAGAGAGATCAGAGCTATGCTCACTGGCAGAGATATTACAGCCACTTGCTCTTCTCCCAACACAGGGGATGCTCTCCTGTCAGAGCTGAACACGATCAGATGCAGTGCCAGCTTTTGAGTTTGGAATGTACCTACCTTCTGCTTGGCCAGAGATAACTTTTTACATTTTTGGCTAACAGATCACAGCTACATTCTCGCCCCTGATAGCAAAACCAAAAATATTGTATATTAAGAGGCCTTCATATACGAAAGCTATCAATATAAAAGTTTTTTTATTGATTTTTAAAGTTTGTCCTGTTTCACTACTACTTGGGCAGAGCCGCGCAGGACAGCTAGTGCTGTATATATAAAGCGGTACCTTGAGATACAAGTTTAATTCGTTCCGTGAACGAGCTCGTAAGTCAAAACACTCGTATCTCAAATTAATTTTCCCCATTGAAATTAATTCAAATGAGAGTAATTCGTGCCAGCCCCCAAAAAACCACCACAATTTTTTGTTAAATGTTTTCAACATAAGAAAAATGTATTTATAATGAACAAGTACTGTATACAAACAAAATAAAACTTAATACATAAAAGAGAATCTAAAGAAATAAACAGATGTTGGTAAAGCCAATTAGCGTAGTGTAATGTTTTTTTCTTTCACTTCACTTTTGCTTAACTTAACACTTCCTTTATCTCACTTTAAGAGATAACCTCATCCGCAATACCGATCTCCTGCAGAACCTCCGTATGTTGCCGCGTCTGTAGTTCCGTCAACTCCTCTGTCGTCAGTTCCTCGGAATGTGCAGCAACAAGCTCTTTGATGGCTCGTATTTCGAATTTTGGCTTGTAACTCAAGGTAAAAAATCGACCTAGTGATGGCTCGTATCTCAAATAAACTCATACGTTGGGGCACTCGTATCTCAAGGTACTACTGTATACAGATAGATAGACAGATAGAAGTTGTAATCTATTTATTGATATTCATACTTTTGTATGTGATATGCAGGTAAGAATTTCATTGTTCTATGTACATTACAGTATGCATGCAGTTAGGTTGAATTTTAACTTGAACAAAGGCTGAAATTTCAGTATGAATGTGAAAATATAGATAGCTAATTTCATAAAATATCAGTTGTCTTTAAACCTTTTCAAACTCTTTCTAAAGGCCCAGAGGTTATTTGAATTTCCAATGTAAAAAAATATATATTTTGAATTGATATTGTTTACATACACTCACCTAAAGGATTATTAGGAACACCTGTTCAATTTCTCATTAATGCAATTATCTAATCAACCAATCACATGGCAGTTGCTTCAATGCATTTAGGGCTGTGGTCCTGGTCAAGACAATCTCCTGAACTCCAAACTGAATGTCAGAATGGGAAAGAAAGGTGATTTAAGCAATTTGGAGCGTGGCATGGTTGTTGGTTCCAGACGGGCCGGTCTGAGTACAAAGTATTTCACAATCTGCTCAGTTACTGGGATTTTCACGCACAACCATTTCTAAGGTTTACAAAGAATGGTGTGAAAAGGGAAAAACATCCAGTATGCGGCAGTCCTGTGGGCGAAAATGCCTTGTTGATGCTAGAGGTCAGAGGAGAATGGGCCGACTGATTCAAGCTGATAGAAGAGCAACTTTGACTGAAATAACCACTCGTTACAACCGAGGTATTCAGCAAAGCATTTGTGAAGCCACAACACGCACAACCTTGAGGCGGATGGGCTACAACAGCAGAAGACCCCACCGGGTACCACTCATCTCCACTACAAATAGGAAAAAGAGACTACAATTTGCACAAGCTCACCAAAATTGGACAGTTGAAGACTGGAAAAATGTTGCCTGGTCTGATGAGTCTCGATTTCTGTTGAGACATTCAAATGGTAGAGTCAGAATTTGGCGTAAACAGAATGAGAACATGGATCCATCATGCCTTGATACCACTGTGCAGGCTTGTGGTGGTGGTGTAATGGTGTGGGGGATGTTTTCTTGGCACACTTTAGGCCCCTTAGTGCCAATTGGGCATCGTTTAAATGCCACGGGCTACCTGAGCATTGTTTCTGACCATGTCCATCCCTTCATGACCACCATGTACCCATCCTCTGATGGCTACTTCCAGCAGGATAATGCACCATGTCACAAAGCTCGAATCATTTCAAATTGGTTTCTTGAACATGACAATGAGTTCACTGTACTAAAATGGCCCCCACAGTCACCAGATCTCAACCCAATAGAGCATCTTTGGGATGTGGTGGAACGGGAGCTTCGTGCCCTGGATGTACATCTCACAAATCTCCATCAACTGCAAGATGCTATCCTATCAATATGGGCCAACATTTCTAAAGAATGCTTTCAGCACATTGTTGAATCAATGCCACGTAGAATTAAGGCAGTTCTGAAGACGAAAGGGGGTCAAACACCGTATTAGTATGGTGGTCCTAATAATCCTTTAGGTGAGTGTAAGTGGTATTTTCCAGGTTACTTTCGTTTATGTAACAAGTATAAGTAAATCTTACTATATCAAAAATGAAATAGCCAAAAGACATAAAGAGAAGATAGATGTGTTGTATACAAACAAGCCTAGATTACAGAAACCAGCATTTACAATTCAAATTATAATTTATCTACGTCATGATCTGAATCACCAACAAGCAAATTTCAGTCATAGACAAAGAATCATCAGTGCCACTGCATATAACTAGAATGGCTATTAAGGTAGGGTGTTTGCTCAGACTAGGAAAAGGCATAATCCAAATTATTTATCTTAATACCTTTGTGTCTATTCCTACCATTTGGAGAAGTCCATCCATCCATCCATCCATCCATTTTCCCACCCGTTGAATCTGAACACAGGGTCACGGGGGACTGCTGGAGCCAATCCCAGCCAACACAGGGCGCAAGGCAGGAACCAATCCCGGGCAGGGCGCAAACCCACCACAGGACACACACAGCCACAGCACACATTAGGGACAATTTAGAATCGCCAATCCACCTAACCTGCATGTCTTTGGACTGTGGGAGGAAACCCACACAGACACAGGGAGAACATGCAAACTCCACACAGGGAGGACCTGGGAAGCGAACCCGGGTCTCCTAAGTGCGAGGCAGCAGCGCTACCGTGCCGCCCATTTGGAGAAGTCACACATTACAAATCACTGAATGATGCAATTTCTGGCATTTAGTCTGTATTGTGACCTACCAGGTGACATGTGACCCCCTTTAGTTATCAACACCTGATCTCAGAATTGTTTTAACTGACCCTGAAGACTGGAAATACGTGTTCTTCCACAAAGATTTATGTTTATTCGAAAAAAAATTGTCCACAAAAGGCACTTTAGCTTCCTAAAGTTCTTTTTTTATTGGCAGACAAGATAATCCTGGAAATGCCTAAATAATGTTCCTGAGCTTACTAACTTTGTTTTACATGTACATGTACAGTACATCCCACAATACTTACCTCTGGAATCCTTAATATGGTCTGGTTGTCTTTGAAAGGATTTAACACTTAAAACTCTGAAGACCTGAACAAATGCCCTCAGTTTCCTCCACTGCAAGTGCTGAACCATTCATAGCAAGGAATGGGTACCCTGAAATAATTTTAACACAGAAATACCTAAGAGGAGACTGGATACCCTCGGAAGGTTTTAATACTATAAACCTCTTAAGGCATGGGTTAGGATCTTACAGAACTTGGGTAAGCATCTCAATCCCTCATCCTATAGGATTTCTGACTCCCTAGTAATGGCTAATGTCGGTCAACAACAAGGCATCTTCCGTGAGATAATATCCAAACTTAAGTTTATTTGCTGAGAAAGAAGATATAACAAACATTACAAGTTAAAACAGAAGAAAAAATATGACTTGGAAATTAAAATCCTAGTGCATACAGCGAGTTTTGCGTTAGATAGTTCATTTGTCTTTTTAGCTGTTACAGTCTTTATCTTCATAATCCAGCTAAGGTGTTCATTTAAAGTGCAAGAGATTGCACCGTCTTTATCCTCTTAAGGCCAGTCATGATGCTTGTGGGCATCAGAAATGTTCTGCAGGTGGCAGGGGGTGGATCTACTATGAAAATAATGAAGCTTAAGCTTCAGGGCCCCTAATTCCAGAGAGGCCCCAGAAACGACTTTGGTCCACATTGCCTAAAGATTTTCTGTGTCTACTGTATGAGAAGAGAATTAAAAAAAATAGCAGTATAGTGTAATTCAGTACAGCACTCTTAATCAGAATCTCAGATGTAGAGATAGCATGATTGGAACTGCACTTTTCTTGTCTTCTTAGAAAGTCTAGGCCTTTGTCATAAAAAGCCCTGTCTGTTAAAGCCCATTGAGGCATTCCCTGTGTGATTTTGGGCTACACAAGAAATACATTTTTGTTTTTGTTAATCAGCTCTATTGAGATCAAGATGGTGGTTTAACATCCACAGCAGGACAAACAATAAGGCAGTTGTTAGCAATTACTTCCTTACCGTCAGGTTGTTACAATATATATGAAACTCCAAGTGACACAAACCCCATACACTACACCACACCTCCAACCACTATGTAATATACAAATAATAACACAAAAAAAACTCAGACTGAGATAACTTTTTTAAGAACTTGTGTTAAATTTACATAGCATTGTGTGAATAACTAAGAGGCAGACAAAACCAGACAGCACTGACATTTTATTTGTTGCCCACTTCGAGCTCTGTGTGGGCTTCTATGCATTAATTGTGAAAGTCCTTTTTTTTTACCATGCCCTGTTCCCTCTCTAATGATGATGAGATACACTTCCGGTCAAAAGTTTTAGAACACAAATTTAATCAGTTGAAGTGCAATGAATGACCTAAAATGTCAAAAAGCTTAACAGTAAACTGCCAGAGGTTTAAATTTAAAGTTTAGGTTAGCAAAAACTGAATGTAACAAAATGGGCCTTCTTCAGGGAACAACTAATAGGTTACAACCTACAGATGTTCTGCAGCAATTAAAGAAAATGAAGCCTTTGTAACAAAGGCGCTATATAGATGCCTGACCCGACACAGATGGACACGGAGGCATGTATAAAAATAAACCAACTTTTATTTATCTTCAGCTGTGGGACACGTCTTCCCCGTGCCACACAGCTCAACACAGTCCCAAAACACACCTGCAACACCAAACACTCTTCTTCTCTCCTCTACCACTACTCCTCCTAAAGCTCAGTCCTCCTCCTCTTCCCGACTCTGGCTCTCTGAGTGGTGGTGGCTGGCCCTTTTTATAACCCACCCGGAAGTGTTCCAGGTGCTTGACCACCTGGTCCTATTTGCACCTCCAGGTGGGGCTGAAGATTCATCCAGCCAGGCTGCTGAGTCCATGCAGCTCCCCGTAGCGGCCATCCGCGACCCCAACCAGGCTGTGGAGGACTCCATCTCCCATAGAGCCCTGCAGGTGGTTGGGGAGCCACCAAGTGTCCCGGGGCGGTTACTGCCCTGCCCATGGTGCCTCCCCAAGAACATAAGCAGCAGGGGCGTCCCTGCCGGGCATGGGACCCGGCTGTCCTTCACACCTTGTAAGTTGAAGCAAAAAATTTGCACAGGTGTTCCAACTTCTGTCTATTACTTAAAAACCTGCTGTCTTGAAACAGAGTTGGAACAGGCTGTGTTACTACACTCTCAGAACAGTAGTGTGTTGTACAGTGTTAGCCATAGATTGATACAGGAGAAAGTAGGGTGAAATGACACCTTTTATTGGCTAACTAAATAGATTACAAATGCAATCTTTCGAGGCAGCTAAGGCCAAGGTCTTGCCTGATGAAGGGGACTTAGCTGCCTCGAAAGCTTGCATTTGTAATCTATTTAGTTAGCCAATAAAAGGTTTCATTTCACCCTACTTTCTCCTGTACACCCTCAGAAGTACGACTTGTACAATATTCCAGAAAGTTATACGTTCCAGTGATAATGGCAAGAAAATGGCAATTAACAAATGAAATGAGACAGAGCATTATGTAGACCTTTCATTTAGAGAAATTGCAAAAAAAATAACAAAGTGTCAGTGAGTACAGTGGTGTCCTACATAATCCAAAGGCAATTGTAAACTGAAAGAAACTCTGATATGATGAGATCTGGCAGAGCCAAAGTCACAAGACAATCAGAAGACAAGTTTCTGAGGGTCATCAGCTAGCATAATAACAGGCGCCTCACATCAGAACAGCTTCAAGCACATCTTAACAGACAAAAGCAAATATCAGTTTCTACTGTGAAGAGGAGACTTTGTGCTGCAGGTTTTATAGGGCGAGTGACAGTTAAGAAAGCCATTCCTTAAAGGACAAAATAGAGCCTTGAAATACTGGCTGTGGACTACTGCAGACTAGAAGAAAGCCTTATGGATTAATGAACACAGGGTGTTCGAATGCCATTGAGTTATGCCCAGAGGGGACTGGGCGGTCCCGTGGCCTGGAACCCCTGCAGATTTTATTTTTTTTCTCCAGCTGTCTGGAGTTTTTTTCTGTTTTTTCTGTCCACCCTGGCCATCGGACCTTACTCCTTTTCTATGTTAACTAATTTTGTCTTATTTTAATTTCTTATTTTGTCTTTTATTTTTCTTTTCTTCAGTATGTAAAGCACTTTGAGCTACTTTTTGTATGAAAATGTGCTATATAAATAAATGTTGTTGTTGTTGTTGTTGAAAGGATAAGGTGTGTGATACCAACTGTCAAATGTTTGGAGGAAGTGTGATGGTCTGGGGTTCTTTTGCTGGCAAAGTTGGTGACAGAGTGACCTGTATTCTGAATCAAAGGGGTTACCACAGTTTGGCTGTTATATCAGCAAAAGGGGGCTACTTTGATTAATTAAAAATTGGACAAAGACTGGACTCCTTTGGTACTGTGTCTCTCTGGAAAATCCTTGGGTACTGTTGGTTTGACTTTGTGTCGAATGAGCGGTTGCTCATGGAGTAGCGAATGAGGCACATTACCTGCATTGTGAGGGAGCGTCAGTTATGGTACTACAGCCATGTGGCGCGTTTCCCCAAGGGTGATCTGGCATGGAAGATCCTCATTGTTGGGGACCCGAGTGGCTGGACCAGGTCAAGGGGTTGCCCAGGTAACACCTGGCTGCGGCAGATAGAGGGTCACTTCCGGAGGGTGGGACTGGACCGCGTGTCTGCCTGGGGGGTTGCCAACCGGGATCCCAAGTTGTTTCATCATGTAATGGGTGCGGCAACACACTGTACCAGTGCATGCTTCCCAATTTGACTTGACTTGATATCTGCTACACAAGTGTCCCAGTTGGGGATTTTTGAAAATCTGTCCATCCCATAATTTTCTATCAGTGTGTCAAATACACCTAATATCCGTAATGGTCAGTCGCTGTAATAAAGTCTTCTTTCACTTCTGTTATTCCCTAGCATTTGTTATAACTGAACAGCTTTTGTAAGTCCCATTTCATGAAAATCCATACAACCATATATGCTCAAGCACACAAAGAATTACAAAATTGTGTTTATTTATTTAGGTTATTTTAATTGGCATATGCAAGTGGTCACTGTGTGTGAATGTGGTGAGTGAGTGAGTGAGTGAGTGAGAGTGATCCCTGTGATGTCCTGTTTTCAGCCATTTGCCAGTCCCAGTAGGATAGCATCTGGCCCCCACAACCCTGAAATAGATTGAGAAAGTTCTAGAACCAACCTACTGAACTCAGTCCATTCAGGGCTGCAATGCTTACACAGTCCTTGGGTGCACCTGAATGTTATGCAATGTATACAATGCATCAGGAAAGTATTCACAGCGTATCACTTTTTCCACATGTTGTGTTTCCACAACACCCCAAAATGACAACGTGAAAAAAGTTTACTTGAGGTTTTTGCAAATTTATTAAAAATAAAAACAACTGAGAAATCACAAGTACATAAGTATTCACAACCTTTGCCATGAAGCTCAGAATTGAGCTCAGGTGCATTCTGTTTCCCCTGATCATCCTTGAGGTGTTTCTGCAGCTTAATTGGAGTCCATCTGTGGTCAATTCAGTTGATGTGACATGATTTTGAAAGGCACACACCTATCTATAGAAGGTCCCACAGTTGACAGTTCATGTCAGAGCACAAACCAAGCATGAAATCAAAGGAATTGTCTGCAGACTTCCGAGACAGGATTGTCTTGAGGCACAAATCTGGGGAAGGTTACAGAAAAATTTCTGCTGCTTTGAAGTTCCCAATGAGCACAGTGGCCTCCATCATACATAAGTGGAAGAAGTTCGAAACCACCAGGAGTCTTCCTAGAGCTGGCCAGCCATCTAAACTAAGCGATTAGGGGAGAAGGGCCTTAGTCAGGGAGGTGACCAAGAACCCGATGGTCACTCTGTCAGAGCTCCAGAGGTCCTCTGTGGAGAGAGGAGAACCTTCCAGAAGGACAACCATCTCTGCAGCAATCCACCAATCAGGCCTGTATGGTAGAGTGGCCAGACGGAAGCCACTCCTTAGTGAAAGGCACATGGCAGCCCACCTGGAGTTTGCCAAAAGGCACCTGAAGGACTCTCAGACCATGAGAAACAAAATTCTCTGGTCTGATGAGACAAAGATTGAACTCTTTGGTGTGAATGCCAGGCGTCACGTTTGGAGGAAACCAGGCACCGCTCATCACCAGGCCAATACCATCCCTACAGTGAAGCATGGTGGTGGCAGCATCATGCTGTGGGGATGTTTTTCAGTGGCAGGAACTGGGAGACTAGTCAGGATAAAGGGAAAAATGACTGCAGCAATGTACAGAGACATCCTGGATGAAAACCTGCTCCAGAGCGCTCTTGACCTCAGACTGGGGCGACGGTTCATCTTTCAGCAGGACAACGACCCTAAGCACACAGCCAAGATATCAAAGGAGTGGCTTCAGGACAACTCTGTGAATGTCCTTGAGTGGCCCAGACTTGAATCTGATTGAACATCTCTGAAGAGATATTAAAATGGCTGTGCACCGACGCTTCCCATCCAACCTGATGGAGCTTGAGAGGTGCTGCAAAGAGGAATGGGCAAAACTGGCCAAGGATAGGTGTGCCAAGCTTGTGGCATCATATTCAAAAAGACTTGAGGCTGTAATTGCTGCCAAAGGTGCATCGACAAAGTATTGAGCAAAGGCTGTGAATATTTATGTACATGTGATTTTTAATAAATTTGTAAAAACGTCAAGTAAACTTTTTCACGTTGTCATTATGGGGTGCTGTGTGTAGAATTCTGAGGAAAAAAATGAATTTAATCCATTCTGGAATAAGGCTGTAACATAACAAAATGTGGAAAAAGTGATGCGCTGTGAATACTTTCCGGATGCACTGTATATTTTCTTATCTTGTTATTTTTCATTTCCCTTGAATATCCATAAAACCCATTAGTGTGTAAAACAAAGCTTTACAGGGAGAGCAGCAGTACTCGAAACCAAAACTATGAAGGGTCATTTAGTGTCAGTTCAGTCTTTATTGCAGCAGATGTTCATTACCTATGAAGGAGAACAAACATCTAAGAAAAACAAATAGATACAATGTTATCTGTAATCGGTGCCTGACTGCATAGATCAGGATTTAAAGGTTAATGTTAGATCCAGTACGGAGAATATGATTTAGTAGAATTTAAACAAATCCAAATGTGTTCTTACTCATGAACAGATATCTCAGAACTATGAAGCGATATCCTCAGCAGACATCTTACTTTGTCCAAACAATATTGTAATTGTCTTGAAGCGCAGAATCGCTGGGTCTATCTATTTCCACTTCTAGTGTGTCATGCTGTTCAAGAAAAGTGCTCCAGGGTGACATTACCATGATAATGCGCATAACAATGCCTGATGAAAAAATGGCAAGGCAGACAACATTCGGTCTGTGAGGCCAGTTGCCTCCTAGGTTTTATTCCAGCATGAAGCTCAGGCTTTGGTTTAATTGCTCTGTCAACTGAATAAACAAAAGGATGCAAAGTAGGGCTATTTTAGAATTCATTGAAAATAGGAAAACATAAGTGAACAGGAATTCATGTCTTTAAAAATACAGAAACATTTGAAAACGTTTGTGGTATATGAACTTGTGTGCTGTGTTCTTAATTGGGGACTTTAGAGAAAACACTGAGGTGTGAGACAGCATAGGGAAGACAGAGGAAACAAGTCCACTTATTTTTGTACAGTACAGAAACAAGTCAACGAAATAAAGCAAAATGAAAATGATAGAAGGCCAGAGTATGATGGGGAAGATGGCCATTTGAAAAGAGAAAGGATGACATTAAAAGGTTATTTAGCTGTTGATGTCTGTAGCAAATGTAAGAACTGAGCTGAAGAATGATCAGTGGTGTCTTTGAACCTTTGTGAAATAATATAGCCCTAAGGATCAGAGTGATTATAACCCACAAAGGTAGAATGTACCGCAATGAACTTGATCCCATGTGATCCCAGAGAGCTTTGAAGTGCTCCCTAAACCTCATCTAATTTCACATATTTCCTTATTTCATTTACAACCTCATCCTCATCTTATTTCACTTACAAAAATATATTCGACAATCAGGAAACACAAAATCTTAAGCTGGTGTAACCTGTTTAATTTCCCCCAAATCCCACATTTATTTAATAATACTGAAGTTAGTTTATGACTTTTTTAATTTTAATATAGACTGTATTCTGATGGCGGCACGGTGGCGCAGTGGTAGCGCTGCTGCCTCGCAGTTAGGAGACCTGGGTTCGCTTCCCGGGTCCTCCCTGCGTGGAGTTTGCATGTTGTCTGCGTGGGTTTCCTCCGGGCACTCCGGTTTCCTCCCACAATCCAAAGACATGCAGGTTAGGTGGATTGGCGATTCTAAATTGGCCCATTTAGAGCTCCGCGTGCTGTGGGTGTGGGTGTGTTTGTGTGTGTCCTGCGGTGGGTTGGCACCCTCCCCAGGATTGGTTCCTGCCTTGTGCCCTGTGTTGGCTGGGATTGGCTCCAGCAGACCCCCGTGACCCTGTATTTGGATTCAGCGGGTTAGAAAATGGATGGATGTATTCTGATTAACTCCTACCATGTAAATAGCCAAGGTTCATAGTGATCATATCTGAGGTGACAGCCTGCTTGCTTGTTATGTGTAAATTTAAAATTTTAAAAATAGGAATTATTCCAAAATTTGATATAATCCACTTGGTGTTCATAATGTACAGTATAAAATATTGTTACTAAATGATTATTTCCTATTTTAATATACAGTATACTGCATTCCAATTACCTACTTTCTAGTAGGATTGACTACTGCAATTCGGTGTTCACTGGCTGTTCAAACTGTTCTTTATACAGCCTCCAGTTAATCCAAAATGCGGCTGCAAGAATTATTACAAGAACAAGAAAATATGAACACATAACTCCAGTTCTTAAATCCTTACACTGACTCCCGGTTAAGTTTAGGGCAGATTTCAAAATCCTCCTTTTAACATATAAAGCATTAAATGGCCAAGGTCCAGCTTACTTGTTTGAACTTATCATGACTTACAAACCTGAGCGCCCATTAAGATCTCAAGATGCCGGTCTGCTTAGGATTCCAAGGATTAATAAAATAACAGTGGGAGGTCGAGCTTTTAGTTGCAGAGCCCCCTAAACTGTGGAATGGTCTTCCTGCTTCTATAAGAGATGCCCCTTCAGTCTCACCTTTAAATCCCGGCTGAAGACTCACTACTTCAGTTTAGCACACCCTGACTAGAGCTGCTGATTAACTGTACAGACTGCATCTCTGTTGTTAGTTGTTAGCACTATAACATAAGTAACATGATAGTTAGAATTGAATACTAACCCTCACCTATTCTGTTTCTGTGCTCGGTACTCAAATGTGGCAATTGGTGCCACGGCCCACCTGCCAAGTTGTTTGCCTGCCTATGGTAAAGTCATCCCTGATGGAGGATCACAGGAATCATGGGAAAGAGGGGTCCTTTCATCGGAGCAACGTTTCAGCCGTGGAATGGCCAAATGGGGAGGCAGCTTGATGGATGAGGTCTCCAGAACTCTAAAAATATCCAAATCTTATTATGTGATATCATCTACTGTTAAATTCTGCTCCGTACTTCTAAAATTTTTATTATTATGCTGTATTAAGGATTTGTTCTGTTCTGTGTATTGTGTTGTATTGACCCCCTTCTTTTGACACCCACTGCACGTCCAACCTACCTGGAAAGGGGTCTCTCTTTGAACTGCCTTTCCCAAGGTTTCTCCCATTTTTCCCTACAAGGTTTTTTTGGGAGTTTTTCCTTGTCTTCTCAGAGAGTCAAGGCTGGGGGGCTGTCAAGAGGCAGGGCCTGTTAAAGCCCATTGCGGCACTTCCTGTGTGATTTTGAGCTATACAAAAATAAACTGTATTGTATTGTATTGTACTGTTATAGATGGCTGAGGACCTTGCCCAGTCGCGACACCCTTTTGAGGAGAAGACCGGGGGGGTGAACATCAACAGTACCTCCCCCGAGACATGAGAGGGCAGCCCCCCTGGTTTGTATCAGGGTCCATGGCCACCGCCAGGGCGTGCCTGGACATTTCCGGAGCCTGGGTCTGCAGCACTTTTGCCTGAAGAGGAGCCGGATTCCCATGCAGCACTTCCGCTACACTCGGAAGTGCTGCTGGAACTTTATCGAGGAACACATGGAGCACTTCCAGGTGTGGTATAAAAGAGGCCGTCTCACTCCACTTGGGAAGCCGGAGTCAGGAGGAAGAAGACAGAGGTTGTGGGAGAAAAGTAGCAGTCGGAGAAAAGAAGAAAGGAAAAAAGGACTGAGCTTTATTGGGGTTTGTGCATTTTGCTGTGCCAAAGAATAATAAACGTGCGTGTTTTTGAACATTGTGTCTCAGGGCCTGTCTGTAGCCGGGCTGATCATTTACACTAATAACATGCAAATATTCAAGATTCATATTGCTTGCATCTGAGATGAGATCCCTCTCACTTTCTATGTGTAAATATAAAAATAGGGATCGTCAGAAAACTTGATAAAACTCACTTGGCATTCTTAGTGTATATAAAACACACAATAAATCAATCTGTTTCAAATTTTAATATAGGCTGTATTATGAATAACTGCTACCATGCAAATATCAAAGATTCATATTGTTCATGTTTGATGAGAAAACCTGCTCACTTGTAATGTGTAAATTTAAAAATTTTAAAGTTAGGATTCACCAAATGAACATCAAGAGTAGCAGCACAAAGTATTTGGTAGGCGGTTTAATATACAAGACTTAATAAAATCCTCACAGTGACGACATGACAGATGCATAATCCTAAACCAAGAATTTGCACTCATAAAACAGAGTGTGAGATCAAGCCCACACACTGGGGCCTAGTGGACTAATTATGTGTCTGAACATCCATCCATCTATAAACTTTTGAAAAAATGCCCCCAAAGGGCAGAAAAGGCATTGCCAGGGATGGCAGAAAAGGTAACAGTAATCCAAGCAAAAAATTTCCAATCACAAATCTAGACTGCAAAGTCAAAAACAGAGCAACAATCAAGTAAATCACAAGCAATCATAAAGCAATAAACACTTGAGAACTCATCACCGCCATGCATACATTCAATGCTGCCCTGAAAGGCTGAGGTAACCTCCAGTCTCTGATGGGCACGTGGCCCCACCTCTTGGGGGACCACCCACAAAAACACAGAACATATAAGAAAATATTGTACATAGATACATAAAAACTAAATTAACTGCAGTATTAACATACATGAAGAATCCAAAATGAACAAAACAGACATAAGAATAGCATTTGAACCCTATTCAAAAGAAGAACTGTAGCTGAAATATAACAAATTATTATATTATATGCAGGTGGTTGAGCCAATGATGTCCTGGATAACGAACTGTCTGTGAGGCAAGACTCAAGAACTACGCAAGTAACACTAGAGCACAATGAGGATCACTCCTGTCTGATTTTCTCTTCACTTTGCACACCCCCCGAATGTAAATACTGTATAACAGCAGGTTATGTAACATGCAAAAATTTTCAGATGATTCTGCCCTTAAAGGGGATGATACAGAGGATAGCAGTCAAGTGGAGAAGTTTATTTCTTGTGTGACGGGCGGCCGGGACGCCTCCTTCAACACTGAATCTGGGGGAGCAACCATGGGATGCAGTTTACGTCCCCCGGAATGTGTGGTGGCAGCCCTTCTGGGTTACATCGGGGCCGCAGGTGTGGGACTTCAGGACTCAGACCTGTTGGGCTCCGTGGCCACCACCCGGAGGAACTGCACGGCTTAACGAGCCTCTGTGGGCTGGAATGCAGCCACACCCAGAAGTGCAGCCTAATTAGGCCAATTACCACCTGGAGCACTTCTGGGAGGGCTACAAAAAGAGCCAGCAACCACTACTCAAGGGCCAGAGTCAGGAGGAGGAGGACGAAGCTTGTGGAGGAGGAGGAGGAGTGGGAGTGGGAGTGGGAGTGGGAGTGGGAGTGGTGGTGGTGGTGGTGGTGAAAGAGAGGATAGTGCTAGTGTGGTTTATTTGTGCTTTATTTGGGACTGTGTTGTGGTTGGAGGGATTACGGGGAAGACGTGCCCTCCAACTGAAGAAAAATAAAAAGTCTTTTCTTTTTATACGTGCCTCCGTGTCCATCTGTGTCAGGTCAGGTGCCTATATAGCACCTTTTTATTACACTTGGTACAAAGAGAACTGTCTGCTTCTTAACATCAGCAAAACCAAGGAACTGCTCATTGACTTTCATGGTACTAAAGAGCCTTCATGTCTGGTCACTATTTAGGGAGTGGATGTGGAGGTGATGCACTCCTACAAGTACTTGGAGGTCCACATCAATGACAAGTTGAACTGGTCTCAGAACACAGAGGAACTACATAAGAAAGGATAGAGTCGGCTCCTTTTCCGTAGGGGACAGCGTTCCTTTAATGTGACATCCTTCACATCTTCTACATCTCTGTGATGGCCGGGGTGATTTTCTGTGCTGTGGTATGCTGGTCTGATAACATCACTGCAAAAGATGCCCACCAAATGAACATGCTGATTAAATCGGCTCAGTTATGGGACACACTCTGGACTCCGTGGAATTAGCTGCAAAGGAGAGAATTAAAAGAAAAGTAAGTGACATGATGAACAATGCTGCATGTCCTCTCTCTGACACAGTAACACTGAGGTCTTTCTGCCAAGGAATCGTTCAGCAGAAGTGTGTCAAGAAACGCTACTGGTTTATACCAACAGCAATATACTTTTACTGAGACTGCTAAGTCAGAAGTTTTCTTTCTTTTTGATTTTCTTGCTGTTTATTCATTCTGGTGTGTTCAGACCATTGTGTGTCTGTCTGTCTATCTACATATATCTATCTATTAAAAGCAGAACACGCAGTTCGGCAGCAGGAGCAGAAAGACAGCAGCTGATCCATCCGCATCTCCTTAGCTTGCGTTCAGCCTCCCCAACCCTCCCCCCGCTTCATAATGCGAGCAGCACAGATCCAAAGTGGCAGGTGCCCTGGATGCGAAGCAGCAAACAGGGGGCAAAGCCCTTAGTATTTATTTAAAGAGCTTCTGTTGAAAAGCAAAATTTCCCCCAGAGAACAAATAAAGTTAAGTTAAGCATGTTCAGTGCCCAGTCAGTACTTGGACCAGGAACCAACCAGGAAAAGCTTGGGGCTGCTGCTGGAACAGGTATTGGCAAACTCAGCAGTGGGCACTTACCCTTTGTTCTGAATGTGGATCCCAATGCCCCAGTGCAGAGACAGGGACACTGTGTTGTAAAAATGGAGCTGTCATTTGGATGAGATGTAAAATCAAGGTCCTGACTCTCTCTGGACATAAAAGATCCCTGGGCAATCTTTGCAAAGAGTATTGTGTATCCCGATGTCCTGCCTAGTTTTTCTGGCCACCTAATCATCCCCCCATCTCTTACTGGCTAACTATCTCTCACACCTTCACCAATGACCAGCTAATGTGTGGTGAGCGTTCTGGTGCAAAATGGCTACCATCACATCATCTAGGTGGATGCTGCACATTAGTGGTTCCCCACTTTCTATGTAAAGCACTTTGAGTAGTGAGAAATTATTATTAATTATTATTATTAGCGACATGCATGTTTTGAACCCTGCGGTGGGCTGGCACCCTGCTCAGAGTTTGTTTCCTGCCTTGAGCCCTGTGTTGGCTGGGATTGGCTCCAGCAGACCCCCGTGACCCTGTAGTAAGGATATAGCAGGTTGGATAATGGATGGATGGATGTTTTGAACCTCACAAAGAGAGAAATGCTTGTCTGCCTGACATCATGTATGTTACATACCATGACACAATGGAAAAAAGAATTAAAAGTCAGAGAATGCTGCTAGACTTGCTGTTAACCCTTCATAAAGCATCAGACAACATGGCTGTCAGATAAAGCATGAGCACGAATGAGCAGGAAGATCGCTGTTCAGTAGGTAAGTGTGATACGGGCTGCAATTTTCAGCTGTATAATTTGATATGGTGCGGTGACAAGATCAGTGACTGTGATTGGCAAATCTGACATGCCCCATGTACTGTAACATCGGATTAAGCCAACTAAGAGTTGCCAGTCAACCTAACATGTGTTTGAACTTTGGGAAATACAATAGTTTCCAGAGGACATGCACAAGTAGGGAGAAGATATTCCATTTTCTCACAGAAGGCACCGGAGCCTGGAGCCGAACAGATTTTAAAGCTTTTGCTCTTTAAATATATGCACTATACATTAATAAAGCCATTTTCTGAGCATAGAACCTCATTTTCCATCCTAGTGAAAGTAGCAGTGTTAACAGGCAGAGAAAGGCTGATCAGATCTATTGTCTGTAGACTTCCAGTGAAATTTACATATGCCTCTAAAACAAGCTAAGAGATATAATCTCTATTGTCCTGGGTCTCCTCCCAATAGGCTAGGCATGTCACACCTCCAATGGGTGGAACTCAGTGGGATGCACAAACCACCCCAACTGGCTCATGTAAATCTGGAATTTCAGTCAATTTACTTCAGGTCTTTCCTGACTGTCAAGCTCTTCACCGTATCACAGAGAGTAAGCCCTGCAGACTTGTGGAAGAACTGTCTTTTGACAGTTTGTAATCACAATGTCATTCTGTTAGTATCCACAGATCACTTGCTATAAATGGCTCAGCCATTGGGATGGCAGAATCATTTAAGTTGCTGGACACTGTGCTGTCTCAAAACCTTAAAATGGAACATAAACATTACATGTATTATTAAGAAAGCCCATCAGAGGGCTTTCCCATTTTTTTAACAGTATGCTGCTGCTGGAGTATGTGAATTTCCCCTTGGGATTAATAAAGTATCTATCTATTGTGGAACTAGCTCCGGACACAGACAGGCAGACATCATTTAAGCACCACCATGTTTATTTTACAGTCACTATTTACAAATGTGCACCACAAACCCCAAACTCCCCCAAATTCCATGCCAACACCACACTGCCTCTTTGTCTTCAGGCCGCCTCCTTGCCTCTCCTCTCAAGCTCTGTTCTTCACCTCGCCCAACTCCAGCCAATGAACGGAGGGAGGCAGCCCCTTTTATAGTCACCCGGATGTGCTCCAGGTGCCTCCTGACAATCTTCCGCCGGCACTCCCCAATGTGGTGGAAGTGCCGGCTGTGAAACCGGAAGCACTCCGGGTGTCCCCAATTCTCTTCCCCCCAGCACTTCTGGGTGTGGCGGAAGAGCTGAGGTTCAGGGCTCCCAAGGCATTGACCACAGGCCCCTACAGGGTTGAGTTTCAAAGCTCTGTACACGTGGCCCCCAAAGGTAAAAGTGCGTTTGCCCCCACGTGGTCTGGGGAAGGCTTAAGCCCTCCTCCTGTCCTCCTGGGCGTCCCAGCTGGGCAGTAGCCCCAGCCACTCGCCACACTATCTATCTATCTATCTATCTATCTATCTATCTATCAGAGGATATTCTTTTTGTGTCAGCTGAGGAAATTTAATCTCCCTCAAGCAATATTGGTTCAGTTCTACATAGCCATCATCAAGTCCATTCTGACCTCTTAACTGTCTGGTTTGGTGCTGCCTCTGTTCAGGTTAAGTGCATCATCAAAGGCTGTGAAAAGATTGTAGGCTGTAACTTACCTCACATTCAAGTCCTATATGAGTCCAGGGTCAGGAAACAGGCCACAAAGATCATTACTAATCCAACTCACCAGGGCATCACTTGTCCCAAAGACTTCCCTTTGGCAAAACAACACGTCACGTAAGCATTTTTTCTTTCAGGTACAGTTATTCTGACTAATCAGGTCTGAGCTTCTACTCAGTATCTATGTATACCTGCACATTAAACTGTCTAGACTTTTCAATCCTAATATCTCTTTATTTGTTTTATTGCCTATGTATGCTGTATCATATTTTATCTTCTTGTATTTATCTTTTCTATTCTGTGTTGTCCTTTAATGTTGCACAAATACTATCAAGAATACTCCTAGTACACATTAGTGCAGGGGTCGCCAAGTCCGGTCCTGGAGGACCACCGTGGCTGCAGGTTTTCATTCTAACCCCTTTTTAAATGAGTGCCCTGTTTGGGCTGCTAATTAACTTTGTGTGAATTCATTTTAGTTGAATTGCTTTTTTAAGATTTCCTCCCCTGAATTTCTTCATCGTTCCTCTAAATTTCTTAATTTCTTTCCTTAAACGGCACCCAAACAGAAATGAAATGTGAAGTGAATGAGCCAAAAGAAGTCCAACTAAGTAAGGGGGTCAAACTCCAACCAATTATACTCTAACCAGCTGCTTAATGAGGTGTCAATTCTTGTCGTTAATTAAACTCGTTCTTTAATTTCGTGGCTTGTTGCTGCTCTCCTGGTGGATTAGCAGACATTTCCGAAATTGTTGATTTTCTCTTTCTAAGAGCGCTGGTAAAATGTTTTGGGGACCTGAGAAGATTGACATTCCAGAGAGCTTCAACTTTCTTTATTTTCAGTTATTGTATGATGGACACCAATTGTTTTGGTTCATTTTGTATCTCATTATTGTTTGGCTGCTAATTAAGGAAAAAGAAACAATTAAGGTGTCTGAGTCTCCAAGAGCAAGTCAAATAAAATTAGTTCAAAAGAAGTTAATTAGCAGCAAAAACATGTCACTCATTAAGAAAAGGGTTAGAATGAAAACCTGCAGCCACTGTGGTACTCCAGGACAGGAGTTGGTGACCCCTGCATTAGTGTACCTGGCCAATAAAATGAATTCTGAAACTGATGTCTGAAATTCCTTAGTCTCCACCATTCTAAATAGTTTTTCCACAGCAATTCACAAAGGTTTGCAGGCTATATGTTTCAAGTCTCAGCTGTAACTTGATAAATCCTGTTCATAAAAATCTGAAACAGCAGGGGAGAAAAGATGGCAGAGTTTTATTTAAAAAAAATGAAAATACATCCAGTCTGCAAATCTTCTTATTCTTCTTCTTTTGACTGCTCCCATTAATCTGCAAATAAAGGGATTAAATGACCAATAACAATAGCTTTAGAACTCCATACACTTGTAGTTCCTCTCATACAATACACTGGCAGATGCTGTCACGAGTATTCAGTTCCATTCAATTTATTTAACTAGGTGCACTTCCATTCATTCCAAAAAAAAATTTCAAAATGAAGTGAAAATTAAACACAAAATTTAATGTTTAATAGCATGTCCGAGGTCTGTCCAGAAAAAAGTCCAGCCATTGTTAATATTACGAGAATGGTTTGCGTGGCATCAATGTAACCTGGCAGCCAAGGAGAGTGGATTGGAATGCGCATGCATGGACAATGGTGACTTCACTGGACTAGTCAGTGGGGGCGCTAGATGCCGTTGTGTAAGCACGTGTGCTGTATGGATGTCACATTCAAAATGACTGAGCGAGTAGAGCAACTATTCTACATCAAATTTTGCGTTAAGCTTGAACATTTGTCTGCGGAAACTGGATGATTCAGAAGGCTTTCAGGGATGATACAATGAGTGCAGTGCAAATAAAAGTGTGCCACAAACATTTCAAAAAATGCCCCCCTACAGCCCAGATTTGGTGCCGTACGACTTCTGTTTTTCCCCAAAACTAAAATCATCTTTGAAAGGGAGGAGATTTCAGACTGTCAATGAGATTCAGGAAAATATGATGAGGCAGCTGATAGCGATTTCAACAAAGGATTTTGCAGAGTATTTTAAACAGTGGAAGAGATGCTGGGAGAAATGTGTGAGGTCCCAAGGTGCCTACTTTGAAGGAGACTGAGGTTGTCGTTGTTCTATGTACAACATTTCTTGTGTCTTCTTCAATAAATGTATCTATTTTACATATTACATGGCTGGATATTTGTATATAATGTAAGTAAAAAAATGGAAGAAACCTCAGGAAAGGCAGTTCAAAGAGAGACCCCTTTCCAGGTAGGTTGGGCGTGCACTGGGTATCAAAAAGAAGGGGGTCAACACAATACAATACACAGAACAGAACAAATCCTCAATACAGTATAAAAATAAAAATTTTAGAAGTACGGAGCAGAATTTAACAATGGATGACATCACATAATATGATTTGGATTTGTTTAGAGTCCTGGAGACCTCTTCCATCAAGCTGGCTCCCCCATTTGGCCATTCCACAGCTGAAACAGTGCTGGGCCAGCCAATCCGATGAAACGACCTCTCTTTCCCATGATTCCAGCGATCCTCCATCAAGGATGACTTTACCATAAGCAGGCACAACAACTTGGCAGGTGGGCCATGGCACCAAGTGTCACATTTGAGTACCGAGAAGAGAAACAGAATAGGTGAGGGTTAGTATCAAAATATAACTCTCATGTTACTTATGTTTAAATGCTAATGACTGACAACAGAGATGCAGTATGTAGAGTAAATCAGCAGCTCTAGTCAGGATATGCTAAACTGAAGTAGTGAGTCTTCAGCCGGGATTTAAAAGCTGAAACCGAAGGGGCATCTCTTATTGTAGCAGGCAGACCATTCCACAGTTTAGAGGCCCGTGTAACTAAGGAGAGTTATGTCCCTAGCACACGCCATGGAAAGTCTTCTTATGTAGCTTACCAGTTTTTGTTGGCCACTTGTACTCATAAATGAGGCACTATGCTCTTTCCAAATGTTCTCGGCTACCAAAGACGTGAATAAGAATCTTTCAGAGACTGTATTTCCAGGATCTCCTGATATGAAGACAAAGATCTGCAGCAAATGCTGAACTCGGCCAAATGCTATACAACTCCAGGAAAGCCCCACTATTAGAATTTTGAGACCTAGGACCCCATCATCTGAATGACACTATTTATGAAAGTTAAGGGGCACGTGCTCCAGACAGCTAATTAACTTTTAACTCCTTGCACTATCTGTACTGAAATGGTGAAACACATCAGAATAATAAAAAAATTACCAAAGAAAAGGATACAGAAATTGATAACATGCTGAAACATAGCCAGATTCCATGAATTAATTATTAATTCATGAAAACGGAAAACTGCAAAAATTCTATTTTGCATCTTTTACAACTTACAGTATTTTGCCATTTCAAAGAGAATTTTATGGTTTTGATAGATAACACTTTATTTGTTCCCAGGGGGAAATATGGCTTATTCATTTTCAGGGGGAAATATGCCTTTTCACAAGAGCTCAATAAATAAAAATTAATACAGACAACACTCCCCTCTAAAATACACACCAGAATCATTAAAAGGAAAGAATATTCAAAAGAAAGAAAACATCTGACTCGGCTAAAGATAATGAAGGGAAGTTGCAGTCATAATGAAGCACTATAAAGGCATATCACTGTCAATATAATGGACTCTATTATACCGATAGCAATATGCCTGTATAGTGCCACACTATACACTCACCTAGTCGTGTTTCTTGACATACATGCTGAATAATTCATTGGCTGAGTGTACTCAGTGTTAGTGTGTCCGAGAGAGGACATACAGCGTTGTTCATTATGTCCTTCAATACCACCTCTAAGGGGAGGCTAACGTGACTAAAGATATGGAAGAGATGTCACAGTCAGAATGAGGCACTATAAAGGCATATTGCTCCTGGTATAATGTAGTCCCTGTAACATTTCTACACACAATTCTCCTGAATAATTTGTTGGTTAAAAGTATTCAGTGTAGTTGTGTCAGAGAGAGGACATGCAGCATTGTCCATAATGACACCCAGTTTTGTTTTCAAAATTTTTATCTTAATTTAACTTAATCCTGATACTCTGTATGTTCAATTCATCATAATAACTATTCATGGTGGCTCTAAAATCGGTACTGACCCCTACTCTCTTTTCTGTTTCTTTTTCCGGTTTCTTTGTGGTGGTGGCCTGTGCCACCTCCACCTACTCAAAGCTTCATGATGCTCCAACAATGATGGATGGATTAAAAGGAAGAAGTCTACGTGACCATCATCATCATCAAGCCCTTCCGTGAGAATCCTAAATCCAAAGAGGACTGTTTCATTTATGTTAGGTAGAATGCCCAGAGGGGACTGGGTGGTCTCATGGTCTGGAATCCCTACAGATTTTATTTTTTCTCCAGCCGTCTGGAGTTTTTTTGTTTTTTCTGTCCCCCCTGGCCATTGAACCTTACTCTTACTCGATGTTAATTAATGTTGATTTATTTTGTTTTATAATTGTGTCTTTCATTTTTCTATTCTTTAATATGTAAAGCACTTTGAGCTACTGTTTGTATGAAAATGTGCTATAGAAATAAATGTTGTTGTTGTTGTATTATGTCCTTTACTACCACCTCCAGGGGATCGTGAGTGTGTCCCATAACTGAACCTTTGTTCCTAATCACCTTGTTGACTTGGTGGGCCTCTCTTGAAGTGATGCTGCTGGCCCAGCACAACACACCATAGAAAATCACACTTCTCATCATAGAGTTGTAGGACATGTAAAGTATGTCACTACCCAAATTAAAGGAGCGCAAAGAAAAAAAGAGTCTGCTCTGCTCTGTCCTTTCTAGTTCCTCTAGTGTGTTATGACACCAATGCAGACTGTCATTGATGTGGACCCCTGAAGTACTTGTAGCAATACACCACCTCTACATCCACTTTCCTGAATAGTGACTGGGCGTAGAGGCTCTTTGGTGTGGCGAAAGTCAATGCTCAGTTCCTTGGTTATGCGCTTACTACAAAACTGACCAGAGTCACTGTCAACCAGAATCAATTTTTAGATCTGCTGCATGTAGAAGATTTCCAGTACTTTAAAAACCTTAATGTACCATCTCTGTCACAGTCCAGCCTGAAAACTTAAAAGTCAAATTCATGTTTCAAACCTTATAAACATGCCATTCATCTACAGTTCTCGTAAATTATTTCAGGCTTTCAAAAGGTAATCACATTTTCTATAGTTTACATTTTTATAATGTAGGAAATAAATTATGAATGTATGACTTCTTGACTGGATAGTTTACGTGGTACTGATGACTCCATATGAGTGACTTTAATTTATCGCTTATGTAGTGGAAAAACCTTCCTCTGTTTTCAAAGATGAAAGTACAGAACAATTCTTTGTACACAGGTATACACAACTGTTTCAACCCATCCACAGAGTGAGCAATCAATAGAGCAGTCCATCTGCCTTTATGCTTTTTTGTTACATTACATCATCCAATACATCTCAACATCTGGCTCTTAATATGCATAATATGTATAGCTTCATCCAATCAGCGAGTCACAACAGTATTTTCTGACTCCTTTTGACTCTCCCATTAATTTGAATATTGCCTTGCAATAGGGGTGATCTATGGACTCTTATATTGATTTTAGCCCTGCTTCATAGGAGGGGTGTGGTGGTTGTTACTCACCTACTTCATTTTATCCTTAGCAACTATCTTGGTGGATCCTCTAAGATGAGGCAAAAGCCTCCTGTGCCTAAGCTTAAAACAACATTTAGTTAACCCTTTAGTTACATTCAATTTTTATCCTTATGTTTAATAATTCATTGTTATAACTTCATATAAGTATTGTGAACGTGGCCCGGACACAGACAGGCAGACATGTTCTTTTTCCACCACCACACGTCTATTTACAATATTTCCAGAGAGTCAATAGTGCACACAAACCCCCCAAAGTCCTGGCCACACAACACCTTTCTTCTTCGGGCCGCCTCTACTCTCTCTTCTCTTGCCTTTTCCTGCCTCCACCCGACTCCAGCCTCGAATGAAGAGAGGCGGCCCCTTTTATTAGCACCCGGATGTACTCCAGGTGACTTCCGGCAATCACCCACCAACACGCCCCTGTGTGGCGGAAGTGCTGGCTGTACTCCTGGAAGCTCTCCAGGTGTCCCTTCTTCTCTTCCCCCCAGCACTTCGTGGTGTGGCGGAAGTGCTGAGGTCCAGGAATCCAAAGGCATCGGGGTGCCCCCTGATGGTGACCACGGGCCCCTACAGGGTTGGGCTTCCAAGCCCTCTACCCGTGGCCCCCAAAGCAACCAGGGTGGTGGCTCCCACGTGATCCAGGGCCAGGTTGTCGCCCCTGGCATCCCTGACAGTATACACTTGTATTAAATTGTAAAATTATATCATGCATTGATTAAAATGTTGATTGAACTTCTGTACTTATAAAACCAATAGCAAAACATGATGCTCCCTTTTGTTAGCTCTTAATAGAAAAGGAAAATGCTATAGAAGGTATGGTAGAAGTAACTGGGTTACCTTCCTAATATGTGAATTCCCCCTTTTTGCTTGTGTAATGCTTATATTTGATACACTACAGCAAACTGAAAGTAAATCATTGAATTTTTTGCCACATTTTAGAGCACTTTGAGAACAAGCTCTTTGGAGTAAGATACAGATGATTAAAAAAATTATGCACTAAGTATAAAAATGAATTAAATTATCAAAACAAGCTGTGGTTGGTTTTATAATGTACCCGTATACTAAAAGGGGCAAATGAATCCCATTAAGAACAGCATTAGTCTGTTCTAATACAACAGAAAAAAATGCTAATAACCCATCTGGAGGAGCAAAATAAAGCTTTAGAAATTAAATCCTTCACCTGTTCATTTTTAATCAAATTCTTCTTTATTTAATTAACTGGAAATTGAATTTCAAAATGAACAATTCAAATAAACTGACTACACAGGTAGGGTAGAACAAACAAACCATAATCTAATTACAGTATGTGGGATTACTGTCAACCAATTTTTTAACAGATAATACACTTATTATTTTTATACTCTTAATGTTGTTTTGTTTAGAAACAAAATAACACACTTTTACATAATAGCCAAAGAAGAACAGATTACAGATTGGCCTTTTGATGATGCAGCTCAGTGTGATTAAATGCTCACAACTATAAGATGACACAAATAAAACATAATTATTTTACTCAGTTATTGTTCATTTCAAGTTGTATAAAATGAAATGCAAGGTGAAATTATTATTATACAAAACAGTTATACAGTTATAAAGAGTTATATTCCTGGATGAACTATTGGGACAGGTTAGCTATTAGCTAAACAAACAAGCCAGATGAACTGAATGGTCATCTCTTGTTTGTCAAATTTATACATCCGTCCATACATTTCCCAACCCGCTGAATCTGAACACAGGGTCACGGGGCTTTGCTGGATCCAATCCTAGCCAACACAGGGCGCAAGGCAGGAACCAATCCTGGGCAGGGCGCCAACCCACCACAGGACACACCCACACACCAAGCACAAACTAGGGCCAATTTAGAATCACCAATCCACCTAACCTGCATGTCTTTGGACTGTGGGAGGAAACCCACGCAGACACGGGGAGAACATTTAAACTCTAAGCAGGGAGGACCTTGTCAAACTTATTCTGTTGTTATTTAGTCTTAAAATATTTTACAATTATCATGCAGTCTATGCAGAGAATAAGATTAGAATTTCTAGAAAATGAGCTGAAAGTTTATTTCAGACCATATCTGACAGAGTATGCAGCACAGCTACTGGTTCAGGCTTTGGTCTTGTCACATCTGCACTATGGCAACTCTCTACTGACAGGACTATCTGCAAGAGTCACCAAGCCACTGTAGAAGATTCAAAATGGAGTGGCACATCTGGTGTTCACCCAGCTGAGATGGGCACGTGTCAGTTCTCTTTTCAGGTTGCTCCATTTGCTCCCTATAGCAGCACACATCAAGTTCAAATCTTTGATGCTTGTCTACTGAGTAGTTAGTGAGTAGTCACTATCTACAGTGCCCTTCATAATGTTTGGGACAAAGATACATTTTTCCTTGATATACCCCTGTGCTCCACAATAATTTAAAACGACAATTCAAATGTGATTAAAGTGCATATTGCAGACTTTCATTTAAGGGTATTTACACACATTTCAGTCACACCATGTAAATTGACACTTTTTCTACCCAGTCCACCCATCATAATGTTTGGGACAGTTGGCATCATGGATGTTTGTGATTCCTCAGGTGTGTTTCATAGGTTTCATAAGATACCTATGGATTGCTTCTAACTACAGACAACCTTTGGAAACTGTAGTTGCTATTGTCCAACATGAGGGCAAGAGCTGTGCCAATGAAAGTAAAAAATGCCATTATGAGGCTAAAAAAAACCCCAAGAATAATGCCATTCAAGACATTGTTAAAAAGTTAGCATTACCTAAATCAACTGTCTGAAATATCATTAAGAAGAAAGAATACACTGGTGAGTTCAGTAATAGCAAAGGGACTGGTAGGCAAAAGAAGACCTCTGCTGCTGATGACAGAAGAATCCTCTCTAAAGAAAAAGTCCCAAACACCTGTCTGACAAATCAGAAACAACCTTAAGGAGGCAGATGTGGACGTGTTAGAGATTACTATCAGCAGAAAACTTCATGATAAGGAAAACAGAGGCCACACTGCAAGATACAAACCACTGGTTGGCCATAAAAACAGGATGGCCAGATTACATTTTGTAGAAAAGAACTGAAAAGAGACTGCAGAATTCTGGAATTAGGTCTTGTGGACAGACAAGACTAAGATTAACTTGCATCAGAGTGATAGCAAGAGCAAACTTGGGAGATGAGAAGGATCTGCCCAAGATCCAAAACAGAACACTTTATCTGTTAAACATGGTGCTGGGGTATTATGGTTTGGGCATGAATGGCTGCCACAGGTACTGGCACACTTCTCTTCATTGATGATGGAATTGCTGACGGCAGAGGCACAATGAATTCTGATATGTATGGAAATATCTGATCTGCTCATGTTCCAGTAAACGCCTTCAGACTCATTAAACGGTGTTTCATTGTACAAGATAATGATCCACACATTCTGCTGAGGCAACACAACAGTTTTTCAAAGGTAAAAAATGGAAACTTCTTGAATGGCCAAGACAGACACCCAATTGAAAAACAAATGAGCAGGCTGTCCATATGCTGAGAAGAAAACTTAAGGAGACAAGCTCCCAAAACAAGCAGGAGCTGAAGATGGCTGCAATAGAGGCTTGGCAGAGCATCACCAGAGAAGTTCCTCAGTACCTGGTGATGTCTATGAAGTACAGACTTTAAGCAGTCATTGTATGCAAGGGATATGTGACAATGGACTAAATAAGATGGCTTTAATAGACCTGCCTTTGCTGTGTCCTAAACATTAAGGTGCCCTGAAATGGGGGGACCATGTAGAATAACTGTTGTCATTTCTGAATTATTTGATTTGTATTTTTAAACTGTGGAGCAGAGGGGTAAATCACATTCAAATATGCCTTTGTCCCAGACTTTGTGGAGGGAACTGTATATAATGAGCTATCAGAGCTCCTATGCACCTTCTTGACCATACAAGTCTGCTGATGCACAGCACCTGGTGATGCCACCAATCTATGGTCTCAAATCTCACTCCATTCTCTTTTCACATGTAGATGTTAGCTGGTAGAAGGAGCTGCTCGCCTCCATTTGAACATTTTGAGTCCCTCTATATGTTTAAGAAGTGTTTGAAGACTCTGTTTTTTGGTAAATTTCTATCTAATGGCATTTGTTGTTTTGCTGTATATTGTAACTAGCTTGTATTTTGTTCTGAGCTCTTCATTTGTGGTGTTCAATTCTGTAACCTTGTCCTGTAACAATTGTTTCCAAACAGTCCCCCAGACTGAAGACTACTTGATTATGCTGAACTCTTTTGTACATTGCTTTGGATAAAAGCATCTGCTAAGCAAATAAATGTAAATGTACAGTGAAGTGTGACCATTTGTGCTACATTACATTCCCTGGCACAGCTTTGGCCACTTCAATTACAGGGAAAACACTTTTTTATACAGCATTCAGATGCAAAAAGAAACACACCTTCAGAATGGCAGCAGCTGCTATACCACATAAAGCACACATTGCACATTATTATGAGTCTTTAAAGCGAGTTGCACTCGCTTGTTGTCCTGTTCTCTCTTGTGCTGTGCAGACTGCCACTGACCCAGTCTCTGCCTCTGCTGCGCTCCACTCTCTCTATAGTTGAGTCCCCTCATGGAAGACATCTACAAGTTCTTTTAAAATCAAGAATTGGAGTTGTGCTAATGGAGAGAACTAGGAAGTTGCCCACTTTGCTCTAAATATGAATTAAGGCCTCTTTGTTGAATAAAGGTTGAGTGCTCTTTCTGCAGGTGCCAAAAAAATGTTCTGTTTGCTTGACGGGGCCTTATTTCAAATTCACAGCAAAGCACACAATTTCCTAGTTGCCACCATTACAGCAACTCCAATTCGTGAGTTTAAAAGAACTCATTGATTTCTTCCATGAGAGGACTTGACTGTGGAGAGAGAGGGGCACAGCACAGGCTGCACAGGATAAGAGAGAATAGAACAAGAGGTGAGTGGCATTGGCTTTAAATACTGATAATGAGGCGAGATGATTGCTTTATGTAGTATAGTAGCTGCTGAAATGGCAACTGAAATCCTGAGGGTGTATTTCTTTTGCACTCAAATGCTATATGAAAGAGTGTTTTCCCTGTAACTAAAGTGGCTGAAGCTGCTCCAGGGGACAGGACACAGTGTGAATGGTCACAATATACATTCACTGAACAAATTATTAGGTACACTATACTAATACTTGGTTGGGCTTCTTTTCACTCTCAGAACAGCCCCAGTTCTTCATCACATGAATTACATGAATGTTGGAAATATTATTTTGAGATTCTGGTCTGTTTTAACATCATTTGCATTACGCACTTTTTGCAGATTTGTCAGTTGCACATTCATGCTGCAAATTTCCCTACTACAACATCCCAAAAGTGTTTGATTGGTTTATTGACTGGGAAGGCCACTGAAGAACACTGAACTCATTTTCATGTACATGAAACCAGTTTGCTCTGTGATATGGTGCATTGCCATATTGGAAGTAACTATTAGAACAGGGGTGGGCAAAGTCACTCCTGGAGGGCTGCAGTGGCTGCAGGTTTTTGTTCCAACCCAGTTGCTTAATTAGAAAATAATCCTTGCCAATAATTTAATTTCATGACTTGTTAATGCTTTAAATCTGCCATATCAGGTCATTCTAATACCCTAGATTTTTTTCCTTTCTAAGGATATCGTCCAAAATACTTGTAGTCTAAAATTGAGGAGTAATTCTTAGCCCTTTACTTTTTCTCTTCGCTTTTCTTCTAAGTATTTATTTAAACCAAATAGTGCACATTAAATACACACAGGTGTAAATTGAAACAAGTTAAATGGAGAAATGCTAGTTTCTTTTGTCATTTGCATCTTATTGCTAATAAGGAGCAATTAAAAACCAAGAATACAGCTGTTTAAGACTAAAATAGGCAATAAGGGTTCAAAATCTTAATGAGCGAGACCACTAAAATGGAGAAGTGTTACTTGAGCAATAAGTGCTTCTGATTAAGTAACTGGGTTGGAACAAAAACCTGCAGCCACTGCGGCCCTCCAGGAATGGCTTTGCCCACCCCTGCATTAGAAGATAGCTAAATTGTGGCTATGAAGGGATGCAGCCAGTCAGCAACAATGCTCAAATAAACTGTGGCATTCGCACACTAGTAGAATGGTATTAATGGGCCCAAAGCA
Organism: Polypterus senegalus; assembly: GCF_016835505.1. Classification (NCBI taxonomy): domain Eukaryota; kingdom Metazoa; phylum Chordata; class Cladistia; order Polypteriformes; family Polypteridae; genus Polypterus; species Polypterus senegalus. Next base: position 11,470,003 of record NC_053157.1, on the reverse strand, counting down.
TGCCAAGAAAATATTCCACCACGATATTACACCAGCAACCCCAGCAAGGGTATAAAACTAGAAATTCTAGAAATTTGAGTGCTCCCAGAAGCACTGCGGCCTTAATAGGTTTGAAATGAAAGAAGTTTGGAGAAAGATTGGACATCTGGGCAAACTGAGTCAACAGTGCAGTAAACATTGCAAGTGTTGTGGAGGAAGGACAGGCATCCGGACCAAGATGGAGGATGATTTCTTGTCTGGCCCGGAGGCCTTAATGGATGGACTAGGTGAACATGGGTGCCTGGAGCAGTTCATTCCCCCACATGTTAGGTGGCAGTGTTCCTCAAAGTTAAACCCAGTTAGGACACTCGCAGGGTGGCATGGGAATTGGAGTCTGGAAACACAGTCTTGTTGGGGTCCTTGGGTGCCACCAGAGGGTGCTGCTGGGGGAGGACTACCCTCATTTCCACACATGCTTCAGACAAACAGAAGCAGTCCTGGTTCCAGTTTAAAAAAAGCCCACAACCTCACCTTGAGGAGTCAGAGTTGGGAGGCAGCAGGCAACATTCACTTGGAGGAAGAACAAAGTGAAAAAATTAATTGTTTCCTATATTCTGGTGGTTATTTTGTCTGATGATTAATTGGAATGTGGTGGTAACAAATAAATACCTTTCATTTGAAACCAGAATTGTGTTGGGTAACATTGAGTCCATGGTTTGGGGCTCAGTGGATCACTTTTTGGTAATACTACCTGGATGAGGTATTAGGACAGCTTAGGTATTAGCTAGACAAATGAGCCTGATGAACTAAACGGTCTTCTCTCATTTGTCAAATTTCTTCTGTTATTATCTATTCTTAAAATATTTTACACTGATCATGCCGTCTATGTAGAAAATAATAATTTCTAGAAAAATTAGATGAAAATATATTTCAGATTACCATGCAAGCCTATCAGACAAAATTAGCCTTTCCTGCTTCAACTCTGTGTAACGAACTTTTAACAAACTTTATGAAAGTTTTAGCTTATTGACATGGTGTTTTTCTAATTAATGAGTGCATCAATTGAATTTCTGTCAGTAAAATGACATTTTCTGTGTATGATGGCTGATGGTGCCAAATGTACTTTACTATATTGGTACATGAAAGAGGTGAGCCTTGTGTCCTTTGTGCTTTTCAGGCGTTTTTATGAGCAAATCTGCAAATACTAAAATAGTAAAGAAACCAAGCATGACTTCACCAAGTTACAGACTGTAATACTGGACATCTCTTGGTAATTCAATTGTTTACACATCATCAGATTTTAAGAATATAAGTAATGCTATATTCTGCCTGTACAATATCCATCTTTGGAAAATTATCACTATGAAAGGCTTAATGTTAAAAAAGAAATAAATAAAAATGGTCAGAAAAGAGGAGGCTTTTGAAAACCACCGTGCAATTTTTATGTAGCTATTATCTTTTTTTCCTGTTCTCTCAAAATTGCCTTATGTGCAAGGGCAGGCTAATTATCCTTTCATCCAGAAGCAAAATAAATCTATATCAAAAAGATGGTCTACCTGTCTTTATTTTTCTGTCTGATACAAGGCACATACAATATATCTGATATGACAAAAGCACTTAAAATCCAGTCAAGCATTTGCTGTACAGCTTAACATCAAGGCAACATTTCAAGCAGTGCTTTACAAGTGTGGGTTCTCTATTGTGGCTGATTTTGATTTTGAACAAGTCCTCAATAAGAATCATATTCCTTTCTTTCAATGCAGACCTCATGAAATTAAACTTAATGCAACAACAAAAGAATAGAAGGCTGAAAAAGGGTTGGGGCACCAGGATAAAACCTGTTTAATAATGATACTGGAGATTGTGCAAGAAGCCTCAATGATTGCCAAAGCACGCACAGTCAAAATGAGAAATGAGTCTTCTTTCATTTGTGGACATTAGACAACTGAAATTTCACTAGCAGCCTGCTGAGGGTCACGGATCGAACAGACGAACTCACATTCTCCTCAAGCATACTTTGAATATGATACAGAATTCACAGCTGACTCAATGACTGCAAGCTGCAAAGGCTAAGAAGCAGCAAAGCATCACAAAACCAGAACATTTCTATCACCATGCTTCACAGCTGGTATGAGGTTCATCTCCAGAAATGCTATTTTCAATCTGTGGCAAACATGTCTACTGTTACTACTTTGGCCAAACAACTCATATATCCAGAGCACATTGTTTCAGAAGGCCTAGTCTTCGGTTAATTGCAAATTATAGCCTTGCTCTAAAGTGTTTTTGATAGTAAAGGGTTTTTCCTGGTACACCTTGCAAGCAGATCAAATTTATGCAATTTCATTCTGATTGCACTTTGACAACAACTTTTGTCACGTCCAAATGTTACAATGAAATTCTGGGTCTCTTGGTGACTTCTTTTAGTATAAAATGGTCAGCCCTTGAACTGAATTTGCTAGGCTATTCAATCCCGGACAGATTTGCAGTCATTTGAAACCTACACTATGCATATTTAATTTTCCTTACAATGAAATGATTGATTTCAAATCATTTGGTGATTTTTTTTTAAACCCCTTGCCACACTTCTAGGTAACCAAAACCATCTTTCTGAGGGCCTTAGAGACCCGTTTTGATCTTGGCATGATGAAACCACACACATCAATAACAAAGAAACCTCCAGACACTCCAGATCTGTGGCTTAAATAAGACAGGATCTACCTGCTTACTCCATAAGGAGGTTCTAATCATTGGCATCTCATCTGGAATACCTGATTGTAATCTGATGGACCTGAAGTGGTGATAAATTCAGGAGTGTACTTCAGTGGCAGACCTACATTTTTGCGTCTCCTGAATCTTGACACTCGAACTGTTATGGGGGCCCTTTTACAACTACTAATGAACCCTGGGTAATCACTGTTATTTTCTTTAAAGAAGTTGTTCCGTGTCAGATCACCCCACATTTTTTGAAAATGTCGCCACTACATCTCACAATTTGATTAAAATTACTGGATTGCCTCACATGTCAAAGTCACTGGTTTAAATAAAAATTTCCTATACCTTATAGTTTTGGAATTATGGAGGGATGAAAATTAAAGTTGCTTCTGGGGCCCTGAAGTTTAAGCATCATTAGTTTCATTGTAGATCCGCCCTTGGTGTACTTACTTGTTCCATGTGACAAATCTGTATTTTTGGTAATTTATAGTATGAGAAAGAATAGACCATGTCAATTTTATATGTCATATGTGTTATGTGTTTATGTGTTCTTCAAGTATATCACCTTTATCTGTAGGCACTGTTTTTGCATGTAGATTTAAAGTTAACTTATTTAAATAGGCTGAAAAAGTCAACTATTTCCATGGGGTGTACTCACACGACTGTATTTATTCATATAGGTCAGTGTTTCTCAAACTCGGTCCTGGGGACCCCCTGTGGCTACAGGTTTTTGTTCCAACCAGATTCCTAATCAGTGACACCACCTGATAACACTGAGCTCATTTAATTAGCTGGTATTTTTTTTTCTTTTATTGAACATTCAGAAAAGCATAGCAGCATGACTTTTAAATTTATAAGACATTTATAAATATTTCTGCTTTTGCTATAGATTTAAATGCTTCACTTTCTTTTGTTGATTTCATTATACTTTGCCCTTTCTCTGTGCAGTTTTCCCCCTTCATTGTATCTTAATAATGACAATTTAAAACGAGTAGATCAGACACGCTGGCAAAAAACACTGAATTATCAAGGCTGCAACTACTTTAGCGTCAAACCCACTAATTAGTAAATAAATAATGCATTGATTAAACAATTAGAACACCTTGAAAAGCAGAATGAAAATCAAGATGAAAATACTGTTAAAAAGAAAAGAAATACATTATTCCTATATAACTGCCTGCAGGTACATTTTAATATATATATATATTTTTTTTAGCAAACTTAGTTTTCTAATTTATATCTTGTTCCCTAAACACAGAACTTGGGAAATATCAATTCACTTAACTAGCCCAGGAGTTCAATTAAAAACAGAAGCTGGTTGGAACAAAAACCTGCAGCGACAGGGGGTCCCCAGGACTGACGTTGAGAACCCATGATATAGGTAGTAATATTCATAGGGCCGTCTTAACGTATTGGTACAATGTGCACTTGCCATGGTCCCCACGAGAATAGGGGACCATGATGTTTCTGATGCCTATGTATGCTTTTATTTGGCTATCAATACAGGGGACCCAGCACACCACTTTCCCAGGGGGTTTATGATGCTTTACATGTTTTTAATTTCTATAAGGCATTAAACAGGAGGTAATTATGTTTTGGACCATCAGTATATGTTCGTACTTTATTGCGGATGGTGAGAGTTCAGTCCAGACTTGGTTCCTCCTACGTAAGTCACCGAGTAGGTTGGATGTGGCTTTATAATTGTAATTGGTTAAGCCGTACAATTCCCCAAAGGTTCCCGTGGCTTAAACATTAATGAAGGACTCGGCTCGGGTAACGATCGAGATCCTTCCTCGATACCATTCTGTTACTTGCGAACACTCCCACACCGCCTCCATCCTCTAGGTGTCTCAATCAAAGGAGTCAACACGCAGCTCCGCATCTACGCCTCTCTCCTCCAGAGCCGCTCGCTGTTCCCTACGCCTTCTTCCGCGTCCGCACCTGCACCCGATTCCTTAACGCTCAATACACCTGTGTCAGGGCAGCGCGTGCATGTGGTCGTGCGCGCGCATCCACCCAGCCCGTTTGCCTACCTGGAGAGAGAGCGTGCACACCTGGACGCCAGTCGCGAGCGGCGCGCTGGGCTGTTGCGCATGCGCTCTTCTCCCTTGGGGGACGGTACTGTCATGGCGGAGACGAGCAGCAGCTGCCGTAGGAGGTGAATCAGGAAGCGAAAGGAGATTGAACTGAAGACCGCCTGAATGACACGAGTAACAGAAACAAGAACAGCAGTACTTGATATTCGCGCACGTTGGGCGGGAAAGACTCGTTTCTCTGTTGTCTGAATAAGGATTTTGAGCGTCTCACTGGAGTGTCTACGCTGTTGGTTCCTGCTGCGTTTTGTAGTTTTCTACAGACCCCTTCCCGCGGGGTTCAGGTACCTGCCTGGCATTTGAGGGCTGTATTTCGGAGGAACGACGAAACTACACCGGCTTGGCTATCTGCCCTCTTTGGTTGGCCTTCCCTTTTTATTTGCTATTATATAAAAGAGCTCACCTCGTTGAGCACTTATTGTTAAGAGAAACCGAAACACCAGAAACTAACTTGAGGGTCTGTCCTTACAACTTTCTCCTCGCTTGGCACTACATCTTAAGTTTCACCTGCTGACTGTCACCCGGGATAACTAATTCCCTTTGGTAATCTGCCTCTAGAGTGACGACGACTCCAAGCTAGTAGCCATATCTTCCCGTATAACGCCGGCGTGAAGGATCGGGCTGGAATTCTGCATTGGATGGCGAGTGAAGAACGGCAGCATCATCGTCTACAGCTTGGAATTGTTTCTTAGTCAACGTTACAACAAAATCTTTTCTCCGCCGTCAAAAGTTTGCTTGACACTTTCTTTTTATTGATCGAAAGCTTCAGCGCAGGTGTGGAGCGATCCCGCTGCCTGGAAAAATGGCCAGCGAGGAGAATAATGGTGAAGGGGGCACCACGTCCATGTCGCTGAACCCAGGGATCCCTATTAGGGGAATAAGGATGAAGTTCGCTGTGTTGGCCGGGTTAGTGGAGGTCGGAGAGGTCACACACAGGGACATCGTTGAGACAGTCTTCAATCTGGTAAGATGATTATTTTAAAGAGACTAGCCGCTTCGTTTTGAACACCACGAAAGAATGTTTACCCTTGAACGCAAAAGAACATTTTTGCATTATAAAAGATTTGTAGAGTTAGCCATAATAGTTATACCGCGCTCGAGATATTGCGAAATTTGGCGCCGCTGCAGACCTCACTGTAACCTAGTATTTCACCCACCTGTGGTCTAGTGTTTTTTTTTTTTTTTAAATAAGTGTTTTAATACAAGTATAACATGAACAAATATGTGGTGCTGTTTAAACAATAATTCAGTCTTGAAAGTTCCAAAAGTGTATGTTTGATCCTTTAAAACAATAACACGCTAGACAAATCTGTGCTTTAGTTTACATTCTCAGGCAACTTTTTGGCCTTTAATTTATAAGCATCATGTGGCAGAGGCCTGCTATTTAAACGATTTATTTATTATAAGAAGAAGCTGACCTCTATTGAAATGTTTTGATGCAGATTCTGGAAGTTTAGTATAAAAAAAAAATGCGAACTGAAAGCTGATAGAAGTATAATTACTGTTCGTATAAATTACAACTTGTTTCATTATCATGTGGCAGGCCTCTTATCTTAAAACCTGTAATGAGATTTGCTTTATAAGCATCTATTCTCTGACCTGCCTATTACTGCATAGTTTGGAGTGAGTTCATAAGTGGCCCTAGTGCATTTGTGCAGTTCTGTGTTAAGGAATAAACTATTATTCCATTGTAATTTTTTGCTTCATTTTACCTTCAATTTTGTTTGGTTATACCTTCATACACCTTCATGTGTTGTGGTGTACTTTTGCGTTTTCGGAAGATATAGCTTTCTATACCATTTTCTAATCCTGAAGGGTGGTGGAGCTTCCCCAGCAAGCATAGGGCCCAAAGCAGGATCAATTAATTGGCTGCCAGACCACCATAGAGTGATTATATACACACACACACTAGCGCTAATTTAGTGACACTAGTCCACCTAACCCAGAGGAAACTCGAGCAGATACGGGGAGACTGTGCAAGCTCCACACATGGAGGACTAGAATGCAAACCATGGCCTCCTTACTGCGAGGCAGCAGTGATACCACTTCTCTGACCTGATTGGAAATTTGCTTGAGGGCGGTAGTGGCTATAAGCTGATTGAAGAGGCAAGGTCAGTTATGGGGACATATTCTCAACTCCCCGGAGGTAGTAGTGAAGAAGGGAATGAAAACAAAACTGAGTTCCATTATGAAGAATGCATCCTCTCTCTAATACACTAACTCTGAGTACTTTCAGCCAATTCATTATATAGCAGGATGTCAAGAAATGCTACTGGGACTCCTTTCTTTTTAGTCATTTTAGTGTGTATTTGATGAGGTTTGCTGTTCATCATTATTTCTTTAATTTATCTTCTGTTAAAAGCCATATTTTTCTCAGGGGTCAAATAAAGATCTCTCTCTCTCTATCTCAATTTGGATGTCAGTATGACAGCCTGATACCCCATGAATCTGTTTAACTGTATCCAATATTTATTTATGTAATTCTATGTTTAATGTAACCCAACTGGATATATTTTGCCCGACTCCAAAATATCAGCATTGTTTTTATTTTGAATATATAAGGCATATAGCACCAATTCACTTGTTAGACAAGATGTCCCTTTTGATTTGTGGGGTCTTGTCCATTTATGCTAGGGATGCCTTTTAGTTTTTACTTTGCAAAAATCAGTTTTGGTGCATTAAGAGCCTGTGCTAATTCGGAATCTGTAGTGCCAGATTTCTTTCCTTATTCTAGCCACCTAAACATTTTAATCATAATTGTTTTTTACTGTAGGAGTAGGATATTACTTGTATGATACTATTGCTAATCCAGTAATTTCCATGCTGCTTTACCAGTCATATCGTTACTTCAGTAAACATTCATTTCATAATTAACCCATAATCATGTTTATCAGTATGGATTTAAGAATTGCCTGCTGACTGCTTCTGGGATAAATTTGAGTACCCAGCAAAAACTCATGAAAAGAAGAGAGAACATGGTAACTTTAGTTTGAACTGAATGTTGCTTAGCATCATGTTAGAAGCCTGAGTATTTCTTCTGCCTTCATATTTGGATTATTGCCTTTTAGTTTAGAAGTCAGTCAGTTAATCTCAAATCCGGTATATCTTAACACAGGGTCATGGGGGAGTCTGCTGGAGCCAATCCCAGCCAGCACAGGGTGCAAGGCAGGAACAAACCCCGGGCAGGGTGCCAGCCCACCGCAGGGCACATATACCAAGCACACACTAGGGACAATTTAGGATTGACAATGAAGTATTACAAAATTATGAATATTATTATTGCATGTTTCTATGTATTTTGTAACCTGCTTGTCCGGTTCTGGGTTACAGGAAACTGATGCCTGTCCCAGGAGCCTCTTCTGGACAGGAATCAGTCATAGATCCAGTGACAGCTTTACTTCTGCTCATTTTTAACTTCCTAAAATGCTGTGTTTAGTGATTAGAGAATCTTACAAGGTAAATATGAAAACAGTACAGATAGTTTTTGTATTTATAATGTTTTAGCAGTACGTGGCTGAGTGACTTACCCCATGATAAAACATTGAACATTTAGAGTTCAATGTCCTTTTTCTGCTGATAAAAATATATCGTAATGTTTTTGTTCTCTATTTCTGATAAATTGTTTTTCTCTTCAATTTAGTGTTCTTTTGTGTTACAGCAACAAAAATAGGTCTTCATTTTCATAAATTAGCAGTTGAATATTATTCCAAAGCAAAATGTCTTAATTAGATAGTTAATTTTGTTCTTTGCTGGTATGTAATCTGAAAAACACAATGATGAAAGATCACACATTCGATATGCTAGCGCTTGGTCTGTTACTATTAATATGATGCTAAGTTTGTCATAGAACAGCCATATTCCCACAGTACTACCTGTATATAACACACATCTTATAGTTCATAAAAAATTGTTTTACTATAAATTGAGTTAAAAGGGGTAACTTTTAAAATCTGCTATTAGTAGGTAAAGGTATTTCTAAGTTAACTTTTGTAGAAAGTTTTAAGATCCATTATTGATTTGCATTGAAGAGAAGCCTATTGCAGCAACTTTGGGTGCAAGGTGGTACCACCCTGGACAGTGTGCAGTTTTTTTTTTTTTGTTTGTTTTTTGGTGTTCATGCTCACGCGCATACATTTGGACCATTGTGTAGTTGGCAATCAATTTGTCTTTGGGAAGTTAGAGGAAAGCTGGTCAACCTTGAAGAAATCCATATAGATAGGGGAGAATTGTTCATACATGATGCACATTGGCTATACTTGGACTTTGAACCTAGGTATGTTAAATTACTGCTCCCACTGTCCTACTTGCATATGACAAGAAGGTGTTCTGTGAGGTTCTGCAATAGCTTTTTCCCATTTGCTGTCCAGACTTCTAACTCTGTACTACTAGTCGTTTGTTCAAATGCAGGACATTTTGTTACATTTGCTACTACTGTTGTTTTTTTTAATTACTATTTATTTAAATTCTATGTTACCCGTCTAAAAATCTAAGTAATTAATGTAGACCCTTATTTGGTATTTGTATTATCATTTTGAATTTTTTTAACTGTTCTTCATGTTTTGCCTATTTTTACATTTTTCTTCTTAACCTTAGCAGCTGGATGGACGCATGGATATAATAATAATAATTCATTACTTTTTATATACAGACACATACACACACAGATTCTTGTCTTTTTATTAGGATAGAATTCTATCTACTTAGTTTACTATTTATTTATTGTATAGTTTACTTTTCTTTGTATTTGTCCTCCTGTTTATGTTGCCCCATTTTCCTGGGGAATGTTATATCATGCAACTGTATGCTGCAATACGGTGTATAGATGAAATAACAATAAAGTCACTTGAATTTCATTCAAAACAAGACATGGTAAAAAGTTGTAGTGAAAGATCTTTAAAAAAGCAAAAAAAAATTGTAGGTCGCAGAGGAGAATTAAGAAGTTGGAAGAAAAATAAAAATATAATTTTCTTTGAACACAAAACAAATCAGTTATCAGTAAACTGTGCCATAGTAGAATCATCATCTGTATAATATAATGACTGATGATTCAGACCAGAAAAGATTAGATTTTTTTTTGTCTAGGTATATAGGTATATATAATTAGTGTAGTGGATTTCTTACTTGCATGTACTAATTAACATGCAACACGTAACCACTGTCTGATGCCATGATTAGTGAGTATTTTAGTCTGTCTTCAAAACTTCTGTCTTCCTTTCCTGAAAAATCAATAGAATATGATTGAAAAAAACTTTTTTGACCATACAAGAATTTATTTCCTTTAAGAATTATACAGCGATTTCATAATTGTAAATGTATTACACCAGATTAGTGTCTTGTGGTGTAAGCTGTTTAAAGCTGGCATGGCATTATGTTTTTGTACTTGTGAGCCCTCATTTAAAAATAATTTGGATTGTACTACTATTAAATACAAGAAGATAACTTCCAGTTAAATACTCTTGACCGTTTCATTAAAAATAAATACAAATTTCATTAGTACCTGTGCTTGAAAAATAACACTTTGGTTAAAAAAAAAAAAAAAAATGTTACTTTTCTGGGTAAGCCTTTGATGCTTGAACAATTACTAGTGCTCATATTGCACCTGTTGGGAAGCAGGAAACCTTGCACGAAACGGGCGGGCATGGCTGGAACCTGTAAAACTGCTTTGTCAGTGTAGTTTACAGAGTAATGCACTTAAGTTCAGCAATTCTTTCTTGGCTTTGGGAAAACATTTTAATGTATAGCTGGTAATCTTAAACATATATTGAGGTAAAATTGAGGTAGGTTTTTTTTTTGTAAAATTATAGGTCATAGGCTTAAAGAAAAGGACACCTGAGGTCACACTATATATCTTGTATTTGTCGTTTAAGTAGTGTTATGCATTAACTTAGTAAACACATTTTTTAGTTTTCTGTGTGATAAATGGTTTTAAAAGTTATTTGATAAAATACTATAATACTTTAAAATTGAATAGGTTTATTGGTATTGTTATAGAAGAGTTTCCTACATTTTTGCATAAATCTTTGAGAAGTCTGCTTTGTTTATAGTGAAAAACACATCTGATTTTTGTAGCTAAATAGATTATACTTGGCAGTAAAACTAACATTTTTTTAATGTTGATAAAAATCTGTCTGCAGATTAAGAAACTACGACTGTCTTTATCAGATACCAAAAGGGGAAAAAAAAAATCGTATTAGAACAATCTGGATAAGAATGGACCATTCAGTTGAAAAAAGCTTGTCAGTCCTACCCGCTTAATTTTTTGCAAATAACATCAAGTCTAGTTTTGAAGTCCCTCATGTCTTACTATCCACCCCACTACTTGGTAACTCATCCAGGTGCCTGTGGCTCTCTGTGTGAAGAAAAACTTCCTAATGTTTGCGCAAAATTTACCTTTAACAGGTTTCTAACTGTGTCCACGTGTTCTTGTTGAACTAATTTCAATGCAACAGTCTCAATCCACTGGACTAATTCCCTTTGTACATTTTAAACACTCCATGCCTCCTCTTAATCTCGTTTTGTTAAAAATATTTACCATATTTTTTTCATTTTTCATGTACTTTGATTCACTGTGATATGTCCTGAAGATTAACAGGCTGCATTGATTAGCAATTCTGAATTGGTCTTTACTGGGTGACTGTGCTGTACTGTGGACTAGTCCATCTTGTAAGGGGTTGTTTTTTTTACCTTTTGCTAAATCCACTACTACTTTGAATTTATATATTCAGGCCTGGAAAAGAATAAAGGGTGAAATGTTCATATTTTGATTAACTGGGACTAAATTGTAATATCAAAAAATATGGAGAATCAGTTCTCCTGAAGTCCTACTTTTCTAAGCTTGTTGGGTTTAATATTGTATACAATTATAATACAGCTGGTCAGAAAAAGATGAAAATATACATAGTTTTCAGTTTACTGAGCTATAATACAGTAGGTTGGGATTTGCTTTTTAGCTTAAACAAAGGAAACCTTTAAAAATTACTGTGTCTCATAGCAGCATTGAGGTGGTGTTGAGTGAATACTCATTTATGAACCTTTAAACATCTTCCTGCCTTTGTGGAAATTTAACATCCTGCCTCTGCCACTTGATTAATGCAGCAGGACATTTGCCCCAATAGTCGCTTTTCTAATCTGGCACTTGCGACTGACTTCCGGCGCCTCAAGATGATTTGCTTCGGTGCTTCAAGTGATTTAAGTCCTTAATGTATGAGTCACTCTTTAGTCCACCATATTCTTGCCTTATTTCTTTGGTTTATGTCAAGCTATTTATAACCCTGCACTAGTGAGGCATATCCTTCTGTTAGATGTGAAATATGAGGACTTTCCCTGCAGTGTTTCCTATGCAAAAGCAAAGTATGCCTCATTATGGATGTATTTGCCAAAGAGTTACAATTAGAAAGAAATGGAATTAAGAAGACCCTATAAACAAGTGTGTTTCAGGAAGTGGTTTCTGGTGGAGTTTACTGAAACAGTTAATTTTGCAAACCTGCAGACACACAAACACTATTCATTTTGGGGTCAATATAAGTTGAGGCATCTTTTTTTCATAGCAGAAGTCAGTAGGCACATTTACAGTTGAATCCAAACCAACTGTTACAGTATTTATTGCTGTGGAGTCATGAAGGGAATAGTTATATTCCAGTAACCACCTCCTCATGTTGTAATGAGACTGATGGCTTTTCCTATACACTGTTGCACATTTATTGCAGTGCTTTGCTGTTCATGAGAACAGCCAAACAGAGCATGAATCATGTGAAATGGGGAATTAAATCTAAACCTTGAATGTCTGACCTGAAAATTTATCTGACTTGAGCTAGACTTAGTATCCTCTAACGTGGAGGAGAGATTTAAGGAGAGGTAAATGGCTTAAATTCGAAAGATAACTGGCATTATTTTGTACACGTATAACCAAGTATACCTGCATACCACTGCGTCTGCCTAAAATTGTCCCCTTTGCTTCCTGAGAGCAGCATGTTTATTCTGACTGGGGCTTAAAAAGTAATTATCGAGCATTAAAGAGGTGCAGTCCAGTTTTTCACTGATAGAGAGATAATTGCATCCTCCAATCCAATCTTTGTCCAATAGGAAAACTGTGGGTCCAGATGGTCTACCACAAGAGGACTCGTATAGTCCAGGACCAGTCTCTCAGAGGTGGTCTTCATGATGTGAGACATAAGTGCCACTGATCTGTAGTCATAAGGTGAAAAGGCACCTGCCTTCTTTGGAGCAGGAACGATGCAGAAGGTTTTCCATAGCAGTGGCACTTTCTGAAGCCTTAGGGTTTATTTATACTTCACGCTCAGAACGCATATGCACACGCATCATGGCTGCCATGCATTCCCAGCGTTCATTTGATGCGTCCTCTGAGCAGGTCCTCAGAAATTAACGCAACACGTGTGCGGGTTGCAGTACCAGCAAAAAGTCGGGGGGCACAGTGTGATAAAAGTTGGAATGTGATGTCAGAGCCTCTGTTTACTACCTACATGTGACAGAAAGCTGCTATACTGATCCTACGGGATCGATGTGTGTGCTTCAATGTTTGATGAATGGTCCGATGTGGTGAAGCAAAATGCCGAAGCATTTATATTTAAGCGTCGCATATTCCCGATCGCAATGGCACAATACATTTTAAGTCTCCCATGCCATCTTTTGTGCAATCTTTATTTATTTATTTTGCAACTTCACAACAGCAACGTAAAGTACAGCGCTATATTTGAGCCACAGAGAAAAAAATTAAGGACATGGTGAAAACGTGTATTTTGTGATTAAAGTGGAAATTTCGGCTTTAATCTTGAAATGTCCACTTTAACCTTGTTGTTTACTTTAACATTAAAGCAGACCGTCGTAAACGTCATCCCAGTTTTTAATCACTACGAGCATTTTGGACCTGACAGCAGCGGCAAGCAGCAATAGATCACCACACAGAACACATTAAATGTATGATATTCCAAAACTCTGCAAATTTAGAATCTTTAGATATTTTACTTGATATCACTTTCATGATGAAATGCATTAAAGTACGTATGCTACATTTTACAGATACAGTGGTGTGAAAAACTATTTGCCCCCTTCCTGATTTCTTATTCTTTTGCATGTTTGTCACACAAAATGTTTCTGATCATCAAACACATTTAACCATTAGTCAAATATAACACAAGTAAACACAAAATACAGTTTTTAAATGATGGTTTTTATTATTTAGCAATCAAGCGTTTGCGATAACTTGCAATGAGTCTTTTACAGCGCTCTGGAGGAATTTTGGCCAATTCATCTTTGCAGAATTGTTGCAATTCAGCTTTATTTGAGGGTTTTCTAGCATGAAGCACCTTTTTAAGGTCATGCCATAGCATCTCAATTGGATTCAGGTCAGGACTTTGACTAGGCCACTCCAAAGTCTTCATTTTGTTTTTCTTCAGCCATTCAGAGGTGGATTTGCTGGTGTGTTTTGGGTCATTGTCCTGTTGCAGCACCCAAGATCGTTTCAGCTTGAGTTGACGAACAGATGGCCGGACATTCTCCTTCAGGATTTTTTGGTAGACAGTAGAATTCATGGTTCCATCTATCACAGCAAGCCTTCCAGGTCCTGAAGCAGCAAAACAACCCCAGACCATCACACTACCACCACCATATTTTACTGTTGGTATGATGTTCTTTTTCTGAAATGCTGTGTTCCTTTTACGCCAGATGTAACGGGACATTTGCCTTCCAAAAAGTTCATCTTTTGTCTCATCAGTCCACAAGGTATTTTCCCAAAAGTCTTGGCAATCATTGAGATGTTTCTTAGCAAAATTGAGACGAGCCCTAATGTTCTTTTTGCTTAACAGTGGTTTGCGTCTTGGAAATCTGCCATGCAGGCCGTTTTTGCCCAGTCTCTTTCTTATGGTAGAGTCGTGAACACTGACCTTAATTGAGGCAAGTGAGGCCTGCAGTTCTTTAGACGTTGTCCTGGGGTCTTTTGTGACCTCTCGGATGAGTCTTCTCTGCGCTCTGGGGTAATTTTGGTCGGCCGGCCACTCCTGGGAAGGTTCACCACTGTTCCATGTTTTTGCCATTTGTGGATAATGGCTCTCACTGTGGTTCGCTGGAGTCCCAAAGCTTTAGAAATGGCTTTATAACCTTTACCAGACTGATAGATCTCAATTACTTCTGTTCTTATTTGTTCCTAAATTTCTTTGGATCTTGGCATGATGTCTAGCTTTTGAGGTGCTTTTGGTCTACTTCTCTGTGTCAGGCAGCTCCTATTGAAGTGATTTCTTGATTGAAACAGGTGTGGCAGTAATCAGGCCTGGGGGTGGCTACGGAAATTGAACTCGGTGTGATACACCACAGTTAGGTTATTTTTAACAAGGGGGCAATTACTTTTCACACAGGGCCATGTAGGTTTGCATTTTTTTTCTCCCTAAATAATAAAAACCATCATTTAAAAACTGCATTTTGTGTTTAATTGTGTTATATTTGACTAATGGTTAAACGTGTTTCATGATCAGAAACATTTTGTGTGACAAACATGCAAAAGAATAAGAAATCAGGAGGGTGGCAAGTAGTTTTTCACACCACTGTAAATCGTTAATTTCATTTAAATAATGAATGCTGTTAATAATTACACACATGGGGGTGACACGGTGGTGGAGCGGTAGCACTGCTGTTTCACAGGGAGTCGTGTCGCTGGTATTCCCCGCTTGGAGTTTGTTTTCCTGCTGGGTTTCCACACTATGCTCTGGTTTCCTTCCAAAGATATGCCACCTGCTGGATTCCTCCAGATTTATGTAAAGTACGCGCGCAAATATAAACAGTAAAACGCTTGCATAGCGGAAGCGTCCGCTACAGCATGCATCGCGTCGAATGAAGTAAAAACCCGGCCTTCGGGTCAGACTGAACAGGTGACAGATGCCACCACAAAGTTGGTCAGCCCAGGCCTTGAGAGTTTGAGCACTGACTCTTGTCCCACAGCTTTTCCTGTGTGTAGCTTCCTTAGTTGTCACCTTAGTTGGTCTTTAATTATGGACAGTCCACACTAATGGTCAGAGGAAGACTTGTCACTGGCCACTCCAGTTGACGTGGTAGGTGTTGTTGATGTAGTGGGGATGGTGTGAGGAGACTGGTCATTGGAAAAGGGTGGCAGTGGGAGGGAAAATTTGTTAAAAAAATTAGTTCAGGGCCTTAGCTTTGTCCACCACATAGCACATTAGCCCTGGATTGCTCGAGTCCAGTAATTATACCCAGTTCATTTCAGACATCCTTCATGTTAATCTGATTGAGTTTTTCTATTTTAGCTTTGTAAGCTTCCTTTTCTTCACTCAGCTTTTTCTTTAGCACATGCTGTATGTCCTTCAGAGCCAGATTTGAATAGTGTCTTTCTCATTCACGAGACCTTTTAGTTTCTTAGTAATCCAGGGCTTGTTGTTTGGAAAGCAATGCACTATCATTGTGGGTACCACTGTGTGACACAGAAGTTCATATAGCCTGCGATGCAGTGACAGAGTCCCTGAATATTGTCCCCATTTGACTCCTACATCATTTCCCAGTCTTCCATTTAGAAGCAGTCATTCGGAGCCATTTCAGCCTCCAGGATCCACTTCCTCACTTTTCTGGTGGTAGCAGGTTTAAATTATATAGGTATAAGGTATACATGTTTAATTTAAAATATTTGTCTTTTTTATCGGTTCAGATGACAATTCTGGATTGTAGTGTATTCCTTCTTTGGACTCCATGTGTTTTTGTTTGAGACTCCATCCATCCATCCATCCATCCTTCCTCTTCCGCTTATCTGAGGTCGGGTTGCGGGTGCAGCAGCTTGAGCAGAGAGGCCCAGACTTCCCTCTCCCTGGCCACTTCTTCTAGCTCTTCCGGGAGAATCCCAAGGCGTTCCCAGGCCAGCCGGGAGAGACAGTCCCTCCAGCGTGTCCTGGGTCTTCTCCCGGTTGGACGTGCCCGGAACACCTCACCAGGGAGAGGCGTCCAGGAGGCATCCTGATCAGATGCCCGAGCCACCTCATCTGACTCCTCTCGATGCGGAGGAGCAGCGGCTCTACTCTGAGCCCCTCCCGGATAACCGGGACTCGATAGAAATGAAAATTTAAAAAGGATGCAGATTTATGTACATAAATGTACAATTATGTATTCACATGTGTACTTACAGTATATAGACTGTGTAATACTACCAGACCTAAAATGTGAGCTTGAATTGAAACCTTTCCACTTGGTGTATGTGTCCCTTTTATGTATCCTGTACTAGCTCTACAGCTTGTCGAGGGTGATGGCGTTTATAAAGTGGACCTTTCTTTTGCAGATGTTCTTTTTACTCCACCATTGGAAATAAATACTGTACATATAGCCTATAGCAGCAAAATAAGTTAGGCAGAATGAAAGGCTTATGGAAATCAACATACGACAAAGATGGTTTGGCTGAGCAAATGCCAATTAGTATATGCTGTTGACCTTTTCCTACATTTGGTGAAAAGTATGGAAGAAAACTATTTAAAGTTAGCTTGTGTTCTGTACTTCATACTTTTGGTATGTTTTTACATTTATTTTGATCAAGTCTTTTTGCTATGTTACCTGTTATTAAATCATACAATGAAGTACAGTGAATATCAATAATGCATACTAGTTTTCAACAGTTTGTCATACTGTAAGTGGAATGAATGGTTAAGTATAATCATTTGCTTGTTTGGCATGTACTATGTAAGAGATTTAAAGATAATAAATATGAAATTGGTGCAGTTTTAATTTGTTTGTCATTCAGGCATCTGTACTTGGTGAGCAGTTTAATAAAAAAAAAAAAAAGTAAAAGGTGTTACTGCAGTTTACGGCATAGTTATCTGTTTTTATTTTAAATGGCACTTCATGTTTTAGGTTCATGTAGAAAATGCTTATCTTCCTGTTTTTATAGGACATAATTCTGCTTTCAAAGCATGCATTTACAAACTGAATACTACATTGCTGTCTTCCAAAAAGTATATTTTTTTTAGCATAGTATCTTACCTTATACAACCACAAAGATGATTATCCACACTCCCTTGGGAATTCTGCATCTTGAGATGTAAGGCTGTTTTGTTGATTATTTGAATGGGCAAGTTATTTGTAAGCAAGCTTATTAACAAGGTACTAATCTGTAGATAGCATCAGAAGTGATGTTTATTTTCATTGTACTAGTGGGTTAATGTGCCGTTTTGGTTTTATATTATTTCCTGGTCCAATTTCTTCAGTTTTGCCAAGTACACCAAGGTTTGAGTTTTGGCACAGGATTGCAATTATCCATTTTTTGTTGTTTTGTTTTTATTTATTTATTTTTTAAAATAAAATCAAACAAGTTGTTATTTAATAAATCAACAAATCCTTCTTCCCCTTAAGGCAATAAAAGGCTTTCATTATTGCCACTTTTATGCACCATTATAGAGTACAGAATTGGCTGAAAAGTAAAAGTATATAGTTTGTGCAAGGTTTGAGAGCATGATGTTGTAACCATTTAACAGTTAGCTGAGTGAATAGCTGGATTATTTGCTTTTGGATGCAGCGCCACGGCTTCTCTGTCATAAATGAGCAAAGTCTTTGTATTTGCTCTTGGATTTTTATTAACATTACTATAATTAACCATCTAGTCATTGATTTTTCTGACCAGTATATCCAGTTAATTATCTCTGAAACTCCATGCCTATTTCTGCTGGATTGTGTGCAAGACAATACGCAGATTTGGACAGGGTGCCAACCTCGCGCATCATTCCCCCCCAAAAAAATTACAATGTTTCAAAAAGTCCACATTAACCAAACATTTCTGTGGCTCAGCTTGTAATGTTTCTTGGCAAATCTGTCAAGTCAGTGTGTTAACAGAAGTTCATAAACTCTCCATTAGCTGTACTACTGAATCTGCATAGTTGATTCCTGAAAACTAATCAGAAACAAGAAATTTTATATTTTTTTCCTTTCATGAATAATGTTATACTAATAAACTAAATTGTGAGCAAAGCACATACAGCACATTTTAGGAAAATAAGATGCTCTCTAATTAGGAGTCATTTCTGGTCATTCTGACCAATTTTGCCTTAATACACAGGCATAAGGAATAACAAAGTTTGTTCACTTGTGAGAGGTACTTTGAAAACAAAGTTTGTTTTACTAGGACTTCTGAAATAATCTTTTATTGACAAATTTGATATTGTAAAAGTAGTCGTAAGTTGGGGAAAAATCTAAAAAAGGTGGTAAATATTCAGAAAATAAAAGCATTAGGTGTGTGACATTTGAAGTTGGAATTAATTTGATTTGTTCGTTTAAATATCTTTATACGTTACCCAGCTGTTTTCTCCCCCATATACTGATGAAAACAAATCTCTTTAACAACAAATGTTAACAAATCTGACAAACTTTGTTTCCTGAACAATCTTGTATAAAAAGTGTATTGTTTTTGTATATTGTTACAAAAGGGTTTGTGTGAATGAAAACATCCTTAATTGTCTGGATATTAGTAGTTCATGTGATGACCTACTAATGCTTAAAATTTTATTTTTAATACTGACTGGAGCAGTATTTACTTTTAAATTACACAACTGAAAATGAATAGATTTAGGACACAATACATGTTAAAAAATTTGGGTGCTCATGATGAGCATGTTATTCTTTTATACATCCTATGCAGAAGACACTCCCAACCCAACAAGCCAATGATTCCACCCCCATTTGCAGTTTCATTGGAGGGTAATCCTCTCTGTCATACATGAAATTCAAGCACTGATCCACATTTGTTCTGTGCCTGTATATGTTCTTCATATGCAACCTGGAAAATTCTGGGCAATCTCTCCAATCTTTTCCTTACAATTCTAAAGGAACATTACATCAGATATGGACAGTTATTTTATGAAGTTCTATATCTCACAGCAATATATCTGTCAAAAATATTGTATGCTCTTGTGGAAGAGGGCGAAAAGGGCCTGAATAAAAATCATTCAAATACACCTGCTCACTCACTGTTATGTAATTTGTGCAATGACCATTTGGAAAGCTTGTTCTCTGATGGGCTTTAGAGATTTACAGTTTATTAGCTCTTGGCACATTTATGTACATCTGGACCTTTTACTCTGCAGTTCAGTTGGTCCCACTGGCAATTAGAATTTTTTGATTGACTGTATTTTCTGCACATATCTTCAGTACAATTTATTTTAATATTGGACATCTGATTGTGACTTATTACTGCACCTCTCAACAAGGCAGTTAAGGTCCTGCTGAAGTTCCATGTTTGTGTTCACAATTTGCTTCATTGGCTTCTTCTATGGCCTAGGATAATCCACTGATCAAGGAAAACAATTCTATGAAATACATCTTGTGCATCATGTTGGCACACTTGTTAAAATGGTTGCCTCGTCTTCCAGTAAACTGGGTTTGAATTTTGGCTTAATTACCATCTGGTTTAGGGTTTGCATGCTCTATCCATGTCTGTTTGGGCTTTTTCTTGAGGTTCTCTGTGGTTTTTACTTTTAGATCTGAAAAATGTGTGCTATATTGTGATGACTCTAAATTGGCCCTGTGTCAATAATTGTGGTTGTGTAAAGGACTGAGGCTTTGAATGAGCTGGTTTTCCATCCAAGGTAAGTTATTGCCTTGTGCCTAGTGTTGTCAGGAAAGGCTTCTGCGCATGCTGCTTCTGTAAACTGATTTAGAAATGGATGGACAGTTGAATATTTTTTTCATTTTTTGTTTTGCTGAGCAGGTGATTTTATTCAAAGTGACATACAGAGAGGTCAACATAATTGAGTACATATCAGCCTGAGGACTGTTCTGAAACCAGTCTCTAGCTGAATTAGTTAAGCAGAGTTTCTCAGTTTTATCATCATTGTCATTTTTTTTTCCTGGTAATTCTCAATAAAAAGTGAGCTAGCATGGACAGGTCTCTCTATCCCCAGTAATTTTCTACAGACATTCTTTAGGAATACCCAATTACTTCTATGACTGATGAAAGATACAGTCCCTCCAACATGTTTTGGGGCTAACTGTACTCCCTGTATGCCATGCCTTGTAAACCTTCCATGGAAGATGCACTACTTGCGTAGACCTCTTCATATGGCTTCTCTTGATCTGGAGAAACAGCAGTTCTAAATCAAAGTGCTCAAATATTGCAAAGATCCTCACTCAGTCGTGGAAAGTGAACCCACCAGTCCAGCCAAGGAATCTTATTTCAGTCTCTTGTGTTTGTGATTTCATACTGTGACCAGAAGTGAGGGTAAGGTTATAAACTGGCAGCGTTGTCCATGGACATAGCTCCAGCTTCACTACCATGGGTCAGTACAACTTACAAGTAGGGATATACCAATACCCAGTAATTTAACACTGTAGGCTGCTAGCAAGTACTGATAGAAGTATGTTAATTAGGGGGAAAAAAAGAAGCTATGTTTTCAACAATACAGTAAATATGAGAACAATATCATTTAATAAGCCGTAGGGAATGAAACTGATGTTTTTTTGTTTAATAAATATTTTATTAATATTTGTAAAAAATAACTCTTAAATGTTTTAATTTTTAACAAGCAATAGATCCAAAATCTTAAAGTGGAATTTTAATTAAAAAATGAACCCTTGTTGTAATTCTTGGCAACTAAAATAAATGTCTAGCTTAACAAATGTTTCAAATATTAGAGGAAGATTTTTTTTTTTTAAATAAATATTTTGGATCTGTCTCAGATTTTTTTTTTTCCCTTTTATATGTAACTCTTGAAGCTGTTCTAAAAAGCCTTTCACTAACCATATTGGTAAACCGTGCTGACAGAAGCTTTCTTGCTAAAGTAGACAATGAAGGGACTCGGGCTATATTGCTTTCTCAGTGAACACTGTCTTTTTTTTTTTTTTTATCCTTTAATTAACAAATACAATTTCTTGTATTAGGAATTTGTCCGTTTTCGCATACCTCAACTTACTCTTTTGGGGTTAGAGTGCAGGGTCAGCTATATGTACAGCGCCCCCAGAGCAATTTCGGGTTATGGGCTTTGCTCAAGGGCCCAGCGGAGTTGCATTCCTTTCTGTCACTGTTGGGATTCGAACCTGCAACCTTCAAGTTACCAGCCCAGATCCTTTAGCCACTCCACCCCTAATCTGATCTCAAGATATTAGGTTCACAAAGGTTTAACTGTAATTTTAAGTTCAGACCTGTTGTGTGGTTCTTACTTATTAAAATGTGGCTTGCTAAGACTTGAACACTGCTGCTTAATGGGATGCATGTGAAAAAATGCAGCTTTGCTGTAGTTGATACATGAAAATGCAGCACATCACAAAAAGTGGAGTCTTTTCTGTGCATTTGATCAAAGAGAAAATTACATTTTATCCATTTGTCGGATACCCTTATATTTACACTGAAAAACATTTTTTCCCCCATTCTGAAGTAGTAACAATTGCATGTACATAAGTAAGGTTGAAGAAGCACACACTTGAGAGCTGGTTGTTAAATAGGCTGTTATACTGTAAATAAATTGAGGTACTGAGTCCTTGTGTGCTTTACAGATTAAATAATAAACTAAAGGTTGCATTGTGATTTTCTTTTAAGTATTTTTTCCTTATCAGTTATTCATAATGATTATACAAGTTATCCACTCAAAAATCTGAGTAGACGTATTCCAGAAGAGATGAGAAGTTGCTGTATCCTTAATTCAATTTGCACGTCCCCTCAGATTTCTCCATCACATAAATTACATTTTGTGGTATTGATTTTTTTTTTTTAATGTCTGAAAAAATTCTATACAGTAGATGTAACTTTGTTTATATTTGACCTTTATTTGGAGATATGGCATATCTGAAGTGCAAGCAACAGAAAATCAAAGGTAGTGCAGCAAAATTTATAAAGGGATTTGAAGCATCCAAAGGTGGCATAGGCAAAATTTAAGGCGGCAACAGCAAATTGGTGCTTAAATATATGTAAAATGGATGGAGAACTCTCAAGCTTTGTAAGAGTTGTTAAACCTCTTCACAAAGGGAATTGGTCCACTTTGCAATTAGAAAAATGATTCAATCCTTTTATGATGTAATTTAAAAAAAAAATTGTTGTTAGAATAAGTACATAGTGATCATTAGTGGCATCTTCATGTAAAGTCTGCTTGTAGTTTAAACCTGATTATGCATCTCTCAGCACAGAGCGGCCCTCCAGCAAATGTCCGAGAGTATTGAATAAAATAAACCAGACCTGAATGGAGAGATTTCCAACTTTAAGTTTTTTTTTTTGAATATTACACAAGAATGCGCAATAAATCAATTTGTATTCTAACTCTAAATGTATATGTGGCAGCTGTAGATGAAATAAGCTTTGTGCCTGGAATAACACTTGGTGGTCTGATTGGTATGTGAGTGCCATGTGTTTTCCCTGTCAAAAAACAATCACCTTTACTTTTTCAACTATGGGACTAACTTCCCGTCTTTTGTATGAGATGAAGGTTCTATTCACTTACTGATTTTACTTCCAGCCACCTTTTTAAAGTTTATACCTATTTTCTGTTTAAGTTTTCATCTTTCATTCACTTTGAGTCCAGTACTTGTTTGATTCTTCTAAAAAGCCGTTAAATAAACCTTATACAGAGTACAAGTACCTGATAGATGGCATTAGACTGATATGAGAATCAACAAGTGTATCTGTGTATCCTTTGTTACATGTCACATCATGAAACAGGCACTCAAACGTCTTCCCTGGGGGAGCCACTGAACCTGTCTCTTGTTGAGTACATGTCGCTCTTTTCTTGGTGAGGCTCTTGGCAGATGTGGATGGTCTGGTTCTTATTCCAGCTGCATCCAGAGCATGCCAGTACACCATACTCTTAGCACCTTCCAAAAGATTCCACTCAGTACATGGTCATAACCTTTTTCTTCATCCACAAAGATTATATCAGTTTAATCAATTAATAAGTAAAGCAGTTAATTAGTGTTTATTGAAATATTAACTGAAGGGATACATTTTTTTTTTAACTATTTTTATGTAGATTTTGGTTGAGATGTTCTAATGCAAAAATGTGATAGGAGACCACCGATGTTGCACAACTGAACATTTTAGAAACCTCTTCTTCAATCTATGTCTAAACAATTTATGTGGATTTGGATGTGTTGTGTCCTGTGAGAAACTGATGTGCTGCCTTGTGCTTGATGGTTTCCTCAGAATTGGGTAAAGGGCAAAAAACAGTTATATATCAGCATGTACAGTATATCAATACTTCTGAATTTATGTTGGAGACATGTCTGCTAATGAGGGATCTAGTCTCTTGGAAAGAAGCAGTTTTAGAGATCAGCTTTTGTGGTGAAACTATTTAATTTGCAGCTGAGGACAGTTTTTTCTCTGGCAGGAATGCCGTTTTTTAAGTTATGCATGATTTGCTTTTGTACATGGTTAATAATTAATCTGTATACTCTACAAATTTACTGCTAATTTAACTATTTGTATGACTTAATAAAAAAAAGCACATCTTTTTAAGGATCTGTTTTCTTTCACTTGTTAAATAGCTATCTGCAATTCTTATGAAAGCATTTTTTTCTTGTCTCTCTAAACCATGATAATAAAAGAAATGTTTGTGTGTGTGTGTGTGTTTGAAGCTATGTTAGCCTTAAACAACGTACTATAGCCATTTTTACGTTAACTATTAAGTGTTGTGTAGAATTTAATACTAACTGCATTTCGTCCCCTTGGCAGTATATTTTTGGAAAACAAATTCCTGCCTTTTACAGTTCACTTGCTGCAGCGACTGTTTGTGTTGAATAGTATTTGAGCTATACATAATCAAAACCTTTATGCTAATACAGTATCAGTGGGTTGACATTCTTTTTGTTTAAATACTAATGATATTTTTAATGTATGTAGATGAAAAAATTACGTCAGTTATGGCACTACGGCTATGTGCCGCTTTTCCCCCGAGGGTGATCCAGCTCGTAAGATCCTCATTGTTGGGGACCCGAGTGGCCGGACCAGGCCAAGGGGTCGCCCATGTAGCACCTGGCTGCGGCAAATAGAGGGTCATTTCTTGAGGGTGGGACTGGACCGCGTATCTGCCTGGGGGGTTGCCAACCGGGATCCCGAGTTATTTCATCGTGTAGTGGGTGCGGCAACGCACTGTACCAGTGCATGCTCCCCAACATGATCAAGTTTAAGCACTTTATTGTCATTGTGTAACACAGCGAAATTACTTTTTGTGACAGCCCCAAGGTGCATTTAAAGAAAAGTCAAATAATTCCAAATATGTCATATAAAGTGTTAAGTGATCAAGTAACCAGAGGAAATTATTTCTCAAAGTACAGCAGCATAAATTGTTATTGCACCTGTTAATGAATAGTACATTACATATTCAGTATTGTATTACATTAGTATATTGCACATTACCAATATAGCTTATTGCACATGTTCAATTAAAAATGATCTCAGACTGAGGAGATTCAGAGTTCAGAAAGTTTATGGCAGATGGAAAAAAGCTATTTTTTAGTCTGCTTGTGCGTACACGGATTGACCTAAAGCGTCTTCCTGACGGGAGGAGCTCAAACAAAGAATTTCCAGGATGAATTTTGTCCTTCAGAATGTTTTTGGCCCTTCTCACACAGCGAGTCTTTTATATGAGAGTTCGAGTGATGGCAGTTCGGTCCCAATAATGGCCTCTGCTGTTTTTACGACCCGCTGCAGGGCTTTTTTAGCAACCTTGGTGCAGCTGTTGTACCAGGCCATCATGCAGTTAGTTAAAATGCTGTCTATAGTGCATCTATAGAAATTAACCAGCAGCTTCTGGGGGAGGTCAGCTCTCCTTAGCTTCCTGAGAAAATAGTTATAGGCGTTGTTGTGATTTGCCTATTCTAGCCAAGTTGTTGTCAGCCCAGGACAGGTCCTCTGAGATGGTGACTCCTAGAAACTTAAAGCTGGAAACTCTGTGGTATCAAACAGAATTGTCACTGTTAAAATGACTTTTATAATATTAAAATAACTGCTAAAAGTGTATCTAAGGAAAGAATTATTTCATTTATACACTAAGTGTTAGTATAACAGTGGCAGTCAAACTATGTGCTTAGTCTCAAATTGCATTTTTGAAAGATACAGAAATAAAAGTGTACACAATGTAGCTGACCCCGTTTTTATTGCTTGAGCATTTTTCATTAATAACAAATTAACTATAAGTAGTCTACATTTTTCATAAAGCTGATTTTTGGAAAGTACATTCTGCTTGAATTTTATAAATTGGATACTATGTAATCCATAGTTTTATAGTCCTTAGGCACACTGGGTTTGTTGTGTTGGGATAGGCTCCAGTACCCTCCCATGTTCCTGGTATGGATTAAGATTAGCCCTTCTCATGTAAATTTTTAAAGTAAAAAATATGTAAATACTGAGCAGCTATAGGTACAATGCTGCTTCATATGAAAGTAAGTGCTGTTTACATATACTTTTGGACACATTACTATCATGTGATCAGGTTCTCTGTCATAAACTAACATTGGACTTGAACGTGTTGGTACACTTGATATCTTACACTGGTGATGTCGAACAGAATGAATAAGGCATCACAGCAGAAGAGCTGGACAGTTTGGATCAGTAATAATGACAAACCAAATGAGTAAAGGAAGACCTAGCTTTCTTTTTACTACCCTTTGAACAGGTAGTGACATTAAAAAAAATGCCTGGTTTAACATAAGTAGTAGTACAGGAGGGTAAAAAGACACCTATAAACCTGAAAAGGTTGTGAAGTCTTTATCAGTTCTGAAACAAGTACCATATTTTATCTTTTCTTTGACAAATTACTAAAACCTTTAGAGAATTTTAGTATTAAATAGTTTAAAAGGTGGTCTGATGATGGTGGCTAAATGAGCAGATTTTGAGTAAATGCACCTTTTTCCAAGATTAACGCTGTGTAATAAATCCCAGAAAGTGTGAAATCTTAAGAACTTGATACTGTATTTACATATTAGGAAAAATTAATACCTCATTTTGTTTTTATTTGTTATACCTTTGCTTTGAAAACAGGAAAGAATTATTTCATTTATACACTAAGTGTTAGTATAACAGTGGCAGTCAAACTATGTTTAGTCTCAAATTGCATTTTTCCAAAAGATACAGACATAAGTGTACACAATGTAGCTGACCCCATTTTTAAGATGTAAGATGCTTTTTTAAATGATCTTTCAAACAGATTTAATCATAATTTGTGCATACAAACTAGGATAAATTAACCTAAAATGTGTTTTCACATACAGAAACTGAAATGTACAGTATACATACAGACATATTTTATGCACATGCACCCAGCGAACTCGTTCACGTTTTTCCTCTGAATGACTTCGATCACAGTGATTTGAGATTTTTATAAAAGTAATAATAAAAAAAAAAAAAACCCAAAAAAACATAAATATACTCTAACATCAACTGTGGAAACTTACAGAAATAATAGACCAACAATGATTTTAACATATTGGCCAGTACAAGCAATATGATTAATTAAATTAAGTAAAAACATATGCAATATTATAATGTGTTATGTGTTTTAATTTGGATAATAAGGGAATACTGTTTTGTTCTCATTTTTGTAACCTAAAGTGTGTTATTCACCTCACAAGTCTGGCATCATTAGTCACTGTTCAAAGTGGTATCTTCACACTATGTATTTTAACAGAAATCTGCAAAAAATAAGGAACACTGGCTGCCATTTGTCTGTTAGAGGACTTCTCAAATTACGCAAAATTTTCAGAGGTTGGTCACACTTTCGCACAGGAGCCATTATATTATAACAAGAGACCTCTACCAGAATCTGAATCCCACCCCTGATCGCTCTACTACATATAATTGCATTATTCTATTTGAGGTTCACGTTATCTCTGCCTCCTTTTCAGAGACAATAAGCACATAGGTCTAGGAGTATTTTAAGAAATTTTGTCACCTGCTTTATTCACCACCATTGTCACTGCCTGAATAATATAATATGGTTTTTTGTTATATCAGCCCTCAGTGTACTAAAAACATTTGCCCTGGCCTCTACATCTGCTTTCAAAGCCTTTCTCATTTAGAAACAATTTTTTCTTTTTGATTCGAACTTGGCATCACATGCCACTTTAACAGAATCAACCTTGGTTGGTTGCTTACACTTTAAATAAGCCACTGTGTAAGATATTTACACTTCACCCACTTGGGTCAAGACTAGAAAGCACTGCAGAGTCTGGTGAAGGCAGCACAGAATACTATGAGTACGCAGCTGCCTTCTCTTCAGGACCAACAAAACACTGCCTTAGAAAGGGAAATGGGATTATTAAAGCCCTCAGCCTTCCTGCAGTGTTTTGTTTTCTCACTACTCCCTTCTGGCCATTGGTACTCACACCAATAGATTTAGGGATGGCTTTAACCCACAAGTCATAAGCTTGCTGATCAGCCAATCATAAGAATTAAAATATTATGTGTGCATAGATATAAAATAGTTGTAAATACTGTACATTGTGGACTAAGCCCCAGACACAGACAGGAAGGCATGGCAAATTCACCACGACACGTTTATTTGCAATACTAATATTTACAGTTATTAAAATGCACACAACCCACTTTCCCCAAAGTCCAGGCCCTTCTCACACTGCTTTTTCTCCTTCAGACCGCCTCCACTCTCTTCTTCTGCTTAGTCCTCTCCTCACCTGACTCCAGCCCCGAAATGAAGGGAGGCGGCCCCTTTTATAATCACCCGGATATGCTCCAGGTGGGTTCCGGCAATCTTCCACGGACACATCCCCCGTGTGGCGGAAGTGCCGGCTGCATCCCCGGAAGTACTCTGGGTGTCCCTGCTCCTCGACCCCCAAAAGCACTTCCCCTACAGGGTTGAGCTTCAAAGCTCTGTACCCGTGGTCTCCATAGCAACCAGGGTGGCTGCCCCCACGTGGTCTGAGATGGACGCACGCTCTCTTCCGGTCCTCCAAAGTGTCCCGGCCAGGTCATCGCCCCAGGCATGTGCGACAACTTATTGAATATATTGTATGTACTTAGCAATTATGCATGCTTACAATACTTTTTACGTGTGTGTGTATTCATTTTATAGATACATAATTTTGTTATGATGTATATTGCATATTTTATGTTAATCCAATAAACTTAATGTCACTGATGAAATACTACTGTTTCCATAAGGCATGTCAGATATTAAAAAAGAAGTTGCTACTTTGAAAGCTCAGCCAATGATAAACAGACTTTTTTTTTTTTTTAAATCATTTATTTTAGTAGGTAATTGTCCATTCATATTTAGGATAAATGACTAACAATTTATTGAATTAACATTTGCTTTACAACAAAAGAGAGGAATTTTGCATTTACCCACCTTGATATGTGTTTGCCGTGTTTCACAGATATACTGTAAATGCCTTTTGGCAGTGGATTGCAATGTAAGCTTTCAAACTAGATGCAGTTTTTTTTTAGAAATGCTTGTGGCATTTTTGATTCCGAAAATGCATTTTTTCAACATGACGAATGGAAAGGTTACCAATACATTTATAAATATTTCTGTTAATACACATTTATGGTGACTCTTTAATTACATGCTGCCATGCTCTATTTGCCTAATTAGCTACTTAGAATCAAAGTCTTTGAGCATCATTTCATTTCTGTTTTAAAAATCAAAGCCACCTTTTAGCTTCATTCAGTAATGAACAGAGGGAAAAGTGCAACTGTAACAGTGTGATTTGAAATTTACCAATTAAACAAAATTTGAAAGTGGCAATTTCAATAGCTACATTGAATTGTTTAGCATGCTGATTAATGCAGTTGGTAATTTGTGTTAGTCTTAATACAAGACCTCTTTGGAGCATGTGGCAGATGGGTGAATACACTACAACTGTAGAGATTAATGTCTGCTGCGATTTTAAGCAGGAGTACCTACAACCACAATGTCTGTTGTCACTTTGAAATGTTCATTGGCATTCCTTCTCCTGGTTGTGAAGAAATATTTACATGGTGTATTTAGCACATCTTTCATCATGATTCAAATCATGCATAAAGACACTCGCTAATAAATAAGAAAACTTCACAGAGATGGCCTTTTTGTTTGTTCTACACAAAAATGCATCTAATGATTAACTTGCTTATAATAAAAAATAAACTGTGACACAGAGGACATTAAGACCACAGTCCCGTTACTATTTAGTGCCGATATGAAGATTTTAAATGGTTAACTGACTAGCTGATAACCAGCCAAGTCTATTTTTGTTTTGCCTTAGCAGTGCAGTAGGTAGCATGAACTGGCAAAGTGGCATTATTATCTTAGCAAAAGTGGTTTCCTTTTAGGATACATG
Source organism: Polypterus senegalus (assembly GCF_016835505.1). Classification (NCBI taxonomy): domain Eukaryota; kingdom Metazoa; phylum Chordata; class Cladistia; order Polypteriformes; family Polypteridae; genus Polypterus; species Polypterus senegalus. The sequence continues at coordinate 11,439,977 of NC_053157.1, read as the reverse complement.
AGTGATATACTGTATAAGCACATCTACATTATTTAAACTATTAATTAAAATATTTACTATATTCCCTATACTTTGCAAGGATTTTCTCTGTGTAGTGCATTCATAACTTAAAAAGTGTGATGTTAATGTAAAAGATGTCTTCTGCATGTGAATTGGCAATATTCACTGCATCTACTGGTGGATAATCTATTCAGCTAACCTTTTACCTAAAACAGAAGTTGTCCTTTTAAACTCCGCCTCATTTATGCAAATTTTCTGCTACTTTGATTTAACTGGCTATAACTTCATCATCCATCGTCCTTCACTGAATATTCATGTTCTACCCCACAAAATAAAGGTCAGACATTTCTCTTTCAGAATTTTTATACCAGGAGAATGTTATGTTTCAGCAGGTGTAACAAAGGCGCTATATAGGCGCCTGACCCGACACAGATAGACAAGTAGGCACGTATAAAAACACAGACTTTTATTGTTTCTTCAGCTGTGGGACACGTCTTCCCCGTGCCACACAGCCCAAACACAGTCCCAAAGCACAACAAACACAACCAACAATCCTTCTTCTCTTCCACCACTCCTCCTCAAGTTTAGTCCTCCTCCTCCCGACCCTGGCTCCTTGGGTGTTGGTGGCTCTGCCCTTTTATAGCCCACCTGGAAGCGTTCTAGGTAATTAACCACCTGGTCCTAATTGCACTTCCGGGTGGGGCTGAAGACTCATCCAGCCGGGCTGTGGGAAGCAGACAGCCCCCCCTAGCGGCCACCCCGGGCCCCAACCAAGCTGTGGAGGACTCCATCTCCCTTGGAGCCCTGTGGGTGGTTGGGGAATCGCCATCAGCCAGGGAGGCTGCCACCAAGCGTCCTGGGATAGGTATTGAACTGCCCATGGCGGCTCCCCCGGAGCATAAGCAGCAGGGGCGTCCCTACCGGGCATGGGACCCGGCTGTCCTTCACACAGGATAACCTGCAAATTTCAGTAACGCTTTTAACATAAAATGCATCTGGGATATTATTCCTGTTTCCATAGTTGTTGAAATAAGTTAAGAAACATTATAAAAGTGTCCGTAACATCCAGAAAAAAATAACTTAAATACTGTATGTACAGGTAATATGTCTAGGTTTACTGTTTAGAAGCAGTGCAAAAAACAGGATTCCTTTTCTCAGTTTTTACTGTTTTCCTTCCACAATCCAAAGACATGCAGGTTAGGTGCATTGACGATCCTAAATTGTCCCAAGTGTATGGGTGTGTGTGTGTTTGTGTGCCCTGCGGTGGGCTGGCGCCCTGCCCAGGATTTGTTCCTGCTTTGCACCCTGTCTTGGCTGGGATTGGCTCCAGCAGACTCCCATGACCCTGTTTTAGGATATAGCGGGCTGGATAATGGATGGATAGATATCCTACTCTGTCAGAATATATATGTATACAATATATATATAGTCGGTAAAGGAATTATATGGTGTACAAAAAACTATATCAATAACTGCAAGATGTTCAGAAACTTTTTTTTTCTGAGAGCTGCAGCAAGAGAAGTTTGCTGTCCGATTGAGAAATCAACACATTTCCTTGAAAAGTACACAAAATGATAGACCTGTACATAAACACACTGTATATGTTCTATTTTATCTGGTGGTAAGGGTGACATAAGTATTTGTTTAATACTTTTTTGGGACTACATTTTTATTAAAAAGAAAAATACAAAATAAAGAACAGTGAACAGAAGGATACTAGAACAGCTTTTTACAACTAAAAAAAAAAAAAACTATCCCCTCAGCCCTGTTTGTTTAATTAATAATTAAAAATACCCACTTACTGCATAACAAACAGAAGAGCTTAACTTCAGGTTCAGTGACTGCAAAGCAGCCCTTTCACTCCTCCTGAACATTTTTCTACTTTTCTGCAAGATTTTCCTGCTCTTTTTTTCTATTTTATGAACATTGAGTGTAGACTTAAGGGTTTTTCTTTTATTTGTTACTACCTGAACTTTCTCCTATCTTAAGAAAACTCTATCATTGTTCTTGAGCTTTCACCTCTACTGTGTAAGCATGCATGCTGTGCTACACAAAGTTGTTTTACAAATTGGGTAGTTTGTCATTAACTGAGATTGATATATGTTGGCTTTAAAGTACAAGTTGCAGAATTTTAATGAGGATGGAGAGCAGGTACAAAATATGAGGGTTAACAACATTTACTACTTGTGGAAAACTGGATAATGGCACCTTATGTCTCACTATTTTAACTCTCTAAAAATTATAATGCCCTTGCCACTTCATCCCTAACCCTAACCAGTTTCTCCAAATGTTACCAAAACATTAACAAAACATCTGTTCACCACTTCAATGAGATAATGTTAAATAGTTAAGAAAAATTATTTTTCCAAACTGTGTTCAAGTGAGACAGACAGTAGGTTGAGAAAAGTAGCAGTACTTCTATATATTCTTGTTTTTAGCCTGTCTAATTTATATCAACTATTCTTCAGTTTCTGTGTAATTTGTACATGTAGCAAACTTTCTTAGGTAAAGAAATTCACACAAGCACTGTGTATAATATATTGAAGTGAGTATTACTCATTTGTGAGTGCATGTTTTTGACATTCCTTTTGACCTGACATGACTTAATGGAAGCCACAAAAATAAATATCAAGTGCTTATTACCTAGAATGGGTTTCTAATTAAGTAAGTGGGTTAGAACATAGATCATAGTCTGTGGTTTTTTCTTTTTTCTTTCTCGGGGTATCATATAAATGATACTCTGCTCAGAGTAAATTCGTAATTCTCAGTCCTCACTCCCCCCATTTCTTTTGAAATATTAAATTAAAACACATTTCATGATGAACACTGGTAAGCACAAGGTCATGTTAGATTAACTACGTTATTATTTGCATCTCATTGATAATTGGCAATGAAACAAGAAAATTTAATAGCAGTCATTACAGAAAGAAGCAATTGAGATTTGGAAATCTTAAAAACTGAGAACTAAAATAAAGAACAGAAATCTTTCTTGAGCCTTACACGTTGAGTATCCCTAATCCAAAACATTTTGAGTGCTGACATGAATGCCGCAAGTGAAAATTCCACGGGAATTCCACAGCCAATAATAAATATAAATAAATAAATGTATATTGTCAGATATTTCAAGATGGTTATTTCAAAATAAATGTAACGGGTGCATTGGGAAAACATTGAAATGTCTTTTACCACTGGGCAGAAAATTCCCCCAGTGGCACTTCTTAGCACACTGTCTGCTAAGATAAGCTGCTGGCTTATGTTCCAAGAAAGCACCTCCTTCCTGGGGGTTGTGTGTGTGTGTCTGGACATTTCATGATGGTGTCCAGTTTTGCCACCAGCCTCTTTTCTATAACAACTTCCTTTGTGTCCATGGTTCGTCCTGTGATGGTGCAGGCTCTCCTGATAAGTTTGTTCTGCTAATGATTAAGGTGCTGCTTCCTCAGCAGGCCACAGCATAGAACATCAAACTGGCTACTATGGACTGAGAGAACATTTCCAGTAGCTTGCTGCACATGTCAACACATATTATAATAATGTCTCCGTGGTATGAATTATTATACATGTGACATGTCATTTAGCTTGTTTGGCTGAATTTCCATAATTGAACAAAGTGTGTCACAAAGATATTTCCTAATGTATATGCAAATATTCCAAAATCTGAAAATATCTGAATTGCTTCTGCTCCCAGGCATTTTAGAGTGGGGTTTCTCAATCTGTAATTGCTACAGCTCCAGTAATTGGCCTTTAATTGAGAAATTGTATTGGAACAAAAACCTGCAGTCACTGCTGCCTTTATGGACTGAACAGCTTTATAGTAATGCTAGGAATTTTACCTGTCCCTCACCTTTTTGTTTTTTTGCACTCCTATGTTCTAGGCATTGATAGCACAACTACATGAAAGCTTCACTTTAGAGTTATAGCATTGCATTTTTAGATGGCAGAAAATAGGGCATTATAAGCAACTGATTTTTAGTTTAAGTTTATTAGTTTATTTAGTTTATTAAAAAATAATTGTTTTAGCCAGAGTTATCTTTTCCCTTTATTTTAGAAGAAAGTTTGTCTTGTATACGGTTAACATAATAACAATGTTATTACATTCCTAGAAGCCAAGTCCAAAAGTTATATATAAACCATTTTTTTTACACTCGGTTTCCATTGTCCTCTGTGCTTTTACATGTTTTCTTTCTGAGAGAGTAATGGACAAGACTACAGATTTAAGTAGTTCAGATTACAGACTTGTAATGAGTGACAGCCATACAGGTGACTTTGCCCACAGTAGGTCAAAGGTGCCTGGAATGCTGTTAATGAAAAGAGCCGAACAAAGGAGAAATGACTTATATAGAGTGACCAGTGGACTACAGCCAGTCAATTAACAGAAGATTATCACCTGTCTGTCTTTGTTAGATATGTGGTATCATTTTCCTTCCTGTTTACCATAACAGAAATGTGTAGCTGCAGTAGCCTGGAAAACAAAGATACTGAACAAAGAAAGTCTATTTTAATGACCCCTATTCTGGTGATTTAGCACTAGAAACCTATGAAAAAACTCATAATCGTGGCACACCTTAAATTCCTTCGCACCTCTCCATCAGCATCAAGCCAAGGCTCCTTATCTGAGTGTGAGGTTCCTTGAGTTGTATAGAGCAAATAATACAGTATATCATTATTTGGAGTCTACAAAGATATGGGAAAGTGTAGGATGAAAGTAAGTTCTAGGCAAGAAATACTAAACTGAACACATACCTAAAGCAGTTCTTACCTCTGTACCGTTGAAGAATACATATAAACTTCCTGTCGATTGACATTTGAGCTTGAGTTTTTATTTAATTGACAGCCACATGTAAATCAAATGCTTTTTTTTTCTTCTTTGGTTATATTCTTGAATAAAAGCACATGTTTGATAGTTGGACTAAAGTCTTCACACATTTTACACTTCACGTCATCATTAGTATAACATGGAAAAAGTTTCTGCTTTAGGTATGTGTTCAGCATTTCTCACATTTCCTTTCATCCAACACTTACTCATACCTTTGTAGACACGGAACACACATGAAATGCATGTATTCCAAATAGCAATATACTGTATTATTTAGCCTATACAACTTCAGGCACCTCACCTCACATGCAGATAAGGAGCCTTGACTTGAGCTGGGAGAACGTTTTGCCAGAGTTGAGCTCTGTCAATGCGGGGTATGGGACAGCAGGCTGCTTGCTGCTTGTGCTGATCGACACATTTAAAAAACTAAAGACGCTGATGGAGAGGTATGAAGGGATTTAAGGTGGGCTGGGATTACAAGTTTTTTTTGTAGGCATCAGGGATTCTAGTGTTAGATCATGCAGATAGAAACCTTGCTTACATATACTATGACTCTATCCTAACATCTACAAATGATGTTGGCAGCTGGCTTGTGATGTGTTTGAATGGAGCAGGATGAGCATCATTGGCAATGTGGCAGTAGTTTTCAAATCTCTTGAAGTTCTTCTGTAGAATATTGCACTTTTTGTGTGACAAGCTAAGTTCTTGAATTGTTTTATGAGCATGATAGTGAGTTTAAAATTTGGAAACAAGTTCCATGCTCTTACTGTCCACATCAATTTGGGTAATATGTAAACAGTACCAGCAAGAAATAGATTATAACTGAAAATGCAATTTTTACTTTTTGTAAAGATTATGGTACAGAATGAATGATATACACCTTCGTCTTCCCACATAGCGCTCCGCGTTCCTCCAGATGAAGATCAACCTTTGTGTTGGAGAGACAATGCAAATAGGTACCTACAACTGAATCTCTTGGCACAGAATTATCTTCTCTCTGAAAGAGTATATTTCACTACTGGCATAACTGTCAAGAGATTAAAACGCATCCTTTTCTCTGAGCATGTACATATGCTGTTTTCTATAATTACAAATGTTACTGGTATTTTTAACACCAGTTTACCTATGTTTATATGTTTTATGAATAATAAAGACACATGCTCAATAACAAAGTTGGCTATTCTTTATCATCTTTTGTCAGTCACACATGCTTACCAACTTTAATTGCAGTGGAAAAATTAGTTTTGAATTTATGAGGTGTTGGTGTCAGCCAAAAGATTTTGTTTAAAACCGGGGAAAAAGAATATAATTTTGTTAAGCACAGTGTACAGCATATGTGTAATAATTTTGCAACTGGCAATTTTTAATCATTAAGTCGCATCAGCAAGTCAAAGTTGTATTTCTTTGAATTAATATCTTTATTAAGCACACAAAGTTCCATTACCCTTCATAAGATATACAGTCATATAATAATAATTTCCTCTATTTTCAACAAAAAAAGAGAACAGTGGTATGTCTTTCATTTCTTAGGAACATCTGAGTACTGGGGTGTTTTCTGAACAAAGATTTTTGGTGAAGCAGTATTAAGTTGTATGAAATTAAATCAAATATGAAAAACTGGCTGTGCAAAAATTTGAATGCATGTAACTGCTCAATACTGATTAATTTTGTTATGATGCATATTGCATATTTTCTGTTAATCCAATAAACTTAATGTCACTGCTGAAATCCTGCTGTTTCCATAAGGCATGTCATATATTAAAAGGAAGTTGCTACTTTGAAAGCTCGGCCAAACATTCCCAAACTTTTTCATATGACTGTACATTGCTGCATTACAGAATTCCAGAGTAGACCGTATGTGCATCTTAGTTTTTGATCCCAGCTCAATTCAGAAGGCTTAAGTTTTTGTGACAGATTTAGGAAATCACTAGATCTTCATCGTAGCTTAATATAAAGAAGCATTTACCACACAGTAGACCACTTACTACTTGCACAATTAAATAGAAAGATAATGTATGAAATCTCCAGATCCATCCTTATTAGAGTCAGATTGCAGGTGCATGTTGGAACTTTGTTGAAAAGATTAAAGAAAAAGGTAAAGGGAGCCATCTGCCTACGGCACCCTAGTCTTTCCATTGAGTTAACATTCTTTTTTGGTGAGAAATGGGCATTTGTTGAACAAGGAAGGTTATGGTTGATCTGATAACAAGGTGATGATCACAAAAGTTGGGGAAAGGGGTCAGCATTTCTCAGCTTTTGTGGGTAAGTGCCATGATTAGTAAGTACAGCCGGTGGTGCCATCCAAAAATGAGCAAACACCAATTCCTGGGAACATGTATTGAATCCTTGTTATACTTAAACAATTGCCTGTGACAATATTGACTCCATCTATTGTGAAAAGGATTTATGGTCTCCTTCATTGAAAGCATACTTGATTAACTTTCATGATTTCCTTTTCTCATTTTAATTAACAGGAACATAAACTGCAAACACATTAACATATCTGGTAAACCACATGGAACAACATGTTAGAGCATTTCCTTATTTTTCCACATAAGAATAATATGTAAAGACTACAAGATAGGAAGTGCCCTTTCCAGTTTTCTGTATGATTGGCACCAGCTCTTCCTTTCTGATTTAGATATATAAAACGTAAGTGAAAATCGGTGTACGTTGTATTTATTAGCATGTAGAATACAGAATGTTAAAATATCTGAAATGTTTTGTCTTTAATATTTGTCATTTTGCTTAATTTTGATCTTTTAATTCATATTAAAATGAATGAGTTATACAGATGACATAACACTAACAGACCTCATTTCAAACAATGATGAGTCCATATACAGACAAGAGTTGGAAGATCTGACATTGTGGTAAAGCCATAATAATTCAGACCTTAAAATTCCAAAAACTCAGGAAACAGTCACCTGTTGCTATCACTTGCTATTAATGGCTACGCCATTGGGATGACAGAATAAGTTTCTGGGCACACTGCTGTCACAAAACCTTAAGTGGGACAATCTCATATATATTACAGGTAGTCCCCAGGTTACAGACATCCGACCTATGACTTTCGAACAGGGCTGCAGCTGCGACGCATGCGCCTCAGTAACTGCTACTCTGTCATTTTCGGCCTAGGGACGCTGCAAGCGGTGGCTGGACTGAGGCTGGAGGGGGGCAATTTTGCTGCTCGCACAGCATAGTGTCCCATGGGTGGCTCCTGGCGGCAAACGGTGACCCGTGGTCCATAGTCACTGGGGTCACAGCTATCGCCCGTGTGCAGGATGGAGACTTGATTGGGCGGTTTGGTGCCCACCCATCCAATACGCCGCCGCAGCTGCTACTGCTCCTGACTGGACACAGGCTAGATGGAGCGGAGGCGGGCGTTTCACTGCCCGCCCACTGCTGGTAATGCTGCAAGCGGTGACCTGGTTGTGGCTGAACGGAGGCCATTGATGGTGAACTGGGCGGCGGGGGGTAGCATTTTAGTGTGCCTCAGTTGGCTGCCTGTTGAACGGGGGCGGTGGTGGGCGATTCACTACCTGCCTTCGGCTGCACTGTGTTCATTCTCGGTGGGTGGACGCTGTTGGCAGCATACTTTAGTGGAGGTGACTGTGTGGTGGATGGGTGGTGAACTGCCCCTGACTGCCCCCATACAAGCCTGCTTGTATGTATTGACGACAGGTGCCATCCTGCTGTGATAGCGTGACTTCAGTGTGCGATGTTACAGTCTATGATCCTTTCACAGGCTTTGATGATGTGCTGCAGATTGGTCTTAGACTGAACAGAGGCAGCACCAAACCAGACAGTTATAGAGGAGGTCAGAATGGACATGATGATGGCTGTGCAGAACTGGACCAATATTGCTTGAGGGAGATTGAATTTCCTCAGCTGGCACAAAAAGAACATCCTCCAATGGCATTTCTTAATACAGGCAGTCCCCGAGTTACATATGAGATGGGGACTGTAGGTTTGTACTTAAGTTGAATTTGTATGTAAGTCGGAACAGGTACATTATTTTAATAAATTATATTGTTGACCAGCTTTAACCAAGTGCTCTGCCAATGAATGATGGAGTTTCACCTCTTTCTGACCTTTTTTATTATTTCTAATTTATTTTCAATGGTGATGGCTTTTCTCTTCTTTACTGTATCACCAGCACTTGCATTAGATTTGTGTTTCAGAGACATTGTTGAAGGATGAAGACAAAAGTTAAGATGAGCTCTTCTGCACAGCACTGTTCACGTTATCACAGCAGGAAGGCACCAGACGTCAACACGTCTGATGTATAGGGTGGTCCAGATCTAATAATGCAATTTTCATTATGCTATAACTTCTTCAGTTTATTACATAGAAAATTACCTGAAAAATCCCGGACCATCGAAGTGTGCGAACTGATGACATGAAAAATCGTCTTTGCGCAGAACTGGAATCATCCCTGCATAAATCAGAGTCATCCAGACGATCTGGGCCACCCTGTACTGACAAGAGACAACTTCCTGCTATGTGCGTAACAGTACAAGCAGGCTTTCTATTGAGAATGAATGGGGGCAGTGAGGGACGGTTCACCAGCCCACCTCGCGGTCACCTCCACTACAGTATGCTGCCTGCAATGTCCGCATCACCACCCCCATTCAACACACAGCCATCCGAGGCACACTACAATGCTACCCCCCCACTGCCCCATTCACCCACAACTGGGTAACCGCTTGCAGCATTACCAGCCGCCCACCTAGAATGAACAGGTAGACATTTTTGGTAGGCGGGCAGTGAAGCGGCGCAAATCACCCCCCTCCAGCCTCTGTCCAGCCACCGCTTGCAGTGTCCCCAGGAAGAAGATGACCGAGCGGCAGTTACTGAGGCGTATGTGTCGCAGCTGCGGCCCCATTTGTATGTTGTAGGACGGATGTCCGTTACCTGGGAACTACCTGTATATGCAGGAGAGCTGACAACCAAATGAACCAATGATTGCTCATCCAGAAATGCAATGCATAGAATATAACAATGATGATTAAGGAACGTTTTGTTGTGTTTTGAACCTCGCAAATAGAAGAGAAGCTTGTCTGTCTGATGTCTCATAGTTTCTATACCATAACACAATGGAACACATAATTAAAGGACTGAGGTTTCTGCTGAACTTGCTGCAACTGTTAACCTTTGTAAAGTGCCACTCCATCATGCAACATGCTGTTGGCTGTCAGAAAAAGGGACAAACATGATAGTGCTGGAAAATTGGCACTCGGTCCATAAATGTGACATATGCTGCAATTTGACATGGAACATTGATAATATCTGCGACAACGATAAGCAAATCTGACAAGCCCCATGACAAAAGTCACGTAATGTGACATCGGCTTTACTGTCTGGCAAATGATACAGGACCCTTAACACTCATGCTACAGCATTCAACTGATCATCTGGCTAATAGGCAGTCATTCATATTGCCAACAGCATGAGCATACCTGATGTGTTAAGTTTCAGTTGTTTGTATTATGCAACTGTTATTAACCTCCAGAGACGCAAGTATAATGCATATGGCAGAAAACTCCACTGTGACCCCTGTGTCATCAAGAATCTTGTTATATAATATGCTACTGTGGCTGTCTGTTTGTCTGTCTATGAATTTTAAATCACCTGCAGCTCACAAACCGATTGACCTGAAATTTGGTACACATATACTACATGACCTCTACTATCCGCTTTCAGGGTGAAGATTGACCTCCAACGTTATTCTTCTTTTTATTTTTATTTTATTGTAGAATCTTGGCAGCGGCCAGCAGGGCGGCTGTGTGGCGCATGTGTATGGGTACCGTTCTAATTTCCTACCACCTTTGCCATCACTTCCCCTACCTCTTCATATCTTAAATCATTCGTGAGGTAGATTGAAGACTTGAGTGCCAGCTTAAGTGAAAAGTTAAGGAAAATGTACTAAGTAATTGCAACATAAACACTGGCTTAATCAGTTTTAACGCAAAAAGATGCAGACGAAAGAAGAGAAGAAGCGGGCCACTAGGGTGGAGAAAAGAAGAGCTGCTCAGGAAGGAACAAGTGCATCAACCTCTGAGCAAACAAATCCTAAATGTACAGAGAAAGAGGATGAAAACTAGGAATGATCAAGTCAAGTGTATTCACTACACACTATCGTGTAGTGCGCTGTTACTGGTATTTCTGTATTTGCAGTCTTGTATTGGATACAAGTGGGACAAACAGAAGATTTGAGACAGACTAGGTATAAACAAAAGCATTTATTTATAGCTGCTTGCTTCCTTGGCTGATCAGTGCTGATTAATGGGTGATAGAACAGAAATTAAAGTAAGCTTCTTCTGTCCTCTTTTGTATTGTGGTATGTAAAGAAAGAAGTTAAAGAGCTGTTTAAAACAAGTTCAGCATTGTGAGTGGCCACCAACTTGCAGAGAAGGATGCAGGTTAACCTCATACCCAGGACAAAACGATTGCAGGTTAAGGGCTTTTCTCAGTGGAGTGTGGGTTCAAATCCTAAAACTGAGGAGCCGGATGAAAATTCAAGCAGAAAGACAGAGACTGTACAGATTCCACACAGAGTATCAATGGAGGTGGGATTCAGCCTCAGGCCACATTAAGTAAAGCAAATTTGTGTTAGAAAATTCCTCCTGCATTGACCTTGAAACACATCCATATATCCACTGAGTCTGTTGTGTTCTCTGCTGATGGGATTAGCTGTACCCAAACTCTGGATACTTAAATTGGACTAAATCAGATTCAGAATATTGATGGATGGATTGTTTTGTATTTGAAGTTTCACCTTACAACATTTTCTTTTTTTGATGAGCACAGTGCACCTTTGAAAAACAGCTACGCTTCACAGTTCTCAGTTTCATCAATAATATAAATTGGCCACTAGAAACAGATATTTAAAGCCAGAAATGGCAGAGGGTTGGTTAAGTAAATACTTTTTTTGACACAATGATGATATATATTCTTAAAGTGCTTTTATTGAAAAACTTGTTTTAGGAGAAGTTACCACAACCAATTTAGAACTAATTTAAAATTATTTGTGTAAACTTTAAATATTTCATTTTTTCTTGAGTGGTAATTTTCTATGCCAAGTAACACAATACATGTATGCTTATATGAATTTAGAATGTTCAGAGTCTTCCGACTCATTTATGGCATTTTGTAGATGTGGGAAATTGTTGTTTAAATACAAATGAGAGGCTAAAAACATTTGTAGAAGGTTACTTGTACTACAGTTCTGGATTCAATTAAATGTAATGAGTTTCTCAGCTGTCAGAATATTGCAATACAAATTTCTTAACAGTCCTTCGTGCAAGCCATAGTCAGCAATTTCTTTCTGTTAGAAAATTTGCTCTGATTTGCTCAGCAGTGAGTCACAAACCCTCACAGTCTCCATCTCGAGGGGTGACCACCTTGTAGTGTGAGCTAAATGGAGAGCTCCATCTATCAGCCATGCAGAGCTGTCTCTAAATTTCCTGAGTAATGGGCCATCTGGTGAAATCAGCTGATCTCCCTCTGTCTCTCTCAGCTCCTACTGTCTCTGTGCAGTATTGCCACTAAAGTGTTATATTCTTTTTTGGGGTTAATGTTTGTGAAGATGCCACAATAAACATGGACCCCCTTGCCCCAAACCAAACTTCGATTAAACAGGTTTGTTGTGTTTTTTTTTATACATTACAATGTTACTTCAAATTAAAGAAAGCCTGTGTAATATTTTAGATACTGTTTTTGGTTCAGAGAATTCTGCTGCATAATTGTTCATGATGTTAAGGTATTTTTAACCTGTAGTATAAATGTGATGCCTTTATAAACATAATGGAGCACACAATTTTGAAGCAAACCATGAGTTGGTGCCCAATAGACTTTAATAGCATGAACTGAATTAGGGAGACCACAGCACCATGAATAGCTCAGGTTATCATTAGTATTTAATATTGAATCTTGAATCTCCTTTTTACAAAAAAAAACATGATAAATTGGTTCTAGGATAAGTTCAGTATTTTTCAAATCAGTTACTTCTTTACAAATATGGTATGTATGTATTTGCTGTGCAAAATTGTGTAGTATAGTTAAGTGTTTTCTATAAATTACAAAAATCATTCCACCCTTGGTATCTTATAATGGAAGTTTAATGGGACACTGAGCATTACTGGAAAATAAAATCTTGAAAACTAATCAAATATGTCCACCTTAAAGTGGCAAAAGTCTTAACATAAGAAGACATTTCCGAGTCACGATGCATGTTTCTGATGAGAAAAAGGGTCTGGAAATATTTTATTACATATTCCTGGTTATTCCTGAGGTAGTGGTGCGTTTTCTATTTGCTTGTTTGATAATAATTTTGACTTTGTTAGAGAAGTTCTCACATAAATACAGAAGTAAGTCAATTTGATACCAAGTATGTGGCAGGAGTAGTGTGATTTGGTGAGGAAACCACGTCCCAGGGGATATACAGTTGTTGCGGTGAGAGACGAGCCTGGATGTGGCACACATGGCTGGTCTTCTTTTAAAATGTCTCATCTTCTTATTTTATTTATTTATTTTGTTAGAAAATGACATGTATAAACTATATTACAATATCTTTGCATTCTCAAGAATAGGGTGTATGCTCGATAAATTTCTTGACTTGAAAAATGGATATTTTTGGCTAATTTTTAGGCTTTTCTTTTTCAGTGCTACTCTCTGCCCTTTGATATCCATTATAAAACACCAGGACAGGCAAGATTTATTTATTATTTAAAAATATGTAGAAAATGTTTAACTGTGGAGCACAATTTTGAATGGTAAATGAATATAGGTTATGTTTATGAAGAAATAACTTCGACTTGAAAAATACCAGAATTATCCTTTAACTAATAAATTAACAACTAAATTTACAATTCTGTATCCTCTATTTTGGCTATCTTTGTTTTATGCAAATCGGATAACACCTTAGCAGTCATTTCATCACAAATCCAGATAACGAAGATTGGTTCTATGTTTCTGATTACTCTGATTAAAATAAATATTTTCTGTTAATAAAAATATATTTGAAAAGTCTTGTGTATCTAACCTCCTTTTGTGGAATGGCACACCTTGCCATTGACCAACTGGAGTTTTAATACTGTATTCTCCCAGAATGTGTTTGAGTTTTGGAATGGAATGGTTCTGCATTGAGTCAGTGACGGATCTTCAGGACAAGCGGAACAGATTTTGGTAGTAGTAAATAGTCTATGCAGTCTCTTATATTGTACCACATTGATTGTTAAGACCGATTCTGTTATCTTGAGTTAGATTAGTTAACTAATGTGTAGTATTTTAAAGATATTTTACAATATACATTTTTGACAGTTTTTTTGTCTTGGTAGAGTAATATATTTTACACTACTTTCCCCTTTTGTATTATGAATTTGTAGCCTTTGTCAGAATGCCTCAAATCTCACAGACTTACCACTGTTTATAAGGTATTATAGTATATAACTTCTCTCCACCTTCCCTTCTACATCTATAACCTTAGGTAGTTAGGTGTAGTAAAAGACAAGCAGGAGTTAAGTTACAATTTAAACAATGTATTATTGATAATAATCATAAATAATAACAATATGCAAAGTACATTTGAATATTGGCAACCATACAACCTGATTAAATGGTGGTATGTAGTTTCAGGCGGCACACAGACTTGTTAGTTACTTAATGTCTCTAGTTAAGGCATCATTTGTGCTGAGCTTTCTTCAGAATAGGCCGCATGCCTGTTTCAATATGGCTGCCGAGCTCTGCTCTCCATTGTGTTGTTCTTTCAGTTCATCAGTTTGGTATGAGAGAGATGCTCCTTCATCAGATGTTAGTAAGAGAGAGAGAGTGAGGTTAACCAAGCAAATTTTATAGATGTTCTGTCCAACCCCTACAGCCAGTAGGACGTTGTGGTACTTAAAGGCTCCTGATACAAGCCAGTTCCAAACAGCCATACTTCAGACCAATGGGTAACATCTTAGCACCTGCTATATCCCCAAAACCATTTGTTGAGGTAAAGCTTGGCAGTTAGGCAACCTGGCTTTGGGCAGGGGATGAGAGAGAGAGAGACTCTCTTGCAGAGAAACATTTGTTTCAAGCACTTCCTCCAACGTTGTTGTAAAATTCACTTTCCTGACTTAGTTTTGCCTAAATTACAAATAGACATAAAAAATATTTTTCAACTTATATGCAAAATCTCACATCACAACAACAGACTATAAAATATCAACTCCTTTATTAAATTTACACTTTCATGGCTTAAAGTAGAACAGTGCTTCTTTCATTATGTAATAGCTGTAGAGTAATGAGCTTAACAAATTGTGAAAACCATAGTCACTTATACTAGTCACCATAGGACAATCATAAGTTGTGGAATGTGGTTATATTTTTAGATAATCATGCAAATTGGTAAAATGAAGATGTACATATTTACAATACATTGACTGATATGTATATATTAACTGATTGTTTAACACCATACATGAAGTAAAATTACATTTTGATATTCGTACATAAGAGGACAGTAACCTTTACATATTTAGAAACAAAAGCAGGTCTTTTCTTTTGATGACTTTTACCTTTAGGAGAATTTGCCTTTATATCTAGAGAGCTGTAAAATGATATAAGAAATGGATATAATGTAATGCGCTTAGTAGTCTGATCATTGTTTAGAAACTTTATTTTCATCTTGGTAGCTTGACCAGGCCAAGAGGACACCCATGGAACACCTGGCTGCAGCAGATGGACAGCAGTTGTGTCTGTCTGTTGGGGTTGCCAACCAGGATCCCAAGCGACTTCATCAGGTGGTGGGTGCTGCAACACTCTGTACCAGTG
Organism: Polypterus senegalus; assembly: GCF_016835505.1. Classification (NCBI taxonomy): domain Eukaryota; kingdom Metazoa; phylum Chordata; class Cladistia; order Polypteriformes; family Polypteridae; genus Polypterus; species Polypterus senegalus. The sequence continues at coordinate 11,424,346 of NC_053157.1, read as the reverse complement.
CATGCTTCCCAGCCTGACCTGACCTTGGTAGCTTTGAAGGAAAATACCTCATGTCTTTGTTTTCAAAAGCTGATTTCAATTCAGTACTCCCCCAAAGTTAACTTATTGCTAAAAGAGAATGTTTTGCTTCTTTCTGCTGTCCCATAATTTAATATCTGAAGAACTGATGCCACATCTTTGTCATGAACAGTACAATATGAAAGTCAGTATAAAGATAAAATATACTATGTGTACTGCCAATAATATTTAATAATGTGTTTAAATGTAGTTGAGCAGCAAGTAATGTTTCTTACTCTGAAGTGAGTAATGTTTTTAATAGCCCTTTTAACCTTTCCTATTAGACTGGACCCAGATTTTCAGTTCTCTTCTTTATGGAGATCCACTATTTGGGTGGGGTCAATGTAGTTTTACAACAAAGTGGATTTTGGCTTGCCATTTACTATCTACTGTATGTTAAGCTGGGGATGAAGCAGAAAACTTTATCAATAAACTTTCAGGTTGTAGTAATGGATTAATTTTTTCATATTTACACTAACAAATCCTGTTAATGAGTTGTTCTTAATGTTTTCATTTATGTACTACAAGATGTTTTCTTTGAAATAACTTCTAGGATGATGTATTTTTTCAAATCCCCGTTAATAGTGTTGATATTGTCAAATGATTTTTGTATTACATGTTCAAAAGAAAAAAATTAAATTGTTTTTCAGACGAGGCAGTTGAGTCTATATATTTTTCTCTTGTGTTATAAGACAATTTAGTTTACATGTTTCTAGTTTGTAATCTGATAATAACATTTTTAAATTCAATTTGTTATATGCAGACTTTAATATTAAAATACTTAGGTAGATGATGGTGTTTACTAAAACAGTAAAATTTAAAGGTTACTAGGTGCACAGTAGATAGTGCTCTTTAATCACTGTTTTAATTTTTTGTGTAGATGCTACTGGTGTGCTGTTTATGGTGATACTCAAGTTTCCTTATTTCCTGAAAACTTGAATGTTAGATTAATGAGCATCTCTAAACTGGCCTGGTACATGTGCAGTTCCGCTCTTTGATGCACTGGCATCCTGCCTGGAGTTGGTCCCTGCCTTGCTGTTGATGCTACTAGGATAGGCTTTTATTTTGCCATATTGGGTTAACTGGTTTAAGGAAAAAAAAACAAAAAACTTTTCTGTTAGATTCTTTAAGCATATAATATACAGAAGCAAATGGGTATAAAAGTACTAGGTGAAAGTCCTAAATGAATTACAGAAAAAGTAAACCTCTGGGTTTATGAATTGTCTTCCTATATTACATTAACTTACATTCTGTGTTTTTGGCTATTAAAAAATATTTTCATAAAAATAACGTGTTCATATGTTTTTTATAGAATTTCCCCATTACTATTCTAATGTATTTCGAATGATATGCAACATACTCTTGAGAATACTGATCTTCATGTTAAATATAATTGCATTAATTTTTAGAGATAATGACATTGGGTTGTAACTGAAAAAGCAGTTTCATAGCTGCTTATAATCTGGAAGGCACTTGACCTACTTTACAAGTTAATGTATGCTTCAGTAATGTTTCATTACTATGGTACTGTATCTTTTTTGTATATTCTTTGCTGTTACAGGAGATCAGATTTAAAACAACATTTTAATCCTTCTCCAGTATTTGAACCATTTAAGCATGAGTTTAAGATGCTATCACTTATGGTAATGCATCATGCCATTTAAGACTAACAGTTTGGTGTTTTTTCCCTCTGGCAACATTGGTTAATATCATGGCCTAGGCATTGTCTTTGCGAAGTTTGCGTGGTGCCGCTCTGCATCAGTGGGAATTCTCTGGATACTCCTGTTCATTCCAAAGACCATCTCATTAACTTAACGGATCATTCTCAATTGGCTTAGTATGTATGGTTGGCATGGGTTTATACTTGTGTTCATGTGAGTGAATATTCCTTGCATTGGACTGGTATCCCAATCCAGGAATATTTATTTTTTCTGTACACCCATTACTGAGCAGTAATAGTAGGCTTCAGCCCTCCTATGACCCTGGAAAATGATAAAAAAAGGCTTGGAAAGTAAATAGGTGGATAGACATTTCAATCTTAAACTTACTTAACAAAATCCTCTTGGCAAAATACCACTTTAGTTTAACATTTGAATTATTTTTTGCCTTTTACTTGGTTAATATTTTATATACATTATCCTTATTTAAAACGTGCTGTGTTACCCGGCTTCGCCCAGGAATAGTTCTAAGTCTGTCAGTTATAGTGCAATCAGTGAATCAGATGTATCAAAATTACTATTTAGGTAACAAAGTACTTTTCTGATTATATAATGTGTGTGTGAGTGTGTGTATTATATATATATATATATATAGTTTTTTTTAAACCAGGAGATAATATTAGTTCAACTTTATTACTCTTGAATGTGCTGCATACATTTGCCTATCTGTAAAATATTTCTGCTGCAGATCAATTCCTGCTTTTCTAAGTGACTGACCTTCGCTTTTGTTAAAGGTTTTTGCATAGCACAATATTACAGGAGGCTATTCTTTTGAACTGTAATGGGTTATCAGTCAGAGTAAAGTGAATTTTGAGTATGTTGTCTACATTTCATGTTTTTGTTTGTCATTTATAGGTTCAAGCTTTTTTTGCTTCGTTTGCCCCTTTTTTTGCCAGACAATACAGCTCTAACATGGAATGGTGTTTTACTTATTACAAACAGAAATGACATTTACAGGCTGCACCTTTTGTGGCCCATGGAATGAGCAGAAGATTTTAAGCATTGTACAGAAAAGAATAGGGAAAGAGAGAGAATATTGTGAACTGCGTAAAGCATGGACTATGGAAAGCACCTTTAGTAGGGGTTCTGATGGTGTTGTCTGAGGTGATAGTGGGGGGATTGGATGGATAGATTGCAGCAGAACTCTGTATTAAATGACATCACTGATGGCGGTATTCGGGGATGTTATAATAGTGATTTAAAGTTGATTAATTCAAAGCTAAAATATGATAGTATAGAAGTTATTTGTAAAACTAAGAATATTAAGAACTCTGTTGCAATTTTTTTTTTTTTTAGTTTTGACAAAAAAATTAATGAATAAGAAAACTGCTTAAAATGATGGTATTAAAATTATTTAAAAAAATTAAGGACATTAAAAATTGAGTTTCAATTTATTGCTCCTTTTTATTTTGTCTGAAAATTAGCAAATAACAGTAAATTTTAACAGATAAATTGGCTGCTTGTTTTTTTTAGGAATGACTTTAAAAATACTTGTAATACTAATTGTAATAATTCTAATAGTCTAAGGCTTATTTACAATCTTCTACTTTCCCATATTTTGGAATGCCTGTCCCTATACTTCACTATCTTCATTCAGACAATGTACATAAGTTATTAAGAAGGCTAAAAGGGTATTCGGTTATACAGGATTATGTGCAGAGTACTAGTCAAGGGAGGTTATGCTTAAGCTATATACTGTAACTTTTAAGTGAGGCCTTATCTGAAGTACTGTGTACAGTTATGGCCTCCATATTACAACAAAGGCATAGAGCTAGAAAGAGTCCAAAAAAAATAACTAGGTTAAGTTTGTGCTATGGTTAAAAATAAGATTGTCAGTTTAAGCAAATAGAGATTTAACAGGTGACTTGACTGAAGTGTTTAATTTAAGTTAGGGATTGGTACAATTGATCCTATCTGTTACTGTAAAATATATTACCCCAGATACCTTTATTTTTAAGTGAAATGTATTTTTAATAATTAAAAAAAAAAAACCAAACAAAAGAACTTATCACTGGTGTCACTCAAGGCCCATTTGCCTTGGCTGAACTAGTTAAGAGATGTCAATACCTCGTCTGTTGTTGGGCTGCTGCTGTTAGTTTCTGAGCACCAGTGCCCATGGGTCAACTTCAAAATGTCAGGTACTATGCACTTTTCATACTCTTTCTGTACTTTTTTGTTGGAGATTTTATTGTCTTATGTTATTGTTTATTTTTGACATTTTCAAATTATTGTGAATTGTATTCTCCACCACCCCAGAGTCTTTAGCTGCTTCCTGGTGGTATAACTGGTAGGTGATCAGCAGATCTTCTGTTTCCAGCGTCAGTGAGTAGACCTCTGCTTGCTGAACATATAGTAGAGGAGTTGGTGGATACCTGTCAGTGACTCACTTCCTTTTTGCCTTTATACTCTGTTGATTCTGTTTTGTTACTGGCTGAGACACACAGCATTATGATTCTTGTGGCTATCCTGCAACCTCTCTGATTTCTTATTGACTTCAACTGCCCAAGGTGGGTCATGCTCACCAGTGTTGGTTTAGTATTTTCCTTTTTGTTTAAATACTGTGTATGAGCAGTGTGTTTTTTTTTTTTTGATTGTGTGATATATTTCATTTGAAGTATTTGTTCATTTCAATTTAAAGAAAATCACACATTTATAATGGATATTAAGCAGTAATTTCAGTAAAAAGTCCATCAGTTAGAAAAAGATCAGAAAAAAACACCACAAAATTTTATGACCAGTCAGAAGTAACATTGTACGTATTTTAACACAAGATAAAGTAAGCTGCCCTTCTTGTATGTTCAGTGGTCAGTTCTTCCATTCTAACAAAATATATTTTATTGTATTTGAATTATATTCATGTTTCCATCTGTTAACGGTGCTTGGAGATGCTATACTCCTGTTTTCATGGATATTTATGACGTGCTTACATCTGTGTGATATAAACATTTATTACATACACACACAATGTAAATCTGGACTTAGGAACATAAATTTCCTGCCCATAGTGGTCTTTGTATGAAGAAAAATTTATGACCCATTTAAAAAAAAATTATATATTTTAAACAACTGAATTTTGTAAATGATAGTTATATCCATCTTTGTCTAGATACGTTTTTTATTAATTGAGACACATTTACCTTGGATTTTTCCATCCTGTGACCTAATAGTGTCAGTGCTTTAACAGATCTTTCTGATTTTTCACTTTAAGCTATGTTTTTCCTTAATGACTAGCTTGATTAATAACATACCTGGAGAAAACAGAAGAAACATTTCCACTAAAACAGAAACAAAAGCAATGATTGCTCAAAAACCAGATGGTTGTGTTGTAGACGATTATTAGTGTGCTCAGCTTGATGCAGAGCAATTGTATACCCATCCTGAAAGAGAACAGAATCCAAAGATAATTCTAGCCTCTCCGTATTTCAGCAAGGCCCATATAATTAATTTATGTTTGTCTAAGAGAATATGGCGTATTTTATTACTACAAAGTATCTGGTGACTCTCGGAACAAAAGATCAGGTTAGAGAATGCTTGAGATGTGTGTTTTGGATATTTCTAAGGCACACATTAAGTTTTAAGGTTTGTTATGTTAAATATACATGAATTTATGTAATATTTACAATGATTTTATTACCTTGAATTCTTCTGCTTGTTATCGTATATCAAATACTTCGTAGCCTTTTTTTAAGCAGAAGTTCTGTTGACAGTTTAATAATGGCTGAGGTTAAAATATACAAAGTAATATATAAGTACATTATCTACCAACAGCAGCCACTAAATGCATTTGAAAGGTTAACATTAATTTAAAGTGATTTACGAGTTTAATGAGCAGATTTACTTGATTTTGCTGAACCCAAAATAGATCAATGCTTTTAAGTGGGAGGAATTACATATGCATGTTCCTGACTTCAAAATTCACTAAACCGGTTTTAAATAATGATGGGTTTAGCTGATCTGTTACACATCAGTGTTTTTATCTCTCTCTCACACATATATATGTATATATGAATATATTGTAACAAGACCACGGGGGGCGTGCCAGCCACCCAACCTGACACAGTTTTTATTCTCTTTTCTTCGCCTGTGGGCAACGCCTTCCCCATTCCCACAGGCACAACACAGTCCCAATAAACACAGTACCACACAATTAATCTTCTTTCTTCAACACTCTTCTCCGACAACCTTCTTCTCCCAACTCTAGCTCCTGGAGTGGAGGTTGCTGGCTCTTTTTGTAGCCCACCCGGAAGTGCTCTAGGTATTTAGTGACCCATTTCCAGCTGCACTTTCGGGTGTGGCAGAAGAGCCGCCCACATGGGCTCAGGAACCACTGCAGCACTCCCTGGTGACAATACCCGATCCCAAAAGGGATGTAGAGAACTCCATCTCCCATGGAACCCTGTGGGAATCCGAGGTACCACTGCCACCCAGGGCGGCTGCCATGTAGTGTCCCGGGGTTGTACTGTTCAGTCCGTGCTTGTTCCCCCGGACCATATAAAGAAGAGGTGTCCCGGCCGGGCATTGGCCCCAGCTGTCCGCCACTATATATGCAATTTATTATAATATACACCCACACACGCACACATATACACTCACCTAAAGGATTATTAGGAACACCATACTAATACGGTGTTTGACCCCCTTTCGCCTTCAGAACTGCCTTAATTCTACGTGGCATTGATTCAACAAGGTGCTGAAAGCATTCTTTAGAAATGTTGGCCCATATTGATAGAATAGCATCTTGCAGTTGAGAGATTTGTGGGATGCACATCCAGGGCACGAACCTCCCGTTCCACCACATCCCAAAGATGCTCTATTGGGTTGAGATCTGGTGACTTTGGGGGCCATTTTAGTACAGTGAACTCATTGTCATGTTCAAGAAACCAATTTAAAATGATTTGAGCTTTGTGACATGGTGCATTATCCTGCTGGAAGTAGCCATCAGAGGATGGGTACATGGTAGTCATGAAGGGATGGACATGGTCAGAAACAATGCTCAGGTAGCCCGTGGCATTTAAACGATGCCCAATTGGCACTAAGGGGCCTAAAGTGTGCCAAGAAAACATCCCCCACACCATTACACCACCGCCACCAGCCTGCACAGTGGTAGCAAGGCATGATGGATCCATGTTCTCATTCTGTTTACGCCAAATTCTGACTCCACCATTTGAATGTCTCAACAGAAATCGAGACTCGTCAGACCAGGCAACATTTTTCCAGTCTTCAACTGTCCAATTTTGGTGAGCTTGTGCAAATTGTAGCCTCTTTTTCCTATTTGTAGTGGAGATGAGTGGTTTCCCGGTGGGGTCTTCTGCTGTTGTAGCCCATCCGCCTCAAGGTTGTGTATGTTGTGGCTTCTCAAATGCTTTGCTGCATACCTCGGTTGTAATGAGTGGTTATTTCAGTCAAAGTTGCTCTTCTGTCAGCTTGAATCAGTCGGCCCATTCTCCTCTGACCTCTAGCATCAACAAGGCATTTTCGCCCACAGGACTGCCGTTTACTGGATGTTTTTCCCTTTTCACACCATTCTTTGTAAACCCTAGAAATGGTTGTGCGTGAAAATCCCAGTAACTGAGCAGATTGTGAAATACTCAGACCGGCCCATCTGGAACCAACAACCATGCCACGCTCAGAATTGCTTAAATCACCTTTCTTTCCCATTCTGACATTCAGGTTGGAGTTCAGGCGATTGTCTTGACCAGGACCACCCCCCTAAATGCATTGAAGCAACTGCCATGTTATTGGTTGATTAGATAATTGCATTAATGAGAATTTGAACAGGTGTTCCTAATAATCCTTTAGGTAAGTGTATATGTGTTACGGCCAAAACCCGGAAATGGCCATTGTCACTGTAAATTGACCAGCCAATTTCCGATCTTTTCCTTGATTTTGGGAGTTGGCCAGCCAGTTTACGAAATACCACAGGGTGATCGGCCAAAGTCAGAAGAAAAAAGGCATGAGCAGCGATTTGTTGCACACTTAGTAGTGAAATTGCATCGAGTGTATCCTTGGCGGCTCTTGTTCAGAAAGTGGACGTCACTTGGTTGTTTCACAATAAAGATTCGGTATATAACTAGGTTTCACATTTCTGTTATCATTTTAGCCCAAAAATAGTGACTTAACATCAGGGACCTATTTTATTGACCTTAAGGTTAGTGTTTGGGTGAGGGGAAGGCCGTCTCAAGTGGCGTCCGGTTTCTGAACAAGACCCGCCTTGGCCACCAGTCAATGACTGGGAAGACACAATGCTTCTGAATCTGCATCTGAAATTTATAAGCATCTTCGCACCTTGAGCGGACACACTTACATCAGCACATCAAATTTTGGCCAGGGAGTTCTCGCCACTTTATGAAATGGCCGGCCAAAGTACCATATACACTGGTCATTTCTAGTAATTCAGACTTTGGCCACACCTCTCGGCCAAAATGTGAAATGGCCGGCCAATTTGGGAACTGGCCGAAGTTCGGATTTTGGCCGTAAAATAAATAAATAAAAATATATATATGTATATGAGTATACGTGTTTGAACTAATACGTGCGTAAATTGCAAGCTGATAGAGGCAGTTGTTAGTTATTGGCAAGGTATTAGATATCTGCGTATACACTTTGGCGTAAAAATGGGTGATCAAAATTTAGAGCGATGTATGAGTATTAATATTTTGTGTGAAAATCTGCAAATGTGCAACTGAAACATTACAACTGTTGCAAGTGGCATGTGGTGAAGATGCTATGAAAAAGTCGAGTGTGTTTGAGTGGCATAAGAGGTTCAATAATAGACGAGAAGATGTAACTGGAGACTCCAGAAATGGACAGCCAAAAACAACAGTGACGGACGTTAATATTGAAAATGAGTTTCAGCCCTGCTTCCAGAAATGGGAACGCCATTTAAGTCAGTGTATAGATGCACAAGGGCAGTACTTAAAAGGCGACAGTAGCCACTAGTGTACAGTTCCACATGTATATTTATTAAAGGTGCATTCCGGGAATTAATTGTCCCACCTTGTATATGTGTGTATGTTTATATACACACTAGGGGGTGTGCCCCTCTGGCTGCCTGTGGCGGTCCAACCTCTTCACGATAGCTCGCTTTTCTTGCTATCGGTCCATGGGAATATTACAATGTGGTCAATATTCTGGCCCAGAGATTTATTTATTGTTATAACAAATGATACAACTATTGGAAAATGTCATCTGTGCATGATGAATGGTAATTAACTTACTGAATTATCTCCAGTATCAAACTTCATACCCGGAAGGAATACTACGTCTGCACAATCACCAGTCATGATTTTGCTGGCAATTGAATGTTTATGCAGTTTTATAATTTGTAATTATGTGCCATTGCATAGGCTTTATTTGATGACCGCTAACACATAACTGAACTACTACTGTTCTTAGCAGAGCAGATGTATATAACATATTTTGTTTGATGTATGCATGTTATATTTGTTCTGATGACATGAGAGTATCATTGTTGTATTCTCCTAATGAAGAAAAAAAAATTATATATAGGTGAGTGCTATATGAAGTAGGTTTCTGAAGAAAAATGAGCATTGCTTGAAAATCTTGCACAATTTTGCTAATCTTTATATACTGTACAGTAGATACAGATATATAGATGGAATGCTCACTTATTACCAAAAACACAGTTTTCCATTTCTCTTACAAGTTGAAATTTGCCAGGATGGTACATCTAGGGCAGTAGGTATCCACTAAGAAAGGACTTTTCATGTGTCAGTATTTAGAGTAAAAATAAAATCACCACAGGAAAACTAAATACCCCCAAAATCTCAAAAAATACCTTGATGAATTTGTTTAAATTTTTTTCATGTTGTGGAAGAAAATAAGACAAGTGTTTTTTTTCCCCCTTTTTATTCTTGTTATTAACTTTGCTCCCGCGAGCGGGGGCAGTATAATGCACAGCATAGACTGTGATCGGACAGTGAAATATGGCAACTGAAGGCCATCTGTCTTTATAAGTTGAAAATGAAAGGAGCAAAGTTGGGCCAAGCTAGAAGATGACCCATTTAGCAAGTGCTTGCCAGATGCTGTGGCTATGAACATAGTCAATTTTGTGTAATTGATCCAGTAAGAATGGTATTTAATATATGGCCTGATAGTGGAATGTAAGTTTAATATGTGGTCTTGGGAGCCAAATTTACCTTTTTTAATGTCCTTGACTACCCACAGATAATGTTTAAATCGTTTTCCCCCTTTGTGAAATGAGTGCTTTTAGAAGAGCGGCTGGAAGTGTGTGGGGGTGGGGAGGTGGTTTGTCTCTTGGTGCATTGAGTGTAGTTGGAAATGATGAAAAGTATTGCGCTGTGTTGTTGAATGCTTCAGTTGACTGGGCATGTGGTGCAAGAGAGGACAGAGCCGACTATACTTCCTTAGAAGGCTGGCATCCTTCAACATCTGCAATAAGATGCTGCAGATGTTCTATCAGATGATTGTGGCGAGCGCCCTCTTCTACGCGGTGGTGTGCTGGGGAGGCAGCATAAAGAAGAGGGACGCCTCACGCCTGGACGAACTGGTGAGGAAGGCAGGCTGTATTGTAGGCACAGAGCTGGAAAGTTTGACATCGGTGGCAGAGTGATGGACACTGAGCAGGCTCCTGTCAATTATGGAGAATCCACTGAACAGGATCATCTCCAGACAGAGGAGCAGCTTCAGCGACAGACTGCTGTCACCGTCCTGCTCCACTGACAGACTGAGGAGATCGTTCATCTACCACACTATGCGACTCTTCAATTCCACCCCTTGGTAAATGTTAACATTATTCAAAGTTACTGTCTGTTATACCTGCATTTTTATCACTCTTTAATATTTTTTTTAATCTGTATGCTACTGCTGGAGTATGTGAATTTCCCCTTGGGATTAATAAATTATCTATCTCTCTCTAATTCCAAGATAGATTGATTATACTACTTTTGTTTTAAATTGGTTCATATCTTTGCCTTTTTGAAAATGCCAACACTGTTGTCTACCTCTATATCATCATTAAGTTTGCAATACTAATTGATGGTCAGCTGTAGTCTCTTTAACACGGATTATATGTAGCAAGTTCAACAGTAAGCACTTGAAATGAACTAATATTAGCTCCTGATTTAAATACAGTAAATAAAAAATATTGTTTTTCTGTATTTTATACAGAAAAGTGTTAATATTGAAACACAGCACAGCTGGTCTGATCTAAGCATCAAAAGAATATCAGTTGAATGTCAATTGTCTTTCATGGGTTTGTGTCTAAACTGATAGCAAAATCCAGTCCCCTCTTACAGATCATTCTCCATTATACAGTCTTTTTAAGTGATCTGATGACTGAACTGCAAATTCAATTAAGTTTGCGTTCCTAGGTGGTCATTCTTGTGGCATTTTATTATCTTTGTTGATATTTCTACATGTACCCTTGCACAAATTCTCTTCAAGCATTTTGTGTTTTTGTATAATTTTTGTATTATTCCTACTTTCTTGTTCTGATTCAGAACTTTGTTTGTCAAATATTAGTTTATTCTTCGGATTTTAATTTTTAAGTGCGTTTCCATATAATGTGTCAAGAAGCACCTGTTACAGTCCATGTCTGTCTATTCGCCTGTCAGTTCCATGAAACCACGCCACTCCCTGTGGACAAATTTTGATAAAATGTGGCATACTTGTACTTAAGAGATATTTGTTGAGAGAGCTCAGTTTTCTTTCAGATGCCTCAAACAGAACACACTGTACAAAGTTTTAAAATTTTAAAATCTCCCGTTGAAAAACATCGGTAAATTTGTGAACTTGTCCATCTTAAAATGGATAAATGCTCTGTGCAAATTCAACTAGGGATTAATTGACTGTTTCAATTTTACTTTGAAGCGGTTGCTTGATCTTGTATATTTTGTGTAGTTTCCTCTTTTGTCTAACAACCATGTGTTTGCCCAATGCATGTGAATCAGACGCTGAGCATAGCACCTACACTCAAACAGCTCACAAAGATGCATCTTTTCTAGGTACTTTATGTAAGTTAACTAATTGAGTATGAAAAGAGTCACTTCTCTAAAATAAATGAAAGGCAACAGAAATTATGTAAGCATAAAAAAGAATGAATTGATTGTAAAATATCTGCAGATTATTATTGTAAAGAACTGACGTTATCATCCTGTAGCAAAATTGTGTTTGAACTAACTAATAACACAGTAAAGGCGCAGCTGTCCAAACTGATATAAACAAAGAGTGGGTTTAAAAATGTACAGTGTTGTTGGGAATACCATATATATACGAATAATTGTTGCAAACTCCTGATTTTTCTTGCCCATCATGTACCATTTGTATACCCAATCAGTTCCTTTCCAAGTTCTCATTTATATAGTTTTCATGAAATACTGTGTTTTAACTAATATGAATTGCTAGATGAAGGACTTATTTTGGTTTCTTTCATCCTTTCACAGGATAATATTGATACTGATTTTATGCCTGCTATTGGTAATTTTGTATTAATACGTGTCTATTAATTGCTAATCATTATATATTACTCTGTTGGGTATACTTTCAAAAATGTTATGTTTTAGAAGGCTTAAAAACAATTAGTCACAGACACTCCGCCACTAACGCACTTTAGTCGAATCACATCACTTGAATTGGAATCTGCTGTGTATGAAAGCTATTGACCCAGCACAAGTTTATTTTAACTCCATTGTAAAGTGCCAATACTGCTGCCCTTGTAGTGAGTCTGAAGGATAGTATTTGTTTATGATCATCAACTGTCAGCTTTGCTGTTAATAATATCAAATATAGCATTCAATTTGAATTTAAGTCATTCAAAATTGAACAAATAACTCAAATGTAGGGTACATTATATTTTATATCTTTTTAAATGGCTCAAGTTTTACAGAAAATAAAAAAATCACATGCAGTTAATAATATGTAAACCAAACCTACGTTGTTTCAAGTCTTTCAACATAGAATGCCACATTACATCACTAGAATTTGGCTAAACATAACAAGAACATTTCTCATACTGGTATCCCATGTTTTAAGATAGTTAACTTAGTGCTGTAAAGGTATAAAGGTCAAAAATTATTGGGGAACACCTGCCACTGGATAGGTGTACAACTCTTTTGGGAAAATAAGTACCAGATTCTTTTTGATGAACAGAAGCGTTTCTGAACGTTTAGCTGTAAGCTTGTTTCTCATTTCATTAAGAGTATGTGACACTGCCCTAAATTATATCTCTCTCTCTTTCTACACTACTACTGCATGAGGCTGGTAGGTATTTCCTTGACATCAGAGACATAGTGAAGAACCGTTCTTTATTAACTGACCAGTACTTAAGTGGCCTGCCTGAATGAGAAATTGTGGTCCCTTCAGGTGTCTTCATGTTTCCAGCTGAATGGCAGCAGCTTTTCCAACACCGCTCCTTGATGCTGAAAGATGAACTGAAAGTTCATCTACGATCTCATTAAACATATGCTTCAATCTACTACTTGGCTGGTCCTTTCAGGAACATTTGGCAGGTAGTCCCCCCATAATCCTGTCCAGCTGCCTCTGGAACACACAATTAATGCAGCTTCAGCAACACCATCTCTTTGGCCTCTACTATAATAATCATTTATCTATAAACCTTTTTCTGATTATGTGCGTGTCAGTTTTTTGTCAAATCAATAGACAATATTTGATATTTAGACATTTTATGTAAGTAATTGTAGGGACTGTTGCAAAATGCTACATATTTATTTTTAGAAATTTAGGTAATTAAGGATTTTTTTTTAATCGGCCACCCTACAGAAGTAATTAATAATACATTCTTCAAATATATTTACACAGTCATGTTCAGGACACACGTGTAAAAATGTATTGCTAATACTTGCAATTTCAAAATATCTGAGTGAGAATGAGATACTGTATATTCCATTCAATGAATTTTAATAGCGAGTATGTGGAACATTAAAACAATGAACTGGGATAGAAATATGTGATTTGTTCTTAGACAAAAGTTAAAAATCAACATTGCTCCAGTAAAATAGTAAATCTGAATTCAGAGTTGTCGGTATTGATGCAGAGGCACATAACCAATGAAACGAACATGTGAGTTTTATGTTCAGTACTTGTTTGCAGTGTCATGACATATAATATGTGCTGTAGTTTAAATAGTGAAACTCATTATTTTTCAAATTTTAATTAAGTCATCTTAGTATTTACTGTTTTGTGTACCCATTAAATATACAGTATGTGACCTAGAAAAAGCAAAATGTGGCACATCCGTGCCTGCTGCTTTTAACTGAAGTTCATCACATAGCCTATTAAATGGGGGGTACCTTGGATCGAGTAGAATGGCCACGATGAATGTCTTCTAAGTGGGAGTATGTTGAGGCCGAATGCATAAAACGATTTTACGCCCTACTGTCATAGCATCTGCAGCACTTCGCTGTGCAAATATGCCTTCTGCAACTGTCAATCGGAGTATATGCGCAACAAAGGAAAAGCTTGGAACTCCAGCGTCATCAATGCCTTTTATCATATTTTTGGCATTGTTGCGGACCACAACAGGCACATAACTTTTCAGAATGGCCCAATTGTCCTGTGTTTACTGAAATGCATCTGCTATTGCATGGCCTGTAATGGGAGCCTCGAAACTTCTTTGCATGCAGCATAACCCTGTGGAGAGCGTAATTCTGTACAGTTAAGGTAATGATAGACATTGGAATTGAATTACCTTAATCTCACACTGTAAAAATGAGAGAATTCCAGCCTTTAACTCAGTGAAAGGCAACCTTTTTCGAGTTGCGGCGCACTAAGTCCAAAAATTTTCTTTCGCGGCACACCTGAGGAACTGCCCATAAGTAAAGTCGTGACAACACAATCTATGGACAATCGCTAGTAAAAACAGTTAATTTTAAAAGTTTGACATTTTATTAATAAAGGAATCAAAGGATAAATCTTAAATTTAATTAATGTGAACGTTGACATTGTTTTTCAGCACATATGAGATTGATGCGCGTCTGTCTTTCGAAAATTGACCCTCGCATTTCCTTGTCGATCATTTGAAGTCTCTCGCGTTTCTTAGACTTCGTTTCCGTAAGTGTTCCGTTATCTGTTTTTCCAACATTTTTTTTTTTAAAACATTCTCTTTTTAATCAACCAAAAGTTCAAAAACACTAGCAATTTTAAATATTTTACAAAAGTTTTTGCGGCGCCCCTAGAAAATTCCGCGGCGCATTGCGACCGGTTGCCCGCCAATTTTTTAACTGAAGTAAATTTATTCTGGGGAAAACAAAATCCTCATCAAGAAATAATTTTTGCCAAAACTTCAGTGCCACAGCACAATATTTTTTGAAAACAATATTCAAAGTGTATAAAAAATTAAGCAACAAAGTCAACTTTATTTTGTGCATTGTAGCTAAATTTGTGAACTTTACAAGTGATCTCTGTACTGGCATTTACATTTAAGTGTATTCTGCCATAGTAGAAATATTTTAATGAGATACCAATTTTGCTTCTAGTGATTTTGTGATGCATGTTAAGGTATATGTAAATGAAAACCTTTGGCATCTCAGTCACCCAGTTAGTCATGTACCAGAGGCATAGTTAGATCATTTTTCCTTTGTCCATTTCAGATTGTCCAATTAATTTAATCATCTTCGTTGTCATTCTTAATACTGTATGTTGCTATAAAAACATGCTAAATTATTCAAAACATCCATCCCTCAATTCTGCTTGCTGATTCTCTCAGGACTGGAATTATTTAGCTGGCAAGCGAGCATTCATTCTGAAATAACTTCAAAATTGGCAGTGTAAAGGTGGTTTGATCATTTAATTTTCAAGGTAGTTTGTCGTCGTGAAGATACAAATAAGATACCTTCTTCAAAAGTTCAAACTTGCTTTGATATTTTTTATTCAAAATGAAAATATGTACACATTATATATTTAGATGTAGGTGCACTGTAAATATGAGACCTTTACAACAAATTTTCTGAGTATAATGTAAAAAAGTGTCTCAGAAAGCATGTATGGTTACAATTTAAACATACTGGGTAATTGAGGGGACAGTCCAATATTAATAATACATTATTCTTATGTAAATTTGGTTATTGGCAAAAAGATGTACTACAGAGTCTTCAATGTTCCATAAACTGGTATCCTTTTATTTAAACTTATTTTGTATTGATTTTTATATTATGGAAAGAGAATCATAAGCCATGATAAACATTTTTCCATCACAGTTAACTTAACGTTCCTTCCTTAATCTGCATTTTTCCCCATTTTCCTTCTATAATTCTTGCTTGTTAAAAAAAAATAAACTTTTTTTTCCTCCCTGTGTTACTTAAGATATGTGTGCTTTGTTTGAGTGTAAAATATATTATAACCAACAAATAATAATTCTGTTGCTTTGGCACTGTGAAATTGTATGTCCCTGAAGTACTTCATTTCCTAGGACTTTGTATTCAGCAGAAGATAAAGTTCAAATGTATTCTTGAGAATGACTTCTTGCAGTCTGGTAATATTTACTTGAGTCCTTATTAAGGCTGTTTAAGTTGTAGTGTTGTCATAACACCATTAAACAGATAAGCAAAATATATTGAGACTAGACCCAAGTAGACTCTGCCACCTCCATTTCCTTGTTATCTTCATTTGCACATGATCTTGTAATTTGATTTTTTTTTTTTGGATATATAATTGCCACTGATAAACTCATTGTAAAATCTTTCTTGTATTTCTCCATATTTGTTAACATTAGCCAGCACCCTTCTGCATTTTAAAGCAATGGAGCCTAGGTGTTTTTAGAATCTAGAGCTAGAATTTTATCTCTACACTTCATGTTTATTTATTAATTGTATCGTTTATCATATTTCTTTTAGATAAAACAATCTGTAAATGTATATGTACTGTATTTATGTAAGTAATGTAATAATGTTGATGTCTGCATCAGCTGGGAAAGGCAGGCAGCGCTGTGTCAGCAACAGGTAGTAGTGTGAGGTGACATGCCATTATTCAAATGTGCTGCTGAAGTTTTAAAAAGGGAAGTGTGACAGTGTTAACTATTTTAGTGTGGCGAAAGAGAGCAGTCCTCCTAAGGGTAGGAAACTTCTTAAAATAGCAATTAAGTGAGCACCATTCCCATTAGGTCAGCATTGGCAAGCACAGTGCAGTGCAACAATATCTTAAAGAGAAAATGTGTTTTTGCGCCCTGTTTTCAAGATACTTAAGATCTTGCATAAGATGCTACTTTTGCAAACATATTTTGTTTTTTCGAGGAAGTGTCGGAAGGAAAAAGGCTAATATGGTCCCCAAATGAAACTGTATTACCTTGTAAAATAGAAGGCTTGGGCCAAAAAATGTTCCCAAAATCATGCATGTTAGTATTAGTTTAAAATGGGTTAGTTTCACTCTTGCATTAAAACTTTCACATTGCAGTCATTTGTAAAAATGTATACGGTTACAAGTGTCTGAACATTTATTTTTATAGCAAATTTTCATAACTGGAGTGTAGCTGAAAATGCTTTACAAGATGTCAAAGAAATCATTACAAGAAAATAAAAACAAATTAAGTTAGGCAATGAATAAGTAATCAAACTGAAGTCAGTTAGTCAAAGGTGCTAAAAGTTTTTTTTATTAAAGGAGCAAAACTAAACATGAATTCACAAAAAAAATCCGGCAGTTTCATGAATTTTTATATTTAATGCATGAATATACATAAGCGTGTTTTTAGCCGACAGCTTAGCAATGTTTTGTTGAAACAGTTAAATGGGAAAGAATTGGTGAGCTTTTTTGGGCTTAATGACCTGTTGTACATTTTTCTGATGTTTTAACGAACAGCTAATTGGATTACTGAATTAAACAGCTGCATATTCCAGTCAAGAAAATGTAAACGGATAGAAATGAACAAATCTGCAATAATTATAAAACATTTTGTTAAAGTATTTAAATATTCTGGCAGCAAGCAAAAAAAACTGCTTACCAAAAAAAAATTATGGTACATTTGCGAATTAAATTTAAATTTGTGGGAATTCCTGAATTTTTGTGGGATGCCCACAATCCTCTGCTGTAGTTAAATCCTGAATACCATGTTGCATTACTGTCTTTTAATCAGCTGTACCTGTCCATTATAGTCTTGTTAGTATATGTCACTTCTTATGCTAAATCTGGAGTTCTCAGATGCAGTCCTGGGTGACAGTAGCTTCAGGTTTCTGATGCTTAAGCAACATTTTTTTTTTCTTCATTTAAGTTGTCTCGCTTGTTAAGATTTCTAAACCCCTAATTACTTCCTTTAGTCTTAAGCAGATGCATTCACAGTTGTCATCTGTTCTTGTTCTCATAACCAAGTTACGGTGAGATGCAAGGGACAAAGGATCCAGCAGTTCACAATCTAACTTGGTAGTCCTCAAGTAAAGACCAGAGGCCTACTGTGGCTTCAGGTATTTCATTTCAACCAGTGTCTACTTTTTTTATTGGTCTGCTGCCTTAATTAAGTCAGCTGTAATTTCCCAGTTTCTATTTTTGGTGTTACTTCATAAATTAAAAAACTAGGCTTGTAATTTTGCTGAATTTTTATTGAGATGTAACAAGCATTTATATATGTTACTTGCAGATAATAATAATTTTTTTTATTTTAGATTTAAGATTTTTATTATCAGCATCAAAATTTGTGCTCCTGACTTGGTCACATTTTACTACTGTGTGTGCTAATCATAGAAATTGAAAGAGAAAAATATGAAGGACTGACCGTTACTAATCTTCTCTGCTGTACAAATCGTTTAGGTGATATCTACACAAAAAGATATCTACAAAAGAAAGTATGATTTGACTGCATAATAAAGCACTAGCAAGTCAACAAAAGTTAAATTAGGTTGAACCAATAACCTGTAGCAGTGGTATGTGTGTTTGGATTATGCAGGGAATGCAGTAAAGATAATATATGATATTATTGTAGTGTATTGTGAGACTTTCAGGGTATTTGGTGCTGTCAATGTTGTATGTGCCCTGATTCATCACACAGTATAATAATCTAAGACAGAGGGACCAATAAAAGAAAATAAAATCTACACTTTAAGAAACTTTTAATTTGTGCATATTACATGATGTTTCTCACTTGGTTCACCATTGTGTTTTGAGTTGTTAGATGCCATTTTTTGTTATGTTCTAGCTGTATCGTACATATGATCACTATGTAGCTTGCTAGGCCTTTAATTTGCAGTTTGAGTTACAAAGATAAACTGCATTGAATAGTACTGTATATCATCCATGTACATGAATTTTCCCCTGGTTTATGAAAATCAAAAACAGGAAATTTCTTAAAATCTACACCATTACTTTGATTTCATGCCACTTTCCAAAAATGGTCCTGAAATATATTATTCATAAATCCCTTAAGTTCATTTGTTACTGATAATTTTTATCTTCAACTCCATCAGCATTATGTTAGTTTTCTGGAACGGGTTGGCAGAAGAACAAAAAGCTTTAGTGCAATAGATTATTTTATATAGTCATATCTTTATGTTCAGACTTGTTTAAAACAATCCCAACATCTTTATTTTTAAAGTTGGAAAAATTCTAATTTAAAATTTCAAAATTATTAAGCATTTTTTTAATGGTGATGTACATCTATTAGCTTAATGTGTTTAATGTTTTATATGCATACTTGCTTTCAGCTACTTGATCACTAACTCTAATTACTCTCTTTTTTGTTTTATTTTAAGCTTGTTGGCGGGCAGTTTGACCTAGAAATGAATTTCATCATTCAAGAGACTGAAAGTATCTCTTGTATGGTAGAGCTGTTGGATAAGTGTGAAAAGAACTGTCAAGCTGAAGTGTGGAGCATCTTTACTGCCATTCTGAAGAAAAGCATTCGCAATCTTCAAGCCTGTACAGATACAGGTCTCATTGAGCAAGTTCTGAAAAGGATTGACAAAGTTGACAGTATGATTGCAGGTATAATTTATCATTTTTAATAAATTTTACTATATTTGCATGTCAGCTATTTAAATACTGATAATCTGTATTTTGTAATAGCATTGCTTAATAACAGTTCTTGGTATTGAATTAGTTTGTTAAAAATCAGTTTTATTTGCAAGTGAATATGGATTTTTCAGGAACATCTGTTATCCAGTATGTGTAAGGCACTGCTATGTGAATTCTTTTTGTTATGCCAGTGTAAGACACTTAAAACTGACACATCAAGATTTATTTAAATTTAGGTCTTCTGTACAGCACAGATGAGCCATGTTAAATTGTATTTAAGGTCTCGTGCTAATTTGCATTTGTGTGTAGATATTGTTTTTATTCACTCTGTGGAATATCTTAAGGGGACTAAGTTTTTAAGAATTTTACTTATCTTCTGTGTCCGTTGACTGCCTGGGTGTTCGTATGTTGATGTCTCGATGCTCTGCATATAGACAATTCCTGAAATCATGCATCTCGAATAAAATACAGTTTATTTTAATATAGCTCAAAATCACACAAGAAGTTACGCAATAGTCCTGTTTTTCATGCAGCTCCGGGAAATTTCTTTTAGCGGCAACAAATCGGGCATCTCTTAAGCCATTTCTAGCAGTACATTTTTAGTACTTAGAAAGCACAATAATTGTTGAATTAGAATTGCTTACCGGTATTTCTGAATCTTGTGTCTGAATCTCTAAGACAAATAAAAAAAAAAGCTTCCTGTGATTTGCTTTGGTCGGTCAGTTAATACCAACTTATTCTGTGATTTATTATATTATTGCTATTCACAGTATTCTAGGTTCTGAATTTTTCTTTTAGCTTTTAGTCAAAGCTTTATTCTGTTGTACATGAAACAACAGACCACACTTCCTGTCTCCAGACATCCTCATGACCTCTTTTTTTGGATTAATGTAGTGCACTGCTTTTTCCATATAACTGTTATCCAGATAATTATAGCTCAGAAAATAGATTAATTCATATGTTTCAAATATTATACACCCTAGTTCAGATCATGTTCCTATCCTTTTCTCCTTTATTTACTCAAGCTTTGATTTTGAAACTGTAATTAAATTTATGTCAGTGCTTATTGTAGCCTTGATTTTCTTTTATTTTGCCACGTTTCCAATAGCAACAATCAAGTAGATTTTGAGTGTTTCACTGCAGTAATACCTGAAATGTGATTTCAGTGTGAAAACTGAGAGAATAAATCAGTGTCCTTTCACTGCCATAACACAATTATTTTATATGCAGTTCACTATGGATTGTACTTTATAATTTGTATGTGACAAGTAAAATGTATATACTGTTGTTCAAGACTTTTGGGGGGAAAAAAAATAGATCAGCGAGTTCCCAAGTGGTGTTAATTGTATGCTAACGCTGTGAATGCTTTTAGGGATCAGCTGACTTGATTTTTCAAGAAACCAAATCCTTTGCTTATATACTGTAGGTTTTAAATATTCCAATTCTTTAGTAACACCAAGAAATGGTTTAAATAAAGCCACTTCCCATAATAATAAAGCTTGAACCTATAAAAAGAACATATTCCAATTCAGTGCTCTTTAATAGTATTCTTGAAGAATATCAGTCAATGTTATAATGTTTTTCAGCCATATTAAGTGTAATAGAACTTCAGGTATCCTGGTGCATCTTCATTGACTCTTTATAAAATTTGATTCAGCATATTACATATGGTAGAAGATATATTTTCACTAATGCCTTTGGTCCTAAGTGGTTAAATAAGTGGATGATCTTTTTGCCGCTGTTTACCCTTTGACAACTTTTCGAAAGTAATTTTTCCCCCACATTGTTTTGTTAAGTAATTTGAATTTATACTTTGATCATAGTAGAGCGATCAACAAAGGGGAAATTTCAGAATTCTGTATTTAACATTTTTATTTTGGGTGCAAATGACAATAACAATAATGTTAAAATGCTATTTCACCTATTTAAAAAAACAAACAAAAAAAAAACTAATGATGAGCAGATAACAGTATACCAGAATGAAACGCACTGAGCCAATCAGTGAAACAATTGTTGGTTTTCACCTATGACTTTGGATTTTCTTGGTGCACTAGTTGAAAGAGCAAGTCTCATGTTGTCTTTGGGAACTAATTGAGATATTTGCGACATCAGCTTTTTTTTATGCAAATATACACCCAAGTAGAAGAATTTTTCCACCGGGGAATATTTACTCCCAGTTGGGAACTTCTACCCTAGCCAGAGATGGACTTTCACAATCCATATTATATATACAATGGAACTGAACAAATTATTTTGCAGAGGGCATTTTTGCCCAGTATTTAGCACAGAATTAACAACATTTGCCAAAGTTATTGGTATTGCCATTCAGTGGTTGATTTGTGGGTTTTTTGTTTTTTTTTTAACTTGTTGATAAATGTATCATTAACATTTTAAGCATTAGACATAATAGACAGGGGTTGAAATGGGTAATAGTAATCAAATAAATTCAACAAAAAATACTACTACAATGTTGCATACAGTAACCAAATACTGTAACTACAGTGTCAAATTAAAATGACAGCCCATAAACCCAACAGCCCTTTTGGTTTTTCTCTGCAAATAGACCATTTTCAAGAGGTTAACTAAAAAGTAATGCCTTATTTCAGCCTAACCTATGAAACGCTTCACTGACCTATCTCTATTATAATAACAATCCAGTAGTAGGGTGAAAAGCCATGGTGTTTTTACTCAGGTAAACCTAAGGGCATCCATTCCACTCTATTAAGTAGAAGTCTAAGTGGCAGTCACATCTAGTTTCAAGAGTCAAATTAAACAGCAAAATTATATTTTATTTCACCTTTAGCACAGGAATAATTTTATCTGTACAGGCACAGTTATGTTCATCATAATAATAAATGTACAATAGGGTAAAGAATTTTGTGTTGGTCTGCCCTATTTAGAATAAACATTCCTGGCCAGGGTGTGTCCACAAATCTGTGAACTTAGCCATGTGGGAAGCAAAAACGTGGCATTTGGAACTGTTCAGTAAATGCAACAGCTCTGTAGTAATACAGGCCTTTGGCAGTTCCTTAAGAAAAAAGGTTTATTTGAACCTCTGGTATAAACATAGACGTATTAACTGCCAAAAACAACCTTTTTGCTAAATTAGAAAATGTACGGTACTTTATTTATGATAGTTAACAGAATCTCCTTAACCTTATCAACAATATCTTCTTTATCTATTAGAAAATGCATTTAGTGTAGACTACTGGAGAGTTTTCCACCAAGTCCAAATATTGCAACTTCCGAGGACTTCATTAAAAGACAAATGATTGGTCTGTTGATGTACAATCCTGTGCTTTAATTTTATAGACCTTGATGATAATTCAGTTAAGCTAGCAGTAAAGTGATTTTCCATCGAATGGTTATACTTTTAAATTGGTTTACTATTTATTTTCAGATGGATCTTTAATTTCTTTTCTACATGCAGCTTTTGACCTGCTGGGGTTAGTACTGCTGAATGAATTGCTATCAGCTGGTCACATGGTAGAGTTAATGTATTAGATAACTTATTCTTGATATCGATTCCAGTTTGGCTATGAAATCTAATGATCACATTTCTATATGGAGGCTAAAGAGGGAGTTTTGTGAAGCTGATCAGCCTCCCCAAGGCATTCGCTTTGTGGCGTGGTTGGTTAGCTTCCTCAACTTGTGCTTAAATCAATTAACATTTAATGAAAAGTAAATTAGATTTGAAGCTACAGTATGTTTAATGTTCTTTTGCAGGAAAATCTAAATGGATGTTATAGTAATAAATCAATATTTAAGTAATATCTACTAGCATTCTTAAAAAGTGCTGTGTTTATGCTGCATCCATAATGCTTAATAAAAATTTAAATCCTTAAGAGCAAATGAAATGTCCACTCCTCTTTCCATGTTACAACCCATGTTTTCGCTGATTCTTAGGTGGTTTGTTCCTGCATCTGTAGGCTGATGTTTGTTTAGGAATGCATGTCACTTCAAAGTGGCAACTTTACTAATGCAGTGACTGTATATAGTGTAATGCAGATATGATTTTTTTTATGACAATCTGAATTTAAAAAAAATCTTGGAGCTTAATGCCTATGTTCTTCTCATTTTGCTATATTGAGTTGCCAGGGAAGTTGTTGGTGAATAACGGGCTGGCAAGTTACTCAAAAAGATGATACACTTCCGGATTGCTGGAGTTATTTTATAAATATAATATTGAACTACGTGATCCTACGCTCCTAAAATAAATGCAAATAGTTAAAAATTAAGCAGTTGTTGAAGCTGATGTTTTCTGAATGGTTACTTCTTTCACTTCCTGTATTAGTTATAATGTATGTTGGTAGTTCCGGTCATTCATATAGTAGAAGCTGGGCTTGTTGGGATCATACAGCTATTTAACAATCTTTTCTTTTGTTGGAATGCACTTCTTTCTTGTTCTCATTTTTGCTTTCTGTATTCTGGAATTTGTTCTGGCAATTTATGAGCTGTCACATTTGACTGATGGTCAATTTCTCTATTCAGGCTTACACTCTTGCTTGTCTAAGTGCTTCAGTGTCTTGTCTTTTTTTTATTGTTTCATGTTTTGTCACTTAAGTACTTTCTGTGATTTGCTTGCTTCTGTGTCTTTTTTTTTTTTTTGGTATCCTGGAGATGAAAACTATACACCGCACTTAAGACGAAGCCTTATAAATGTGTTATGCAGCTTCAATATGGCCTTCTTTGACTTGAACTGTATACATTGTTCTTCTTTTTTTATCTCCTTACTTAACCACTGTTGAGTTTTTTTTTTTTGTAAATTACCATTTTCTATCATACCAGTTTTTGAGTAGTACCTGTCCTGCATTATGTGTCGTGGTTATTACAAAATACTAGCCGAAACCCTCCGTAGCATATGGCGGTGTAAGAATAGGAACAGAAAACCTTGAGAAAGGAATTCAGAAATCAAGAAGAAATAAATACTTCTTGAAAGACGCAGGTGTTTTGGTGGTGACGACAGATAATGAGTCGAAAGATCTAACCCTAGAAAAAGCCACGTACAACTGACCGTGGCTGAAGACTGGTTGTTAGAATTATTGTGAAGAGTAAACAGCATATGGGATATCAGGTCTGTGCTCCGATCTTTGGGTATCCGACAGTGCATGTAGAATTTCCGGCCAAGCAGAGGATTACATATGAAAGTGATAAATAAATGAGGCTGTCCGAATTTATGTACTATGGCCATGGCATCCTGCTAGTTTTGTTGCATGTATCTTGGACTTCCTGGAAATGTGGTCGGTAATATGATCATTTTGCCTACACGTAGGTTATTTTCAGTGTTTGCTTTCAGTGTATCTGATAGTCCTTTGTATTGTTCCACGCGCAAATCTTGTTGATCTAATCTGAGATAGTTGAGACACGCGCTTTCTGTTTTAACATACGCATCTACGACATACTGTTGGAATAGTTCACCACTGGAGTGCAAAATACTAAATATATTCCTCATTGCAAATCTGTACTCGTAAAATTGGCATTGAGTAAGCCTTCTTCGCTTGGCGGTTCTTTTATCTGGAACATGTTGTAAATCTTTGTGCCAGCCAATGTCTCCGTAAGGGAATAAAACTGGGTAAACCATAGGATTGCAATTCATATTGACTGTGGAAATCTGTCTACATGAGTTGCCTATGGCACAAATGCAAATGTCCCTTTCGGCAGGCGGTTCGCCATCTTCTCTCGATGAAAATCGCTATTGGTGTGACATGTCGAGGCATTGTAGTGTTGTAAATCCTGCCTAGGGTTTTCCTAGAAAAGCATTCATACAGCTGCTGTAGGATTGGACTGAGCGATTTCATGCATGTGTTTGTATGATTTAGCGAAGAGTTTGATCGTTCTGAGCATGGAATCTAGCTGCAGAAGTAAATTTTTGCTGCCTGTAGAGTTTGCTTTATTTTGTAACCGCGTGTGGGCGGGACCGGCTTTGAGGGTGGACGCGGGAGAAGAGTTAGAGTTGGTGGGCGGGGCTTTGTCGTGCGTATCCCATGGTCTTAGAGTTGGCAGGCGGGGCTCTGTCCTGCTTTTGCTTACTTGCATGCCCTTAGTGAATTATATAAAAAGATTATATTTAGACTTGCTTCTTCTCACATTGATACTCTTAACATATTATGTTTAAAAAAAAAAATAATATATGGGCTAATTTGGCAAACAGTGGAGTACAAGATATAATATTATTATTAATATTAATATATAATATTATATCTTGTACTCCACTGTTTGCCAAATTAGCCCAGTAAGTATTCGGGTAGTCAAAGTCCACATGACTATAATATCCCCCCTGTAAACTTGCCTTTTTAATATCATTAAAAGAATGTGCATTGAAATTAATGTCTGCATTGGGGAATTTATAGCACACTCCTAAAATAAGAGCTCTTTCCTTCATGCTTTCCAGATGAATCCAGGCATCCTCACTAAGGTGAGACTCATCATCCAATTGAAGAAGACTTGAATTTAAATCCTGCTTTATATAAATGGCAACCCCTCCTCTTTTTCTGTTTTGTCTATCCTTCCTAAAAATGTACACCTATCTTTGTTATACTCATCCCCATTTTTGTTACTGAGAAAGGTTTTCATTATTGCTATATCATAATTCTGCTCAGCTACATACAACCCCAACTCACTTTTTAAATTTTAATACTTCTAGAATTAAAGCAAGCTATTTTAATGTGTTACTTATTTTACTTTTGCACTCTTAACTTTGGGTTAGAATTCAAATTGCTATGAATATTTATTTCAACACCTCTGTTTCCTCAAGTACAGTTCTAACCTGGCTTGTCCTAACACCGCCCACTTTTCCCTAGTTTAAACAATTGTTGAGTAACCTACTCATGTGCATCTTACATCACATTGGTGCCCCTCCAGTTCAACTATAACCTGTCCTGACCAAACAGGTCCTATTCATTCCAAAAGGAGTCCCAATGCCCCATAAACCTATGCTCTTCTATCCTACACCAAAATTTGAGCCACACGTTAAGCTTTCTAATCTTTTCATCTTATTTGGAGTGTTGCATGGCACTGGCAGAACTTTAGAAAAGACTATCTTTTCAGTTCTGCTCCTTAGCCTGGCACTTAACTCTTTAAATTTTACTTGCAGAAATGACAGACTACCCTAATGTTTGCTATTTGTTCTTACGTGGACAGTGACAGCTGGATCCACCTAGAGCCTAATAACCTTTCCAGGGACGTCTCCCACCTATGCACCTCAAAGGGAACACATTGTGCGAGATTCTCTGTCTCTGGAGCAATCCTACCCTTTTGTTCCCCTAATGATAGAGTCCCTAGCTATCACAATCTTTCTCTTTCTGAGGACTGGTTTTGAGGTGGGTCATAGGGGCTTTTCATTACCACCTCAGAGTCATCAGAGACACCGTCCAGCTCTGCAAGGACCTGAAAACAATTTTGACTTTCCCAGTTCTGGGGTTGATGCTCCCCGTTTTGTCATGTACCTTCCTATTTTGATCGTATTTTCCCCCTTTATTTTCTTTATTGTGTAGACTTAACCAAAATGCCTCAAATCTCATACACCTACAACTCAGTGTTCAAAAGCTACTTCAGTTTAGTGCTTTCTCCCCACCTTCCCTTCTTTATGCATAACCTTGGGCAATTAGAGTGAAAAAACACAGCAGAATGAGCTACACTTAACTATGTATTATAGTTGAAACATTTTTATTATAACTAATGCCATTCAAGCAAATAGATTGTGGATTTGTAAACCAAGATCCTACATCCTGATAATACTAGATGTGTGGTTTCAGATGGTGCAATAAGTTATAGCTGCATTCGATTCTTCCTGGTCAGCTCATCATCTGCAGGCACAGGTAGCCTGCTTTCTTCAAGTCATCATCTGGTCTGCTTTCATCAGGATGTAACATGGATACGGAGAGATCATTACTTTCCAGGCCTATACTCTTTATTGCCCAGGTGTAGCTCTAGACACGCACACAGATACACACACATTCTTGGGCCATTGACCAATGGAGTAGCTCAGGCACAACCCCCATACACCTGTCCAAAGCAATTTTGTTTGTTGTCAGCATTCCTCAAACAAACAGTAAAGAAAGGAAATGCAAGTCATTAAGCAATAAAACTAACCCTCTCTGTAACAGGTGGCAATAGAGAAGCTCGTATCAATCCGCTGACAATTTAAATCAGCTGATTTTCACTAAAAAAGTAATCCATCATTCTTAATTATTGCATATTATGCATTTCCCCAAGTCTAATCAAACCTAATATCAAAATAAACCATTCAAGGGTCACTTTTACACGAGCACTCCTACATGATTAATCTATTGCTTTTTAAATCTGCATTGTAAATCTAGGTACATGTACTTTTTTTGCCCTCCAAGTAAAGAATACAGAAAATTGTAAGTACTCTAGTTTTAATAGAGATACCACATTGTAGTTCACTAGTATCTAAGTTGAGTGACTGTGCTGGGTGCTTCTGTGTTACCATTAGCCATCTATGTGTGTTGTTTTGTTTTTATGTCATGTATATGGAGTACAATGAAATTCTTTCTTTTATATCTTCTCATAATTATAATGTACCAACAAGGGCACACACAAACAAAATAAGAATACAGTGCATACAAGATATACAATATATACAATTACATACAATATATATGGGGAAGTACATTTTTGTTTGTATGTAGTCATTCAAACTGTCTTCCTTTGTTTTCTCAGGAGAAAGTAGATAATTTGCTTTCCTTGTGAAGCGGGCAGATACTACAAATTCTCTCAGTAGACTATTAAAGATGTCTTTTAAAGACGTCAGCTAATTCATAGCCACAGGTTTTTAAAACCCTCCCTGAAATTCCATCCATTCCATTTGTCTTATGAACATACAACTCGTGCATTGTCAGATCTGCCAACTGTATTTTATACTTCCTGAAAGTTACACTCTTCTGGATGAAACTGAATGTTGCATAGTATGTCATTCAATCAAACGGAGGGCATTTCATTTACTTTGCAGTCCATCTAACTTATTTTCCAAAATAGACAATATTCTGAGATGTTGATTTATGAAAAAAATATTAAGCTATCTGTAAACTTCATAAATTTCTGAGTGTTTCACTTTCATAAATGTCTGCTCAGCCTGTGTGAGGCTTTTGTGATATTTTGCCTTTTCTTCCCCAGACAGTATTTTTGATCTACTTGCATGAAATTGGGCCCAGTAAATTCCTGCTGCTTTTTCTAGGTCATGACATTAGGAATTACTGGATGGAGTTTTACTATATATTTTGACACTGGCTTTGTTCTCACATACTCTTTGACCTGACAGTTTACTGGTAAAATGCACTGGCAAATTTCAGAGGGACACACAAAAGAAACGGAGTAGGAAACCAAACAAAAAAGCAACCTTTGCAAATGCTTTGGTAGCCTTTTCCAGCTTTATACACCCCTGCTGTTCATTTAAGGTCCTCTGATATTTCTTTTGATCGGGGCAGGGTTCACTTCAACAAATCTTTCTTAACAAGAGCAGACTCTGTCAGCAACCAAATGTTGCATGTTTTTTTAATTTTTTTTTTATAAATAGGTCAGGGCAACTCCAGTCTCATCATTTTGATTGGGCAAACAGACTCCAAATATCTTTTGGTAAAGTCATAGACCCTGTGGGTCATAGACTTTCCAATGTTTAAACTATGTGTTCATCATTGACAAGTAGTAGTACAGCTGGTTGTGTCGTTAATTTAAGTAGTTTGTGATCAGACCACTTGGTTATGAGTGAGTAATGTAGAACTCAAGAGTACTTGCAAAACGCTTACATGCTTTTTTGGTGCAACTGTAAATAATGTTCTCTGTGCTGTACAATCTGACCCGTGTTTGAGTTTAACAGACCCTAGCATAGTAACAAAGTTGTCTCATTTTAATTTGCTACAGCTGTATTGGTGTCAAGTAAAATGTCTATTCTTATGAGTGCTGAAGTTGGTACAAATATATAGGGTGGTCCAGATCTAATTATGCAATTTTCATTGCGCTATAACTTAAGTATATTACATAGAAAATCGCCCAAAAAATCCCGGACCATCGACAAGTGCGCAAACTGACGACATGAACAATGGTCTTCGCGCCGAACTGGAATCGTCCCCACATAAATCAAAGTCATCCAGCCGATCTGGATCTTCATAATTAGATCTGGACCACCCTGTATACACTGTATATAATATAGATGTTCGAAAACCTAACTTTTTAATATATGGACTATGAGAAGTCTATAAAGGTGTTTCCACAGAGGAATTTTTGCAACAAATTCCTGGAGCATCCTGCATGAATGAAAGTGTTCAGTGTTTCTTGATACATATTTAACTCTCTCTTTCTGAACTTTAGATAATCATTTAAAGGAGTTCCACAGTTGTCCTCCGGTTTTCTTAATCTATTAGTGTTCATTGCTTCTGGAAGTCTTTATCTTGCACATGCTTGCTTGTTTCTGAAAACTGCAGGATTTACAAAAATAGTGTCATATTCGAAAAGTAATGTGTTACTTTGCTCTTTTAATTATGAAAATCCTTGAAATTGGCCACAATGATTTGAAATGCAATATGTTTATGTTAATTTTTAGAAGTGAACTTAATTCATAATGATAAATCAAGCCCAACCTCACCTGAAACCTATGACACTTTTAGTTCAGGTTGTCCTGCAGCCACAAAGCAAAGCAACCCCAAAGCACTAATTAAGCTTTTATAATTTACTTCCAAGTTGGGACTGACAGTCAAATGATATGGACAGCACTTGTTCTTTGCCATATTGGTGCAGGGTGTGATGTCACAAAATGTGGGTCTCTCACTGACTTCACTTTTATATTTTTTAATTTAATTTCTTCACTGGTCTGTGTTAAACTTTCAGTCCAGAAGGTCCTTCTGCCCTTAATCATTGTTTTTAAAAATATTTCTCGCTACAGCATAATTTACACAGGTAATTGCTAACACATTTTAGGCAAGGTAAAACGGTGGTTTTCGATTTTAACACTGCAGATTCAAAATTTCAGTAACTAGACTCAAATGACGGCATAGTGAGTGTCTATATAAGGTTTGTATGTATATGTGATTCAAGCTTTCTTTCCACATCATATATGTAGACAAGTTTTTTTGTTTAGGTAATGTCCATTTACCAAGTATGAGCAGGTGTGAGTGGCATTGTAAATGTGTGCCTAAAAGCTAACTAAGCATTCAACAAGTTACTGCATAGTGACTCTTTCAAATGTTGAAGGGAAAATAAAGTTTAGGATTGTTTGATATTAATTCACTTTTATTAAAATTGAAGT
Source organism: Polypterus senegalus (assembly GCF_016835505.1). NCBI lineage: Eukaryota > Metazoa > Chordata > Cladistia > Polypteriformes > Polypteridae > Polypterus > Polypterus senegalus. The sequence continues at coordinate 11,393,380 of NC_053157.1, read as the reverse complement.
GTTGTAACTTGGTATCTAGTTAGTGAGGTTCAGTCCCGAGGCTTCCCTGTGACTATAGGTTATTTTACCTCTAATTGATTTCATTGTCTAATCAGTTTTTTCTTTTTTTATATTCAGAAAAGCTGCAGTAGTATGAGAATTACATTTCTAAGAATTTTCTTTCCCCCATAGCTTTAAATGCTTAACTCCTTTTAGTTAGTTGTTCATCTTTTTATTCACATTTGATGCACTTTTTTTAACTGTGTTTATTGTATTTAAATACTGACATGTAACACTAAGCAGAACAGACACATTCGCAAGGGATACTGAATGCTAAAGGGCCACGGCTACTTCTGTCTTATCCATTTGTGTACTTGTGCTTCGGTTACATGTAGCTCAAATAGGTCAAAGCATACTTGGGGTTATGCTTTCATTTGATTTTAAAAGAATCTGCTATATAAAAAAAAAAACTTAAGGTCTCCATATCTAGTTCCTCAGATTGGTCAGTTTGGCTTTACTGTGATTGGTCCACATGAATGTGGTAATGCAATGAAAGAAGAGATGTGAGTGTGAAACACATGAGGAGCAGTAAGATCGTAGGAGGCATGCTGAGAGCGTCATTTTCAATGACAAAGTGCAAAACCAGAAAGGAGGCAAAAAAGGCACCTCGAAAAAATAATGGCAGAGTCTGAGAAGGATGCGCTTGAGAGAGGGCCCTCCGGTGAAGATATTCACATACATACACACACATGAAAATACAGAAGAAAGGTGCTGACATGTAGGGCAAAAGATAGCAATTAGTTTTATTTATTGTATTACCTGTCTTTGAGAGGTACTGTGGTTAGTTATACATAAAAGATAGCATTGTGCACATCAAAACAACATAACATAAAAGACAGTAAGAAGCTATACATGGGTATCTACCAAAAAGCTATTTCTGAGTATCCTAAAGATTTGCTTTGTTTGAGAAAGCAGTTTGTCTTCGTAGACCAAATTCTTAATTGACTGGTATGTGATGGTCCCTGTTGATTTGTGGCATCATGTCTGTTTTTATTTTTTGACTTTTTTTATTCTTGCACTGATTTTAAATTGTGTAATTAAAAAAAAAATTATTGGGTGAGGACAGAATGTTATTACACATGTGTACACTCTCACCCATATCTTTGATTGTCTGTCAATTCTCCAGGCATCGAAGTCTTAATAAGCAGTTTTCAGTTTTACTACAGTTTGGAAAGTGTTCCTTTATTTCAAACCAGTAACGACGCACTCCACGATAATGTGCAGTGAATAAACTTGACTTGAGCATTCATAGTTTTCCTCCTCTTTCTCTGTACATTTAGCATTCGTTTGCTCAGAGGTTGATGCGCATGCTGCTTCCTGAGCAGCTCTTTTCTCCACCCTAGCGGCCCGCTGCTGCTGCTTCTCTTTTTTTGTTGCCATCTTTTCGTGTTACAACTGATTACATCAGCGTTTGTGTTGCAATTACTTAGTATGTTTTCCTTAAGTTTTTACTTAAGCTGGCACTTAAGTCTTTGGTCTGCCTCAAGAATGATTTAAGATATGAAGAGGTAGGGGAAGGGACGGCGAAGGTGGTAGGGAATGAGAACGGCACCCATACGCAAGCGCACTGCTGGCGGCTGCCAAGAGTTGATTTTTACAATATAATAAAAATAAAAAGAGGAATAACCTTGGAGGTCAATCATCACCACAAAAGCGGGTAGTAGACGTGATGTAGTATATGCATACCAAATTTCGGGTCAATAGTTCAAACGGTTTACGTGCTATAGGTGATTTAAAATCCTGGACGGACAAACGAACAACCATGGGACCGTATTATATCTAAAAATAAATGCATATTGTATTTACTTCTTTTATTTGTTGTTATGCTGCCACCTTGATTACCGAAGACATTGCTGTGCATTGTTGTAGAGTTAAGCCGGGAGATTTCCAAGACCGTATTTTGAAAGATATGTGTGCTGCACTCCCGTTTGCAAATTCATTTGTCTCTCATTCTACAGACTGTGAGCATTAGTTCTCATGTCATTGATTGGTTAATTTATTTTTTCACTTAGGGTTTTTCAAACTCATTTTGCCATGTGAATAATTTGCAGTGTGTCGGCAAAATAAGTCTAAACCTGTCACTTTCTACTGGTTGGAATGGAGTAGGGTTTTTTTTTCTTTTGGTTGAAATATGCCATATTAACTTAATTTTTTTTGGTTGTCAGATGAAAATCAGCAGTATGTATATTTTGTAATCTGAAAATTTTATTTAGGCATATTCTGCAATTATTGGAAAGCTGGCATTTGAAGTGTTTTTATTATTTAAACATTAAACCTGGATTGTAAGGTCACACAGAGTAAATCAATGACCCTTTCAGTGTACAGTTTCATAGTTAAAGGTTTTTTTGGCTTGAAAGTGTGAATTTTTTTTCTTCTTCTTTTGTATGCACAGTATAACAGTATCAGCATGAAATTGTAATATGTGTGCTTTGATATAACTAGTTCTTTTGTATTTCATATGCCTTATGTGATCGTTATCTGCATGTATTTTGGTTACATATTTTATACAGTTTCCATAGTTTTTTGTAAGACACATCTACAGTTTAAGGTAAATATTTTCTGTTGGCTTTTCGGAATAGCTGAAATATATGTGATGTATAAATAGAAGTGATGTAACTAAAACGAATTGTTTTGTGTAATTAATGACACTTTGCAAAGTTTTCTTTTCTTGTTTAATATTTTGTGTTAGTCTGGCTTTTTTTTTTTTAATTTACATTAAATACATTTTTTCATTTATTTGTTTGCAAGTCTGTCTTATTTCTTTGCCTTCGTGCTTTGAATTTGTAACAAGACTGAATTTGGCTTTTTTTTTTTCTTGCTGCTTGTATATTCTGAAGGCAGTGGAAAAAGTGTGAATTAAGCAATCCTTGGATAAAAAATCACAGCTTGTTCAGATCTATAAACAAAAGGTAGTCTAGTATGCATTATTTGTACCTGTAGGCAGAGAATAACCATGGAAAATGCATTGATGATAATAAAACTGAATATCTCAAGAGTTTCTCAGTTCACAGAAATGTTTGTCACTGATGCCATATAAATGATCTGTTGATAGTCACTGTTGCTTTTATTTGTATTTCAGATCTCCTTGTTGATATGCTGGGAGTCTTGGCAAGCTACAGTATCACTGTTCGTGAGCTTAAACTGTTTTTCAGCAAACTGCAGGGAGAGAAAGGACATTGGGTAAATAACATTTTTATTATTCAGCTAACCACTTTAGATAATTCTAATATGATTGTAGTAAAAAAAAAAGGTTTCGTTTTCCTTAATAGCTTTACACTCAACCAGTGCTTGTTCTATGAGCCAGTAAAGAGTAACTTGTGTTAAGTTTTCAGGCAATATATCAAAAGTAGTCAAGCATATTGTGGTTTATTATTAAAGTGGGATTGTACATCTAAAACATCTATTTATGTGCTGTCACTGGTTGTATTTAAATATTTAAAACCATTAACTTCCATCATGAGCTCATTTGCTACAGTTTAGTTTCATTAAAATGCATTCTGTTTGGAATCAATAAAGTAAGTAGAAATGAGAAGGAATAATCTGATCTGTGCCAGGCTTGGACTGTCTGGTTTTGTTCCTGTAGTTTGGCAGTTTTGTATGCTAAACAAACAGGATAAGGAAGAACAAGTACAACTCCTCCCCCAGTATAATTAATAAAATAGCTATGGTGAATTTCAGTGACTTGGTTTCAGGTGGCATGGCACATATTTTATGTGTTTTAGGAGTTTACAAGGTACTTGTAAACCTGTTATTCTTTGGGTCTAGGAAATTCATATTAATTTTTAAATTCACTATTACTTTTGGGTCTTTCTGTAGTGCCTGGATTTAATGCATTCCAATCCATTGTGTCTGATTCAAGGATGCAAAGAAAAACTAGTTGTAGCAAATGTAGGGCCTTATGGAATCAGTCTTATTTATTCACAAGTGGTGTTTTTTTTTTTTTTGATTTGATTTGATTTTCGATTTGCACCGTTTTATTTTTCCTTGATTTGCATTTTTGGGTTTTTACATTTTTTTTTTACTGTAAGAAAGTAGTAACAGCTACAACAAAACAAACATAAATGAAATGGCACTTTACAATCGTTTTAATTAAACTGCACACGAGCACAACTGAACCTTATTTTGCAGTTCCATTCATCATATATTAATGTTTAGCAGGAAGAAACAAAAAAAAATTAAACCATGCAACATAAAGGACTAGTACCTTTGTACATAAATGAAAGGAAAAGCTGATGTGTTTTTTGAAATTAAACCAGCCTAACAAGAACAATCTTCAACCCATTACTTAAAGTACAATTAAAATTATGTCATTATAGACATAGACAAATAATGAAAAGTATGTCCACACACTGGAAGACCTTTCAAGCAGAGCCATGCCTTTGAATTATAGACAGGACTCTTGGCCAATGAATAAGTGGGAAAGGCAGGTCTTTAATTTAAAAGTATGACCCTGTATGATTGGACTTCCTATTTGTGAACTTTTTTACAATATTGTTACAATCATTTTTATAATACATGTGTTTTGCACATTGTGAGCATACAGTTGGATGAGTTGATATCTGGAGTATGTGACGTGAGTACCATGAGATTTTTCATGGGCATTTTGACACTGTTTGCTTTTGGCAAGCATTGTTCACAATGGCTTCCGTTTTGTCAGAAACGTTATGTCCATTCCCCAATTAAACTCTTTACTTGTCCATCACTACAATCTACATGGGGAAAGTAACATATTAAAAAAAATACAATTTTTGGTTAGTGCTCCCTTAATTAGAAAAACAATGCGTTTTCCAGTTTCCTGCAGGCAGCAACCTCTGAAATGGTTTAGGAGATTCACACGGGCACACCATTCTCATTGTATTTACTGTGACTTTTGAAATAAAGGATATACAGTAATCCCTTGCTATATTCGCGCTTCGACTTTCACGGCTTCACTCTATTGCAGATTTTATATGTAAGCATATCTAAATATATAACACAGATTTTTCACTGCTTTGCGGGTTTCTGTGGACAATGGGTCTTTTTACCTCTGGTACATGCTTCCACAGTTGGTTTGCCCAGTTGATTTCATACAAAGGATGATATTGGCGGATGACTGAGAAGCTAGCCAATCAGAGCACGCAGTTAAGTTCCTGTGTGCTGATTGGCTCAGTGACGGAGTGCCGAATTCGATTGCGCTGCATTAACCAGGAAGTCTCATCTCGCTCATTCAGCATCAACGTTTTCACTGTGTAAAGAGTTAACTTTTGTGCTCTTTTATGTTTCTTTGTGCATAGTCAAGCCCTTCGTTATGGCTCCAAAACGATCTGTCTATTGTAATGGCTGTAACATATGTGATATCAGAGACGCTCGATATCTTCAAAATAATATTTAGGTTTTACTGTATATAAACAGTGTGTTTGCATACATAATTTCAATGAATCTTACCTAATATCTAACAGACTACAAAGGGTTTATGCTGTATAACTGTGCAGCAAATGTTTATAAGAGTGTGGGAGAGTTTATAAGGGCTTAAAATATATAAAAATTGGTTTTTACTTCGCGGATTTTCACCTTTCGCGGGGGGTTCTTGAATGCAACCCCCGCGATAAAGGAGGGATCTCTGTACACTGTTTGCATAATTTTTTATTCCTTGTGCTGTGGAAGCTCAAAGTTTACGTGGGTAAAAAACGTTTTCCTAAACAGGACACAGTTATCTTACAGTTGGCCCCTGCAATGTGTAAATAACTATGTTTCTTTATGTCTAACTTATTTATCTGTAAAATCCACTAACAGAGTTGCAATTGTTCCTGTCAGGAAAAGTAATTGCAGATGTCTGAATTTATTATTTCTGTTTTTTGAAACGTAGTAGTTGTATAGCATATGAGATCTTAGAGGTATCAAGTTTTTTACTGTTTCGTAATATAATTTAAATATACTGTGGGTTAACAGTTTAATACTGGCTTGTAGGAAATCCTAAATTGAGTTTCAGTAAATGTTTTCTTTATCGTTGATTTTTCTTTAACAATGATTTTTTTTTTTCCCCCCTCTAGCCTCCGCATGCTGTGAAGTTGCTTTCTGTGTTGAAGCATATGCCACACAAAAATGGCCCTGATTCATTTTTCAGCTTTCCTGGGAGGAGTGCTGCAGTAAGCTTTCTTTTCCTGTCATGTTCACAGTTTTCATAGCTTGTCAACAGGGTGGTTAAAAGCTCTTCATGTTTGTGCCTAAGATAGGAACTCAGGGAATTGAATCTTAGGCATTTGCGACCTTAACAGGAATTAAGCAGGTTGGATTTGAAAATCTAGTGTAATGCACTTGGCTTGAAAAATAAAGTGAGGAGATGTCAGCGGATTAGCCTTGGAAAAGCAAACCTAATGCTGAACCCTTTTTTATTTAGCATTCCTAACAGGTGGTGGATTGCATGTATTTCTTAACAGGAACCTTCCGCTTACACTACACATTGGATAAATACAAAAACACCAGTAGAAATCCACCATTACCTTTTTTGTCATATGTGAATATTAATTAAAAATACAGAAATTTATTTAAATCTGACCACTAAAAAAATGATCACACTCTATGAAATCCAAATGAAATGAATATAATTATATGTCCATTATTATCATGGACGTTCATCCAGCAATGATGCTGTCCATCCATTTGTCCATCTCTGTCAGTCCCCTTCCTGTGTGGGGCCAATTTGAAGAAGGCAAACCACAGGGTAAGATGGGCAAAGGAATTGTCCCCCAGGTACAGTAGGTTGATTTCAGTGGTGATGTCTTGCCACTATTCTCTCCTCTTGTTGATGGGTCCGTTGTTGTTGGAAGTGACAGAAACCTACAATTACGGTCCATCTCCAAAGCACACGATCCCCAGAAAGTGTCTCAAACTGCTTATGTGATATGGAGAAGGCGTTGAAAAAATGCTTAGAGTAGTCTTTTTCAGCTTTTTTTACTGGCCTCTTTGCAGTTGGGTTCCTATGGCAAGTTCACCATACAGGACTTTCCGGGAAAGCTGAGACTCATCCATGCAGATAATGTGCCCGGTCAGACAGAAGACATGGCTGGGCAGCACAGTCTCAGTGCTGGTTGACGAGTACTGTTCCAGAATTTTATTGTGTGGAACCCTGTCCTCTCAAGTAATGCCAAGGATCTTGTAGAGGCAGTGGATGTTGAACACTTCTACTGTGCGCAGATTTGCTTGCGGTAGAGCATTCAAGGCCTCATAAAGGAGTGTTGATATACATGTAGTGGGATAAATCACAATCTTGGTTTCATGCAGAGATTTTGGATACAGAAGACACACTTGTGTAGGTAGCCAAATGCAGAGGAGGCTAGTTGGAGACAGTTTGCAACCTCCTCAGCCACAGTGGCATAGCTAGATATTAAGCTTCCAGTCATGATGTTCAGTGGAGGATCTATGTGCCTGGAAGGCAGTCTGAAGGTTCAGCCTCTTGAAGGAGCCGATTTCCTGGCCTATCCAGGAATAGGCTGAGTGTAAGGACTCAACAGTCCTCTGAAAGCTTTCCAGATGAAGAGCTTCGTAGGCTGAAAAACTTATCAGGTATATATATATGTGTATGTGTATATATATATATATATATATATATATATATATATATATATATATATATATATATATATATATATATATATATGCATATACCTGTTTAGCCCATGGAAACAATTTGCATGTTGCTTGACTTGATAAGTTGCTATTTTGAGATTGAGGAATATTGATTAATTAGTACTAATTAAAAGAAACACAAAAGTTGTATATTTCACAGAAGTAGTCAATCAATTAAGAATAGGTACAAAGTATCTGTGTAGCTTATACTGAGCAACAAGTGGTGTAAATCCCACCTTATATTTCTGAAAAGGATCTAGTGTTAAGGAGGCTTGGTTATGCAAAAGGCAGCATAATCAGAGATATTTAGTTATGCATTGTTAATTAGAAAAGTAGCTTTTAAAGTTGTCTTCCAAAACTTTTGCTGAAATTCATTTTAATAAAAAACAATATTTTAATTGGTGTATTTTTAAATGTTGTTTTTTTTTACCAGAAGAAAAAAAATCTTATTACATGTAACAAACGTGTAAATATGAAAATGTCAACATAATTACAATAGGAAATGTATGTCTAGAGTCCACTGCTGTACTGATAAAGATTTAGCAAACATCCTTCATGTGACATGTTTTATAACGGTCACCAATGCATAGTCTGATGTCGCAGTCAGTTTAGTATAAGCGTGTTTCTTTGCGCGCATTTTCCTTGTAATATTTTTTTCAGTTGCTTGTGCACAGCAGGGTAGAATGAGAGTGCCTGATCCATATGATCAAGGTGCCCCATGTGGTGTTGTAGGCACCACAGTGCAAGGCTTAGTGACTTCTACATTTCTCATGAAAGGAACGACAGTTGCTGGATTTTGAGCAGTGCTTAGTGGGTTAATGTTTTTCTTGTCTCTCTGCTTGAAATCAATAATTTTTCCTTCTTGAAGCATATCAAACATTCAGACAACTGAATTCACTAGGCATATCACGGTGGTTTGATTGTACAGTGCCCGATGCATCATTTCACTGTCTGTGCCAATGTTTGATGACCGATTCACATTGTCATCACTATTCCTTGATTAAATTAATGATCCAGTTTCAGATTTTCTAAACCTGGCTTTAAAGCTTCTCGTTTACATGTCCTTATGTTTTGGTTGAAGGCTCTGTCCCACTCGGTTATTTGTGCTTTGCACGATGAAGCGGATTATTAAGACCAAAAGTCAAGACCCCAATTATGACTCTTAACTGAATGCCTAACTGAAATTACATAGATATCCGAGCCTGAGGTCAATAGTTACTCACCTCCCAAACAAAGGCTTCTCTTGCTAGTTTCTTACCTGGACAATATTGTAGCTTCTTGCTTCTGAAATACAGTCATCATTGGTAATCGACTCCACTGCTTCACACATTTCAAATTGTCTATTCCTCTATTCATTGTGAGATGCAAATGTTGATCATATTTCCTAATTGATAAATAATTCCTTTGATATCTTAAACACTGTTAGTCATTAAAAACAGAGACACTACTTAATTATTGAGCAAGGTAAATTTTACAGAACAGATTTTATTTATTCATTATCCATGTAAAAGTTTATTTTAATATTAAGTGTATGTTATAATGTCTTTTCAGGTTGCTTAAAAGCATGTGATATATTTTTGTGTAGCTATAGGATCATAACATTAAGCTCTTAAGGGAGTCATATATGTAGCATGTTAACTCTCTGGCTGGCAGTAGAACAGCCATCCTGAGTGTGCCAGTGTTACAGGATGGCTCCAAGATACTGTACTTATCAAATCATTGGCTGCAACTTGCAATGTTTGTGTAAGACATGTTACCAATGTAATTGATTGGATCATTCATTTTAAACTCTTGCATTAATTGAACAAGGTTAATTATTAACATTATTATTTCTTACTCTTCACATCATTTTATTGAATTTATTACCATGGATTTTCAGATTATATTTTCTTTGAAGATTGTGCACTGTTTGGGTGAAGGGATTGCACACTTTGATCCAGCTTAATTCTATTTAATATTTCAGATACAACATTATGGTTTACTGTATGTTTTGTAATGAAGAGAGATGTTCTTGTCATTATTAATCATTATCAGTTTGGAAGTTAATTGTTTTTTAATTCTTTTTTTATTGTTGCATTGTGTTTTTCCATTCACAAACTTAGTACATTCTCACATTATGAAAAATATACAATTAGATTTAAGGTATTACATGGTGTAAAATGTTTTATAACTTTATTTGTAATGCTCTTCTTGTTCCTCCTCAGGCTATAGCTTTACCTCCCATTGCCAAATGGCCATACCAAAATGGATTCACTTTCCACACGTGGCTGCGAATGGATCCTGTTAGCAATATCAATGTAGATAAGGATAAACCTTATTTATACTGGTAAGTACTTCATAGAGGAGGTTGGTTTAATGGTAGTGGGTTAAAAAAATGCTTCTGTATTTTGCTTCTTTTAAAATTGTTTTACCAAGTCCTTTTTTAAGATGTATGGTTCTTTTAAATGCATTTAATAAACAAACACTTGCAGAATTTACCTGTGTAAGGAGAGTAAAAAAAATGAAAGTAGTTCAGTAATCACATTTTTAACAGAAAAGCAGCTGTTGGGTTTTCTGGCAGTGTCTCGTGGGATAATTTAAAATTCTGTTTGTTTGGTTTCAGAAATTAGCCAACTAGAAGCTGTTTGACTTTATATAAATACTCTTATCGGTGCCCAAAATGCTGTAATGAGCTGCATGACCTTTTTGAAAGTTAAGAGTATGTACAGGATGTTTATTGCATGTTGTGTGTGTTGATGCAGTATACCTGTACAGTATGTATTACACACACCCCACACAGCATCAATGTGTCTAACTGAACACTTTGAAAATATGTGCTTACATAAATCTGCATGCATCACTCCTACCGTGATTAGTAGGGTTTTCTGCTTCCAAACAAAATAAAGTGAAATAAAATATAGGTGTCACAAATAAATTAATCACCTTCTATGCAAATAGGAATTCTAAACTCGTATGTTTATGTAAAAAGAAAAAAAAAAAATAAGTAAAATCTTCTTTTGAATATGTGAGTGAGTTGAATTGATCAATTTGCCTAGTGGACATATATGTACAGTTGTACAGTGATAATTTAATTTCATTTATCTCAGTTTAAGAGAAGATTGCATTGAACTTTTTACAGAGCTCCCCGTAAATTTTTTTATTGTAAAGAGTTAAGACACTGATCACTATCGCATCTGCATTAGCTTTGATGTACTGTTCATTTAATGCTATATAATAGTTTCTGTTTTTCTGTACTTGTGAGCGCTTTATTGTTAAATTGATACTTGTAGCATACAAAGGAAAAGGTAAATGATTAATGGCTCAAGTAAGAAAGACCATTTACACTGAAGAAATTAAAGCACAATTATGGTTTTCTTTTTAGTTTTGTTTTCTTTGTGACAGTTAACGCTTATTTGCATATAATATATATTGGAACTTTTACATTGAAAACGCTCTGAAACAACTGCCATGCAAATGAATGATGATCTATGTAAACAGTGTTTGTCAAGCTAGAAAATACATTATCCCCTTTTTTCATCATATGCCTTTCATTTCTCATTGGTACTGAAAATGTAATTGCTTTTGTTAAACCATCAGTGAATGTTTGTTTGTTTTTTTCTTTACGGAAAGTAAAATTAAACACATTTCTGTGAGCTATAATTGAAACTGCTATTACCCTCCATTGTTCTCTTTTGGCAGAAGTTGGCAGTGTTAATTAGGTACATCCAGCAGACCCTTTACAATAATATTATCTTGGTTTCAAAAATCCAGTCTAAGCCTTTAAACTCCACTTAGTCTTAGATTCTTTGTATATTGGCATTTGTCAACATCTTCGAATAACATTTCAGGTTCGAGGTGTTGTTTTTTTGTCTGGGCCAAATATGTCATATTTACCCGGGACCTAGAATTGAAACTGATGAAATTTGATCCATATGTGCAATTTTAATGAATCCACAGCTTGATCATGCCCTAAACTGATTACATCAAGCCATTTAAAGAATAAACAATTATAAAAAACCTTTTGAAAGTAAGGCCTTTCCTTACATAGAAAGAAACTGTTGGTTAAGATTAGTCTTAAGCATACCAAAGTAGTTTCTGTGCGAGAATACTGATGGCTATATTCTGTGTATTGGATGGGTTGCAAAGCAATTTCAAGTCATTCATTTCATAGTACAAGGGAAAGAATAGCAGTATAGGAGGAAAAGGCTACGTTTCCACTTAACTTGAAGATTCTGAAAAACGCCCCCAAGAATCCAGGTTTACATAAAGAGATGTAAAGACCTCTCTTGACAAGTTGAGGTCAAGGCTTAAATCACCTTTCTTTCCCATTCTGACATTCAGTTTGGAGTTCAGGCGATTGTCTTGACCAGGACCACACCCCTAAATGCATTGAAGCAACCGCCATGTGATTGGTTGATTAGATAATTGCATTAATGAGAAATTGAACAGGTGTTCCTAATAATCCTTTAGGTGAGTGTAGATTCTGGCAGCAAATGTTACACTAAAAACTGACAATGGTCAAATAACATGCAACTATCTTACAATATTGTTTTACAAGGATCTTGATTGCCTCCCCAGTAAACTGATACTCACTTCATTATATACCTTCTGACTGTAATGGACAACAGGTACCCAAAAAAATCCTGTTCCGCCCTGGTTTCAGACTAATATTTTTCACTTTCTGTTAGAATTTCATACACTAAATACACACACCCAAGACAGCCTTTATTATTTTGAAATAAAATTAAGATTAGTTTAAATGACACCTCGTTAAAGTATATTTATTTTTGCAATGGCAAAGAAATGAGAGGTTCTTAAAAATATGAAATATGCATTTATTTCTTTTTTCCTCTTACTAAAACTTCTAGTAATAAACAATTTTTCATATCAAAGTACTCATAGCTGACAGTTGTAATTGCTTTTTTTTTATTTACATTGCAATCCACTGTTGCGTACTGTATTGATGTTACAATGGGAAATAATCAATTTGTGCAAAAAGAAAACTTTGCTTATGATGCCTTTAATTTTTTTTATATAGTAAATGGTTTTGTATTTATTACTGCATAAGCATTTTTTGTTTCTGTGAAGTGTGATTTAATTTACTGAACACAATGTCCAGATATTAAACTTCTTAAAAGTTTATTTTAATAAAATTGTGATCTATTTAAAAAAAGAAATGCAATTACATATATTTTCCTAAGAGTATGCTGTCCAGCTTGTTGTTTTAATTTACACACAAGCTCCCCAAAGTCTGACATATTAATGTGAATATGGTTGTTTTTAGCGTCATTCTCCTTTATTATCTTTAACATACCTTTACTAGCATTTCATGCGTTTCCTGTCAAAATAAACTTCTGCTTCAGATATAATTAACAACAAAGAAAAATAGCAAAAGCCACCTAGTTGTCTTTAACAATCTGATTGTGCTACACCAAAACAAGAAACAAAGTTTGTGAAATCTGGATTCGGCACAGTTTTCTAACTAGTTAGTGCAAGCTTAAACCAACCAGTGTTGCTTTTGCCATAGATTTAATGTTACACTTAAAGTCAAAAAGGCGTGCATTTTAACAGGTTTTAACATGTTTTTCTTTTAGGTTTTGCAACATTCTTTAAATTCAACCTAAGAACCTTTTCATTGGAGATGAGCCAAATAGAGCTAATAATTTATCACGTCTGTTTAAATGCATAGGAGAATGTTTAGAAAATCCCGTTGACAGTGTTGCTGCTTAGGAATGCAGATCTTTACACTGGTGGTTTACAGAGAAGACAGTTAAATATAGGCAGTGCAGTAAAGTCACATACAATTTTATGTCCCATCACAAAAGCAGAAATCATTGTAATGATTTTCCCCCCCTCTAGCACTGTTGAATATTTTACATAGTGAATGTTACAGCATCTTTGTCCAAAATCTGGCAGTGTCTCTAAGTGAACACATCACATACATTTGAAATGTATTTAACAGAGTTATTCAGTATAACATTGGCAAATATAAAGTTATTTTCTTTCTTAGGCTAAATATTTGACTATCATACATTTTAACATCAAAAACTGCATCAAAATGTTTCCCGTAGTTAAAGATCACGTGCTCTTACTGCTGTGGAGAATTTTGAAGAACTGCTTCAACTCAAATATGTCAGGGTTTTCACATGTGAACTGATCATTTCAGGTCTTTCCCTAGGATCTTGATATGTGTATCATCCTGACCTAGAGTAGTTCTTTAGAAAATGCCATTTATGTATGTATGTATGTATGTGTGTATGTATATTTATTTATTTATTTATTTATTTTACATTCAACAGTTCTGGCATATACTGTACTTGTTTGTGTGTCTTGTGTCATTGTTTTGATCCTTGACTGGGCTCTGAGTAATCTTTTATTTAAAGATAAATGGCCTAATATTTTCCTGGAGATTTTGTGAATACCGAGATAAATGGATGGATCTATATGTGATGGCAGCATAGTTTTACTGTCGACTTGCAGACCAACCACAAGTGTTACCTGGTAACCACCCATACAATCAGATTGTGATTCAGACTACGAATGCCATGAATGTAATTACCCCGATCTACATGCTGTCAAATAAACGAACCACACGCCGTGGCGCAACGTAAAGAGGCTTCGCCTCTGATGCTGATGTCCGAGGTTCGATCCCCGAGAGTGGGTGCTGTGAGTGTTTTACGCCTGATGAGCCCAGAATTAGGGCGAAACACGAGTTGCATACTCTTTGCATTATTTGACAGTAAAACTATGAAACATTCTATGATCTGCTTCTCGCAACTGAAGAGGGCACTGTGGCGGATGTTTGCTGACTTGCAGACCAACCACAATGTGTATATGTATGTATATGTATGTATATATATATATATGTATATGTGTATATACATATATATATATATATATATATACATATATATATATATATATATATATATATATATATATATATATATATATATATATATATATATATGTGTGTATATGTATATATATATATATATGTGCATATTTATATGTATATGTGTATATATGTGATTTCTTATTCTTTTGCATGTTTGTCAAACAAAATGTTTCTGATCATCAAACACATTTAACCATTAGTCAAATATAACACAAGTAAACACAAAATGCAGTTTTTAAATGATGGTTTTTATTATTTAGGGAGAAAAAATCTAAACCTACATGGCCCTGTGTGAAAAAGTAATTGCCCCCTTGTTCAAAAATAACCTAACTGTGGTGTATCACACCTGAGTTCAATTTCCGTAGCCACCCTCAGGCCTGATTACTGCCACACCTGTTTCAATCAAGAAATCACTTCAATAGGAGCTGCCTGACATAGAGAAGTAGACCAAAAGCACCTCAAAAGCTAGACATCATGCCAAGATCCAAAGAAATTCAGGAACAAATAACAGAAGTAATTGAGATCTATCAGTCTGGTAAAGGTTATAAAGCCATTTCTAAAGCTTTGGGACTCCAGCGAACCACAGTGAGAGCCATTATCCACAAATGGCAAAAACATGGAACAGTGGTGAACCTTCCCAGGAGTGGCCGGCCGACCAAAATTACCCCAAGAGCGCAGAGACGACTCATCCAAAAGGTCACAAAAGACCCCAGGACAAAGTCTAAAGAACTGCAGGCCTCACTTGCCTCAATTAAGGTCAGTGTTCACGACTCCACCATAAGAAAGAGACTGGGCAAAAACGGCATGCATGGCAGATTTCCAAGACACAAACCACTGTTAAGCAAAAAGAACATTAGGGCTCGTCTCAATTTTGCTAAGAAACATCTCAATGATTGCCAAGACTTTTGGGAAAATACCTTGTGGACCAATGAGACAAAAGTTGAACTTTTTGGAAGGCAAATGTCCCGTTACATCTTGTGTAAAAGGAACACAGCATTTCAGTAAAAGAACATCATACCAACAGTAAAATATGGTGGTGGTAGTGTGAATGTCTGGGGTTGTTTTGCTGCTTCAGGACCTGGAAGGCTTGCTGTGATAGATGGAACCATGAACTCTACTGTCTACCAAAAAATCCTGAAGGAGAATGTCCGGCCATCTGTTCGTCAACTCAAGCTGAAGCGATCTTGGGTGCTGCAACAGGACAATGACCCAAAACACACCATCAAATACGCCTCTGAATGGCTGAAGAAAAACAAAATGACTTTGGAGTGGCCTAGTCAAAGTCCTGACCTGAATTCAATTGAGATGACATTAAAAAGGCGATTCATGCTAGAAAACCCTCAAATAAAGCTGAATTACAACAATTCTGCAAAGATGAGTGGGCCAAAATTCCTCCAGAGCGCTGTAAAAGACTCATTGCAAGTTATTGCAAACGCTTGATTGCGGTTATTGCTGCTAAGGGTGACCCAACCAGTTATTAGGTTCAGAGGGCAATTACTTTTTCACACAGGGCCATGTAGGTTTGGATTTTTTCTCTCTAAATAATAAAAACCATCATTTAAAAACTGCATTTTGTGTTTACTTGTGTTATATTTGACTAATGGTTAAATGTGTTTGATGATCAGAAACATTTTGTGTGACAAACATGCAAAAGAATAAGAAATCAGGAAGGGGGCAAATATATATACACACACACACACACAGTGGTGTGAAAAACTATATATATATATATATATAAAAACAAACTCTGTTCAATGCTTGCATAGACTGGGTGTTGGACACGGTTATGAGGTCCAGCGGCTGTGGGGCATATGTTGATGAAGAGACTTACTGACCTTGACTTTTCTGACGATGCTATGATCTTTGCGGAGTCAATGGAGGCTCTGATTGGGGCACACGAGAGACTGAACGAGGAGACTGTGTGTTTGGATTTGTGAGTGTTCTGGATAAAAAGCAAGATCCAGGCCTTTAATGACCTCTTGGTTACAACCATCAGCAGTGTTTCTGTCTGTGGAGAGAATATTGACCTTGTCAAGAGGTTTACTTACCTCTGCAGTGATATTCCTGTCACTGGTGACTCTTCCTATGAAGTCATTAAATGGAATGGGAGAGCATGGGCTGTCATGAGATTGCTGGAAAGGGGTATGTGGTGCTCCCATGACCTCTGCAAAAGGACAAAGGTCTATATCTTTTGAGTTGTGGTGCTTCCTGTTTTGCTATATGGTTTCGAGACATGGATGCTATCCAGTGACTTGACATGGACTGGACTGCTTCAGTACGGTGTCTCTTTGGAGAGTCCTTGGGTACCGCTGTTTTGACTTTGTGTCAAACGAGCAGTTGCTCATGAAGTCCTGAATGAGGCACATTACCTGCATTTTGAGGTAGCATCAGTTATGGCATTACAGCCATGTGGCATGATTCCCCGAGTGTGATCTGGCTCACAGAATCCTCATTGTTGAGGACCTGAGCCGCTGGACGAGGTTAAGGGGACACCCACGTAACACCTGGCTGCAGCAGGTAGATGCTCATTTCCGGGGAATGGAATTGAACCGCATGTCTGCCTCGTAGGTTGCCAATCAGGATCCCGAGCTGTTTTGTCATGTGGTGGGTGCAGCAACATGTTGCAACAGTGGATTCTCCCCAACCTGACATGACCTGATGGTACAGTATATGTACATACAGGTATATATGTACAGTATGTGTGTGTGTATATTTAGTGTGTCTATTTAAATATATCTGGTATACAATATTATATTTTCATGTGCTTAAGCCTGTTTGTTTCATGTCATATAAAGAGTTTGCATCAAATATCTTGTTAACTTATGGTATTTTCCTTTCAGTTTCCGGACGAGTAAAGGACTTGGATACTCTGCACATTTTGTTGGAGGATGTCTAATTGTGACCTCATTAAAATCTAAAGGGAAAGGATTCCAGCACTGTGTTAAGTTTGACTTCAAGCCCCAAAAGGTATCTCAACATTCAGGATGAATACAGATGGAATTGTTATTTCTCATACCGTTGGAAAAAAATGTTCAAGTTTGCAATTCTGTGCTAAATAACTTGTGTGCCGATTGATTTTTCTAGCTTAATTCTTAAAAATCTTTTCAGCTTGTACAAGTATTTTCTTAGTGCTGTAAGTACAAGTAAAATACTTGCTTAAACATATACTTAAAAATCATCTCGAATTATGCAAAAGAATCTAAAATATACAAAGAATGCTTTATTAAATAGGTAAGCACAAGTTAGGGGTGGCCTCAAGATGTGTACAGATATATACAAGTTTAGAAACATAGACAACAAACGAACACAAAAGTCTGTTTTGACTACTCTCTCAGTTGTTGTTCCCCCTCTACCCAGAGAAGTAGTTCACCCCTTTGTCTAGCTGTCAGATATCATTTAAGTTAACTTCTTACTTCTCTGTGCACAGTGTAATCTAGTTCCTTGTTCTCCTTGCAGTTGAGCCACTGCCCGCAAATCATATCTCATCTCTAGGCACAATGAGCTTGAAATAACTTTACACCATGCCCAGGGGTCATCTCTACAGTCAGTTACAGTTTTACTTTTGCATTGGGGTCATCCGGTTAGCAGTCTTTGGTATTCCTGCATCCCTTAGTACTGAGTTATGCAGAAGAGGCTATGTGCCTAAACAACCATTCTATTCACTGTGTTCTCAAAGGCATCATCCTTGTCCTTATTCCATTCCATCCCATCCCATCCTGGATTGTATGCTTCCCTGTATCAGGTAACACATTTTTAAGCATCCTTAACATCTTTTGAGTTGCTTTCTATCTAGCATCCTGGGAAAGAAGTACCTCTTCTTTCAGGGTTGCCATTCTCTTTTTTTCTTCTAGTGAAATATTTAACAATACACACCCCAAGACCCCCAGAATGCTCACTCTCCATATTTAAGCAGCAGAGAAAACAGTTTGCAAAATCAGTTGCAAACGCATAGAAATCTGTTATTGGTAAGTGCTATGTTTCTTGAGCAAAAATGTTTTTCTTCACACAAGCAGTATGGTAGACAGTAGTAATTTCAGGACCTTACCGAACTCAACTTGAAGTTAATTTGGAGAAATTAGGTGAATTGGATAGTCTAACCTTTTTGAGATGAATAACATTTCCAAAGAGATCCATACATCCCTGCCACCTTCTCTAACTCCTCTGGGGAGATGCTGAGATTTTCCTAGGCCAGCTGAGAGATATAATCTCTCCAGTGTTTCCTGGTTTGCCCCATTGTCGTCTCCTGGTTGGACATGCCCAAAACACCTTACGTATGTAAGTAGGCATACAGGAGGCATCCTAATCGGAGGCTTGAGCCACCTTAACTAGCTGCTTTCGATGTGCAAGAGCAGCGGCTCTACTTTGAGCTCCTGCTTCTCATGAATGTCTGTCTGCGTTTCTCGCCCTATGTCAAAGGCTAAACTGATCAACAGAAAGGGCAGTTCACCTATAGTAAAAACCATGAAACAGATATAATTGACAATATTTATGTAGTACATTTTCATACCAAAAATATACATTAATCTGCTTTACAATATGTTCATTTACAAAGAAAACAGGTAAATAAAAAAAAAAAAAAAAGGAAAACTGTCAATACTAGTAACAGAAAAATGTAAGTCAAGTCAAGTTGGGGAGCATGCACTGGTACAGTGCGTTGCCGCATCCACTACACGTCGAAACAACTCGGGATCCCGGTTGGCAACACCCCAGGCAGACACACGGTCCAGTCATACCCTCCGGAAATGAACCTCTATTTGCCGCAGCCAGCTGTTACGTGGGCGACCCCTTGGCCTGGTTCAGCCACATGGGTCCCCAACAATGAGGATCTTATGAGCCAGATCACCCTTGGGAAAACGCGCCACATGGCCGTAGTGCCGTAACTGACGCTCCCTCACAATGCAGGTAATGTGCCTCATTCGGGACTGCATGAGCAACACAAAGTCAAACCAACGGTACCCAAGGATTTTCCGGAGACACACAGTACCAAAGGAGTCCAGTCTTTGTCTCGGGTCACTGGATAGCGTCCATGTCTCACAACCATTTAGTAAGACATGAAGCACCAGGACTCTAAAGACTTGGACCTTCGTCCTTTTTCATAGATATTGGGAGCGCCATACACCCCTTTCCAGCGACCTCACGAAAATGGAAGAAACTTAAACAGATTTGAGTATAACATAAATTACTATTAACACTTTTTAAAGTAGTAACATTATGGTCAGTTAGCCAGGGAGGAGAGGAAATCAAAAGCTCCATCCAGTGGGATGCTGGAGAAAATAAACCTCTGGAGAAATTCCAATCCTAAAAGACCACCCTTCTACAATACCAAAAGTGCGATGATTATTCATTTTAATTGAAATGCTCCATCTTAGAGGATTAAATGCTTTGGTTTCATCAGTAGTTGCAGCAAATCAAACAATAATACAACAAAACAATAAACAAAATATACATATCTTAATCCGAAAATATGTAAAAAAGGAAAAAAATGCTGCATAAATGATGTTAATGAATAAATGTAATTCAGAAGAATAATTATGCAAAAGGCTTTCTCTTTGCAAAAGTCCATAATATTATAGTATAGTTCATAACAGCAGACTTCTCCTCATATTGAAAGTCCCTCAGTAAGGCTACTGAACATACAGTAACAGTGGATCTGTAATAATGATGTGTTAGGACAAGGTTTCCATGTTCAAGGCAGAATCATTGGAAATTTCTTGATGCACACTGTCGCATTATTTATTTTCTTATGTATATTCACATCTTTGATAGTCACATGCATGTATTTATTCACAATCTCATCATTACTAGTTTAATGTCAGTGAATGATTTATTTATTTATTTCTTTTTTACTTACTAATATCCATGCAACTTGGAGAGATGCTGCTGTGACTCTTTCTAGCTCATTCTAGACTGATATAGTCTCCGTAAAACAATGTGAGGCTTTGAATTGTGTTATTAAAATCCTCTGACCCTGTTGCAATAGGGTTTTTAGAGCTTGGGTTTATTTCTTATTCACAAAGATGCTGTCTTTGCACAGTAGACTCACTGACTTGATAGAAACTGGACTTTTTTTTCCCCCTTGTTCCCCCATTGTTAAACAGTCTGTTCTCATTATAAACATTTCTGTTAAGACTAGAAAACCAGCATTTTGAAATCTGCTTAGCACATCAAATTACTGTCAAAATAGTTAGCTACTGAACCTACTTAGGTTAAGAGAGACATAATGACAAGAGAGTGGCAGATAATCATATTGGCAGATAGCAATCACGGGGTGTATGAAAAAGAAGCAGCTTGGTTTCTTTTTAGTGGGAAAATACAGTATGATTGTGGCTGATTCTCACCTTGGGGTGGGGTTTTTTTTTCTGTCAAAAAATGATTATTGATCATAAATCAACATAAGGGCTGCCTAAAAAATGTTTCTAACCGAATAGCTCTGATCTAAAGCAATAAACAGGACTTTCTAATTAAAATGTCAAATAAAAAATGGAATTTAGCCATAGACAAGTTATTCTCTTCATAAATTTATACAAAAGATAGTGTAATCCACTTAAATATTGTGAATTGCGCACTCATCTCAAATAGGATTATCCCAAATATGTCCAGGATAAAACCCGCCTTGTAAATAATGTGATAAAGCACCGGTGTCATTAGGATATAACTTGTTTATATATTTTAACACAACGATACAGTGAATTAATATCTTGCGGCAGACAGCATAAACTAGTTAATAATTGAGTCAAGCAGTCCTATTTTTTCTTTGTTTCTATATCTCTGTATCATACATGTTTGGAAGTATTGTTGTCATGAAAAAAAATATTTTGAATTTTCAACAGAAAAACATGTTTGTTATCCCTAGAAGCTACTTTGACCATTATTGGAAAGATGGCCACCTTTTGTGCTATTAAATAAATTAAATTAGTGGAAACTGTAACTTGAACATCTAAACATTTTTTATGAAATTTATGGACAACTGGCACTTAATCAAGAGCCTGTTAGATTTTGGATGAATTCTACTTATTTAATCTCAATGTTTTTAAAGCCAATACCAATAGCACCCAAACTACTGTGGAGAAGTTCACAATTTTGCACATGAATCTAATACTTTTAAGGACATTTATGAATTCTGAGTTCAATCCAAAGCTTTAGCTTCTAAAATTTAAATTTTTGAAATGCAGTAATTGCAGCAGCTGAACTGTAATTACAACAAAACATTGATTACTTTTGATAGCTTTATTATTACCAGTATGTCTGTCTGTAGCAACTACTAGTTTTGTTGGGTTCAGTTTTAGTTGAGAGTGCCAGTCCTTAGACCATCCAAGCTACATAACAGAATATGCAGGTTTCTATTACTTCAAAATAGGAATAATAGAATTAATATTAATTATCTTAGTTGCAGGTGAATTGATGTATTGTTGAAATTTAGGCTAAAAAGTAGCAAGTGCAAATATTTTATTTTAGTTACATTATAAAAACAATTTTAGTAGATTTGTTTTTAAAGATAAAAATTTGAAAAGTAAAGTTCTGTGGTATTACATCTTGCATATATTTTACAAATGTCATACTATATACTGTACTTATGTTGTAATTATGGAGAAAATCATGTGCTGGCCTCATCAGATTTTTGTGATATCAGGTAGAGTGGTGTTTAAGTTATTACTTGAAACTTTTTAATTGTATAGATTGTTTAAATATATGGTGACTAGAGTGCATTTTATATGCTTAGTCACATATCTTATATTTCAGTGGTACATGGTGACTATCGTACATATCTACAACCGGTGGAAGAATAGTGAAATAAGCTGCTATGTGAATGGGGAGCTTGCCTCATATGGTGAAATCACATGGTTTGTCAACACAAGTGATGTAAGTATGAGGTTTTATTTGATTGAGGTAAATGCTCCTGTTTGTTAACTTTAGATATTCTGACATTAGTAGTGTGTTTAAACACTATAAGAAAGATCTATTAATATGCTAGGTTTCTATGAAAGTCATTCCGAAGAATACCATTTAATGCCATGTAACAACAGCAGCATCAGATGTCATCTAGCACAGTCTAATAAAGTTAAAGTATAAGCGTAGCTGATTTTTATAGCAAATGTAATGAAATGCACTGCATTGTCAGGTAAACATTTACAAGTTGGGCATCCCCTTCCAAATAAGCAGGACGTGCGGAAATTGATTTTATGAAGATTGGTTTTACTAATGAGTCATTAATACTGTGTTCCCAAATTATGTCATACATGTAATTGGAGTAGTTGGTGTTATGGTAGCTTAGTGTTTAGTGCTGGTAATTCTGTTTATGAAGTTTACTCTTTTTTCCAATCCATGTGTGGGTTTTTCTCTTGGTGCAGTGGTTTCTTCCTTGAATCTCAAAGCTGTGCAGGTTGGGTTAGCTAAAAGATCTACAGTGCCTTGTCTTCTTTTCTCTAAAATTCTACAGTTTGAATAAATGGGTTTAGTATATGTCTGGAAGGCATATGGGTTAAAAAGACTGAGCAAATACAGTATATTTTTGAACAAAAATAAAGCAGCTGTTAATTCCCAGACATATCAATGACTGAGAAAATGTCTTCGGGGGCAAAAAAAAGGACAATTTTTTTTCTAAAATTTAACCCTAAATAATAACAGAATGTGTTGTAAATTACGGGAAGATGCAAAGATTTTTTCTTTATTCTGTGTTAGTACTGTACACATCAAAATGACACGATCAGTCTGTTGTGGTTTTTTACTTTACACTTTGTCAGACATTTAATAGTAAGTAAAATATGGAGAGAAATTTTTGTTGATGAGGATAAAGATGCTTTCTTTAAATTCTACATTTTGATAAGAGCTTTCAAAATCACAGAACGTCAGTAATGAAATGCCACAACTGTGAAAGATCATTGCAGCAATTTATATGGAGATTGAACATCGTATAATGACTTGTATCCTGTGAAGAGCAAATACTAAAAATGAAGATGCTGTTAGGAAGTCGCTGCAGTCTGATGACATTCATCTACTGAAGTGTAGTTTTTTCCGTTTGTTTAAAACTGAACTTTACTGCAAATTCTTTTTTATTTTATACAATGTTTGAGAAAAATAAAGAACAGTAGCAGCACTGTGATGAAGTGGTGAGCTCGTTAACAGTCAGAACTTGGATGACATTTTAATGTGTACTTCCTTCTGTGTGCTTCATTCAATGTGTCTGATTTCCTCTTCCAGTCCAGTTATATGGGTTGGTGAATTGCATCATCTTGAGAAAAGTGCCTTATAAATGCTTACATTAAATGAGGATTATATTTGGAAATACTAATAACGAATTGAAGTTGGTTTGGTTACATGATAGTACTAATTGCACCATTAATGTCTGCAACACCAAGGTGCTGGTCATAGACCTTTGGGGAACATCCTCTTGAAGAGAGTGAACACCTTTAATTTTCTTGTAGCGCCCACCTGTGAAAACTGAAAACGGCACAACAAATTTTGGGTATTGTCAAGAATACCCTTAGCATTCTCAGTTTATACAATACTAGCCAACCTGCACCGTACCATACGCCGCATAATCAGGCCACTTTTTTAATGATTTTTTAAGCACAGGGAGAAAATTAACATTTGAAAAATCGGTAATGTATTAAATCAGCAAGAAAAGCAACATTGTAACAATGCATGGAACGAACCAACACACAATCGTCCGTGACTGAAAACTGGCGGACCGCCTTTGCGCCTTCTCCTGCCAGAAGGAGGGATTAGGGTGCACAGTGCGGAGTATGGAACGGGATGAGAGGAGAAGGACGTCCATTCAGCTCCGTCTGTCATGCTAGTCTGCTGATTTCTCGTTCAGTATGCAGTGCCTGCTCATGTGCCCACCTCCAACTCGTCACTTGAGTCGTCGTCCTTACACAGTCCAGATGTACCTGTGACTGACGTAGATGTTTCATTGCTCTGTGTGGTTTTGGCTGCTTTTCTGTATATAATTCACCAAGACACCCGACCACGGTAGTAGTGAGGTGGGAGGGGTGTGTGTACAAAGGGTTGGGACACAACCAGTGGGAGCGTATGAGTCGCACTTAGTGGGAATTCCACAGTTTGCAGCCCGAATGGGATTTAACGGCTTACCCACACCTCTCTGCGCCGGGTAGACACACGCTCAATGTTATGCATAATTATTTATTGAATGCTAAACACCTCTGGAAAGACACTGTTGTCTAAAACGGGTTGGTGTGAGAATACAACAATAAGCGAATGAAAAGATTGGACTCTGGAGAGAGCAAAATACAACACAATAGTGAACCCGCGGCATAACAAACGCTAGACACACGCTCAATGTCATGCATAATTATTTATTGATGGTTGAACACTTCTGGAAAGACACAGTTATCTAAAAAGGGAGGGTTTGAGGATACAACAGAAAGTGAATGAAAAGATGGAACTCTAGACTTTTCATTGCTCTGTGCGGTTTTGGCTGCCTTTCTATATATAATCCAAACAAGACACCCGACCACAGTAGTAGCGAGGTGGGAGGGGGGTGTGAACAAAGTGCAGGAGCATCTAAGAAGATGCATGTTTGTCGCGGATGCGAATTGCTGTATGTAGCGTGTAAAACAGTTTGTTATGGTGCACGTAGTCGTGCGTCGTAACCGAAAACTCGGTTTTTAAAGACTGCTTACTTCATTGTGTTTTAACCTCAGTTGTAAAGGAATGTTTTAAGGACCCCATGGGATACCCCTCGGTTTTGGCTGCTTTTCTATATATAATCCACCAAAATACCCGACCACGGTAGTAGCGAGGTGGGAGGGGGGTGTGTACAAAGGGTAGGGACGTAATGAGTGGGAGCGTATGAGTCACACTTAGTGGGAATTCCACGGCTTGCAGCCCGAATGGGGTTCAACGGCTTACCCACGCCTCTCTGCGCTGGGTAGACAAACGGTCAATCTCATGCATGATTATTTATTGAATGCTAAACACTTCTGGAAAGACACGGATGTCTAAAACGGGTTGGTGTGAGAATACAACAGTATGTTAATGAAAAGATGGAACTCTGGAGAAAGCAAAATACAACACAATAGTGAACCCGCAGCATAACAAACGCCGCGTGGCTCAGACGTGCATGTGGACTCTAACCACAGACAAAAGGGACTAACTGGGTGGTCGGTGAGTTTTTGCGTGCGGGTAAATGGGCAGGCAGTGTGAATGCCTAGAGAGCGAAGGTAGACGCCAGCCGGTGAGAAAGGAGTGTTGGTGGGCAGGAAAACGTCTTCCATGTTCCTGCAGGAGCATCTAAGAAGACGCATGTTCGTTGCGGATGCAAATAGCTGTATGTAGCATGTAAAACAGTTTGCTGTGGTGCACACGGTCGTGCGTCGTAACCGAAAACTCAGTTTTTAAAGACTGCTTACTTCATTATGCCTTAACCTCAGTTGTAAAGGATTGTTTTAAGGATCCCACGGGGTACACCTCGCAAACCGTTTCACACGCTGTATATGGCGATTCACCTCCGCGAGAAACATGCCTCTATGAACAGTCAACGTGGCTCGGAGGTGCATGACATGCACATGACATTAACCTGACCTGCACTACATGTGGCCTCTACGACAGACGAATATAAATGACGCCATTTTTTCTGTGTCGCGTCCGAGTTGGTGGGCGTGGCCCCGCAAGTTGTCGTCCTATCCAATGGTCTTGGAGTTGGTGGGCGTGGCTCCTTCCTGCGTGCGCCATAGGTGTCTCACTTTTCGGCGGCTTAGTGAATCCACGCCCCTTCCGACGTGCTTTCCATGGTTGTCTTGCCTTAGTGAATTAAATATATAGATGGCTTTAATTTCTTCATCCATTCTCACTAACCTCTGTAGATACATCGTAACGTCCATCTTCACGGGATCCGTAAAATCATGGTATGGCACCTACTTAACTGAAGAAATGAATGCACTGCAGAGGGTCTTGATTGCAGCACAGAATGTTACATTAATGTTTTCTGTTCAGGGCATACAACACATTCTCCTTTAGAAAGTCAGTCTTATTCAAGACTGCAGTCACCTTTCTCATTTCTCCCATCTGGTACATGACCATTTGTAGACCAGTAGAGTCTGTCCACAGGTCAAAAGGTTACTAAATATGTAGTCATAATAACCAACATTGTTTGTGTTTTATGTATGCGTGTGTATGTGCGAGTGTGCAGACTAACTCTTAGGAACTTGTCTTGTGATTCTATTGTGGCTTTGGGTTTGACAAGTCTATTCCTGTCAGTTTCCACCAGTTCCTTTTGGTAGGGTAGGTAACTATTCACAGCCACCTTTTCTTTTTTTGAAAGTTCTCCAAAGGAAAGATCAACACTTTGATGGGTTATAATGATCTGTCTTCCTTTAATTGTCTTTTTCTCTCCCTTATCATAGCAATCTACAGTACAGTGCAATATTGTCCAAATAAGTTTCTTAAATTTTTGCAACACGGTTTTTTCCAACAATTCTATTAATCAGACAGAGGGCTTGTAAGTAATCAAGCCTGTGGGGTTTGTTTACATCAATTTTCAAGGCTTAATTAAATTCCATTGCTGCAGTAAAACTGTATGTCGTTAACCCATTACTTGTTCCCTGATAAAAGATTTTTCTGTGTAACTCTAAAAATTACATTACTTTTCATTTTTTTACCCTAACCTTTCAGTTTAGTTTACCCTATCTATTGTCTGCCTGGCTGCCTGCCTGCAGATCAAATGCCATTAAAGTGAATACTTAAGTAACACAGTTTTCAGAATAATTAATATTTTAGTGCTGGCCTAAAGAAACATTTGTACGACATCATGTTAAACAAAATTTGTTTGAAAGAAATGAAATTTTTTTAATAGAAATGCATTAATGAAAATACAGAATGAAAACGAGACGTTAGATGAAGAAGGCGGTGCGATTCTGAATGCTTTTGCCACGTCATTTTTATTCATTTCCGGAATCATCTTTTTTTCAGGATTATTAAGTTTTCTTTCAGTGTAAACCGACACTGATTCTCACTTTTTATATTCATCTCAAAGAAAACTTTGTGAACCACTGAACTCAAAAAGTACAGTATCTGCACGCGACACAACTACTCACGCGGACACTAGGTGGAGCACTGAATCAGAATTCAGCTGTGTGTATGGTGTCGCGCCTACACTCTCACTGAGCCTCGAAGTCAGTATAAAAGTCAGTGTGCTGGTATGGAAGTCTGTATTGTTGTCTGAATATTGATCTAGCGACATTATATACCCGGACGCCTTTTCTGACATAACCCTCCCCATTTATCCGGGCTTGGGACCGGCATGAAGAAATACTTGCTTTATGCATCCCCCTTGGCTGGGTTTGTGGATGTGGTGAGACAGGACATGGAGGTGGTGGGTGTGCAGAGCAAGACACAGAGGACAGGTAGATATAGAAACAGATGATCCACTGTGGTGTCCCCTAACAGGAGCAGCCAAAAGAAGTAGAAGAAGATAATAACTCAGTGTGTCGCAGTGCTGCCATAATTTTACAAACGAGACTAATGGTGCTCTGAAATAGGTTGTGTTCTCTGTGAATAGCCTGAAATGTTTTAAACCAGTTGAGGGTCTCTGGAGCCATGTAGCCAGTTATTTAATAGAATACATTTCATTAAAAGGAATAACACTATCAAAATCTTACAGAACTCCTTTTAAAAGTTGGAGCAGCTTCTGTTAATATTATCACATATTGTCACAAACACTGAATCAGGACTGTGTGCTCTGCTGTTTTGCAGGAGATGTGTTATTGACAATGATTCTTACATCAAATTATATGATCAATGTTGGAGTGAGGTTGGCTATGATTTGACATTAGTAGAATGTCAACCCCCTCACCAAACCCCTGGACAGAGTAATGACAAATTTTCTGTCTGGAGCAGTGAGTTTTTCAAATAACTGCTATTTGTAGGATTATAGTTGTAGTATATGAATTTTAAGATATTAAATGGAAAATGTAATCCATATATGGTTTAAAATTGTTTAATTTTTTTGCATGTTAAAGACATTCGACAAATGTTTCCTGGGATCATCTGAGACTGCTGACGCTAACCGAGTGTTTTGTGGTCAAATGGGCGCTGTCTACCTCTTCAGTGAAGCACTCAACGCAGCTCAGATTTTGGCCATTTATCAGCTGGGTCCAGGCTACAAGGTATGAATTATTCAATTGAAGAAAAATAAATTTTAAACATTTGGTTTGCATTTTTACCCTCAAAATTTTCCTGCGAACTAAACATTTTCTTATGTTGTAGATCCTTGTAAGCAAGCTCATTTCTTCCCTTTACAAACTGAATTGTTGTATTGTTTTGATCACCCTCTGTTCAAAAAGTACATTTCACCATGGCATAAATCTTCTTCTGTCAAGAAAACAATTTTGTTTTACTTGTGGTCTATTTGGGCGTTTACATACTTTTTAGGGCAGTTTGTTGAAATAATCATTTGTGCAAAACTTTTTTTAATGATATAAAACTACTAATGTCAAAATGGCAAACCATTTTCTCCACAATTTCTCTTTCTATTCTTTTCTAAACTCTAAGTTATATAACTTTGGTGTAATGCCCCTAATGATGCTTGTTGTACTGTGTGTTTTTAATGTGAGCATTGCACATCCAAAACTAAATGATCACATCTTGATAGCTAGTATTTGAACACTTTCTTATTTTTTTGAGTGATTTTATAGACCATGAGTAATCTTATTTACTTATCTCTTACCCTTTATCCAAAGTGACTTAGAACATTTGACATTAAATTGGCTACATTTCTTTTGTTTTTTCATTTGAAGCACAGTCAGGTGAAGTGACATTCTCTTGGTCACACAGTGTCAGTAGTGGGATTTAAACCCACAACTTCAGAGTTTGAGGTCTAAAGTCCAAAGCCTTAACCGCTACGCCACCTTGCCTGCCTATTTCAAACTTGTACTCGTGTTACAATATCCTTACCACGGCCTTTATGTGCAAGAATTTAACAGGTTTTTAAAATTGTATTATGCCAAGAAACATAAATAACAGTATATTTTTTGTGATTATTTTGCTAACAGCTGTATCAATTTGATCCTGAACTTTTTTGTACTGTTCTTTTTTTTTTTCTGTATTTTAAGGGTACCTTTAAATATAAGGCAGAAAGTGACCTACTTTTTGCTGAGCATCATAAACTTTTGCTGTATGAGGGAAAGCTGTCTAACTGCATTGCGTTCACATATAACCCACGAGCTACAGATGCCCAGCTCTGCCTCGAGTCTTCTCCCAAAGACAATCCATCTATCTTTGTACATTCACCTCATGCTCTAATGCTGCAGGTAGTATGTCTTATTTTTTTATTTTTATTTTTTTTAAGTACTCAAGTATATGAGCATTGTTTTACAAGTTTTAATGTTGCTTTTCTTTAACTAGGATGACCTTTTTTGGTTAAGATTAGAGACTTAGGCATGGTAAAAATGTAAGCAATTCAGTCTTATTCAGTTTTCCTTTTTATAATACTGTAGAACAGTGTGTATATATATTTTGTTCTTTTTAAGCAATGTTACAATAGGCATTCATATAGGTTTACTATGAATAATGTATGTTCTTTAAATAGTTGGCAGGTTTGGTGATCAGTTTCTTTAAAGTTTATATATTGTTTTTGTTTATTTCTCCTTATACAATTTCTCGTATTTAGGAATTTTAGTTTTCGTATACCCCTTGGGATCAGAATGCAGGGGTCAGCCATTGGTACAGCACCCCTGGAGCAATTGAAGGTTAAGGGCCTTGCTCAAGGGCCCAGTAGAGCAGGATCTCTTTTGGCGGTGGCGGGGATTGGAACCGGCAACTTTTGGGATACCGGCTCAGATCCTTAGCCTCAGAGCCACCAGTCCGCCCTTAATTACCTTAAAAATTACAAATATTTACACATTTAAATTACTAGTGTTAAATTACTAAGAATTGTGTGTGTAATTTTATTATAGAATATGATTCCAAACAGTATATGCAGTTATGATCGCAAAATTATGCATTGATTGTGCTGAATTGATATACAGTATTATGTATAAATATGCTTTCAACTATATTGTAGACTGTGAAAGTTGACTTTAGTTTCTCTTTCTGCAGAATGTAAAAGCCGAAGTGACGCATTCTGTGCCAAGTGCTATTCATTCCATCGGAGGGGTACAGGTACTGTTTCCACTGTTTGCACAACTTGATTTTCTCCAGCATTCTTCTGACCAACTAGATACCACAGTATGGTAAGAAATGTTAAAATCAAGATTCAAATGCTAGAGTTGCTTACAAGTTCTTTGTGACTAACAGATGTTTGGAACCCTTTAAATAACTACTTCAAGTGTTTTTTCTTCTATGCTGTGTTTTACTTTGTTTGCTTCATTCACACAACTCATAAGACATCACTGTTTTGGAGGAATATTTTCGTCATAATTTAATAAGTAAACAAATATGCAAATGTATTACAAACTGGATTCCAAAAAAGTTGGGACACTATACAAATCGTGAATAAAAACTGAATGCAGTGATGTGGAGGTGCCAACTTCTAATATTTTATTCAGAATACAACATAAATCACGGAACAAAAGTTTAAACTGAGAAAATGTATCATTTTAAGGGAAAAATATGTTGATTCAGAATTTCATGGTGTCAACAAATCCCAAAAAAGTTGGGACAAGGCCATTTTCACCACTGTGTGGCATCTCCTTTTCTTCTTACAACACTCAACAGACGTCTGGGGACCGAGGAGACCAGTTTCTCAAGTTTAGAAATAGGAATGCTCTCCCACTCTTGTCTAATACAGACCTCTAACTTTTCAATCGTCTTGGGCCTTCTTTGTCGCACCTTCCTCTTTATGATGCGCCAAATGTTCTCTATAGGTGAAAGATCTGGACTGCAGACTGGCCATTTCAGTACCCGGATCCTTCTCCCACGCAGCCATGATGTTGTGATTGATGCAGAATGTGGTCTGGCATTATCTTGTTGAAAAATGCAGGGTCTTCCCTGAAAGAGATGACGTCTGGATGGGAGCATATGTTGTTCTAGAACCTGAATATGTTTTTCTGCATTGATGGTGCCTTTCCAGACATGCAAGCTGCCCATGCCACACGCACTCATGCAACCCCATACCATCAGAGATGCAGGCTTCTGAACTGAGCGTTGATAACAACTTGGGTTGTCCTTGTCCTCTTTGGTCCGGATGACATGGCGTCCCAGATTTCCAAAAAGAACTTCTAATCGTGACTCGTCTGACCACAGAACAGTCTTCCATTTTGCCACATCCATTTTAAATGATCCCTGGCCCAGTGACAACGCCTGAGCTTGTGGATCTTGCTTAGAAATGGCTTCTTCTTTGCACTGTAGAGTTTCAGCTGGCAACGGCGGATGGCACGGTGGATTGTGTTCACTGACAATGGTTTCTGGAAGTATTCCTGAGCCCATTCTGTGATTTCCTTTACAGTAGCATTCCTGTTTGTGGTGCAATGTCGTTTAAGGGCCCGGAGATCACGGGCATCCAGTATGGTTTTACGGCCTTGACCCTTACGCACAGAGATTGTTCCAGATTCTCTGAATCTTCGGATGATGTTCTGCACAGTTGATGATGATAGATGCAAAGTCTTTGCTATTTTTTGCTGGGTAACACCTTTCTGATATTGCTCCACTATCTTTCTGCGCAACATTGTGGGAATTGGTGATCCTCTACCCATCTTGGCTTCTGAGAGACACTGCCACTCTGAGAAGCTCTTTTTATACCCAATCATGTTGCCAGTTGACCTAATTAGTGTTTATTGGTCTTCCAGCTCTTCGTTATGCTCAAATTGACTTTTTCCAGCCTCTTATTGCTACTTGTCCCAACTTTTTTTGGATTTGTTGACACCGTGAAATTTTGAATCAACATATTTTTCCTTTAAAATGATACATTTACTCGGATTAAACGTTTTGATCTGTCATCTACGTTCTATTACAAATAAAATATTGACATTTGCCATCTCCACATCATTGCATTCAGTTTTTATTCACAATTTGTTTAGTGTCCCAACTTCTTTGGAATCCGGTTTGTATTAAATGTGACAATAAATATGTAACAATGAGGTAAGCATAAATAAATGTTATGAAATGTAATTTCTTCAAGTAATTCTGGGCACTTTTTCTTGCATTCATGTCCCTCATGGTCGTGCACTGTCACAAATTTGAGCATACACTGCTTGCCTTCGGGATTCTGTCACATCAGCTGCTCAAAGTTGTGACCATGTATGCCCATGATGGATATGAGTGCAAGAAAAAGTTGGCTAGAATTACAGTGTGCAGCATCTACTTTCATTCAAAAAGCCCTGAATTAATTACCCTATCAAGTGTTTGCTGCAGATGCAGCATTCATTAACTGAAAATTGACAGCCACTTTACTAACGATTCACTGAACAAAAACAGTATTTGCTAGAGCTCACCCTCACAACTTTGAGGGCTAAAAATCATACTGTAGATTTAATTTCAAGGTGTATTTCATGTTGCATACAGTATTGCTGAAATTAAAAATACGGAAAATAGTTCCTTAAAATAAAAAAAATAAGCAACAATAAAATTAATTTTCCGACACAGTTAATTATTTGTGCCGATATCATTTTATTTACTGCATATGTCATCACATTTCACAATACACTTGTGTATCTGCATGTCTATTTATTTAATTTTGTATTAACAGCACTAGTCAACTAGCATCAGCAGGTAAAGAAATCTGAGCAAAGTGGTAAAGATGAAGACAGAAAACTGCAGAGAAAAACCCTAAAAGCTGTCTGCATTTGCCGAATAATATTTAGGTGCCTTTGAAGTACAGTCATGACTCTATCACAGACTGGGGCTGCGTTTGTTCTGACAGCATAAGTGATCTGGTCATAATTGATGGAATGATGAGTGCTGAGCAATATAAACACACTGCAAACACAATTAAGCCTTACTAAGAGTGAATGTCTGCAGATGGAACGTTAACAGTGGTAGATTGGCCACTTCAGTGCACCAACATAATTTTAATTGTGTAGGAGCACTTGAAAAGGAAAAAAATGAAATACAAAAAAGCCAAATGTGGTATGGGTGCACTGTTTATGACCAGTAGTAGACAAAGCAAATTGCTTCAAGTTGACATTCAGAAGTACTACATAAAATACTGACTTGTTTTTAAATCCAAAAGATTTTCTTATTTATTGTTTTCATAAGCACAAACCTTCATTGCTCAGGTTACTAACTATAAAAATAATGCTCTTGGGTGGCCTAAGGTATTATATATACATAAATACAAAACTTCAATATAACAGTTCAAATTATCTTCTTAATTGCATTCTCATCTGCTGACTTATTACATAGGATGGTGACAGAGAGACAGAATGCTCAAATTCTTAGTAACTACTTTATAAGTACTTTTTAAAAAATTCAATAGAATAAACTTACTTGTAACTAGTTGTTTCTTTCACATTTTTTCTTGTTCACTTTTATCCAAGAGCTCCATTCTTAGCCTTTGGACAGCTTGAGAATATGATAATTTGACTGAGCAGGAAGTGTCCTGGCTGTTTTTGTGCTGTTTGAATCAAAATGAGCATAGAAGATGCATACACTCATCTGGAAATGAGGCATCTCTGTCTTTGCTTTTACAGTTTTGATTGTCTTAGTACCTAGTAGTCTGAGGTTTCCAGTTGTTTCTAAAATAGTTTCTCCCTTCTTCTGGTAGCTGTCTTTATCACTTTTGATGTCAGCACTGAGGTTGCTCCTGGCTCCTCCTTGTTTGCTAATTGCCCAAAACAGCAGCTTAAGTGGAGGCTTAGCATGTGCTTGTGGCAACTCTTACAGTTACAGTGAATTTTGTGCTGCAGTAAAGGTGACAATTTACCACTACCATTTCTTACTCAGATATATGAAAATTAGCCAAGACACAACAACTGAAAACTAGTGTTATGAGTACACACACTCAAAATTAATACAAAGAAGAATAATTATTACCTTTAATAGTACACAGATTGCAAAATGTTATATGAATTAAACAGTTCTTAAAGTTTTTGCTCTCTACCCTTGGGAACCTAAATTTGCAGTCTGATCACAACAGCTGAAATGTAGGGGAAAAAAAAAGAGGATGGCCATTGTCTGACACAATTGAGTTGGCCTTCTTTCTAACGTATTTGTGATACAGAGGGTTGCTGTAAATCAATATGTTTATTGGCATTTTTTACAGTGTTAATTTATATTCATAGTGTTAAGGTTGCCAAACCAACACCTGAAAGTAAATGTAATAACAGATTCATTTAAAGTTAAAGTTGTTAATCAGTTTTGTTAACCCCATCCCCTTCTTACTGTATGCTGAGATCCCGTCTAAATGAAAAATAAAGCCATCCATTTATATAGTGAGGCGCAGCATTCTTCATTAAGCCAGGTTTTTGTATATATTAAATTATACCAGTGTCTTGCTCTCAGAGATGGATTTGAAAGCCTTAGCCAGAATCCATCTGATTTTGATTGATTGATAGATAGATAGATACTTTATTAATCCCAAGGGGAAATTTACAATCAGGTGTCCGTTTGTAGAAGTTTTAGCAGTTTCATGTTAGCAAGGAGGGTATTGAGCAGCTGAGGTTGGTTAGCCAAACTTCTCATCATGTCCATTTTTCTTTGAGGTTCATAATTAATGAATGTGTGAACATTGTGAATGAAAGTAAGAACAACAAAAATAACAAACTGCACCATTTCATGGGAGTTAACAGATTTACATTGGCCGCCGTCTTGATTATTCATCACAATTGATTTAAAATCAGAAATGAAACATACTAAAATTTATGTCACTTGCAAACAGAAGAGTTGAAAGGGTTCAGAGAGGGATGAAAACACAATATTCAAATTGAATGAAATAAGGTATTTTTTTTTAATTCTGATGTGTGTTTAAAACTGGAAAATGAATGTTAAATTAATCTTATCAAAATTTTCTACTGTGGGATCCTTTAATACAGTTGTGCTTGAAAGCTTGTGAACCCTTTAGAATTTTCTATAGTTCTGCATAAATGTGACCTAAAACATCATCAGATACTCCAGTCCTAAAAGTAGTTCAAGAAAAACCAGTTAAACAAATGAGACAAAAATATTATACTTTCATTTATTTTTTGAGGAAAATTATCGAATATTACATATTTGTGAGTGGCAAAAGTATGTGAACCTTTACTTTCAGTGGTGTGATCCCCCTTTGCAGCAATAACTGCAACTAAACGTTTCTGGTAACTTTTCATCATTCATGCACACCGGCTTGGAGGAATTTTAGCCCATTCCTTCATACAGAACAGCTTCAACTCTGGGATGTTGGTGGGTTTCCTCACTTGAACTGCTCCTTCAGGTCCTTCCACAACATTTCGATTGGATTAAGCTCAGGCCTTTGATTTGACCATTCCAAAACATTAACTTTATTCTTCTTTAACCATTCTTTGGTAGAACGACTTGTGTGCTTAGGGTCGTTGTCTTGCTGCATGACCCACCTTCTCTTGAGATTCAGTTTATGGACAGATGTCCTGACATTTTCCTTTACAATTCTCTGATATACAGTATAATTCAGAATTCATTGTTCCATCAATGAAGGCAGGCCGTCCTGGCCCAGATGCAGCAAAACAGGCCCAAACCATGATACTACCACCACCATGTTTCACAGATGGGATGAGGTTCTTATGTTTGGAGAAAGGAAAACACCGCATTCCAGCATAACGCTTTTCATTTAAACCAAAAAGTTCTATTTTGGTCTCATCCGTCCACAAAACATTCTTCCAATAGCCTTCTGGTTTGTCCACGTGATCGTTAGCAAACTGCAGACGAGCAGCAAAGTTTTTTTTGGAGAGCAGTGGCTTTCTCCTTGCATCCCTACCATGCACACCATTGTTGTTCAGTGTTCTCCTGATGGTGGACTCATGAACATGAACATTAGCCAATGTGAGAGAGGCCTTCATTTGCTTAGAAGTTACCCCGGGGTCCTTTGTGACCTCGCCGACTATTACATGCCTTGCTCTTGGAGTGATCTTTGTTGGTCGACCACTCCTGGGGAGGGTAACAATGGTCTTGAATTTCCTCCATTTGTACACAATCTGTCTGACTGTGGATTGATGGAGTCCAAACTCTTTAGAGATGGTTTTGTAACCTTTTCCAGACTGATGATCAACTCTTTTAAACAACTCTTTTTCTGAGGTCCTCAGAAATCTCCTTTGTTCGTGCCATGATACACTTCCACAAACGTGTTTTGAAGAGCAGTGTTTGATAGATCCCTGTTCTTTAAATAACACAAGGTTCCCACTCACACCTGATTTTCATCCCATTGATTGAAAACACCTGACTCTAATTTCACCTTCAAACTAACTGCTTATCCTAGAGGTTCACATACTTTTGCCACTCACAAATATGTAATATTCAATCATCTCCCTCAATAAATAAATGGCCAAGTATAATATTTTTGTCTCATTTGTTTAACTGGTTTCTCTTTATCGACTTTTAGGACTTGAGTGATAATCTGATGATGTTTTAGGTCATATTTATGCAGAAATATAGAAAATTCTAAAGGGTTCACAAACTTTCAAGCACAACTGTAGATGTGCTAATTTGAGCATTGACAAAATTTGCAGAAGGCTGTATTACTTGTGATTTGCTTGTGCAGGTATGCCAAGCTGGGTGATGCACTTCTCTTTTTATGATTTGGCTTCTTTTGGAGCTGTTTTAGCATCATAGCTGTTGCAGCTAAGAGCTATCCATTTTCTTGATGTGCCAGTAGATTCTCTGGTAAGCTCATAAATATTTCTCTGATCTACCATCCATCCATCCATCCTCTTCCGCTTATCCGAGGTCGAGTCGCGGGGGCAGCAGCTTAAGCAGAGAGGCCCAGACTTCCCTCTCCCGGCCACTTCTTCCAGCTCTTCGGGAGAATCCCAAAGGGCGTCCCCAGCCCAGCCGGGAGACACAGTCCCTCCAGCGTGTCCTGGGTCTTCCCCGGGGCCTCCTCCCGGTTGGGCGTGCCGGAACACCTCACCAGGGAGGCGTCCAGGAGGCATCCTGATCAGATGCCCGAGCCACCTCATCTGACTCCTCTCGATGCGGAGGAGCAGCGGCTCTACTCTGAGCCCCTCCCGGATGACTGAGCTTCTCACCCTATCTTTAAGGGAAAGCCCAGACACCCTGCGGAGGAAACTCATTTCAGCCGCTTGTATTCGCGATTTCGTTCTTTCGGTCACTACCCATAGCTCATGACCATAGGTGAGGGTAGGGGCGTAAATCGACTGGTAAATTGAGAGCTTTGCCTTACGGCTCAGCTCCTTTTTCACCACGACAGACCGATGCAGAGCCCGCATCACTGCGGACGCCGCACCGATCCGCCTGTCGATCTCACGCTCCATTCTTCCCTCACTCGTGAACAAGACCCCGAGATACTTGAACTCCTCCACTTGGAGCAGGATCTCTCCCCAACCCTGAGAGGGCACTCTACCCTTTTCCGGCTGAGGACCATGCTCTTGGATTTGGAGGTGCTGATTCTCATCCCAGCCGCTTCACACTCAGCTGCGAACCGATCCAGAGAGCTGAAGATCACGGCCTGATGAAGCAAACAGGACAACATCATCTGCAAAAGCAGTGACCCAATCCTGAGTCCACCAAACCGGACCCCTTCAACACCCTGGCTGCGCCTAGAAATTCTGTCCATAAAAGTTATGAACAGAATCGGTGACAAAGGGCAGCCCTGGCGGAGTCCAACTCTCACTGGAAGCGGGCTCGACTTACTGCGGCAATGCGGACCAAGCTCTGACACGGTTGTACAGAGACCGAACAGCTCTTATCAGGGGTCCGGTACCCCATACTCCCGAGCACCCCCACAGGATTCCCGAGGGACACGGTCGAATGCCTTTTCCAAGTCCACAAAACACATGTAGACCGGTCGGGCAAACTCCCATGCACCCTCCAGGACTCTGCTAAGGGTGAAGAGCTGGTCCACTGTTCGCGACCAGGACGAAAACCACACTGTTCCTCCTGAATCCGAGGTTGACTATCCGACGGACCCTCCTCTCCAGAACCCCGAATAGACTTTTCCAGGGAGGCTGAGGAGTGTGATCCCTCTATAGTTGGAACACACCCTCCGGTCCCCTTTTAAAGAGGGGACCACCACCCGGTCTGCCAATCCAGAGGCACTGTCCCGATGTCCATGCGATGTTGCAGAGGCGTGTCAACCAAGACAGTCCTACAACATCCAGAGCCTTAAGGAACTCGGGTATCTCATCCACCCGGGGCCCTGCCACCAAGGAGTTTTTGACCACCTCGGTGACTTCAGTCCCAGAGATGGGAGAGCCCACCTCAGAGTCCCCAGGCTCTGCTTCCTCATTGGAAGGCATGTTAGTGGGATTGAGGAGGTCTTGAAGTACTCCTCCCACCGACCCACAACCCGAAGTCGAGGTCAGCAGCACCATCCCCACCATATACGGTGTTGACACTGCACTGCTTCCCCTCCTGAGACGCGGACGGTGGACCAGAATCTCCTCGAAGCCGTCCAAAGTCGTTCTCCATGGCCTCTCCAAACTCCTCCCATGCCCGAGTTTTGCCTCAGCAACAACCGAAGCCTGTTCGCTTGGCCTGCCGGTACCTATCAGCTGCCTCCAGAGACCCACAGGACAAAAAGTCCTATAGGACTCCTTCTTCAGCTTGACGGCATCCCTCACGCCGGTGTCCACCAACGGGTTGGGGATTGCCGCCACGACAGGCACCGACCACCTTGCGGCCACAGCTCCGGTCAGCCGCCTCAACAATAGAGGCACGGAACATGGCCCATTGGACTCAATGTCCCCACCTCCCTCGGGGCGTGGTTGAAGTTCTGCGGAGGTGGGAGTTGAAGCTACTTCTGACAGGGGACTCTGCCAGCCGTTCCCAGCAGACCCTCACAACACGTTTGGGCCTACCAGGTCTGACCGGCATCTTCCCCACCATCGAAGCCAACTCACCACCAGGTGGTGATCAGTTGACAGCTCCCCCTCTCTTCACCCGAAAGTGTCCAAGACATATGGCGCAAGTCCGGCGACACGACCACAAAGTCGATCATCGACCTGAGGCCTAGGGTGTCCTGGTGCCAAGTGCACATATGAACACCCTTATGCTTGAACATGGTGTTCGTTATGGACAATCCATGACGAGCACAGAAGTCCAATAACAAAACACCGCTCGGGTTCAGATCGGGGGGGCCATTCCTCCCAATCACGCCCTTCCAGGTCTCACTGTCATTGCCCACGTGAGCATTGAAGTCTCCCAGCAAAGCGAGGGAATCCCAGAAGGTATGCCCTCTAGCAACCCTCCAGAGACTCCAAAAGGGTGGATACTCCAAACTGCTGTTGGCATATGCACAAACAACAGTCAGGACCCTTCCCCACCCGGCGGAGGGAGGCCACCCTCTCGCCCACGGGGTAAACCCCAATGCACAGGCTCCAAGTCGGGGCAATAAGTATGCCCACACCTGCTCGGCCTCTCACCGGGGCAACTCCAGAGTGGTAGAGAGTCCAGCCCCTCTCAAGGAGATTGGTTCCAGAGTCCAAGCTGTGCGAGGTGAGTCCGACTATATCTAGCGGAACCTCTCGACCTCGCGCACTAGCTCAGGCTCCTTCCCCTTCAGAGAGGTGACATTCCACGTCCCAAGAGCCAGTTTCTGTAGCCGAGGATCAGACCGCCAAGGTCCCCGCCTTCGCCACCACCCAACTCACACTGCACCCGACCTCCTTGGCCCCTCCCATAGGTGGTGAGCCCATGGGGAGGAGGACCCACGTTACCTCTTCGGGCTGTGCCCGGCCGAGCCCCATGGGTGCAGGCCCGGCCACCAGGCGCTCGCCATCGAGCCCCACCTCCAGGCCTGGCTCCAGAGGGGCCCGGTGACCAGCGTCCGGCAAGGGAAAGCGTTGTCCAAAGTTTTTGCTCTTTGGAGGTTTGTTGAACGCTCTTTGTCTCATCCCTCACCTAGGACCAGTTTGCCTTGGGTGGCCCTAGCAGGGGCATAAAGCCCCGGACAACATAGCTCCTAGGATCATTGGGACACGCAAACCCCTCCACCACGATAAGGTGACGGTTCAAGGAGGAGTCTCTGATCTACGACACTTGAATTTTAACTATATGGGTGGAGAGGAGGTTGACAAACTCTTAATCAGCTTTGGTTTTAAAGAAGCCTGCATTCTGGCAGAAACATTGTAATTTAGTTTTCATGTTTTGTCAAAGTTTTTGTTATTCCCTCATTCCTAGAATATTAAATTTATTAAAAGCATGATAAGGATGTTTATATGTGACAATGTGATTTATCACATTCTTTTTTTCCTTATTGTGTTTAGAATAAAATAGGTTTTTGCATGTTCAAGCTCAATTTTTTTCCCTTGCTAATATTTAATTTTTAAATTGTTTACTGTACTTTTATGTTTTAAATTTCAGCAAATTTGATCACTTTCCCAAAATATTTTCAGACCCATGTTATTTTCTTTCTCTTAGTTCCACTCTGCTGGCTTTTGTCATGGAGCTACTGAAGAGCTCTGTTGCTATGCAAGAGCAGGTCCTAGCTTGCAAGGGCTTTCTTGTGATTGGCTATTGCCTGGAAAAGGTAAGGGTTAGTAAGCTAGATTTAAATTAAAGTCTACTTGAAACTAAATTGAACAATGTTAGGCACTTTTAACTAATTTATTTCAGGTTACAGTTTTGTTTTCTTAGTAATCAAGTCACAAACTGAAATGTGATGTTTTAATCACAGTTTGGTTATGGTCAAGGTGATGCAATTTATTTGGGTTTACGCATGGCCTGTAGCATTGAATTTTTTAAATAATTTTGAGTTTGCAGTCTTGCAGAAATAACAAAAACAAAATGTATATTTTTTTAGTCTTCCAAGGCCCATATCACCAGGGCTGTGCTGGAGCTGTTCCTTGCTTTTGCCAGATACCTCAGCAACCTACAGAATGGTGTCCACCTGCTCAAACAGCTCTGTGATCACATTCTTTTCAATCCTGCTATCTGGATTCATGCTCCAGCTAAGGTACATCTAAATATGATTTATCTGTTTTAAATATTTTTAGGTCATATTAAGTGACAATTCTCTGAAAATGCTTTTGATCCACTTTCCTGATTTTATTATTTACTTATGGAACAGAGTAAATCAAAACACAATCCATTCAAATGAAAAGAGCAAGTGCAATACTATATTCTGAAGACAATCCATACATCTTAGCTCTCAACACTCGCCTCACTGTGTTGTTCTCCTTTTACAAAGAAAATATATTTTAGTGTTTATTTAAACTCCAGATTATTGGTAAAGAACAATACGTTTCTCCATGTAAGTGTTGATTTATTCCTTTGTATTATTTCATTTTTATCACCTGCAAAATTATTTTACCATAATAAAGCACTTCATGATTCTCTGAAGATTGTATTTAATATATCCAAAAATGTAGTCTGCCTTCTTTTTTTAATAAAGTGTCCAAGTCATAGATGTTGGTTAGTTTTTGTTAGAACTCTAATGTGAGTTGATTTTTGCAATATTTTAAAGAGTTTTGGACAAAAGATAACAACAACAACATTTATTTCTATAGCACATTTTCATACAAACAGTAGCTCAAAGTGCTTTACATAATAAAGAATAGAAAAATAAAAGACACAATAAGAAAACAAAATAAATCAACATTAATTAACATCGAATAAGAGTAAGGTTCAATGGCCAGGGGGGACAGAAAAAACAAAAAAACTCCAGACGGCTGGAGAAAAATAAAATCTGTAGGCATTCCAGACCATGAGACCGCCCAGTCCCCTCTGGGCATTCTACCTAACAAAAGATGTACCTATACAATTAAGAACCTAAACATTCATTTTTAATACTTTTCTACTCTGGGATTTTTCTGTATGGTGGCAATTTTTATTCGTGTGCTGCTTTCCAGAAATCATGGAGATAAAAAAGTAAAATCTCTTCAGCTGTGGTAATACAGTGCCATAAGATATTAAGAAGTACAGTGATTATACAATAGTTTTATTATATATACACTGCATTGTTAGTGTGTGTGATTTTTGAGAAGTGTATAAACTTAAATAATTTGGTTGTCACCCTGTTTTTGTCTTTATCAGTTTCAGTTAACTTTTGTGTGTGTTTTAGGTGCAACTACAGCTGTATACCTACTTATCTACTGAATTTATCAGCACTGTTACTATATATAATGCAATCCGCAGAGTTGGAACAGTGCTGCAAGTAATGCATACACTGAAATATTACTACTGGGTAGTAAATCCCCAAGATCGTAGTGGTGTTATTCCAAAAGGCCTGGGTAAGTAATATGTAATATCAAATAAATTTAAATATCTTTGTGCAACAAAGTGGAAGTTAAAATCAAAATATTCACAATATGGAAATAGTGATGTTTTAGAATTAATCATATACTGTCTTTGATGACAAAAATTTTTGTTCAGAATTATAGTTATGAGATTGTCATGTGTCTGTGCCTTTAGTCGTGTTGTGTAAGATTATATTCTGTTGGATTCTTGCTTAATAAAATGTTTAGATTTTTTTAAATTAAAATCTGACCAGTGACACTTAAGTATTTTCGTCTCATTCTAGCTTATTTTGTTCTTTTCTTTAAAAGATGGTCCCAGACCAAACCAGAAGGAAATACTTTCTCTGAGAGCATTCCTCTTGCTGTTTATAAAGCAGTTAATAATGAAGGTATTGTACAAATCATTGTTTGTTGGTTTAATTATTGAAATAGCTTGTAATGAACATGGTTTTGAAAAACATCAGTTTTGTTCATTTTGATAACGTTAGATTGGAAAACCATGGCATTGACCTTTCTGTAATTGTTTAAAAATATTAATTTTCTTTTTGCAGTGCTTATCATTTTAATGATATCTTCCTGAACTTGATGTAAGAGATTAGTTAATTTTCTTTGCCACTTTCACAAGTGTAAAGGAAAACTGCTTTGAATCTTATAGTTGGGTGCTAGTGTTGATTGGCAAAGTTTGCCAAAGCATTTTTTTGCCGTGAATATGCTGTGTTTGCCAGTGACTTTATTCGCTGAATATCTTCGTAGAAATTCAACAAGTGATATGTTAGGTAAACATTTTTTTCCCAAGCGTCCAATGATGCTTTGTCAGGCCAATGTGACATTACAGATCTTTCAAGATCATTGTCAACTTGGTGATGGCTCTGTCTCGAGCACTACTAAGATGTGCTTGGGGAAAAATAACAAAAACAAAGCTATTTACTTATTGCTAGTTTTTGGCCATTTGTTGTATTT
Organism: Polypterus senegalus; assembly: GCF_016835505.1. Lineage (NCBI taxonomy): Eukaryota > Metazoa > Chordata > Cladistia > Polypteriformes > Polypteridae > Polypterus > Polypterus senegalus. The sequence continues at coordinate 11,349,640 of NC_053157.1, read as the reverse complement.
AATTTGTGGCATTTTTTTCCTTCTGTGTCTTTTGTTTGTGACACAGTGGTGCACTGGTTAGCACCGTTGCCTCAGTGCACATTACATTTTTATCCAAAATATTCAGTCCAGACTTTCTGGCAGACTTTTCCCTAGCTCTCAGGGACAGTTATAATACCATTGCACCATTATAATCTACTCAAAACTAGTTCATGTCCCCTGTCCCCATTCAAAGCATTTTGTGAAGTTCTGCAAAGCTCCTGAACATTTGTGGGATTTCTCCGAACTGGAGGTAAATCTACAGCATGACTGTCATCACAAGGACAATTCATGTATGTGGTTTATTACATAAGTGTCGGAAACGACAATTGTTGAATCCCTTCTAAATCACAGTTTATCTACCCCTGACTGTGTAGAACAGTGTCTTGCTAAGCAGTAACTTGAGTGCAGTCTTGGTTCTGAACTTTTGCAACATTTAGAATATGAATGGAAGAAAGGTACTTGGCAAAGGAAAACATCTGCATACCTACCAAGTCTGTCCAGCCTGTAATCTATGTCTTAAAAAAGGAATTAATCTGTTCTCATGCAGTGTAGTGCAATGATTTTGTAGTTGCATGCTGCATTTGAAGGAGCAGTTCAGTTGTGTAACTGCTTCATTTTCAGTGGCAAAATTAATCAGAAGGGAATAAGTCTTTACCTTTCTTGTGTAAAATTTAGAGCAATTTCTTTTTGCATATGCTGCGTGATAATTTTTTTTTTGTCTGTCTATTAACCTTGAAATTACCAGTGGAATGCCAGTTTAACCTGTTATGTGTCAGCAAAGTACTATAACATTTTGTTTTTTTTCTGATTAGTAAACAGTGTTTTAACACTGGTGCCAAAGATTGGAACTGTTTTTCGTTGTTTATTTTCCTTGTGTTTACATTTTTCTTTTTTTGCAATGCTAATTTTCTTTAGGACTATGGAGTGAAAGAAGATGAGTTGCAGAGTATTCTCAGCTATTTGCTGACAATGCATGAGGTAAATTGCTTCTCATGTTAATTTCTTACGGCTTTGTTTCTTCTGTTATTTAAAGGGAAATGCTCTTTTTAACATAAAAATAGGTATATTCAGCAAACTGTTACAGCATTAGATTACCAATATTTTTCAGTAATAGTGATTCTGTAACAAATTCATTTTGTGTTTTTTAGTTTGTTGTGAAATGCATTTTCAAAAGCAAAACACAGGGTACTAAGTTCTTAAGATATGTTAGGACAGGTGTGTGGAACCTATTTACAGTATGTCTGAATGTGTCCAGTTACTCAGGATAAATGTATTTAGGTATAGACCTAATCAGAAGTTAAAGTTGAGCACTATGGAGGACTTACAAGCAGGTGGCTATATTATGCAAAATGCGTGATTTTGTATTTGGAAGAAGTCTGTTTTTAAATTGGAGTGCTCAAGAGAGTGACAGCAGGGTATGAATGTATCAGAGGCAGTACTATATATAAAAATCATTCAACAGTTCACAAGATGACCTTTTAAATAGGATCTCAAAAGCGTGTGCGACTTCATGGGAGAAGAGATGAATTGGGAGGTGAAAAGTAGTAAATAATGAACATAATACATTAAAGATGGAGGATTATGCAGCAAAAGCAACAAAGAGAAATGAGAGATGCATATTTTTAGATGTTTTTATTGTTCACTGGTCATTTTTATATTTAGTTTTTAATCTTTTATCCAACTGTGCATTTATATGTGTTGTAGATTATGAAACGTGCAAGCTTTCTGTATTATAGTTGAAGTACTGTAACTTGACATAATAAACATAAATGCAGTTATATAGTAAAGCCACCATTAAGTGTAAATTAATGTTTGACATTTGGAGAGCTGCAGCAAAAGTTGTTGGTCTTTATTTGGAATATGAGTGTGGAGATGGATGGATCTTAAGCAAAGATTAAAAAAGGCCCAGATTGTGTGTCTACTAGTTGCACCAGTTTTTTTTTTTTTTGTGAAAGTGTTATTACCAATCATAACTCTAAAGCATACAAATGTGCAGTTTTTTTTCAATCCCATGAAAGTGACACACAGAAAAGGAAAACAAGTTAGCCTAGAAAGCATATCTTCTACAGATGTGTACACTTTGAGGTTGTGGGATTGGCTGCCATAATTGTATTAAATATCCCACATCCCAAATATGAGCATGTTAGCCTAATTGGTAGCTCTGATATATCCCAGTATAAATGAGTGAGTATGCATGATTGTGGCCTGTGGCTTTTAGCTGTAGTGAGCATAAACTAGATTAAACAGGTTAGAAAAATGGATGGTTGAATTAATAGTTGTATTACAATGTTTTAGTATACTTAATACAATGCAATATATGCACATATGCACATATCTGATTGCCAGTGTAGCGAAACTGGAATAATAAACTATTAGTTGGATACTTGCTATTGGGTAATGCAAAACTTCTACATCTTGAATTTTGTAGATTTATCTTTAGAGAACAAATCAGTAGTTGGTCAATTTACTGTTTTAAACAGTGTTATTATTGTTTCACTAAATTATGTGATTCTGATATTAAATAAGAGAGTTTGTTTCCTTTCAGTAGTTTTTCGTTGTTATGTACGTGATTTATGGGTGAATGTAATGTTAAGTGTTGCATACAGGGTGAAAAAGGTATGATAATTTGGAAAGCTCTCAATTTGAAAGGTGCTTAGTGATGAATGTTGCTATGCAATGATTATCATAATAGTCATTAGTAACTGGCTATTAAGAAAATAAATCATGTAGAACATTACCAGCTGTTTTGGGCTACATTCGCAGTGCAGCTCTGTACCAATCTATCCCAGCTCCAAAACACCCAAAAACGTGTTTCACAGGTTTGATCATTTTTACAGAAATGTTAACAGCAAAAAACAACACATAAAATCAGAACTATTTAGATCGGATTTAGACCTGTTTTATACAGTATGTATTACTAAATCTGATACAGACATATGCATTTTGAACATGACTTACATCTGAATGCTTAAATCTGACTTGTCTGGAAATTCTCCACTTAGTTTTAAATTAGAATTTCCGCAACCTTCACCTATTTCTGCAAAATCAAGATGAAATAGAGTACCAACTTGGCCGGCGGATAAAAAGTAAACATTGTCACTGAAAAAAAAATAAAAATTAGGCCAACTATTTTCAGCCACTACAGTCTTCTGATAGGAAAACGTCACCTCAAGTGCATATTTTTCCTAGGAAAGTCTTCTAGGCAAATGCTTACCTAACCAATTGAACATTCTACTTAATATTCTGAAAATGTTTTCTTTAAGACTCTTTTGTATGTTGCTTTCATTAGTCTTGATTCCTGTCTTATGTCCCCAGGTTTTTTCCGAACAGATACAGCAGTGATGATTGCACTTAAAGCAATAGCTTTGTTTTTATTTTCTGTTTCTTTTCCTTTCTTATTATGAAATGACCATCCTACAATGAAAGCACTATTAAGCAGTGCAGCAGCCAGCATGCTGCTCTTGTTTATTGTGGTCTAGTGGCCACATCTGTCTATTTTATTTTTTTTAATTTACACGTGCAAAGCCTATTCAGAATAGATAATCTGTACATGCTCTTGTTGGGTTTGAGATGCATGCAAAATTAATTTAAATAGTAAAAAAAAATGTATACGAGCCAGTAATTGAAATTGATTCAATTTTAATGTGAACATAGCTTTAGACTCATAAATATACATTTAGCAGGTGAAATCTGTATTGCATGACTGCTAAACATATGTATTTTTTTTTTTTACAGATTTTTAGATTTTTAAGGATGAGTTTGAATAGCCATCATTTTATGGTTTATGACAGTTACTTAGTGTTATATATTAGCTGTTTGGCACAAAGAGTAAACTCTTTTTTGCTTTTATAAATAACTTATATTTTTGAAACCACATAGTGTAATTTCAGGAACCCATGGAATATGAGAGCTCAGTTTTTGGTAGTGTTATGTGCTTTGAATTTTTTTGCCACTAGGTGGTAGCCTAGGTAAGTGCTATCGTGTATAGAAATCTCCCTCCACCCTAGTACCATTGTATTTAATTTTCTTTAAGAAAACCAGTTGCTTTTTTGATTTTTTTTTCTTTGTATAGGAAACAAGCTATTTTTGTTGTTTAATGTTATCTTTTAGACCTTAAAAAAATATTCATCATGTTGTGAAAATACTTGATGGTATTAGAAAACTTTAAATTAGAAATAAAAATTGTGATTTAAGTAATGAAAACATTTTTATACTATGGCTTCAATGGCCTCTGCTTTTTGTTTAAGTATATAATATGCTAGGTTTTCAGAAAACCTTAACTTTTTGTTAACTTGCAAATTCATGACAAGTAATTAGAGTAGAAATGTACTTTAAAACTGAAATGAAGTGTTAACTGTTTATGGTGTGAAAACTTCAGTTTAATAATTTTTCTTCATGTCTTGTTCAGTGGTGTCTTATAAGTTGTGCATTTTTGATTAAAAATGTGGCAATTTAAAGTTGTTTTTTCAATCCTTAGAATACATTGAAAAACATACTGCAAATCAATTATTCTAAGAAAGGGTACATTTCTGTCTTGTTGGTTGATTCATACCATCATATCTGTAATCTTCCTCAACAGTGCTACCATATTTTGTATGCAAAAACAAATCTGTTTAATCACTTAAACTGGGTTCAATATATACAGTGAGGAAGCTGGAGCTTTTTTCTTTTTTTTGTTGGACCAAAATACTGGTGTGTCATCTAATATATATGTATGTGTATATATATATATATATATATATATATATATGAATGTATGTATATATATATGTATATATGTGTATATATATATATGTATATATATGTGTATATATATATATATATATGTGTATATATATATATATATATATATGTGTATATATATATATATATATATATATATATATATATGTATATATATGTGTATATATATATGTATATATATGTGTATATATATTTAGTAAAATATATATGTTTATATATATATGTTTTATATTTTTGCCTAAAACTTATTGATGTAATCAGACAACGCTTTTAAAAAATTAAGAAAAAAAACCCCATAATAATGAAGGCCAGAGTTGCATAAGTAAGTGAATATTTGTATATATAAATAAATAAATAAATGTATCAGCACTGTTATAGGTTTGAACTTTATATATGATTATAAATATATCTAGTGTATATATGTTTAAAAGAATCCTATATATATATGTATTTTTTATATGTTGTGAATATATATATGTTTATATGTTTTGATGCAGAATATATATAACAGAATATGGTGACCAATTTCTGTGTATGGAAAATATTTAAAGATTAGTCCATGGAAAAGGAAAAAAATATGTTACTTGTATAGTCCACATGACCATTGTATCTGTATGCTCAAAACATGTATATACGCTTACTTCTGGAAAAATCAGTACAGATATAAACAGGAAACCTGTTCCTGTAATACTGTGGTTTTGATAGTTAGAAGTCGCACAAGGTTTGTTTTCTTTTTCCTTGAATGTTGTTAACCTCATTTGGTGTTGTACAGCATTGGTTTTATTATATCATAAACTTTTCTCTGTCTGTTCTGATTGAAACATGTGGCTAAAATTAAGTAACATTTAAAAATTGCCATTTTGGATGGGTGTATATATATGTGTGTATATATGATGTTGTGAATATATCCGAGTTTTATATGTAAGTGTGTATTGTGTAATTGTATATTGTAATAAAAGCATTTTTAATGAAGTACTTTTTTTCAACATTTGGTTATCTTATTTTTAGTATGAAGTTTTATCTTCATTTACCAATAAAACACTTTTTTTAAAGGGATGTATGCCTTAGTTCTCTTTGTTTTTTAGGATGACAATTTAATCGATGTGCTTCAGCTGTTAGTGGCACTGATGTCGGAACAACCAAGCACTATGATCCCTGCCTTTGATCAACGCAATGGAATCCGGTAAAGACTCTAGTCGTCTTTAAAAATGATGAATTTGCTGTAAAAATGTTTGTCAGATTATCAATCCAAATATAGAAGTAAATAAAAGCTATAAATATAAGATGTGTTCAGAGATCCACCCGTCTGTTCTTCCATTTCTAAACTGGCTTGATCTAAGAACCCTTAAACATACAGGCAATGTATAGACACAAGTATGTTTCCAAGTGAGTGATTTACAGAGATCACTGTTTTTCTGAACATAGTTTTAATTTCTATGAATTAACTGTGGCATGCTGAGATCCTGCCTATGTTTTACAGAACCCCACGGTTTTAACCCGTAAGAGGGTTAACAGGTTTGATGTGCTCATATATTCTTTTGTGGCTTAAGATACTTACACCTGCGTTTTGAACTAATTGCAGCCGATTAACTTTGTTCATTGGTTGTCCTATTAAGAATGCATTTCAGTAAACTAGAACTCTTAAAAGATTAACTCAGCCATAAAGTGTTAATTAACTGAATAATTTGCTGCTTACAGATGGGAAGAATCCCCTCATTCATTATAAACTTTACATAATGTTAAGAAGTCCATTATATACAAACAGAAGGGACTCATGAATCAATCTTTTTTCCCTTTTAAATTAATTTGAGAATTTGTTGTGGGTGAAGTTGGAGTATTCAGATGTCCAATTTTCAGTTTGTTGACTTATTTTCTAGTTTTTGTCTGTGTGAATATCTATATTAATACAGACATTTGGGGATCTGCTTCTTTTCAGGTTAAGAAAATATTACACTTATTTGTAGATACTTTTATTTTGGTAAAATATTAGCATGCTGAGTTCTTTAGTGAATTTGGTCAGCCTGACCATAGTACACAAGTGCGTCAGGCCTGGAAATCTGTTTCCCTCTGCTGGAAAGTAGACATTTTTCATTTAGTACAGCGGGCAAAATTTGCTGGGGTTCTGTGAGATATTTAAAACAACCCAACTCTAGCATAAACGTGATTCTTGATAACTGTGGGAAGTTGTTATACTTAATATTTTTGCTTTGATGCTGTTAGCAGATTTAAATAATACTACCCCCTTAACACTTTAAAAAGACAGTATAGAAAATGGAGGGATGAGCTATTTTCTTTAACAAGAATACCATATACTAAATTTGCATCAACGGCTTACAACTAAATGGATACATTAAAAAGAATTATTTTTAATCATACAAAAATCCTCCTTGAGTGAAAGCAAAATATTTTGTTAACACAAATGTTTCCTTAAAAAGGTGCCCTTTGTCCTGAATATGATACACGTAACATATAATATTTATATTTATTATAATTAAATTTCACTGTTTAAATACTAGACGTGAAACAGGTTGAAAAATTCACTTTTATGTGAATATCATTTGTTGATGTACAGTACTTTAATTGTCCCAAGAGGGGAATTTATGTATAGATTTAAAACAGAAATTTACTTTGGGTTTAGATGTTTTTCTGGTAATGTAATTTATATTTTTTGCATATTTCCACAATTTTTTTTTTAAATAATATCTTTTTATTTCCTAGTGTTGTGTATAAGTTACTTGCTTCAAAAAGTGAGAGCATTCGAGTACAAGCATTGAAAGTGTTGGGTTACTTTCTGAAGCACTTGGGGCCCAAGTAAGTAGCTGGTTTCAGGTTAATTATTTTTGAATTTTTTTTAGAAGTGGGATGAAAAGTAACAGTTATGAATATATATGTTTAGCATTGCATAAAATTAACATAGTGTATGTGCTGCTTAAAAAAAGTTAAAAAAATTTTCATAGTGATCTATTTTTGTTTTTTCTGTCCTCTTCACCAAATGTCTTATTGCTCCTAGCAACATTATAAAGAGAAGCTTTTAGTAGTGTTTGCACTAGAGTCTGCAATAGTGTTTTTGATTTCAGTAGTTGTTTTTTATTTAGAAAATGCTTTGTCTATAATGTAATAAAATCTACTTTATAAAACCAGCTTAGAAGCTGTGTATACTGTGCAGTGGTACAGTAAATGTGAGTTAACATATTAAATATAATTATGATTACAAGACTATTGATGCCTTTATTATGCTATTAATTTTTTATTTAATGTATTTTTTCTTTTCAGAAGAAAAGCAGAAGTTATGCTTGGTCATGGGTTGTTTTCATTGTTGTCTGAACGGCTCATGCTGCAGACCAACATTATCTCAATGACTACATATAATGTGCTCTTTGAGGTATGTTAATGATGTTTTATACGAGAGTCTCAAAATTCATTCACTTTTGGAAATATATTTCTCTTCACTATTTGCGAGTATTACAATGCAAGTACTGTATTATTTTTTGCTAATTAAAACATAGAATATTCTGCTGATCAGACCCAAAGCTTTAAAACAAAGAGAAAACATTCAATTATTTCCTCCCACATCCTAATGTATGTCTCTGTTTTTGTATGATTATCAAAATGCATATTTTCCATAGCAGATATTGTCAGTAATAAACCTAATCTGTGCTCATCCATATTCATTTTTTTCAGTTTAGCAATTATTGTTTTTATTTGTGACTTTTATCTTTCTTGTTTTGTACTATAGATTATTTTTGCCCTTCAAGCAGAATAAGAAATGTCCTTGTGGGACTTTGGTTTCTTTACAAGTTGTATGGAACTGTTTCAGATAATAATGATGTAGAGAGCACCTTTTTGTCAATTGAGTATCTGTTTTGGTTGCAGTGTTAGTTATCCAAACCAGTCCAGCTCCCTAACTACATTTTCATTGTTTATTTATCATGCTTTCCTTATAGTATATAAAGGAAGCTAGCAAAAATTCTGTAAAGATCCAAATGAGATGAAGGTAAAACATAACGTAAATACTATTTTGCAGTTTTACCACAAATTATAAACACCACTTGATTCATACTTTTTCAGTCTTTTATGAAAGACAGTATTATAAGTGCATCATATTATAAGATGAATTGATTTAGCAGTTTGATTGAAACATTAAAAGTTGAAAATTCTATTACTTGCCAATGGTTTGTTTAGCATGACATAACTCATGTTTTTTAAATTTCCACCATTGTTAAATGTGACTTTTTTTCTAACATTGTTAATTGCAAAGCTAATATATTAGCCTTAGTCGTCATCATATTAAGCTTAGTTGCCATTTCACATTGTACAGAATATTTGTTTTTTAAAATTCCCTTTTGTGACAAAAACACTTGCCGTTTATAAACTGGCTGGTAGTGTGTGTGTTCACACAACAATAGACCGTCACCCCATCCAGGGATTGTTCCTGCTTTGTATCTGATGCTTGCTGGGATAACCTCCAACTTTCCTGTCACCCTGGTCAGGATAAGCAGGCTTTGAACCTAGTTGTTCTTTTTTTGTTGTTGTCTATTTTAGATTCTTACTGAGCAGATTTGCACTCAGGTTATACATAAACAACATCCTGATCCTGACTCTTCAGTAAAGATTCAAAATCCACGTAAGTTAAATTAGTATACTTCATTTTAATCCTAATCTTTGTTAAAATACATAAATATTGCATACAGGCAGGCTTTTTAAAATGTATTGACTTTTCATTAATTAATCTAATCACTTAATGTATTGACAAAGACATTTGAAATTACAAATCAATCTTTTATGTTTGTAAATTTTTTTTTACTCCCAATTTTGTTGTGTTGAGACATGAAAGTAAATATTAATAGCAAAAGAGCACCCATGTAGTAACCCTGACACCACATCTCCCCATTATGCAGTACCTACAAGTATCTCCTTATCCATTCGTTTACTTAAATTGTGCATATGACCTTTACTCCGAATAGTGTCTCATGGACATAGAGCTTCATTGATTTTTTTATTTTTATAATTATTGTTGTTTACTTCCGCAGTGAAAAAAAAAATCTAGAAAATTATACTAGTAAGCAACTACTGTAATATCTTCCTGTTGTCTATGAATTCTAAGTCATTCCAGGACATTGTAGAGTAGAATGTTGGTCTCTTGCCCAAAATTTAAAGTTAAGCAAAAATTGGCTTCTCAAGCCTAACATTGATCTAATTATTCTAGAAAAATCGGCTGAGGAACAGATAGATCTATAATACTTATTTGCCCCCAAGAACTTCATGGAGCTCAGGAAAGATAGATATAGTAACTATGTAAAAAAAACTGGATTCAGAGGAGAAAATATTGTTTTTTGGAAATCTCATCATAATTTTCAATTAAAAGAGATTCCAAAACTCTTTGACAATTATGGGGTCATATTATAGTATAGCGTTATACAGTTGCATATATAGTCATTCTGCTGAATCTTATTGTTTGTTAAAAATGAAATGTATTTTATGCAAGTTTCTTTCAAACTGTCTTTATCTCTTGGAAAATTTTTATGGTAACTTTACCACCATTTTCTTTTAAATATGACTTTTATACGTTTCTTAAACTTTTTGTGTTGTGATTTTTACAGTTCTGTTTATATACATTGTCGCAGTAGGGGGCAGTAATGCTCCCTTGAACCCTCAGGTACCATGCCAAAACACTAGGTAAAAGTGCAATAATTCTTTTACTATAATAATAATGTGCACTAAGCACCCTCCACTCCTCACTACTCATAAACAATACCAATAATAATAACAATAAACGATCCTCCACTCCCAGACGCGTTGCCCATCTACCACCCAGCTCAGCTCATTGTCTGGGAGTTCCCATGGTCCTTTTATACTCCCTGACCCAGAGGTGTTTCTGCCCAACAGTCCACAAGTCCTTATTCCTTCCGGGTCAGGGTAAATAGTCCTTTTCTTCAACCCGGGAGCACGTCGTTTCTTCGTGTCACGTGACCGTGACGTACTCCCGGGTCATAGGGCACATAAGAGCCCACGAGCCCCCCTACAGCGACACCTGGTGGCCCCCAAGGTATCCAGCAGGGCTGTGTACAAACACTACGTAGTCCATGATGCCCTGCTGGAACGCGGGGCATGTTCATGCTGTCGGGAGAGCTCCTCCTGGCGGCCTGGGGGTGAGGGCTGGAGTAAAATGCCGGCAATCCACCACAACATTTATTTTAGGCTTACAGCCAAAAGAATAAATGAAGTTTAATATAAACCGTTTCACTCTATGCCATAAATAATATATTCATTGTTTTCTTTCATAAATAAAAGTTGAGCATTCAATTCACTTTATTTTTGTATAGTGCTCTTCCCTGAGTGCAGTCACAGAGCTCTGTAACCAGAATACAAAATTAGCTCACATTGACACAGATTTGTTTAAACACGGGGGGGAGAACAATATACAGTAGTTTTTAGTGATTAATGTAAATGAAAACCGTCAATATCTGTCCATTAATTAATTGTTGATCTATGGCCAGCTGACAACATAGCAGAGTAAAGTGGCAAACAAAATAAATAATGAAACGCTGGTTACCAGTTGTGTGTATGCGTGTGTGTTTTTTTTTTTATTTTTCTTTAATTTATGGCAGATTAACAGGTTATACAATTTCCACTGCAGAAGTACTATAATGTAAGCAAACTATGCTTTGTGTTAGATAATTTCTAAAACCTGATATTTTTTTGTTTGTATATTACCAGAAAATGTTAGCCATGCATGTCATTTGTGCCTCAATTCAAGTTTAATTTTGGACATTATTCATATCTCTTCTACATTGAATTAGTATGCTGTAATTTCATTCATACTTCAACGTCCATAGACCTGTGATTGCTGACTTGAGTGATATCAGATTAAATTAAGAAAAGAAAGGAAATAGCATTTTCCTCTAAATTACTTTAAAAATGTTATACCAAATACATAGTGGAAAAAAGGCCTCAGTACACACAAAGGTAATTTACTGCAGGCAGGGTTCAGTGACTCATAATTTGAAGGGCCAAGAAAGAGAAAGCACAGGGAAGTTAACTTGAATACACCAGTTACTTCTGCTTTGAGTTTTAAACTTTCTTGCTTTTCAATGAAACATGAGTCTCTTAGTCACATAAATGAACACTGACATTGTCAAAATAAATGGTTTGAACAGATTCTTTTTGGTGGTTCATAGCAAAATATTTATGATTGAAAAACATAGCTGATTACAAAAATAAAACACTTTTGAAAAACAACTTAAAGGTAGGAATTTATGTTTTGAAGTTTTAATTTCACGTTACGTTTATTAAAAGAAGACTTTTATCCTTAGCTCTAATTTGTGTTGTTGCCTGTATACATGTTATTTATTATGCAATTTGTATGTAAGGTTTAAACTTGATAAAGTGCTCTGTAGTCAGTGAAAAATGCTGTAAAAAATAAATTGGTCTACACCATAGAATCTTATTAGAATCTTAGAGTTACTATATTATAGAGTTACTATAATTTAAAATGAGAAATTAGAATAATTATTATTAATTTCATATTTCATTTTAATTTTTGTCCCTCATTTTGCTGAAGAAAATTTTGCTTTTCCTCACCACGTAGAAACAGCTGTTTTATGATTTTTTTGACTCTGTCTTATTTTTTGAGTTTTAATAATTTTTTTGGACTGTTGCTTTTTGTGAAAGCTGAAGTTAGCACTATGCTTCTTTTTATTGCTGGGTATTTTTCATCTTTCACATGCTCTTATCTTCCCTCAATTTCACTTCGAGCAGAAGTTTTGAAGGTCATTGCAGCACTTCTGAAGAATTCTCCACAAGGGCCAGAGAGTATGGAGGTTCGACGAGTCTTTTTGTCAGACATGATCAAGCTTTTCAACAACAGTCGCGACAATCGAAGGTAAAGATTCTGTGCTTGACTTATGTACTTGCTTTAGCTTTCTAGATGTTTAACTTTTGGTATTCAAATATTATTTTGAAGGTTAGTAATCTTCCTGAAATGTAAATATTAGAAATAAAATATGTAAACATTTTCCAGAAAATGCCACATTGGCTATTATTATTCATACAAATGTTAGTTTGGATAAGCATCTGCAATAAAATGTTATGTTGTGTTTATAATTTATAGTTAATTAGTATAAATCTCACACAATTTATAATTATTACTGAAAATGACTAGCTGACTTTACAACACTGTAGAATGTGGAGGATTTTTAGAGTAGTGCTGATGTGCTTTCTCCTTGTTTTGTTTCAAATTGTAAATGTGTTGGGCAGGAGTTTGTTGCAGTGCTCAGTATGGCAAGAATGGATGCTGTCTCTTAGCTTCATTAACCCCAAGAACTCAGAGGAGCAAAAGATAACAGAAATGGTGTATGCAATCTTCCGAATTCTGTTATACCATGCAGTCAAGTATGAGTGGGGAGGCTGGCGTGTCTGGGTGGATACACTTTCAATCACTCACTCCAAGGTAAGGAAATATGAAGAAGGTTAAAAAATGAATAGCTGTATTTATCTTACATTGTACTTTGTTGCATATGAGTATTTTAAATGTTAGGTGGCTACGGCAGCATACTGTAGAGAGAAGAATCTGATAATGTATTTTTGTTTTGCTACAAAAAAAATCAAGTTTGTTATAAATATTCTGTTTTATATATATATATATACATTTTTTTTCCAATCTCTGAAAAACCATTAAGCTATATTTGTATATTTATATTAGGTTTAATTTTGGGGTATATATAATACTGTGCCTAAAATGTCCTTGAAATCAATAGTCGTAATGCAGGCTTTAAACCACAAGGGGTTGCCCCTGTACTTCTGCCTGCATGAAACCAGCATGCATCTGTGAGTAGATACCTCATTCCATTTGAAGTAATAAGAGCAGAAATCATCAGTCAGCCTGTTTATTTCAAATGATTTAATAAAATAACATCCAGAAATTTTGTTGTACTGTTGTACTTTCTTTTAAAATATTGATTGATCTAAGAGTTTGCCATTTGCAGAAATTAACTAATTTTCAGTGTGATTTCCTCACCTGCTTTGGTTTTTAAATAGAATACCAGAAACTTAGCGAAAATATTTTTTTCTGTGTATGTGTATATACATATGTATACATTTATTCATAGGTATATGTTTATACATACGTGTGTATATGTGTTTGCATGCGTGTGTATATGTTTAGACATACGATTGTATGTAAGTGTATATTTGTGCACACACACACACACAAAGTCAGTAAGCTCAATTTAAACTGCCAGATTCACGTGATCTCCTATGTTTTATCTAAAAGTAACACTCCTATGTACACAAAATTTGTTTAAAAATGCACATTTCACAAAAAAAAGTGTTGGGGGAAATTGCTGAATTGGTTAAGAAGTTATTAAAGACAAAATATGTAAGATAAACAGGGAGTCTTTGTACAGTATATCAGAAGAGGAAGATGAAAGTAGTGACCAGAACCTCATCCTGAGCTGCTTTCTTCATGACGGAAGCAAACTTTTTATTGCTAGGTTTTTGATTTGTTTTTAAATATATATGTTACTACTGCTAACTGATTAGAAACAAACATGGAGAAATTTGTTGGTCATCTTGCATCTAATTGGAAAAAATGCTGTATGCCTTCTGAAAAGTGATTAAATGAAAAGCAGTTATCATATGTATACCTGCATGCCTTCGATATATCATCGGGTAAAGCAAAGCAAGTATAAAGTATTGCTTTTTCTACAAAGATATTCTAAAATGGCCTGGACACAATTGTTGGTACCCCTAGAAAAGATCCTAAATAATTGGGTTAGGACAATTTTTCAAACTAGCTGTTTTCTTTAATTAGTATCACTTATGTCTCCAATTGTGCCGTCAGTCATTCACCCAATTTAAATGGAGAAAAACAGTCACTCTGCTGTTTGGTATCACCGTGAGTTCCACACTGATCATGCACCAGAAAAAGCGAAGGACAGAGTTGTCTGAGGAGATCAGAAAGAAAACTATAGACAAGCATGTTAAAGGCAAAGGCTACAAGACCATGTCCAAGCAGCTTGATATTCCTGTTTCAACAGTTGCAAATATTATCAAGAGGTTTAAGGTTAATGGGACTATAGCAAACCTCCCTGGATGCGGCTGCAAGAGGAGAATCGACCCCAGTATGTGTAGAATGTTGTTGAGAATGGTAGACAAAAAGCCAAGGACAACTTACAAAGAAATGCAAGCTGAACTCCAAGATCCATCAGTGTCTGATCACACCATCCGTTGCTTTTGAGTGACAGTGAGCTCAATGGAAGACCACCCAGGAGGACTCCACATTAAAAAAGCCAGACTGGAATTTGCTACAATATGTATTGAGAAGCCACAATGCTTCTGAGAGAATGTCCTTTGGACAGATGTGACTTGCCAAAAAGGTTTGTCTCATCAGTTTTATGTCCACAGACGTAAAAATTAACCTTTCAAAGAAAAGAACACCAGACCTACTGTGAAACAAAGAGGAGACTTGCTTATGTTTTGAGGCAGAACACCTATGTCGGACACAGGGTGCCTTGAGTCTATGCAGGGAACTATGAACTCTTATGACTAGCAAGACATTTTGGAGGAAAATGTACTGCCCAATGTCAGGAAGCTCGGTCTCAGTTGCACGTCATGGATCCTCCAAACTGATAGTGAGCTAAAACACACAGCTAAAAGCACCCAAGAATGGCTAAGAACAAATTATTGGACTATTTTGAAGTGGTGGTCTATGTAGAATTCTATGAAACATACAGTCTGGAGAATGCCCTCTTCAAATGTGACACAGCTGGACCAGTTTACTCCGTACAAGTGGGCCAATAGACATGTGGGCAGGTGCAGAAATCTCATTGAGAGCCCCAGGATACACTTGTGTGCAGTGACTACACTGTAAAGGTTGTACACCAAAAAAATTGGTTTAAGGGTTCCATCAGTTTTGTCCATGCCATTTTCATTTGTGCTCTTATTTGACATATTCTGTTGAATCAAAACTCTCAAGCAATAATGTGTTTTTTTTTTTTTTGTTTACTACAGAATAAAAAATCATAGGTGCCAATTGTCAGTTTCAAGTAAATTCGGAGAAAATTGTAGGTAGTTGTTTTTTTGTGGATGAATTCCCACAAATTTGTCACCATCTGTTTAAAAATATATATGAATAAAAAAATATGCTAAATGAGATTATTTTTAGGTGAAGTACTTTATTTTTTGACTCCATAATGCTTACATTAATCAGTTTCATTAAATAATTTCATTTAAGAGTAGGCACAGTTTATGGACCCAACTGTGTACCTACAGAGACTTTATTTGTTAAACAGACTCTCAGTAGTCTCAGAAGCCAAAGGCAGTGGCACTCAGAGTTGCTTCCATTCAGCTTCTTTGCACCAGAACTGGGGAGAGTTGGATAAGCTCTGGAAATCTTAAAAGAAAAATGAAGTATTTTCAAACTTTGTTATAGAAGCATAAGCAGGACTGTAGAAGTGTGAGGTTTCTCTCAGAACAACATAATTGGCATGTAATGCTATGTATTTCTTGTCTGAGAGACTGTCATTTGCATTGTAATACAGTTGTGCACAGTAATGTATATTACTCCATACTTAAAACAAAACAGATAAACTCGAGTCACTCCCTCGTAACAGAAAGCTTGCATTTGGCGAAATTTCAGCAGTATTGTAATTTCTCTAGAGTCATCTGTATTACTGAAACCAGAGTTTTTGAAGAAAAGGAAAAAGATGAGATGAGCAGTTCAAGTAAGATTAACAGATTTCTTTTTTAGATTGTGAGGTTTCTTTTCACCTGAATTAATTGTAAGCTTTGAAGAGAAACCCTACAGACATCTTGACATAATTACATTTTAAACATGGTGGAAGAGAGCTTTTGCACATATGCCTTTTTAGATTTTTAAGTATTCTCTTTGCTTTTTATTTTTTAAAGAAGAATTGTGCTGACTGAATGAAATATGATTATCAAAAAGCTTAGTTATCTAGTTTCAAATTAATTTATAATTTTCACTTGGAACTACATGATGATGTGCCATTTATTGTATTTAGATATTCAAGGTATACTTGTGAAAAAGTTGCAGTTTGCTCTCTTTTATAATCTTAGTCTTTTTGTAATCTATTATAAACATTTTGATCATTGCGTTGTTAGTTTTATTTGTATTTGTTGCCTGTTTTGTTTAGTTAGTATAATTTTTTTTTATTGTTGGGATATAATTCATTAAAATTATCACGCTGAATTTGTTTTGCAAGGAGTATTGCCTTTTCTGGTCCTTATGACTTAGCAAAGCAAATGAACAAAACTAGTGTTTGGGTAAGTGCAATGAAATTGATCACACTTTCCAGCTACAGACAGGTTGTAATTGCTTTTTTCCTATAATTGTACAAGATTAATGCTGTTTCTCCCATGGCTGTTTACACTACCCCAGCACTAATCTAAAAACACTGTTCTCTGACAAAGAACGAGAGTTGCAGAATTCGATAGGCACTGTAGTGCTACACATCAAGATACATGCATCTGCTATAAAAAAGCTGAAGAAACTCAATTGCAATTTTATTGTCCAGTTTGATAGATTTCCTGCCACCTATGTAGTAGCAAAGCTGTTTATCACTGTAATTCACTCCTCCCACAGCTGCACCACACTACAACGATACCAAAGACTAGCTTTCTGTTTTTCTTTATTACTAAGAAACTTTACTATTATTTCCAGACATTTCATTAAAAAGAAATGAAAACTCTCATTTTAAAGTAATTATATCTATAAAAATCCATGTTCAAAGCATTGTAGGTCTGAATTTGGTGTTAGTGTTTTGTGTAGAGTTTCAGTCGAATTTTCCTGTACTCATTTTAGTATGGTGTGTTTTCTGTAAATTAACACCTTGTCATAGTTTTTGTTCAAATAATATTTGGTTGTTTTAAAATATATATGTGTGTGTGTGTGTTTTGACTGATTTTGAATGCACATATTACTGTCTCCCATACTTGAATTGGCTAAACAAATTTATTAATAGTTAAATATTTTTGAAAATATTAAGTTCAAAACAGTATTTGATTTTTTTTTTTATTAGAGACTTAAAGCAAAGCATCACAACGTATTTGTTTTAACTACGTTTGTGATTTTAGATCTGCTATTTTTAATGACAATTGTAGAAATATCTTAAATTTTAAAGGAATGCTGTTTAATTTCACAATCGCATGTTGTAATTTATTTTTTATTTTCACATTGGAAAAAAATTTTAAAAAGCAGTTTGTTCTCTTTGTTTATCTGATTTAAGTTAAAATAATTATTTTAAGTTATATTGTTAATATTACATAGCTTTTTTTAGTTGGCTTGACATCATTCAATTAGATGTCACATTAAAACAATTAAATCAAGTTGAAACAAACAGTTGTACTAAGCTGACCTAACTTAAACAAGATTTATGTTTGTGACTATCCTACAGTATATTTGCATAAAGATCTGTCCCTTTTGTTGCATTGCGGTCCAGTGTTACCCTCACATTTATACAGGTTGACAGAAAATTAAAGACATCTAGTAAATTATTTTTTTCCCCCCAAATGTGATGGGTTTTGTGTGGTGGTTGGTAACTGATTTATGATATTTTCTTTGATACATGGAAAATTTTTTCCCACTCTGCATCAGAAAAACATCTTTATGACAGAAAGTGCAATCACCCAAAGTAAATTACTCTTTATTTTTTTATTCTTGACTATGTATGTTGATATAGTGTAAGTGGTTATTTGAATTCCAAGTTCATCTAATATACCTGCTTATGCAAACCTGATTATATTTTCATGAACTGTAAAGAGGCAGTTTATAAAAATGAATGAAGGAATCAAGTATAATTGACAAACTAAATAGGTTATAGCTAAATTAACTTAGTGATGTGCATTTTTTAAAAAAAGGTTACAAAATAATTAACGTTTTAGAGATATGAGTCATATAGGTGTAACATTATATGATTTAACAGAATAAGAAAAAATCCATTTTATGTATAAATATTGTTTCAGCTTTTGATTAAGTATATTACACATCATGTTTGATTAAAGCAATTTATGTTCAACCGATATGCAGATATATTTTTTAAATTTTAATACAACATGCCTTTTTCAGTGCAGCATAAATATTTTTTCGAGCAGAAATATTTGCAGAATACACTAGTCTGGTACTTGCTCAGTTTTCTAATTATTTCAAAATTGTTTATTTTAAAATTACACATAGTGTATCTGTGAAGCAGTCTACTACTTGAACTGAGAATATTTACTTCTATTAACATTTATGAAATAATATAAACTAGGCCAGGGAAAGTTAACACATTCATTTTTGTGATTTAATGTGACCTGTTTGTGTTAAAAAATATTGTTGCATCCCAGGCCGGCAATGAGGCAAATGCCTCAGAGACAGTGCTTTGGTCAGGATGGCATTTTCATGATTTTTTTTTTTTTTTTAACATTACAAAACATAATACAAAGTACCATATTTATATATTACCTTTAAAAAATGCTATGAAATAAATTAAAGATTTAACATTTCGTGTTACAAGGTTCACAACAATATGCCACATACATAGAAGTGGTGTTCATTTTTCTTGATTTATACATACTGACATAGTTGCAGGGGAGTGGTAGGAAAGGGGGTGTAGTGGAGTGTGCTTAATGCAGACCTGGTGCCATGCTATAGAAAAGTTGAGAAGGTAAAAATTACACAGCGAAACAAGCAGCTCAGAGATTGAGGTTCACAGACACGTCACTTAGTGAGCACTTTGGACGTATTTTCCATGTGCTTCATCCCTTTGCCTGCTCAAAAAGGCAGTCCTCATTCTGCCTCACTCCACTGACCAAGGGTCAGAGACAACTAGAAATGCCCACTGTCTCTCAGCTCTGTGAGAGTCTCTGGCAGATCTGTACCCAGGCCGATGGACCCCAGACACATCTCCTGGCTTTTAAAGTGCTCTCCAAGTGTTGTGTCTGCAAAATGGCAATTGGTGAGCTGCATTTATGTCTGCTTCTCTCATGTCAGAACCCAGGGACACCACACTGTTATTTGCATGGCATACCAGTTGAAATACACTTGTGTAGTTTACAATTTTCAAGTCATTGATGGTAATGAACAATTGAGATAGTATTTGTGGAGTTTTAACTCAAGTTTTAATGTATGCCCATTTAAGAGATGTCTGTTCTTTCAATTAAATCAGTCTTCAGCAGAGTATTCAAAGTCAACAGTTGTTTCGATCGTTTAATTTTAATTTGACATGTCTGTGTCTCATATGCTATGCCAGTTTGATAATAAATACATTGGCCTTGATTTCCTCTTGCATTCTTAATAATAATAATAATAATAATAATAATACATTTTATTTATTTAGCACCTTTTTTCATCTTACCTTTTAGGAAAGCATTCAAATTCAGGTACTTGCTAGAGTAGAATTTTGTTAAGTTTTCGTTTAAAGTAATTGTTTAAATTTAAACATGCCATTCATTTTTTTAATTTCTTTGTTTTGATTCTGCATTAAATTTGTGATTCAGTGTGTGTTTACTTTATTTATTAATTGTATAATCTCATTTTAATGTTAGTTGTGATTAATTGTATACAATTTTGCGATTAATTTTTTTTTAATTGATTCCCAGCCCTAAAACCCAACTCGGCAGAAAAACCTCCTACATTAATTATACATTTTTTTTTATTCTATTTTTTACTGTGTATTTTTCTTTTATTAATTTTATTTCAAAAAGGTAACATTGTAAACAAAGAAACAGGGTGTATACAACAAATTACTTTGAAATCAAGGCAGCAAGGAATAAAAAAACAAAAACAGGAACTCAAATCCCACCCAAGAGAAAGAGAGGAGAGTTAAGAGCAGGGATAACAGAGAAACAAAATACCATCTTTTTCACCCTATATGAATACTTCATTGATTTCTTTTTTCTTAATTAAAAATTCTTTGGACAGATCATCTGAGTGAGCTTTCCACATCAGGATGTGGGCAGATGATCCCATTCATCCTAGCAGATCTCTTCAAGCTCCATTATTATTGGAATGGCTGCATCAGTAAACTGCCCTCTTCAGGTCTCCCCATCATTGTTTTGTGGGGTTTGTCTGGGTTTTGGATTGACCACTTAAGGGCAGTCAGCTATCCCAAAATCATTCAAGTTTTTTCTTGGCTATATCGTTGTGCTGAAAGGTATACCATCACACCAGTCTTGAGGCCAAATGCACTCTGGAGCAGATTTTCCTCATGCTTTTTTCTGTTTTTGTCTGAATTCATCATTCTCCTACTTCTGACCAGTCTCTCTGGCCCTGCCGCTGAGAAGCTTCCACATAGCATGGTGCTGCTATCACTGTAACTTGAATGAAAATATCGCTGAAGTCGCACACATGATTTTTGAGTAAATGTCATAAATACACAATTGATTAAATCAGCATGATACCACTTTGCGGATTGATTAGTTAGGTTGTAGGCATACAAAACATAATGGCATAGTAGTGTAAATACACCCTATTCTCGTGCCATTGTCTAATTCTGTATTTTTTTAATCCCCCTTGTATATGCACACTGCCAAAAAGTCAAAAGTGTGGACATGGCCCTGTTCATGTTTTGGATAGAAATTGGTACCCTTTTTTACCAAGATATAATTAAATTGATTTAAAAATACAGCCAATACATTATTAGTATTGCACATTATTGCTTGACATGACAGATTTTTTTTAATTTATTGTTCACATACATTGCAAAGAACAGTTTTCAGCCATTCTTTCAGTGTCCTAATTATAAGTTCTTCTAGCTTATCCTTAAGACCTTTACAGTTGCACTGGCACTGCTGACAACCTGTTCTTCTGAAGTTCACTTGGATTTCACTTGCTTGCATTCCAAAAGCACAGTTCTGGGTTAAAGAATTACCTAAATGAAATGGCAATAATACACACAACATACACACACACACACACACACACACACACACACACACACACACTGTGTACTTATATATGTATACAGCTTGCATATATATAGTATTTATATTTTAATCTTTTTGGAAGATATCACAAACGAAGATATTTCTTCAAATATGTTTGAGTTTTATATAAATATACACTTTGGTTGTTAAAACAAGTGATTATTTGCTAAGTTGCTGAGTCTCAGAATTTGATTTCTTTTAATAGCTCAGTATAGATGCACTTTCTGTTGTGCTACTTGCTGTTTAATCAAATAACAGGCCAGAGCCTCTAGATTTCTTCAGATATAACTAATTCAAGATTCTAACTCCATATTAATTGGCCAAATATATTTGGTTTTAAACATCTGTGTTCAATATAAATGTATCACCAGAATCTTTTTTTTTTCTTTTTCTAATTAAAACACAGGCTTGTTTTATGCTCAGCGCTTGATCCTCTAATTAGTAAATGGTGAATGTCAAATTAAGCTAAAATTAATGACATGGCAAGTGCTGTAGTTAGCTTGGGAAAAAGTCTTTAAGTTGTAGTGCATTTAGAATGTTTCTTTGCAGAGCAAACAGCTATGGATTAGCAATCAAATGATTTAGAAGATTAATGACCACCCTTGTAGCAAGCTAATTTAGAACAATATCTACTAATTAATTGCAAATTATCAGGTTTTCTGTTGGAAATGCAAATGCCTTAAGGAAAATGTGTAAACTCACATAGGTAACTTTTGTTACCCCTATTTGACTTTCTGTCTCCAGAACATCTCTGATTAATGTACCACTTACTCATATTGAGCAGCGTGAAATGAAGGCATCTGAAGGGGTATCATTTGGAGAGGTTCCAAAGACAAATGAGGCATTGACATTATAGTTCCCTGACAAGGGTAGAGGTTTTAGAGATTGTATTCAGTAAATTTTGCACAAGATAAAAAGAAAAAATCCAAAAATTGTTGAAATTCTGTCGATTTTAATAGTGATGTACCTTTTCTGCAGTATTACTGGTATTGATGTTATTTAAGAGGACATTTTATTGATTATCTTCATGTTTCAACTTTATGTTGGGTTGTGTCTAGCTTGTATTCAGTTGTATAAGGGAGCAGCCATTCCTCTTTTTGTAATTATTTGAATGGCTGTTTATGTGGGTTCAATAATAGCATGGTTATAATTCATTGAAGTTCACTTGCTTTATTTTGATCATGTAATTTATTCCAAGCAAGTATGTTATAGCTAGCTTACTGTGTTTCAGGATTAGTCACTATTTATTGCTTTTGTCTTCTGATGCACTATTTTTGTCTAATAGAGCATTGATATTTTTGTTTGTTTTTAGGTTACTTTTGAACAGCACAAAGATAGCCTTTCAAAGCTTTTCAGAGAATACCAAAGACAAGGTGATGAAGCATCTGTGCTTGGAGCCAGTGGTCTGATTAGAACTGTGTCTGGTTTGAGCAGCAATGCAGAAGATGTAACAGCACATGGAGAAGAGGAGAAAAAAAGCCTTGCAGGTTCCTCAGAGGACACAGAGTCTCAACATATAACTGAAGTGCCTTCCTTATTAAAAGAAATACCATCCAAAGAAAATGGTTTATTGGTTTCAGACTGTGATCCAAAACCTGTAGATGAAAAATTGGATGTGCTGCCTTCATCTCCTGTGGCTTCTGATGGTGAGAACCTCTCAACACAAGAAAAGTGTCTGGAACCAACGGACGTTCCTGTTTTATCACCGGTTGAATCCTTAGAAGTGAACGTTGACTCTGCACAGCTTGAAAATGAGTTGCCTGTACCCGCTTTGGAGCAATCTGCATCTAATAGCTCTGGAAACTCTGAAGACAACATTTTGGAGAAAAACTCTGAAGATGGTTATATGTCAACGGAGAACAAAGTTAATGGGGAATCTCTACCATCAGCTGTAGTAGAAGTGGTCAAAGAAGGCCCCTTGGAAAGTGCATCACCACCTCCTGCAGAAAAAAATTCAGATAGAGAGCAAGTGTCTGAAAAAGAAGCAGACCCAGTGAGTCTTAGTGATACAGTAAATACAACAAAAGAGAATACAAATGATGAAGTTAAACCTTCAGATGAAACACCAAAAGAAAGGGTTGAAATAAATAACATTATTACGTCAAGGACCAAAGAGATAAAAATCGCAAGGCTTGATGTTTCCAGTGTTGCATCAGATACAGAGAGGCTTGAACTGAAAGCTAGTTCAAGTCAAGATCCATCATCTCCAACTGTAAGTTTACCACTCTGTATGCTTAATTTTGTAATTGTAGATTAAGAGTTATTTGTTGGCCCTTCAGTATTTTATTTATGCAAATTAAAGAAGAATGTTCTGTTTGAAACGCATGAAACACTATTTTTGTAGGTTTTTATTTTCAATATAGTTTAAATCTTGTAATCTGCCATTTTCTTTTCAAACAATTCAGAAATTAAAAAGCAGCAAAACCTCATCATTTTATGTTATATAATATGATGTGTGCAATTACCTTACTCAGCAATACAGACTTTGCTAATTCTGAAGATCATGAACTCGCAGGAGTTAATGCCAACTGTAAATGAAAGTAATTCTGTCACTCTGTTATGTGAACTCTTAAGCTTTTTTCTATATATTTTATTTAATATAACAAAATATTTGTACACAAGTCAGGAAAATGTTATAAAAATTGATTTTTGTAATTCAAGCTTTTTATCTTCTTCTTTCAACTGCATCTGTTAAGGGTCGCCGCAGCAAATCTTTTTCCATATCTTTCTGTCCTCTGCGTCTTGTTCTGTTTCACCCATCACCTGCATGTCTTCTCTCCCCACATCCATAAACCTCCTCTTAGGCCTTCATCTTTTCCTCTTACCTGGCAGCTCCATCCTTCTCCCAATGTACCCAGTGTCTCTCTTCTGCACATTTCCAAACCAATGCAATCTTGCCACTTTGACTTTGTCTCCCAGCCGTCCATCTTGAGCTGACCCTCTAATGTACTCATTTCTAATCCAGTCCTTTCTTGTCACACACCCAGTGCAAATCTTATCATTAACTCTGCCACCTCCAGCTCTTTCTCCTGCTTTGTGGTCAGTGCCACCATCTCTAACCCATATAACATGGCTGGTCTCACTGCCGTCGTGTAGACCTTCCCTTTCACTCTTGCTGATACCCGTCTGTCACAACTCACTCCTGACACTCTTCTCCACCCACTCCACCCTGCCTGCACTCTCTTCTTTCGCTCTCTTCCACATTCCCCATTACTCTGTACTGTTGATCCCAGGTATTTAAACTCCTCCACCTTCACCACCTCTACTCCCTTCATCCTCACCATTACTCTCTTCACCTTTCGCCTTATCTCCTTGTTACCCCTGTCTACTTTCTGAATCTCTCTGACTATCCCACTACTTCTTCACCAACCTCTTTCTCTGTATACTCTGCTGTATTTTCCCATTCCATGACCGGGTTATCCTCCTTCCTCTGTCCAGATGTTGCACCAAGCACCCTTCTAGCTGCCTCCCTTAGCACTTCTGCTGTAGTTGCCCAGCTGTCTGGTAAACTCTGCACTGCCACCCATTATAATTCAGGTTTTTAAGTTTGGTCTATATTTTATCAACAACACTCAGAGAAAACGTGTTCATTTAACAAATTGTGAAGTTTAAGCAGGTGTAAAAGTGAATACATGAGTGGATGGAGATATATTCCACCTAGCAGCCTAAATTAAGTTGTATAGGTTTAGTGCTAACATTCTGAGAACTTCTAAGTTTGCATCTGTATCTTTAGAGTATTAATTTTAGTTATATTTTTTAGAAATTAAATGCATTTTCTAGTTTGTAACAAGCACTGTGCAAATGATTGAGAGTTAGTTTAATAGTGAAATAACTTGGCATTATTTCCTCTGGTGGGGAATAAAATGTGCTGAAAGAACTTCTTTTGCACTGGTTTGTAATTACAGTGGATGAAGTCATAGCGGAAGAATATTTTCCTTGATATTTAACCTTGATGTATTGTGCGCTAGATGTTTAAGGTACACAACATTAAGTATTTTGCTTTTGAACTGCTCAGTGAACCTTAAGTGATGACAAAATGAATTTCTTTAGCATTTCTGAATGCCTTTTGACTTGCATTGCTGGATAGTGGAGTAGATGAATTTGGTGTAGCAAAAGTCACAATCTTCTGCTCTCTACAGTAATAAGCCATGATGTGCAGTTGTGATGGTCTATGTTGCCATTCTCTTTGCCAGTCATTCTTCAGTGCCCTCTGTAGTCTCTTTTTGGAGCAATTTCCTACTTTTTGAAGGTGGATGTGTGTTTGGGCATTCAAATGCCATTTGGCTTTCATATTATGTAACATTGTACATTCCTTCTGGTGCTTATAATTTGCTCAACTGGAAGCAGAATATTGGATATTTTATAACTATATAAACCAGAAACATACTGGATTGAAGTAAAATATTTTTCTATGTTTGTGATGCTTTTGTGTGCAAAAGTATATTTTTATCTGATGTTAACATTAGAATTTCAGTTAGTAATGCATGAAAAGCATGCAAGATCTGTGGTTGGTTGTTGGTGAGCCTTTCTAAGTATATAATATAAATGTTACATATTACATTACAATTTCGCTTGTAGGTGTAATTGTTTTGTTTCATAATTGTTTTAATTTAATAACCTTAGTGTTCCATTTTAAGCATAGAAGAATCTGTTGCAAGTAATCAGCAATTTTGAAAGCATATTCTCTTGATTAATACTAGTGTGATGGTAATATCTCTATCACTTAATGTACCATATTCATACACATTCAATGTGGTAATATTTATCCTTGTTTTGTTTCAATCCCAAGGGACCTGGTTTAGGCCAGGCAGCACCCTCTAGTGTTAATAGAAAGGATACAGCCGGCTCTTCTGCAAGGTCAACAATGTTTCGAATTCCAGAGTTCTGCTGGTCTCATATGCACCAGCGACTGCTAACTGATCTGCTGTTTTCAATTGAGACTGATGTGCAGATGTGGAGAAGGTGAGAGACCCATGTCTGAATAAGAACTTCAAGGCAATATTGATTTTTTTACTGTTGTCTCCTGATGTCTAAAAGAATTTAGAATAGACAGTTTTAAAGTTTCCTGTCATCAACAATTATGCACAATTATGTAATACGGAGTCATTTATTTCTGAGTGTAAAATTTACACTGGTTAGAGAAATTTACCCTTATTATCCTGAGCTATTTTTTCTTCTGTCTCATACCACCTGCACTACAGAACAAGTAATCCATCTGAAGCTAAGCGTGTTCAGGTCCAGCCATTACTTGGGTGGAAGATCATCTATGAAAAGCAGGACCGTTAATACAGCCAATCAATAAATAAATAAATAAGTAAATAAATAAATAAACAAATAACTTAATGTACATCAGAAGCATTAAAGTGCCTGATAGTGCCTCTGAAGGTCTTTTCTGCCCACTGCTTTTTAGCACATTGTGGTGGAATGAGCCTGTTGCTAAAAGTGTTCCAACAGAGAGTGTCTTGGAAGGGATGGAGGGAATTTTCCATGGTGGCATCCACTTTTGCTGCCATCCTCTTTTTCCACAACAGCTTTAAGTGTGTCCAAGGTTTGCCCTATGATGGAGCAGGCTTACTTGATAAGTTTGTTCATGCATTGTGCTTCTTTTGTGCTCAAGTTGCTTCCCCAGGGGACTGCAGCATAGGACACCACACTGGCTACTGTGGACTAGTAGAACATTTCCAGCAGCTTGCTGCAAAAAACATCAAAAGACCCGAGTCATCTTAGTAAGTCCAGTCTGATCTGGCCCTTCTTGTCCAGCGCCACTGTGCTGTCATACCAGTCCAATTTGTTGTTTATGTGAATCCCCAGGTACTTGTAGCTCTTCACCACTTCCATATCCACACCCAAATGGTGACTGGTCTCAGAGGTGTCTTGGCACTCTAGAAGTCCACCACCAGTTCTGTTTTAATGCTGATGTTGAGTTGCACGTGGTTGTCGCTGCACCACAAGATAAAGTCCTTCACAACCTTCCTGTACTCCGAATCTTCTCCATCATTAATGTAGCCTATGATGGATGAGTCATCTCAAAATTCCTGTACATGGAAAGCACTGGTATTGTGTTGGAAGTCTGTTGTGTAGACAGTGAACAGGATGGGAAGACAGGACAGTTCCCTGAGGTGCTTCAGTGCACCAGCATTTCTGACATACAGTCCCTCTGCTTCATAAACTGAACACAAATAAACAAGGTCATTGCAATTATTAAAATATTAAATATTTTTTTTAAATCCTAAATTTGGTGCTAATAAATTTTGGGTAAAGTTGGGTACCACTTGTAGGTCTGTAATTCTGCTTACACCTTCAAATATATTTTTTTGCAAATAAGTGTTTCAGATGCCTCATTTTTCAGAATTTTAATTTGTTGGTAGCAATATCCTACATACAATTGCTTGCATTATTTTGTCTCTTTATTACATCTGTAAAATATATTTTATTATACAATATGTAATGGTGTTTGATTTTAAGATCGTTTTGGAAAAGCTTTTATCGCATACAGTTTAAGAATGAATGCATGGTGACACCCCTTTTGTTTCTTTATTTTTCTCTTCATGTGTTTTTTTTTTTTTCTTTTTTTCAGCCACTCCACAAAAACCATTATGGACTTTGTGAACAGCAGTGAAAATGTTATCTTTGTGCATAACACTGTCCACTTGGTCTCACAAGTTGTGGACAATATTATCATGGCCAGTGGTGGAATATTACCCCTTCTTGCTGCTGCCACCTCATCAACTGTAAGTGACTATGTACACTGGGGCCTAGCATCTAAGACATTAGACTTTAAATTGTGTGAAACTGTAACTCAACTCTGTAACTGCTTACATATGTTAATGGTACAATTGTGATTTGTAAGTCCCTTTGTTTAAATCATCTGTTAAATGAGCAAATGTGTCTAGTGCATCATTTGTAAACAAAGAATGGCTTAATTTCTTTAATATCTGCTTTCCCCATTCCGTTGCTTTCAAAAATATTTGTACAGTATCCCTTTTGTTTTTGCACATGTTATCTTTCCAATTTACTTGAGTCATTGATTGTTTATAGTAGAGGCAAGAAGACAATAATACACTTTTTGGTAGTTAATCCATAGCCTTCTATAACAATAAATCCTCTGTTTTTCTTTTCAACAGCATGAATTAGAAAACATTGAGCCATCTCATGGCCTTTCCATTGAAGCTTCTGTTACTTTCCTCCAGAGGCTGATTAGCCTTGTAGATGTGCTGATATTTGCTAGCTCGCTAAGCTTTACAGAGATTGAGTCCGAAAAGAACATTTCTTCTGGAGGAATTCTGAGGCAGTGCCTAAGATTAGGTAACTCATCATTTTGATTATTAAAGCTTATCGGTCTCTGCTCTTCTAACCATAAGGAATGGCTTTGACTTGTTTTTATATACTAATAAAAATCTAAAATCCTTTGCATATAATAAACACTCTGGCATTACATTTTGTATTTCAAGTTTGTTTTAGTTTTCTGGTCTAGAGTGAAAAATAATTTACCAAATATATTTTAGAGGAGCTGTGCTATGCACTATTTTTTTATTTTTAAACCACTTTGTAAACAATTTAAGACAACACAGTGGACTTGCAACATTCTTAAATGGAAATTTTGTTATCTTTAAATTTATATTAGGCCATTACAATGCAAGCAAAGTGGAAGTATGACCCTTTGCTTTTGTAAGCATGGTTGTATAAAATTAATATTTTATGAAGTATGCTTTCTCCTCTCTGTAGCTATGTAATCTGATTTCTGGGTTGTAACAAGGTTTCTCTAACTTCTTTTTTTTTTTTTATAAATGGATACATGAATTCTCTAATGGAAAAAGCTAGTCTGATCCAAGCTGAAAAATTCCCATAATCTAAATGTTTCAGAGTTTACATTTGTCACTTGTCAAAAAGAAAACTGATTTTATGATATGAAAAAAAATCAAGTTATGAACTTAAACCACCACTCTGAAGGCATTTGCTACTAGAATTGCTTAGCTATTTACAACATGCATGCTAAATAGAGTGCTTTATTATGTAAATCCACTTATACTATATTTTTTTTATCCTACTCAGTAATAGTGAATGCCTCAACTGTTGATATTACTGATTTGGCTGTGCTGCTGTTTGAAATAAATTGTTGATATGTTTAACCATTATTTTCCACGTTCTCAATTATTAATGTATTTAATGAAGTCAACCTTTTTTAAAGCCTATGACATACTCATTTATGTTTGTTTTTCAGTGTGTGCTATGGCTGTAAGAAATTGTTTGGAATGCCAACATCACTCAAAGCCTGGAGCAGATATTGGCAGGGGACAAAAAACTGTGCAGAACTTAATGATAACTGCAAAATCAACCTCTGCACAGGCAAGTAAAAAACCAAAGTAAAATTTTAACTAAATGCACTTAAGAAACATATTGGTAAAATTTAGTTCAGAAAAATAAGGCTTGGTCTTTTAA
Source organism: Polypterus senegalus (assembly GCF_016835505.1). Classification (NCBI taxonomy): domain Eukaryota; kingdom Metazoa; phylum Chordata; class Cladistia; order Polypteriformes; family Polypteridae; genus Polypterus; species Polypterus senegalus. The sequence goes on along the minus strand of NC_053157.1, from coordinate 11,319,511 downwards.
GTGATTTAAATACCTACAGTATAGGTGGAAAGAGCTTTTGATAAAATGCTGTTTTCTTATCTGCTAATGTATCTCTTGAAAATCCTGTTTTATTAAATAAAATTCTTAAACGTCAGAGTTATTAAAACATTTTTAAAAATATGATTAAGGATCAGATATAAAACTCTTAACATACTGGTTTAAGCAAAATTGTCTTTACCCCATTATCCAGAGCAAGATAATTCCACAAAGTCTTTGAGAAAGAAAGAGGGCTAATTTTGGCCATAGTTTTAAATGTGAAGTGTAAATACTGGAAAGCTTCTGAGGGCTACCAGCTATAATGAAATTCGGCAGAGAATCTGAGAAAAGCAAGTTCTAATAACTAACATAACTGTGTATGTGTGTGTATGTATTTAAGTATGTATGTATGTGTGTGTGTGTGTGTGTATATATATATATATATATATATATATATATATATATATATATATATATATATATATATATATATATATATATATATATACACTCACTCTTACATACATACATATACATACACACACACACATACATTCACTGTTATGTTAGTTATTAGAACTTGCTTTTCTCAGAGATCTATCTATCTATCTATCGTTGATGATGCGCTCAATTTCCTCCTTCAAGGCGTGGGTGCTCGTGGGCTTGATGGCATTAACCTTAAACTTCAAAAAACTCCAAAGAAAAAAGTCCAAAGGAGTTAAATCGCATGATCTGGACGGCCAATTCTGATCACCAAAACGGAAAATTACACGACCACAATGGCGCCAAATTCCAATCTTGCGTGAATTTTGGGGCACCCTCTATATATAGCGCTGTGTAAGCCTGGGCTCCTAGAAGCTATTGAAATAGAAAAAGAATTGAAATGCAAAGCTGGTGGTTTCATTTTGTGGACGTGCTCTACCCCCTTGTCTATCAGCGGCTAAGCTAGTTTCTCTCTCGTTTGTCTTTCCTTGACGGTTTCACTTTGGTGACAGATTTGCTTTCTTTCAGCTTCATGCTGTAGCCTCGTACTTCTTTCTTCTTCCGACTTGTTAATTTGGGGCTGCCTTGCAGGCTTTTTGAGCTTCATGCTGTAGCCTCGCACTTCAGAGCCAGACAGACACATACATAGTTCCACAAGTAGATATCCATACATACATACATACTGTATTTTTTCTTTTTAGCAGACACATTTTTCCAAGTTGTCTTCCAAACCAAGTTAAGTTACATACTGCATTATATACTGTGACATTGTGGGTTGGCTGCAGCTGCCTTAACAGTCCTTAAAACTGGATCTGTCACATTTGGTGGGATCAGTGGCATGAGTTGGTGACAGTTAGGAATGAAGACTATAAGGAGAAATTGCAAGAGCATTTGGTCTGACTTTTGAAAGAGCCTGCTCACCCAAGCAGGAAGAACTTTATTTGAATTCTAGACTTTTAATGAATTATATTTGTATAAACATTAATGAAGTAAAGTTTGAATTTGCCTAGATTTAGTATTCTGTAGTTTGTATTTAGTCTAAGAAAAATGCATTTTTATTTCATTAGTAAACCACCAGTATGTTTTAGAGAAAATACTTTTAAAAATGAGAATGTTCACTCCATCAAGCTTGTTTTGTGAACTAACTGCTAGATTGTCCTATCCAAGGATAGTACAATCCTGCATACCATAAACCCAAGCTGCTTATGTCACCTCTAGTTGATATCATTTGCTTCTACTGCTCAGTGAATTAAGGATTATGCACTTTACATTTTTTTTTAATTTAATTTTCATTGAGTTGGATTAGTGAGTTTTATATGTTCTCGTTTTATACACTACCAAATCCTTTTGTTTGTAAATTTGTCTTTAGACCTTTGATCTTAGAATATTTCTTTCTTTTTCCTGTAGATGGTTGATACTGGCAGAATTTTTGAGTAAAACAAAACAAAAAAAAAAAAACAACATTTTGACTGAATACTAAAGTCTGGTCATGTAGCTTTTACTCTGGAAGACACTCTGGCTAATCAACTAATTTTTTTTAGTCTTTTATTTCTTTCCAAATATCTGGAGTTTGTTCTACAAGGCATGAACAGTTGTGTTCTCATTATCTCTTTGTCACAAAAGTTTATACCAGAGTGTCTTTTTTTCTTCTATTGTCAGTCAGGCTGCTATTGCGTGATGTTAAAATCTCTTGCTTAGGGCCAAGAAGAACCCTGTTGTCGACTGTTAATCTCTGCCACATAGCCAGCCAGATAAAGGCTGTGTTGCAAAGGATGGAATTTCTAACAACTGATTCTGCCCATTTCTGCCTCATGCTCATTTAAAGTAGTTTTCAGAAAAATGGGTGGCTTTTTGGGTGTATTTGTTATTTCAGTCTTTTTGCTGATGGAACATTCTATGTAAGCATTCATCCTCTGTTGTATTCAGTTTGGGTGTTTCAGGAATTGTTTGGCCTGCTGGGAGGGAGTCTTGATGTATTAGAGTACAATGGCAATTGTGGCCCAAGTCTTCACAATTGAATACAAAATTACAGCCAACACATTTTGTTAAAATCCACCTATAGTTTTTTTTTTTTTTTGCAAAATACTTTTTTAATTTAAAGCGGCTATGAAGGTTCTTTTAATTCATCACTTTGGCTATTTAAGTCTAGAATAGGACATGAGAGGGCTTTTTTCACTATAACACAATTTTCTTTTTCAGAAGCAAAATAGAGAGAAATATATTTGCTTACTAGGCCTATGAAATTCGTGAAGTTATGTAATAGTGCTTTGTAATTTTATATTTTCTGCTAATGTCTTTTTTCCCCAATACACGTTAACAGGGATGTATTGTTTATTTGCATGTGTATTAAGAAGCTGTAATGTTTTTTGTATATGACACAGTTTTACTGTCAATCTATAGTACATAAGAAAAGTTTACCATTTTAGGCATGTTTTGCTTCCTTATGATGATACAAATTCTGTTGCATTTTCTGCAGGAAGGCAAATTATTTAATTAAAATAAGACAAAGTGAAGTCAAATATTTTGAGGTTTATAGGAATGAGGCTATTTTGTAATGTTACCTAAGTATGTACTTTACTGAAGCAAGAAAAAGCCTTTAGGTTAATTTAGCAATGTACCCTTCAAAGAAACAATCAAGATTTAGTTGCAGTAGTTCAAAAGACAAACTTTAAATGTGCTGTACTAAATCTGTTGAATGTCACTATAAGAGAGTTCGTTGGTATAGTGGCTTTGAGGAAAAACTACACTATGCGAATCACATTAAGTCATTAAATGCACAAATATCATTATTCATTTTTGTGCATTGAGCACTTCTACTATGTCACACTAGAACGGTTTGGTCTCTGACTCAACAAATAAACATTGATCTTATATTGATCCTGTTTTGTTAATAATATCAAATGCATCCACCTGCAGAGTGTCATATTTTTAATTTATCTCTTGTGCTGCATAATATTAATGAATTTCATCTGCTCTGTATAAATTCATTGTAAACGCTGTTAAGTCCAGTTTTTCTTAAAACATTCAGCATTTTGTCGTTCACATCTGAATCTCTGTTGTTCCTTACTAGAGTCCAGTTGACGTTGTGACAGGTGGTATTTCCCCTGTAAGGGACACAGACCGATTACTCCAGGACATGGACATTAACCGCCTTCGAGCTGTGGTCTTCAGAGATATTGTGAGTTTCTCAGTATTCCTTAGCTTTAGTTTGATACAAGGGTAATGATCAAAAGTTCAAGTCGATACATTCAAAACCTATTTATTTTTATCCTTAACTCCTTAAAAACATGCTTTGCTTTTGACTTTTTCTTACCACCTCAGCATGTCCAAATGTACTGTAATTTTAACTTGATCCTTGATCTTTTAAGTAGTCATTGCTTTTTATTACAGTTTGTGCAGGATGATTTTAAAGCAAAAGGTGCTAGTGTTGATGCCTAATACTTGTTTTCTTTTTCTCTTTACTATTGAAGAAACTGATTTTTGTTTTTTATTCAACAAGATGCGTACCCACAAATTTTGATATTTAAATGTTTGCACCTGCATATACTTTGATGGCTTTAGCATTCACCTTACAGCTGTAATTTTATAAGCAAATATAACCAATGAAAACTGCAGTTATTTATAGGCAGCACCATATTTGCTTGACTTTGTTTCATCATGTCAGTTTTCCATGAATACTGTACACCAAAAGCAGGGGATATAGATGAGAACTAATAAGGGATGTGTAGCAATGCAATCCATCTGTACTTACTACTTTGAATATATTGTACTGCAGTCATATAAAATATAGTTTATTGATGCCATCATTTCATGAGTTATAGATTGCACAGTGGCTGTTTTTTTACTATACAACCATAAAATTAAGGTTGTCTTAGAATTATGTATAAAAACTGTCATATGTTTACTCTGATTTATCCATATGCTAACAAAGCCATATATCCATCTCCCATTTAGCATCAGGTGTAAGATGGGAACCAGCGCTGGTCATTGCTGGGCATACTTATATGCGCTCCCACACACTATGTCAGTTTAGACTTGCCAGTTAACATAATGTGTTTGTTTTTGTGGTTGGGAATAAAACTGTATTGTCTGGGAAAACTACTACATAAACAGGAAATGGATGTTAAATTTGAGAGACTTTGTGGAATGTTGATGTCGTTTCAATCCAGAATTATCTTCAGACCGTGGCAAACCTTGCAACAGTGGGTGCAAGTCAGCAACCAGTTGTAAACATTATTCTATGTCTTCCCAGGTAGCACACAAGCAATTCTACACACTCATTCACATACATGTAAGCCATAGTAATCATACATCCTGACATTGTGCGTTTGTGCCATTAAATATACTTAAAAATTTTTTTGCAAAAGTCATCACAACCTGAATGAAACTGAGAACACAAAACATTACTGGAATTCAATGCTGCCTCATTGAAAACAAAAGTCGGGCTGGGCATGATATTAGCCAATAGGTCATTCAGCTCTTCAGAATTAGTACTAATGTGCTTTATAAAATATATTATCAATATCTGTTTATTGGAAATCTCATTTTTTGTTTGTGAATTTACTTTTGGTGGTAATTGGGAAACTAATTCAAATTAGAATTCTCAACAGTAAGGTAATTCACATAAAGTCAAGAGCTGGTTGTGCATTCTGAAGAGTTTAGAGTTATTAGATGAACAGTATGTTAAGATTAGAAAGCAGAATTGAAATTGATTGCTGCTGGGTTGAATATACCAGTCCACATGCTGAGTGGCAGTTAATTAGTTTATTCAGCCTTCATTTGATCTTAGAACAGCCTGAACATCTGAAGCATGGACTAAAGTGTACTAAAATAAGTCTGGCTGTATTCCATAAGTACATTTGAATCTCCGCTCTAATAACTTGCATCAACCCTTCCCCTAGATACTTGATTGGGGGAGGCCTTTGCATTAGGTTAATTTAACTACCATTTTCCTGCTGCAGAAGCTCACATGAAGATGGGCACAGTGGGGTCATTAAGGGATGCACCTAATGAGCAACGGTACTCTTAATTTATATGTTTGTAAATATTGCTATAAACTTGGTAAAGGACTTGATGTTTGCAAAAAACCAAACACATTCTGTGCCAAATCATTTTCAGGAGGTGTGAGATTTATGAATTTTCTCTTGGTAATTAATGACATTGGATCTTATTTTATAAACTACCTGTCTTTATACCTGTCATTGTTGGACACCAAATATCAATCCACTCAATATGGTTTGTTTTTCTTTCTTATGGTTTTAGATCCTTTAATAGATTCATTTTCTCCTCAAATCCTTATTTTCATTTCTTCCTATGACATTTACTATGTCTTATTTCTTATTTTAATATTTAACCAGTGAGACTGATCCATTTTACTTTTTACTTACTTTGGTTATAGTGTTTATTTAGTTAAATATTACAAGCTTGCATAATTTACATTAAGTGTTGTATTTTAGTATCTGTTAATGTGCTTTGTTCTGCACTTGGTTTAAAGTGAAGCAGTTGTTCTTGTAACTGTACCTCCTTACGTTTTATTGAAGACTCAGTTCATTAGTCATGTGCTATACCTCATTCATGAAAAGGTAAAATGGGCTGAAAGCTCTGATTTGATTCTGGTAGTTAGTTGTGGGTTGAGTATTAGATTGTGTCAAATTATGCATGTTCATGTCATCAATAGTTTGATTCTAATGGCAGGCTTTTTGTTTAATTTAAAGAATGTTTCAGTAGTAGTTCTTCTGAGACACTGATGTGTGTATAATGCACATCAGGGCAGCAGTTTCTGCCAGTTTATCTGCAACCCTAACACACTAGGATGTGAAGCCCAAAGCCAACTTAAGTGTTTTACTACCCATCACTAACAAAAAGCTACCAATTGGTACCTGTTACCCACACCTTACCGACACTGGCTGAGTAGTCAGGTGGGTAGGAAGGTTTGAGTGTAAAAGAGCAACTTAATGTTGTCAAAACCATCTCAAATGTGCTATTGTTTAAATCCATCCATCCATTTTCTAACCCGCTGAATCCGAATACAGGGTCACGGGGGTCCGCTGGAGCCAATCCCAGCCAACACAGGGCACAAGGCATTAGGTATTTAAACATATTGTAATCTACAGTAAAAATTATAAATGTATTTTGCATTCTTAAATTGTATTTGTTGTTACATTTCTTTTCATTAACATATTAATAATTGTGGTTTCAAAAGCACTTTGTTTGTTGCTTGTCTTGTTTTTGTGTGTTTTTTTTTTTTTAAAGTTTAATTCATTTACTATAGATTTTTTGTTGATCTTGTTTTTTTTTTTCAGGAGGACAGCAAGCAGGCTCAGTTTCTAGCTTTGGCAGTGGTATATTTCATTTCAGTGCTCATGGTTTCAAAGTACAGGGACATCTTAGAACCTCAAAACGAGAGGAAAGCACCACAACGCAGCCAGTCCGTTAGAAATTCCCAGTTCAAAAATGACGATGCATCATCTGCAGGTTAATATTGCATAGTTAGATCTGTACTGATTTGTTCTGTTCTTAGGATGAGAATGTGAATACAGTTAAGAAGCTTGACATTTAAGAGTGAAGTGAGATTTCATGTACTCTGCATGATTATGGAGTTTTGGCACCTTGCTTAGAAGCTGATGAAAACAATCAAAATAATTAAAGTACAAAATCAATAACTTCCAGAATGTGGCCAGCTCTGTGTTATGGAAAAATAGTGATATTTAAAAAGTTACAGAAAATGAATGATCTTACTTTTATCAAGCAAAACATAAAATTAACACTAATAATAATTGTCACTTGATACAAAATCTAAATAACATCTAATATGCTTAATGTAAAGAAACTACTAAGCAATCTTAAAGTATTTGTTGCAATTGTTTTCTTCTTTGTGGTTAAATAGTAATTTTTGTATTTGATCTTAACCTCTTTAGTGTCTCAATTTAAAGATGACATTGCAAAACCAGATGTGGAAGTTACTGCTGAAGTTGATGCAAGCTTAGAAAATGGTGCTGATTTAAGGAGGACAGATTCTGGTATAGAAGAAGGGCAGGCTTCCACTGCAACTAGTGAAATTGATGGTAATGTTGGATCTGGGGTTGAACCTGTGATCACAGGACCTGATGCTATCAGCGAGGTCTTGTCTACCCTTTCGTCTGAGGTCAAGAAGCCGCAGGATGCACAAGAACAAGAGAACAAATCCCTGCCAATGGCGCCTGCCGCCGCTGCTGCCGCTGCCAGTCAGCCACGAAACGTGAATGTTAAAGATATTCTTCGAAGTTTGGTCAGCATGCCTGCAGAAGAAATAGTGATAGACCCTACGATTATTCCACCTGCATTTCTTGGTGCTATGGGGGATGATCCTGTCGATCAGTCTTTACAGTTCAGATCGTTTGACAGGTAACTGTTTTATTTCATTGTACCCATGAATGTAGTTTTCCTTGCATGTGGTCCTGAAAACTGCAGTGTCAAAGACATTTGTTTTTAAAGTTAAATGTAAATTAGATGAAAACCTATTATACATCCAAAGTCCTGCTTTAAGTATAGTGGTGGTCTATACACACATCAGTCTATGCAAAGTCAGATTTTTTTACCCCCTGTGTCATGCATTACCAACATCATTTCAGAAGAGAGTAACTTTTGCCATAGAAGAGTAGGATGAAAGTGATCTTCAGGTAATTACCCATTAGAATTAAGGGAGAGGAGTACCTTTATTGTATGAATTCTTAAATGATTATTTCACTATCTGCATAAACAAGCACATTTATGATAAAACACATGGCCATGTTTTTATGGCAGTTTTCTCCTCCATAAAACGTAAATGTCTGATTCATTTTTTTTTTTTTTACACCATGACAAGGTGCTTTACCTAGCAAACGTGTACACATTTCATTATAAATAATAAATCTTAGTCATATAGAGCTTGAGAGACAGTACTCTAGAAATAGTATTCATACAATTTCATAGAAGGATGGTATAGGAATGTTAGTAAGAGCAAGTTGATTAAAATGTGAGATAGAAGACATGAAATCTGAAAAAACCCAATGATTAAACATTCACAAATAGTTTTTGTCTTTAGTTTTAGAGAGTCCAAATTAAAAAAACACACACATTCAGAGTTGAATAATCATAACAGCAGTTAATCCAATCAAAAGTCTGAGGGGGTGGAACTTATCATTGCTGCACTGGGTGCAAGGTGGATGTGAAAAAGCAGCCAGGACTGTCACTGCACGATTGCTGCATTTCAGAAAATACTTAGAAACTGAGTTGTAGTGATATAAATGATAAAAGTAGAATTCCCCAGATAGTTGTACCAGGTAATCTACAGGTTTTATTTATTTATTTGCATTTCAGATTTCTCTTAAAATATATAGATGCATCAAATCTGTGTTGCAGAATTGGTGGGGATAGGGAACAAAATTAAAAATGGAACTCTTGTGCAAACTAAACCGTAAAGTTTTTAGTCTTTTAGTCTAATAGATAGCTTACAGTGATAGTGACAATACAACTATAATTGTGCCAAGACAGCCCCATAAACATATCCTTTAGCAATGCATTCAAAGCCTAAATTCCAGTCTTGCAGCATTTTTAATCATTTAATTGTAATTTTGTTGTGTCTATGTCTCCTGTGCTATTCCAGTGTAAGGATTATTTTTGTTGTTGCTTATCTTGTAGCTTATTATTTTTGCATAACTCCTCTATGTTTATGACAAGTTTGCACTGTCATATAGATGGTCCACAGCTTAGCAACTAGTGGCCCAGTGTTTAAATAAAATAAATAACTGGCTTGTAAGACCTATGAAGACCTAAGAAGTGAGCTGGGCTGAAGGAGTGAGGGGACAGAGGTAAAACGGTGTGAATGAGGTAGGAAAGCGACAGGGAGAAGGATGGATGCTGCGGGAGACAAAAGAGAGAGGTGCAAAACGGATGTCTTGTGTCTGGGAATTCTATGAGGGAATCCTGACTTTGGCTTTTAAACTATTTATTGCATTTTTAAAACTTCTCCATGATCACTGGATTACTTATTTATTTATAGGATTGATTCTCTATAGGTGGAAGAACCACTGCACTGTTTTACTGTTTCTTTTTGACTGTATTTTTTTTTTTTTTTTGTAATAAAAGAACCTGCACTTTACACCCATCCTTTGCTGTCCTCACTTATCGAGGCCCATCTTGTGGTCATGTTACAGAAAATACAGGTTTAAAAGATTCCTAAGAATGTTTTCAGGGACTTTGGAACTAACCTACACTCTCACAGGCACCCATAAAAGAAAAGTTTGGACAACTGTTTAAGGGAAAAGAGCAGTTTAATATGAGGGAAAAAGTTTTGAAAGCAGTGACAAATTACTTGCACAAAAGAAAATTTCAAAATACAATCAGTTTGAATTTATTAGTTGTTGTTAATGACCACATTCTGGTACTTAATACCAGAAATATCATAATCCAGTTTCATAATTCTACATTTTATTGACTTTACTGTTGTCGGTTGTCACAAACTCGACTCAGAGTCATAGAAAGGTTTGGGGAAGCCACCTGTATAATTGATTTCCTGGCTGCAAAGTCGATTAAATAAATACAGCACTGATGTGCACAAAACCGAGTCCAAAACAGAACTGAGGGAATAGGGAAAAGGTGGAGGCTTTTAAAGGGGGAGACAAGAAGTGAAGTCAGAGGGGTTGGGCTCATGAGGGTCTTTAGCCGCAGGTTTGAGCCCGGACGTGAAATCACAGGGGCCGGAGCCAGCAAGGTCACCTTCCATAAGCTCTGTCCCAGAAGTGACGTCAAGAGGGCCAGGTGGGATCTTCCGTAAATGGTCTACAGGAAAGGGAGAAAAACAGCCAGTGCACCCTGCCACTTCCCGGTATGACTTGGAATTGCCCTTACTCAAGCCCTTTAGCTGCGCACGTGTGTGACGCGGTTTTAAATGTAATAAATATATTTTCACTTTTAGGCCAAAAATCAATATAGTGCTATTGGTATTCAAGATTTTATTTGTAAAAATGTGTTTTATTTATTTGTTTTACTATTTTGTTAAAACAAATCTGTAGTTGTTAAGAGACGTATAGTATTCTCCTGCTTGACCCAAACCCCGACTTTCAGAACACAAGATTATCATTTAATCCAATATGCTATTTAAGCAGTATAGCACTAAACATCTTGTTTGAAAGTACCAACTGAACAAGTTAAATTTGTGATGATGTTTGCAAAGAAATTACATTATAGTCATACTTTTAGTAGCTACAGTGTACTATGTTCATGTTTACATTATTTAGATCCTTATTGATAATCATTATGTAGATTGGTAATTCCATATTTCCTGTAACAAGCGCAAGTGTTCCGAAAAAATGTAAAGCATTATAACATTTTATAAAATATAAACTCAATATAGTCAGAACATGCACCTCAAAGTTTTCTTCCTCTATAATAACCATAGCAAATGATCTTATTGTTGTAAAGTTCCCTATCATTGGATTTAACGTGTACAGTGAGGGATTAAATGAAGCCAATCATTTAACTAAAAATGTATTACCAGTGCCCCCTTTTGGTCATTTTTCTGTTAGCTAAGTACATAGCACTATAGTCTGCACATGAAATACTGCAAATAGAGGTCATGCCATGGATTTTTAGTGGCTGTATTGTACACTAGTTTATCCTTGCAAATTTTTGTTTTTTTAAAAAATGTTCTTATGTTTTTGGCTGTAATTTAAAGTGAGATCCTTGTCCTTGCGCATGATTTATTACATTCACACTTACAGATACATGACCTTTCATCACCTTCAGAATTGAATGTGTGTCAATGTTTTAGTATTTTGTTGCTTCAATGACCGAATTGCCATTTGTATGTACTGTATTTTTTATCTTGGAGTATTTTGGTTTTTTACTAATATTAATATTAGCATTTTTACCAGTTATGGTAAGTTAAACTTTTGGCAGGTTGGCAAGTTAACACGTACCTTAATATTTTTTTGTTTTATCGTGCTTAGTAATTTTGTAAAGCTTTAAGATCATTTGTGTTCTCATATTCAGAACTTCAACATTGTCAGATAAATAGAAAATTGTTTAATTTAAAAAATGGAACTAAATTAGTAGCCTTTTGATGAAATGTATAAATGTTACATTAGAAGAACAAAAGAAAAAGAGTACTACACGATAAAAGTGTCCAGTACACATTGGAATGTGTCCAGACACTTCCTTATAGCATGTCATTTTTATTTACATGCGTACTTTTTCATCTCATCCTTTGTGCATCGTAAGGCTTCATGTAAAAACTATACTAGACTAGAAATATAAATTCTTCTCCCAGTGGAAATTCAAAGCTACATGTAGGGCAGTGGGAAATTTTGTAGAAACAGACATCAAGATGTGCTACAGGATGGAGGAGGTCTGTTTTAGATTTAAGCCATTGTTATGCAGCAGTCACAAAGCTCTGTGAGCTTAGTAGGTTTAGAAAAAGGCACCTAGTTAAAGGTTTTTCTCATGTTGTTGAAAAGGTAGTTGCTTGAGTATCTCTGGGAATTTCAAGGCATCCCTCTGATCCTCTATTTATCTGAGGAATGCTTTGTCAGAAATCAGAAATCTCCTCATATCTTAGGGATTATCAACCTTTGCTTGCCAACTTCTGCTGGACAGCATAGAGTAACAGCTAAGTAAAAGAAGCCTGCTGGATCTTGTAGCCTTTCCCAAATAAAAAGGTGTGTGCTTTCATTCCCATCCAAAGTCTGTGTCTTATCTAACAAGGGGATCCACTCTGGCAGTGAGTAGGTGCCAGAGTGTTTATCTTGATGTCTCCTACGTCTTGTCTGGCACATCAGCTGTTGAAGCTGGATCTGGTTTTCTAGCACAACTAAGTGTGGATTTCAGGCAACACTTCGATAAATATGTGTGTGTGTGTGCGCGTGTAGCAATTGAAATCCTGATTCTTTGGTGCTGACATTTTGCAACATGTTTCAACTTGAGCCATCATAAAAATATATAAATTGTGTTTCTTCTTTATGCATTTAAATGTCAGTACTGTATACACTTTCTTTAGTATTTGTGTGTAACATTAAAAAGATGCTGTATGGGTTTTACCCAAATCTGAATTAAATTGCTTTAGGCTGTCAGTATGGCTGTGGGCAGGGATTCTGAAGGAATTCCTCAAGTGTAGTATTGGAGAAAGAGAGAAAAAAATCCTAATTTATTGATTCTTGCGCTATTGCATGAAATGTGCATACATACGTGTGTGTGTATGTGTATATATAAATATATGTATAAATATATAATATATATATCTTAATATATAATGTGTGAATTTCCCCTTGGGATTAATAAAGTATCCTATCTATTATATATATATATATATATATATATATATATATATATATATATATATATATATATATATATATATATATATATATATACATATATATATATATATATATATATATATATATATATATATATATATATATATATATATATATATATGTATGTATGTATGTGTGTGTGTGTGTGTGTGTGTGTGTGTATATATATATATATATATATATATGTGTGTGTGTGTGTATATATATATATATATGTATATATATATATATGTGTGTATATATATATATATATATATATATATATATATGTGTATATATATATATATATATATATATATATATATATATATATATATATATATATATATATATATATATATATATAGTAATCCCTCCTCGATCGCGGGGGTTGCATTCCAGACCCCCCGCGATAGGTGAAAATCCGCGAAGTAGAAACCATATGTTTGTATGGTTATTTTTATATATTTTAAGCCCTTATAAACTCTTCCACACTGTTTATAAATATTCCCTGCAGAGTTATACAGCATAATCCCTTTGTATTCTCTTAGATATTAGGTAAGATTCATTGAAATTATGCATATAAACACACTGTTTTTATACAGTGAAACCTAAATATTATTTTAAAGATACTGAGTGTCTCCGATATCGCATATGTTACAGCCATTATGATAGACAGGCTACCAGCAATAAATACGTACGACACAAGAAAAATTATATACAGTAAATGTGTGTACAGTGACACTAAACGTACGTACATGTACTAAGTACTGTAAGTAGAAAATTAATTATGGTTACTCACCAACAATGACACGATGACTTGTCCGATAACAATGAGTTTAATTTTACTGCTCAACAAAGGAGACCGTTACAGCTCTTCCAATGGAGCCACTTCAGGCGATTGTGAAGCACTGCCGTTGTTCTTCTTCTGGCAGTCTTCAATCCAAATCCCTAAAGCAGATTCCATCCAGACTACCGCCTTATTACATCCACTTACAACTTGTTTTGCACCCTGGTTAAAAGGACACTGCAGCCGTAGATCTTATATTCCTTTCCTACTTTTTAAATAAAAAGAATCGTAGCCTTCAACAAATCCAAAAGATTTACCTTTTCGGCAATCGTTAACATCTTCCGTTTGCGCTTGGGCACGGCCCCTGAAGCAGTAGCAGATCGTTTTGGAGCCATAATGAAGGGCTTGACTATGCACAAAGATAAACACAAAAGAGCACAAATCTTTACATAGAGAAACACATTGATGCTGAATGAGCGACACGAGACTTCCTGGTTAACACTGCATTCAGCACGCAGGAACTTAACTGCATGCTCTGATTGATTAGCTTCTCAGTCATCCGCCAATAGCGTCCCTTGTATGAAATCAACTGGGCAAACCAACTGAGGAAGCATGTACAGGAAGTAAAAAGACACATTGTCCGCAGAACCCGCGAAGCAGCGAAAAATCCGAGTTATATATTTAGTTATGCTTTCATATAAAATCCGCAATACAGTGAAGCTGCGAAAGTCGAAGCGCGATATAGTGAGGGATTACTGTATATATATACACTCACCTAAATGATTATTAGGAACACCATACTAATACGGTGTTTGACCCCCTTTCGCCTTCAGAACTGCCTTAATTCTACGTGGCATTGATTCAACAAGGTGCTGAAAGTATTCTTTAGAAATGTTGGCCCATATTGATAGGATAGCATCTTGCAGTTGATGGAGATTTGTGGGATGCACATCCAGGGCATGAAGCTCCTGTTCCACCACATCCCAAAGATGCTCTGTTGGCTTGAGATCTGGTGACTGTGGGGGCCATTTTAGTACAGTGAACTCATTGTCATGTTCAAGAAACCAATTTGAAATGATTCGAGCTTTGTGACATGGTGCATTATCCTGCTGGAAGTAGCCATCAGAGGATGGTTACATGGTGGTCATGAAGGGATGGACATGGTCAGAAACAATGCTCAGGTAGCCCGTGGCATTTAAACGATGCCCAACTGGCACTAAGGGGCCTAAAGTGTGCCAAGAAAACATCACCCACACCATTACACCACCACCACCAGCCTGCACAGTGGTAACAAGGCATGATGGATCCATGTTCTCATTCTGTTTACGCCAAATTCTGACTCTACAATTTGAATGTCTCAACAGAAATCGAGACTCATCAGACTAGGCAACATTTTTCCAGTCTTCAACTGTCCAATTTTGGTGAGCTTGTGCAAATTGTAGCCTCCTTTTCCTATTTGTAGTGGAGATGAGTGGTACCTGGTGGGTGCTGTTGTAGCCCATCCGCCTCAAGGTTGTGCGTGTTGTGGCTTCACAAATGCTTTGCTGCATACCTCGGTTGTAACGAGTGGTTATTTCAGTCAAAGTTGCTCTTCTATCAGCTTGAATCAGTCGGCCCATTCTCCTCTGACCTCTAGCATCAACAAGGCATTTTCGCCCACAGGACTTCCGCATACTGGATGTTTTTCCCTTTTCACACCATTCTTTGTAAACCCTAGAAATGGTTGTGCGTGAAAATCCCAGTAACTGAGCAGATTGTGAAATACTCAGACCGGCCCGTCTGGAACCAACAACCATGCCACGCTCAGAATTGCTTAAATCCCCTTTCTTTCCCATTCTGACATTCAGTTTGGAGTTCAGGAGATTGTCTTGACCAGGACCACACCCCTAAATGCATTGAAGCAACTGCCATGTGATTGGTTGATTAGATAATTGCATTAATGAGAAATTGAACAGGTGTTCCTAATAAACCTTTAGGTGAGTGTACATATATAATATAAGTGCCTGAATTCCATCAGAATAATAGGTTTTATGTTGTCCTCGCAACCACTCATGCACCTGGGTTATTGTCGAACTCTACATGCTGAAGGGTACTACAATCACTAGTGCTTGACAAATTCTCCATGGCTATAGTTTTCATACTATTTAGCTGTATTTTCCAAAGTAGTATGTGACCTGTTTTAATTTAGGTTACTTTTCAATGATGATGATTTAGTGAAAGTTGTCTGTCATTTGCGGTTAGCATGGCTTCTGTGACTGATGGTCAGTTATGGCTCAGGAAAAGGGCTGATGCATTGATATTCGCCCTCAATTCTAGAGGGTGAAGATGACTGGTGGAAGAAAAGACCAACGAAATTCACAGATTCAGATGCCAACAGCAAAGGATACTTGCACGCGTACAAATCAGTGCTCTTTCCTAACCAAATTTACGACTGTGTGCTTTTAAAAAATATATAATATACGGACAACTGTATGCTGACATGTGCATTGTGCACAAAAACTAGTGTGGTGCAAATCAAAGTTAATCACAAACACTTGTTTTGTTTTAGTTTTTACTTTCTTTTTATTTAGCTCTAGTTTTCATTTTTACTTTCATTTTAGTTAACAAAATGATTGATTGTTTTTTTTCATTAACGTATTTCATTTTAGTTTTCATTGACAGGAATAATACTGGATTGACTTACGTGTATCCATTTGTATTGTTTGTAATGCCTACTGTAATGAGCACAACGACATTAGTATTTATTATTTACCATCATAATGCAGAACTGACAGATCGCTAAGTTCTGTCACAAATAGCCAAGCCTCCCTGATGTTGGGTGGCACGGGGAATGCCACCCAAAACAACAAACATGCTGCTAACCACCAGGACAAGTCAAGCCTCACCTTCCGTTGTCCCCTCACCAGATGCTCTTAAGTTGTCCAACTGCCGATGTGTGGCCTCCTATTTGCGATGCCTTTTCCCATATGTTAATCATTAGGCCCCCTGACTCCTGCCTTACGTTTGTGTTTTATTGTTTTAAAAGTAACACTTTCCTTTTTTTACAAAAATATATTTACTTACATTATTTAATTGTTATCATGTTTGTTGTTAGACACACTGTACTGTGTTGTGAAGCCTGTATTGCATAGTGTGTGAATCAACAAGTAGGTGATCTGATCTAATTAACGATGGATGTGGCAAAAGGGGTTAACCTTCGACAGTGTTATTTAGTGCACCATTCCTGGCTGTGACAAAATAAAATTAGTAGTATTAACATATTATTATTTGTGATTTAAGCATGTAGTAGTTCATGATACATTTAGGAAATATAGAAACATTGTAATGCTAACAAACAAGAAAACAATGTCTATCTCAGACTCACAGAATGATTGTGATTTGAATGATTTAATCTTAAATTTTAATTCTATTTTTAATATTTGCACTTCATGTTGTTACACTATGGACCCTGAGCTTCGCAATTTTGTCTATCTGTATACTTGTATATGGTTGAGATGACAGTAAAGTTCACTTTGACTTTGATTGTACTTACTGTGAATGCCGAAAGTGTAACCTTAGTATTAAATTTTCATTATTGTCATCACCATAAAGAATGAGGCAGAAGGAGGCACCAAGGGGGGTACAATAGAAGCTCTGCTGATATTATTACTTAGGTGTTATTACTTTAGGTTGAAGGCAGTAAAAAAAAAAAAATATGTCAACTAATTAAAAAATAATTCTACTCCGTTATTCTAGATCATCTCTTCACCTCTTGTTAGAATATTTGTTAATTAGTGTTTTGTTTTTGAATGAGACAGTAGTTCCTAGCATTCATAAATTAAATTTTCAACAGCCACAAATATTTTAGAAGTATTTTTGGGGCAATGGTATAGTATGAATGAATGAGGAATTGCTTATGCTTGTTATCTCTAAAATTGTTTTTTGAGTATAATTTTCATGTGTGTGTATAATAGTGAAGGTTTAGATTAGCTGGATTTTAATATTTGTCTTTAGTGCTTGTTAGTCTGAATGCTCAATGATTTTAAACTTATTTGTTACTCATTTTCTCCTTATTATAATGCACCAAGGCAAGGGTATTATAAAATAAAATTTCAGTGTTCTAAAGCCTTAAATGCTTGTGTTTTTTTTTTTTTTTAAATGTAGACCTTGAAAACAGATTTTTTTTCCATCATTGTTTAAAACCATTAAGGGAATTATTATTGAATATCTTTGTGCTTACTGCTTTAGAAGATGTAATTAGGTAAATATTCCTTTCAATGTGGAACATTTTAGGCGTATGGATAATGCAAGGTAATTAAAATAAGCACTGCTTGGGGAGTGAAATCTATTGGCAGTATGCGTTACCTAATTAGTTGGTGTCTTGAAGCTTTCTGGAAGAAGCGCCTATTATAGGCAGCCCTCATTATATCTGTTTTAATTGAGTGTGCTTGAAGTTTGTTAACAAAAACAGAATTTCCATTGTGCCATTTCAGTTATTCACAATCTTTTTTTTTTTTTTTATTTAAACTTTATGGCACTTCAGGAAGTAAGACTGTTTTCTTATACCACTGTTTCTTTTTTTAATTAGAATGAAAAATACTGCAAAATTAAAATTTGCTCATTAAATATAGTTTGGATTTATTTGTCTTAAATAAGACCAACCCTTACTTTATTTTTCTCACTTTTCTTTTGCTACACAATTTTCATTCTTTGCTAATAGAATTGTGGGATCAGATTGATATTATGATTTTGTGGAGATTACTTTTTGGGAATGTTGGAAATGTTGTGATAAATTCCTCTTAAGTTACCCATGTGGAGTGTAGGCTGCATTTTCTTAGAAACTCCCTGTGTAATAATTACTTAAAGCTGCACTTTATTCATAGTGCGGCCTCTTTGTCATCACCGCCTTTTTTCCCTTCCCTAAACAAGGTGTAACAGAGTGCTATGGCAGACCAAATTCTTATTCCAGTGTGCTGCTCCTCCAGAAAAATGGCAGTGTTTAGATTACCATGTTTTTGAGACATTTAAATTGTGTGTCTGGTGGTCCCTATATATCTCGGCACTTCTGTGTTTCTGGACTGCTATTTCAAAACATAGCAGAAATGAATTTTGTCACCGTAAATGAAGGTATGTTAGATATTAGTTGTTTATAAATGATGTTATAGTACAGCGGATCCCTTTTGCCCTCATTTGCACTTGTTGATTGTATGATTTATATACATTACCAGTCAGTTTTAGACTTCCTCAGATTTTTCAGTTTTTATGGAAATGCACACAGTTTAGTATCTTAATGTTTAATGAAATCAAACCTAGAACAAATAAAAAATTGCAAATTAAGTCAAGGAATCATTAAGTGTACAAAATTTTTATTCAAATTTTTTGATTCGTCAAAGTAGCCACCTTTTGCTGATAACAGCCAAACTGTGGTAACCCTTTGGATTCAGAATGCCAGTCACTCTGCAAGACACCAACTCTGTCTCCAGCAGAAGAACCCCAGACCATCACACATCCTCCCCCATGTTTGACAGTTGGTCAGACCATCCTTTCACTAACTCTGCGGCCTACACACACCCTGTGTAATGAACTGAAGATTTTAAATTTTGATTCATCAGTCCATAAGACGTTCTTCTAGTCTGGAGTAGTTTATGCCCCAAGTCTTGCTTTATTTTGTCTTTTTTAAGGAATGTCTTTCTTACTGCCACACATCCTGTCAAACTTGCAGCAGAAAATCTTCTCTTCACAGTAGAACCTGAGACTTGCTTTTTATGAGTAATAATGCTCTATCTCATTTAATTTGTTAATTGCTATTTTCTTGCCATTATCACTGAAATTTAAAACTTTCTACAGTATAATATTGTCCAAGTTGTACTTCAGAGGGTGTAGTAACACAGTCTGTTCCAACTCTGCTTTAAGACAGACAGAAGGGTTTTAAGTCATCAACAGAAGTTGGACACCTGTACAGATTGTTTGCTTCAACTAGCAAGGCTTTATTTACTTTAATTGCTGCAGAACATTTGTAGGTTGTAACCGATAAATGTTTCCCCGAAGAAGGCCCGTTTGTAATATTACGAAATTTTCTTTTTTTCCCATTTTTTATATAACCTAAACTTACCTTTTCACAATTTAAGGCCATTCATTGCATTTCAACTGATTAAATTTAAAGAAAAACTGGAAAAATGGAGGTGTTGTAATATTTTCTGCAACTGTCAACACTGTATAACTATTTGTAAGCAGTACCAGTTTTGGATTTGCCCAACTGTATGCCATTTTATTTTGTTTTTGGACCATAATATGTATTGTGACAGATAGGGGGCGCTATCGCTCCCTTGAACCCCTGTCCAAGACTCCAGACACCAGGAAAAAGTCCAAATGTTGACTTTATTTAAATGCCACAGTGCACAAAACACCCTCTCCTCCACTATACTCATAGACCACAATACAATAATAATAAACCAATCCACCACTCCCAGATGTGTTGCTATCCCTTCCACCCAGCTCAGCTCGCCGTCTGGGAGCTCCCACAGTCCTTTTATACTTCCTGACCCGGAAGTGTTCCCAATCCCCAGTCCATGTGATTCTTTATCACTTCCGGGTCAGGTGCAAGTCCTTTTCTTCACCCCGGAAGTATGTCACTTCTGTCGTCGCTCTTGCTATGATGCACTTCCGGGTTATAGGGCACATATGACTCTTTGCTCCCCCCTGCAGCTCCCTCTTGCGGCCCCTGTGGTATCCAGCAGGGCTGTGAATAAAAACTACATTGTCCATGATGCCCTGCTGGTCTTCGGGGCACCTCCATACTTCAGGGAGGGCTCTATCTGGCGGCCTGGGGGTATTGGCCGGGATGACAAGCCGGCCAAAGACCACAGTATATATGATCTTTAGACATTGAGCACAAGAGCTGAGACCTGTTCAGTTTGCTGACAACCACTTACTTTCACTTGTTTCTGTTTTAATGTTAAGTGTTACTTTGTATATGTATGCTATTTAAAAATCTTCTTATGTAATTCCATCCATCCATCCATTTTCTAACCCGCTGAATCCGAATAGGGTCACGGGGGTCCGCTGGAGCCAATCCCAGCCAACACAGGGCACAAGGCAGGAACCAATCCTGGGCAGGGTGCCAACCCACCGCAGTCTTATGTAATTGGTCTTTATTAACAATGTAAGGGAGACATTTCCTGGGGGGTATTTTATAGGTCTGGTACTAGATAGGCGAATTTCAAACTGAAATGTTCAACAACCTGCTTTTCATTCTACAAGTTCCTGAAAACTTCAATCCAAACGAGAATCTTTCTGTGCTATTATGCCAATATGTGCCGGTTCTTTATTCAAGCAATGTTTCCCATTATTCTGTAAATGATTAGTAAAGCAATTGAGTTACCATGCATTACTACTGAAAGTATTTATAATTTCTAATGCAGTAAATCCAGTGTTGTTGATTAATGGTGAATGAACCCCACTCAATTCACTTGTCCTCTAGTTCAGTGAAGAAGCAGAAATGTTCGGGAAGTTTGGTGAATACTGCTAAATGCAAGTTAATAAGGAAGGAGAAACTATGCCAGATCAAGTATTGTGGCCAAAAATATGACCTGAGTTGAGGCAGCAGTGCCACTGTGCCACCCTAAGATAAAATTTTATTCTCAGCCCGCTGTACTCAAAGTCCTTTATTTCTCTCTGTGTCTCCCAAGCTCCTGTCACTTTGATTAACTAATACTCACAGAGCCTGTGATGCAAGGCATTAGCATTATATTCTTTGGGTGAAGTTTTGGCTGGCCCAATCACTATCCCCATCAACTGTACATAGTGAGGTGAAAAATATGCTTAATTCAGTAGTGAAGGCACAAATGTACAGTGAATCCATGCAGGACAACTTAAGTCATGCCATAGTATTCTCATTATGGACAGATATATCTACCCCTCAAAAGATAATTCTGTATTTTTATTTATTTTTTTAAAGCTTATATGGGGTGCAAATCCCATGTGTGTTTGTATGTATGTATGTATGTATATATATGTGTATGTATATATATGTGTATGTATATATATGTGTATGTATATATATGTATGTATATATATGTGTATGTATATATATGTATGTATATATATATGTGTATATATATATATATATATATGTGTATGTATATATATGTGTATATATATGTGTATATATGTATACTTACAGGAACCCTTCCACAAACTCTGCCAAAACATTAAAACAAATTATTTTCCACCTTTCATGATCTAAACAGTAGGAAAAAAGACCATAGTTTGAATTACTGAGATAATTAATGTAAATAAATTCTCCATTCTCATGTATTTAGGAGAAGGCGCTTCACCTGTGGTAACAGGAGAGCAGCTCAAACTTGAAAAGAAGTTATTTATCTAGTATTGTGCATTTTGCAAATTGTTGTTCAATACTGCCCATCATTAATACTTATCTGACCATAACATTATTTTACTTTAAATCTTACATTTTTAGGTTAGTGATAAAATAGTTTTTAGTGTTTGAAAATAGTATAAAGATTTTTGCACAGTAATTTTATGGTTTTTATATGAGCAGTTAAGCATGTAATACTGAGTCTGATGGATGTTCTTTAGTCTCTTCAATTGCTTAAATAAAGATTTAGAAACATATAGTGTATATAGAAAAAATTATATTTGCTTCACATAAACAACCAAGTTCTAGGTTTACATATATGTTAGCTAAAACTGAAATGGACATTCCAAACAATATGTAGACATGTTCACAAGTAACTTAACCATTGGAACGGAGGCTTGTAAACAAGTTACAGTAAATAGAAAATCATAATCCTAAAACAACACCTTTTTAACTGTGAACAGCAGCAGAGAGGTAACTGAAACTGGCACATTTCAAAAAACAGCATACACATATCAGGTTCAGATACATTCTCCTTTGAAACCTTGAGGATATCTCCTACACCGTTTCAATCAAACGATGGTGGACAGTTCTATATTAGCAGATAACTTGTAAACAATATGAGTGTGTTGATTGAAATTTATTACAGTTCAAACCATAGGAGTTTATTCAAAGATGTGCATCAATGATGCAGTGTGGCTTTAAACCTTTAACCTGAGACTGCACTGGATTCAGCACTTGAAAGCATGAGAAAATGCATATCGAGGAATAAGTGTCCATTTTCTAGCTTCCTGCTTGAGCTTTGCTTTAAGTTGTACTTCGTCTTCCTGCTTATTTTCTCTGCCACTTTTATTATCTGTAAATCACTAACTTGCATACCATCCGTTCCAAGTAAAAAGCATGAATCATGCGAGTATGTAGAGTATGCAGCAGTAGTTTTAATTATGTGAATATCTCCGCTTCTTACTGTTAATATGGAATCTGGTATGGAAAAAGTTCAATTTAAAATTCAAAGACTTAAAGTAATTAATAAGTTGGGAGTTTTCTAAATTTCTTAATATAATAATGTATAGAGAAATACACTGTGAAGAAAAATGTGTTTTCATGTCTTATTTGAAATGCTTTCATTTGGGGTGTTTTGGATCATGTCCCAGCTGTCATATGGCTCAAGCAAAGTGCCAGTCCATCACAGGGCAGATACACACACCAAAAAACACACATTAGGGCCAATTTAGCATTGTTAATTCGCCTAACAAACATGCCTTTGAACAGTGGACCAGAAACCCACGCATGTTCGAGAGAACATGCAAACTCCATGTTTTGGAGGACCAGAGACATGAACTTGGGTCTCCTTCCTCCGTGGCAGCAACACTACCTCTGCACCACTGCACTGCCCTAAACGTAATGTTTCTTGTAAATTTATCCTTATGTCTTGATTTTTATGATCTCTTGGACACAGCCATCAGCAGTGTGTCTGTTTGCAGAGAGAGTGTTGACCTTGTCGAGAGGTTTACTTCCCCTGCCAGTGACATTGATGTCTCTGGTGACTCTTCCTATGAAGTCAGTAGATGGATTGGGAGAGCATGGGGGGGTCATGAGGTCGCTGGATAGGGGTGTGTGGCGCTCCTGATATCTGCAAAAGGATGAAGGTCCAAGTCTTTAGAGTCTTGGTGCTTCCTGTCTTGCTATATGGTTGCAAGACATGGATGCTATCCAGTGACCCGAGACGAAGACTGCACTCATTTGGTACTGTGTCTTTCTGGAAAATCCTTGGGTACCATTGGTTTGAATTTGTGCTGAATGAGCGGTTGCTCATGGAGTCCCGAATGAGGCACAGTACCTGCATTGTGAGGGAGCATCAGTTACGGCACTACGACAAAGGGCACGTTTCCCCGAGGGTGATCCAGCTTGTAAGATCCTAATTGTTGGGGACCCGAGTGACTGGACCAGGCCAAGGGGTCGCCCACGTAACACCTGGCTGCGGCAGATAGAGGATCATTTCCAGAGGGTGGGACTGGACCACGTGTCTGCCTGGTGGGTTGCCAACCAGGATCCCAAGTTGTTTTGCCCTATAGTGGGTGCGGCAACACGTTGTACCAGTGCGTGCTACCCAACTTGACTTGATCTTTATGCCAAGTTAGACCATAATTTATTACAAATCAAAGCATTGTTAATTTATCAAGATAGTCTGTTTTGGCTCATTTTTACCCTGGCATTTTTGTTTTGCTTTATACATATTTTTATTGTAGCTCCCTGTGTGTGTGTGTTTTGTTTTGTTTTTTTTTTTTTTAAATAATTATATGCTTCTGTGATTATGACTTTTTTTTTTTTTTTTGCATCTTATGACTTTTCAGGGTTGTTTCCTTTTGCACTGTTGCATATTTTGTTTTGTAGTAGTTTTTATTTTTTTTAGATAAATTTAGTTTTGTTTTTATAATTTATATTTGTGTGTTCTGTATAAATATAGACTATGTACTATTTAAAAATTGCAGGATTCTGACAGGTGACGAATCCTTTCCCATTCATGTATATTTAGCAAAAGAATTAACCTTTTTACTTTTTCCTTTCACATCTGCCTTCGTAGCCAGCTATAATTTATGATGTGGTCTGTTAAACAGTTTCATCTTCTGTGCTAAAATACAGTATGTATGAGAATATATATATTCTGTAATGGCTAACATCTGTGCTGATGATCAATCTTTC
This sequence comes from Polypterus senegalus, assembly GCF_016835505.1. Classification (NCBI taxonomy): domain Eukaryota; kingdom Metazoa; phylum Chordata; class Cladistia; order Polypteriformes; family Polypteridae; genus Polypterus; species Polypterus senegalus. The sequence continues at coordinate 11,294,871 of NC_053157.1, read as the reverse complement.
AGGAGTGTTGTTGTAGCTCCCAAGAAGACGAGTGGAGCACCTACCGGTACAGTATCTGTGGCCACCAGTATACCGGCAGCAGCCCCAGCTCCCATTAGTACTGGACCTGTTAATGATGTCAGTGAGGTCTCGACTTCAGAGGCATCTGAACACATTACAGAATCTGCGGCTGGTAAGTTGAACTTAAATGTTCTCTGCTCCTATAGTAGTATCTCTGTTTCATGATCTTGCTCTGTCTGCCTTTCCCACTTATTTACAAAATGCTGACCCTTTTAAAAGTGTAGCTATAGTTGTAGCTGAGCTTCATCAAGCTGACATCTGTCAAAGTTATAATCTTTTTTTTTTTTTTGCCTGTAAACAAGCAACTTGGGACAGGACTGTGGATTCCAAGGCAAGATCAAAGCTTACATTCATTAAGGTCTTAGCTGATAGCTTTGTCTCTTGCCTGTGGTTTGCTCTTTTTCTTTTCACTATTAACCTTATCAGTAGTGAAGTATTTGTGGATAGGAGGGTAGATTCAGTGCCTCATCTGCAATGTGCATAATAAACTTAGTCATGGACATATTAGCTCTCACTTATTTTTTTTTAAATGGTCTTAGTTTAATCCTTTTTTTTTCTTTTTTGTGCTTTATATCATTGTATGTGTTCCGACATATATTTTTTTATTCTTACTAATTTTCATCGTGTGTTTCTCAGTAATACTGGATAAATGATAGTGATATGTAAGTAACATACTGGGAAAGCATATGGTGCATATTGAGACATGATTCTGCTGTTATTATCTGTGGTGTCATTTTCACAGGTATTATTACAAGAGGAATAAACTGCAAAAATACCTTAGGTATTTTGAAAATTAACTATACAATAATAAGCTTAAACTGAACTGAGAAACCATATTTACTTCTAAGTGTAAATAGCAGAATATTGTTTCATATTTCTTTTGGAGATTATCAGTTTGTTCACAAGTTACACCCTAGAATAATTAATATTTAAAACAAACCAAATATTTTGTTGCTGTATTAACATAGTTTAAATATCGCATTGGCAATTACCTTTAGTTAGCTCTGTGTTCTTTTGATGTCAATGCTTGCACCGTATGTTGCAAGTTTGCAGCATCAAAGATTAAAAGCCTTAGGCTGGCTGGTGATGAAAGCTTTTGGATGGACTCTGCTTATTAAAAGAAAAGACCCAAACCCGTCTTGAGAAGATATAAACTGAGAAAAGACTGGAAAAGAATGGTAACTTTTAAAATACAGGATATCATTAGACACAAAGAACACAAAACTAACTCAAAACTTGAATAACAAGTTTCACTCCAGATGCATGTGACAATTGTGAGCGGCCCATGAACTTAGCAGAGTTAAGGCTTTTTGCACATACTGTTAACACTTTATTTTCCTGTCAGTATTAAAAGCAAAATGAAAAAGTACTACAATGTGTGCATTAAATAACAAATAGGAAGAAAGCAGTTATAGAAACATACTCCTCTTCTCACACGGTTAATAGAATATTCCCGAAATGTTACACTTGCAGCTTCTCCCATGCAGCTATGAAACGGATAACTTCTGCACTTAAAGTGAAGTTAGAAATTGAATTACTGGTTGGCTGAATGTCCTTGAAACCCTTCAACTGTTTAAGGAATTATAGTAGTTAGTTTTGTTTTTTTTTTTTCTTCCTTTGCATCTTTACCCACTTCTGTAGTAGTCGATGTGCTTGAACAACCTTCTCTATACAGCTTGGTTCTGCACCTCCTCACCAGTCAGGCCATTTTCCTTCAGATATTTTTGACTTTATGCATCCACCTCTGCTTTTGCCTCCCCCTCTTTCTCTTTCACTGCACTTCCATTCTCACCCGTCTTTTGCACACACATTCATTGTCTCTTCCCATCACATGTCCATACCACTTCAGTCTACTTTCTTGTACTTTCTTAGATATCTCCCCCACTTTCTTTAATATCATTTCGTACAAAATACAATAAAACTTTTTCATATTGAACCTTTCACAGTGGAGATTGTATTGTAGAGTGCTGCGAAACACCCTCAAGATACCTATAGTTACGTATTAAATACATTATAACATTACCCTCAATGTAGTTTGAATCAGTGTCCTAATTTCATGAAACACCTTATCCACTCCTAAAAATACATCTTTACCAAGATGTCGAAGTGTTTGATTTCAGAATATTTGCATTGCTGCTCTTATGTAATCATTTGTATACTTTTTAATGTCTCTTGCACAGAGTTATGTTAGAGCTCCTGTTGGTCTATTAATAGGGGAGTAATGTTGTTTAGACATGTGTGACATTTTTTATTTTTACACAGTCAGTTCTTTATTTGTACTGTACCCAGACTATTGTTCCCCATGATACTACACTGGAAAAAGCAATTCACAAGACGGGGTGGATTTAGCAACTTTGTTCTGTTCATGTCTGGTTGGGTTTTCTGGATGCTGTATTATTTTCCCACATCTCTGTAGCATAGGTTAATTGATGACTTCTAATTGGAGTGATTGTGGATATGCCTGTGTCTTCCCAAAGTGGACTGGCACACTTTTCAGGGTTGTTTCCCACTGTGTGTCCTGTGTTACTTGGTTTTGGCTCTGGCTCCTCCACAGCCTAGGTCTTCAATTCAAATGCTTAGATACATGTGAGGGTGTTTCAAAAAATGGTCTTGTGAACAAAAATGGAAAAGGTGTATAACAATATTTTAGTAAAAATACATACAGCTGGATAACCTGATATTTGGATTATGTGACATAAGTAAAGATTTTTCTTATCATGCACTTTTTGATATTATTTGCTGTTTTCCAGCATTGGTCTCTACAGACCACTATTATATCAGAAACGTTTATTTCTATTATGCATGAAAAAATTGTATATTTTTTTTCTCTTGCCAATCCAATCTGGGATAAGTAACATAAATTAGAATTGTTGGATGGAGTAGTTCTTTAATTGAACTAGAGAAAATATTTATGCATAAAGAGAGGCAGGGGGCTAACACACTGATCAAAATGAGGATCTCCGATATGTGTTGTGTGTACACTACTGCTTTAATTTTCCACTTGCCCACAAAGTCCTCTTTCTACCAGGCACCCCCATTCACTGTTAGCCTAAAGGTTATATATGTAGCAGAAATGGACAGGAACATCTTCGATAAGATTACCACAGTGATTTTTACAGCAGCATACATGGAGGGAATAAACATGTGGTCTGGTAATAATGTGAGAAAGAATGTATTTGCAGGATCTTACCTTTTAATGGAGCTATACTGTGTGCTTCAGGGCAAATTATGTTAAAGACAAATGCTCTCTGACCCCCTTTTTTCTGTCAACTTTCCTGTGTGGAGTACTACTAAACACATGGGAAAGGCTGACTTCTTTGTTGATTTCTTCACTGGAGTGTAATACGTATAAAACATTCCCATGGGAATGGAGGACTAGAATCCCTGCAAACAATTAGCCACTTTACCATTGTGAAGCATCATTGTTCTTTTCCACTTTAGATCTGTTTTCTCTACCAGGGAGCATTTAGCTAGCAGATACTTCACTTGGAAGGTATATGAAAAATTATAATAAATCTTCTTGTCCTAAAAATAGTGTTTGTCGCAATACTCTTCCAAAGGTGGGCACCATATTTGAGTTGTCATGTCTACATCTGGGACTGACAAAAATCTTTCAGTTTTTTTGTTTAAATAAATCATGGTAAAGAAGTGTAGAAATTTAGCTGAAGAAGTATATAATGAAAAAATCTAAACAGCATCCCGGGCTTTTTATCCGACATAGAGCCCAGCGGAGACTTGGCTTTAGGCTTTGATTTTTGTTCCCCACTGCCACATATCTTTGATCCTACTCTCAGTAGCAGTTGCACATTATGATAAACCTTTCTGTTTAGTCAAACTACTTAATGCGCTACACCTCTTAACGCTCGGTGTTTTCCAGTGTATCCTGCAGACAGGCTTATTGAAACTTCTTCTTCATGATTTCTGCCAGATGTGGCAACAATGATGCAGTTCAGCATGACAAGATACATGGTGCCATGTTTTTTTCCTTTAAGGGAGAGGTGTTTGTGGGCATTTTATTTCAGTTGAATCTACATGAAAAAAGAATGTTCTTTTATCTGTGACGATCCCTAAGTGATACTCGCCTCAAAAATTGTTCTGCTTTCAGCCACTTGCATTATATGTTTCAAATCAATGTAGTTTTCTCGGTCACTTAAGCTACATTTAAATCCATTCTGCTGGGGAAATAATTGTCCTGTTCAGACTTCTGTTAGGCTATTTTTGAACTGTTACTGTAATTTGTAGGAGTAGAGTATTGTACCGTGTTAGCCATACATTAATACAGGAGAAAGTAGGGTGAAATGGCACCTTTTATTGGCTAACTAAATAGATTACAAATTCAAGCTTTCGATTCAGCTAAGGCCCCTTCATCAGGCAACCCTGTAATTTGTAGGGTCATTATTGTCACCTGTAGGCCTACAGAGTGCAGTGAAATTATTTCTTGTTTGTGCTAGTCAAAGTGTAACAAGTTACCAATTTCCAGTGCCACGATTAATGAATACTTTACCTCAAAAAAATGTTCAATTAAGCACTAAAAACTAAGACACGCTTCATGAGCCTGATTTTTGATACGCCGTGGATCAAAAATTGAAGTATTATTGAGAGGTATTGTAAACTTTTTTTTTTTTTTAAATTATATATTTTTTTTTTTTAGATAGGAAATATTCATGATGTTTGGAATAAAAAGAATATTGATGTTAATTCATAGCTTGATACTTGAATTTTTTTGTTGGATTTTTTTTTTTTATTAAACAACATTTTTCATTAAAAACAGTAATATTCCTAATTGTTCAAAAATTAAAATAGCTAGCATAAAGTCATGGAGGACTTGTCTTTGCAAATTAACTCCTTTGCATGAAGAAGTTCCTCATGTGTAAGCAGAATATTGCAGGAAATATTCTAACGTAAAGTAATGGCCTTTTTACAGCTGCAGAAAACTCGGTGGAATGTTAGTCACTATTTGGAGTTCAGTGAATTTTGAGTGTTTCTGTACATCTGTATTGTTTGTGTGAAGTTTTGTCAATGATCTAAATTTGAACCTCTTTCAGGGATATCTTAAGTAAATCGGAAATAATACTAGCAGGCAAGGGGTGCTTTTGTTGTTTATTCTCACAAGATATAGTTAAAAGCCCATAAGATATGAAATCTAAACTTAGATTTCTGGCCATGTATTTATTATGTGTACAAGTACTGACTGAAATTTGAAAATTAAAATTTAATTTGAAAATATTTTATTGGTGGTTCCTCATGTTTGCACCTCCAGCACTGTAAAATGTAGTCTGTCTGGACCTATGTCATCCAAGTTATTTAGTGAAGACTTGTAAATACCTTATACAGACAAAAATCTGTTAATTGGTGATCATGCTGTTTAGGCACTTAACTGTGTATTTTTTTGTCTTATTTTTAAACGCTTGAATACATTCTTGCAATCAATTGGCGTTTCATTTATTCTGTATGTATGCTAAATACACAAAAAAAATTGTGGTCAATATTAGGAATGTGAATCATAACAGGTTGACAATCATATTCATACAGTTAATGCTGAAATTAAATAGCTGACTAAAGTGGATCTAAATTCTTACATGCAAAATATATAGAGAGAGAGTGAGAGACAAAGCACTTTTAACTTTGGTCTAAATTTGGGACATGTCACATTTTAGTAGAAGCAGGGCAGAAGAAGTAAATGCCTATCTTTTATTTAATCCAAATATTGTTTCTATGTTGTATTTGAACCTACATGTTTAAGAAATTTGACATTCTAGAGGAGCCATTCATTCCATCAAGCCCACTTGGTTAGGAAATTTATGTGGAACATTGTGGGGGGGGGGTATCTACTGTGTCAATAGCCATTGCTGCTTTCAAAATGCATGGATGGATAATTTAACTATTATTATTAAGCATGCTTCCACATAATAGCCTAGCACACTATATAATAATTATAAATACTATTGAATACAATACAGAATAAAAAATACAAGGTGAACTAAAATGAAATACCACATTTCTCAAGGTCATTGCGTGAGGCAGAGGCAGTCGAGTGGGTTGGGTTGGGGGTCCTTTGATAGGCAATCCCTTGTAGTTTTCAGTCAGCAACATGCCTGGGTGTGGTGCGCACCTTGCTTTCGCTGTCGAAGCATTCATCAAAAACATCAAATCCATCATCACCACACAATGTGCCTTCCAAATGCACTTCAGCATTCCTCTTAATGGTGATGTCCCAAATCGGAAAACAATTCTTCAGTCGGAGGCTAACTTTAGATAGACAGGTACAAAATGGAACAAAAAATCTCCAGGCCGTCCTCGGACTGTACGAATGCCTGAAAATATCCAATCTGTAAGGGCATCAATTTTGCAGTGTCCTAGACATTACTCAAAGTTATTGTCTGCTTTTTTTATTTTTATTTTTTTTCCATTTTTTCATTTTTGTTACTATTTAATTTAATATTGTTTCTTTGTATCAGTATACAGCTGCTGGATTATGTGAATTTGCCCTTGGGATTAATAAAGTATCTATTTTATCCATCTTATCTATCCAATCTATCTATCTATCTACCGACTGACCGACCGTGCACAAACATTATTCTGCTTCGGGCATTTCCAACATGTCTTTGAGGAGGATTTTACATGAAAACTTAAATTTCCATCCATACAAAATGATGGATGGTAGTGCAGGATCTTGCTGAGAGAGACTAGGAGAGGTGTTGAGAGTTGTGCACGAACATTCTGCAAACTGTTCATCGAGATGCAATCATCATGTGCAAAGAGGAGGCGCATTTCCATTTGAATGGTTGCGTAAATTAGCAAAACTTTCACTATTGGGCTGAAACCAACCCTCATGAGCTTCATCAGAGACCCCTGCACAGTGAGCGTGTTACAGTTTGGTGCGCTGTTGCAGAATTTGGCATTATAGGCCCTTACTTTTTGAGGGGGTGGAGCAACTGTCACTGTCACTTCAGAACATTAAATTGAAATGCTAGAGAACTTTTTGCATCCCCAACTGGAAGAAATGGAGAAATGGATGTGGTGTGGAAATGGATGTGGACCAGTACAGTAATAAAAATATACTGCTCAAAAGAATTAAAGGAACACTTTTTAATCAGAGTATAGCATAAAGTCAATGAAACTTATGGCATATTAATCTGGTCAGTTAAGTAGCAGAGGGGGTTGTTAATCAGTTTCAGCTGCTGTGGTGTTAATGAAATTAACAACAGATGCACTAGAGGGGCAACAATGAGATGACCCCCAAAACAGGAATGGTTTAACTGGTGGAGGCCACTGACATTTTTCCCTCCTCATCTTTTCTGACTGTTTCTTCACTAGTTTTGCATTTGGCTACAGTCCGTGTCACTACTGGTAGCATGAGGCGATACCTGGACCCTACAGAGGTTGCACAGGTAGTCCAACCTCTCCAGGATGGCACATCAATACGTGTCATTGCCAGAAGGTTTGCTGTGTCTCCCTGCACAGTCTCAAGGGCATGGAGGAGATTCTAGGAGACAAGCAGTTACTCTAGGAGAGCTGGAGAGGGCCATAGAAGGTCCATAACCCATCAGCAGGACCAGTATCTGCTCCTTTGGGCAAGGAGGAACAGGATAAGCACTGCCAGAGCCCTACAAAATGACCTCCAGCAGGCCACTGGTGTGAATGTCTCTGACCAAACAACCAGAAAGACTTCATGAGGGTGACCCAAGGGCCCCATGTCCTCCTCAGCAGCATGCAGTTCGATTGGCATTCTCCATAGAATACCAGAATTGGCAGATGCACCACTGGTGCCCTGTGCTTTTTACAGATGAGAGCAGGTTCACCCTGAGCACGTGACAGAAGTGAAAGGGTCTGGAGAAGCCATGGAGAACATTATGCTGCCTGTAACATCATTCAGCATGAGCAGTTTGGTGGTGGGTTAATGATTGTCTGGGGAGGCATATCCATGGAGGGTCACACAGACCGCTACAGGCTTGACAAAGGCACCTTGGCTGCCATTAGGTATCAGGATGAAATCCTTGGACCCATTGTCAGCCCCTATGCTGGTACAGTGGCTCCTGGTGCACGACAATTCCTGGCCTCGTGGTGAGAGTATGCAGGCAGTTCCTGGAGGATGAAGGAATTGATACCATTGACTGGCCACCACACTTTCCTGACCTAAATCCAATAGAACCACCTCTGGGACATTATGTTTTGGTCCATCCAATGCCACCAGGTTGCACCTCAGACTGTCCAGGAGCTCAGTGATTCCCTGGTCCAGATCTGGGAGGAGATCCCCCACAACACCATCTGTCATCTCATTGAAGCATGCACCGATGTTGTCAGGCATGTATACAAGAACACAGGGGCCATACAAAGTGCTGCGTACAATTTTGAGTTGCTGCAATTAAATTTTGGCAAAATGGACTAGCCTGCCACATAATTTTTTCACTCTGATTTTTGGGGCGTCTTTGAATTCAGGGCTCTGTAGGTTGATCATTTTCATTTCCATCAAACGATGTGGCATCCTTTCGTTCCTAACACATTACCCAGTCTATATCAGTATAGATATCCAGGAGGATTTCTTTTTCCCATTGAGATCTGATGTGTTTTCAAAGTGTTCCTTTAATTTTTTTGAGCAGTTTATATTTTGTTTACCGTTGCGTCGTAATGAAATTTATTTTCTTATAGCGTTTTTGTTGAATAAATGTTTGAAATGTGGTACTTCTTTTTGCCTCACCCTGTATATACATATTATTATAGATGTATATGGTTGTGGTTGTTTTTACATACAGATATTAGGCTGCATACTCAACTGGTTATTCTGTCATATTGCATAAGATGTTTATATTAACAACCACAAGTGGTTTCCCTTACATGAATGACTCCCCATATGTAACTAGAGAGGTATATTTCTTAAAAGGCTATGTGTATAATGCACTACTTCAGTTGAGGACTGGTGCTATCAGTTTATCTTTATATATCTTAGCTAAAAAACAACAGAGGCAATAGAGTAGAGCACTGTAAAGCCACGTTTTCATCTGCAGTGATTTAATCATCACTCCAACAGTACCCTTTTTTTTTGTCGAGGTTGAAAGGAAACACACAGTCTTTAAAGTCCTTTTATCAACTGCCTGGATGCAATTAGTGGCACTGTTATCAATGTTACATGCTTCATCTGTGTACTGTTAAATACATTCAGCACTAAAATTTCTCAAAAGTAATTTTTGATATAACCAAGGTGAAATGGATATTTTTGGCTACTGTGTCACTCACTGTGTGGCTCTGTTGACAGAGTTTCTTGCTACATTATTTTCACTCCTGAAATTCATTGGTAACAGAACATGGGAATTTTCATCCGCATTCCAGCCAAAGTAAATCTGTGGTTATGCAAGTCAAGCTACAACAAGCAAGTTTTAGTCTTAGAATACTCGCATAAGTCTGACTTAGTTTAGTGCTTTGGTGCCCATCTCCAGTCCTGGAGGGCTGCAGTGGCTGCAGGTTTTCATTCTAACACTTTTCTTAATTATTTACCAGTTTTTGCTGCTAATTAACTTCTTTTGAATTCATTTTATTTGACTTGCTCTTGAAGACACAGACCCCTCAATTGTTTCTTTTTCCTTAATTAGCAGCCAAGCAATAGTGAGATGCAAAATGAGCCAAAAGAGGACCAGCAAACTGTGACTATCATACAATATCTGAAAATAAAGAAAGGTGAAGGTCTCAGGAATGCTGATCTGCTCTTAGAAAAGAGAAAATTCACAATTTCGGAAATGTCTGCTATTGCACAATGAGAACAGCAACAAACCATGGAATTAAAGAACGAGTTTAATTAACGACAAGACTCGGCACCTCATTAAGCAACTGGTTGGAGTTTGAGGCCCTGCCTTAGTTGGACCTCTGTTGGCTCACTCACTTCACATTTCACTTGTTTGGGTGCCATTTAAGAAAAGAAGCGATTCAGAGCAATGATGAAGAAATTCAGGGAAATATTTCTTAAAAACCAATTCAATTAAAATTAATTCAAAAGAAGTTAATTAGCAGCAAAAACAGGTCACTAATTAAGAAAAGGGTTAGAATGAAAACCTGCAGCAACTGTGGCCCTCTAAGACTGGAGTTGGGTACTCCTGGTTTAGTGAGTTCTTTTTTTTTTTTTTGACTGTTTGGGTATTTCTTTATCATCATCTTCTTGGGTTTGTTGGAGGCATGGTGCAGTTACATGATTGCGAGTCATGTAGTGTAACATACCCAACCTCATCAGTCGAACTAGTCTTGGGTTTTTTGGACCTTGCAAACAAAAGAGAGGTTAGTCTGTCTGATGTTTCCTGTTTTATACCCAGAAAGCATTTTATACAGCATTGGCTCTGTCAGGCTGCACGTTATTGGTTGTTAGAAATGGGCAGAAATACAAAACATGGAGTGAGGCCAAATTAGACATAGTTGAAGGTAGTGTAGTATGATATGTAAAGATTTGGTCTACCCTCAAAGAATATCCAGGACTGTGGTGAGTAGAAGAAATTTTGATTGTGGGCAATTGGCTAACCGGGGTAAACACAGAAAAGAAAAAAAAACAGTGATATGATGATGTTGAAAATAAATAAAGGGACAATATTTACTTAACAGCCTGCACATGCATTGAAAATATGCAATTGTAAGAGATTGATGCATTCTTAGTACTTCCCATTAAACTACAGCTGTTAGTACAAAGAAAATTTACAGTGTCATCCATTCAGAATTTTAGGAGGATATTTTTGAGTTATTTAAAATTGTCTAAACTTTTATCTAGAGACAACTTAAACTTTCTATTTTAACATTGTAGTATTGGAAACCAATCAGTGATAAGCAGTTGGTGAAATGACATAAGCAGTGTTCTGTACGAGGTGGGCTGTAGGTAGATAATCCATTTGTGTTTTCTTTCAAGCTCTTGTAATTGTCAGTTAATCAGGCACTTTGTAGGAGCCAGTTTATCACTTGGAAGATTGGTAGAGATAAGTTTACGATAACTTACTTATACATGTTTGAAGTGGCTACTTGAGAAACTTGCCAAAAAGGAGGTGGCGACTGCACACACACACTCTCACAATCTCTGTTCCCAGGTGCTTTCTTAGCATGGCAGTAGTAATGATTTAAGACAATAATTGCTCACAAACATAACATTTTTTGCATGAAATGTAAACTTATGTAAATGCTGATAAAGATATACATAAAAGTTGATATGCTGTAACAATGTACTATTCAAAATATAATCAAAGTATTGGAAATTACATTTGTCATGAATGAAGTCTGTTAAAGTAAAATACAATCATTTTGTTTTTCTTACAGGAGGGGGACCAGCAAACCTACCATATGTTCCCTCAGTGTCCCCAATGACAGAAGATTCAGCTTCAAATATGAGGTAATATCTAACTGATGCGGTTTTGAACAATATTAATTTTTAACTTTCCCGTTCCCCATTAGAATGCCTTACAAAGTACAGCCTAATGACATAAAAGTGACAGTTTTACTTGTACAGTGACATTTTGAAATGAATTGCTCAGTATTTACATATACTTTCATTATTTTTTGTTTTCAATTCATCTGCATCTGCCTTAATATTTGCAGTTTATGTACAACATTGGAAATAACAATTATTTAATAATTGAATCATAATGTGGACACCTAGATGTAGATAGATAGTGTCACAAAACGACCAAGAGACATCAAAAAGGTTTGGGGCAGCCACCCGTATAATATGCCTTGGCTGCAAAATGAGTAAATTGTTGAGATATGTTCACAGGTTAGAGTCCAGAACAGAACTGATAGTATAGAGGCTTTAAAGGCCAGCATAGGAAGTGACGTCATCAATGGCGCTGGTGCTGGAAGGGATGTTATCAATGGACCCTCCAACACCACCTCTCCCCAACACAAACACAACCCTGCCCCCTCCCAGTGCCGGAAGTGATGTCATCAATGGGCACCGGAACCTAGAAGGATTTCCAGTGGATGGTCTGCAGAGGGTTGAGAGAGAGAGTGCAGGTCGCCACCCCCTGGTCTGGTGTGGTATTACTATTATTCAGGCCCTCTAGCTGCCTTCCAATTGCACGTTTGTGACAATAGATAGATCTGCAAAGCACTATATGATTGATTGATTGATAGAACTTTATTCGTCCCAAGGAGGAAATTTGGCTTTTTATAGAAGCTCTTTAAAATAATAAATACATAAATAGGTAGATAAGTAAATACATACACACACACACACACTCTCTCTCTTTTGGTTTGAACACACACCAAAATGACTATATAGCAAAAAAAAAATAATATAGAAAACTGACTAACTTGTCAGTCTCTGTCCCAGTGAGGCGCTATATACAGATGGATTGTCATTGATATAAAGGAGCCCCTGTTGCGTTTCTTGACAAACTTATGCTGAATAGTATGTTCGCTGAAAGTACTCAGTGTTGGTGTGTCTGAAAGAGAATGTGCAGCATTATTCATAGTGGCATTCAGTTTTGTTTTAACTCTCTCCTTTGCTACTACCTTCAGGGGGTCCAGAATGTGCCTTTTAACTGAGCTTGCCTTTTTAATTAGGTCAAGAGTTTAGTAATACCATGGATGACTGAAAGTTAGTTTTGTTTTTAATACTTCATCAACTTGATGAAAGTTTGTCAATACTGCAGTTCAGTTTATTTTTGTATAGCTCTCTTTAATGAGTTCAGTTAAAAAACACTGAGAAGTTCTCTGGTTAAATGTAAATGTAAACTTTACAAATTGCATACTGAATATACATATATAAACATTTTATTTAAACAAAGAGGAAAACAAAATGGTTTGAAACTAATGGTTTGAAACTGATTAACATAAATAGAGTCCAGCAATTTCTATCCATTGTGAAATGTTAAAGTTTGGTATTGTATAAACTAAATCATTAATAAGTGCACATTGGCTAATAACTGTTTGCATGTAAAAGTGTGTCAGTCTGACCATTAGCTTAGTAAATGTGCTTGATAATCTCTGTGACAGTTCTAATAATTTTGTTACTTAATGTTTTCCATTTGTTTGATACACATTCTGGCATAATTAAGGTTGCGAAAAGAGAATCATCCAGGGAAACTGTGTGTTAATGTCATTTACACATGTACTGGTTTACTGAAAATTGATGACTTTGTTCTAAAACAATTAGAAAATAAAGAATCAAAAACAAAATGGTAATACTGTGCAATTATTATTTGAATTAACTTTGTAACACAGTTACATTTTTGACCATTAATACAAAATGTTTATTTAAGTTCTCTCCCAAGGGTAGGGGTTGTGTGATGTTTTGTTAAATTTGACTTGATTGTATGTAATATTATCTTCTTTGTTGTATAAGGTAGACTTTGTTTTTAATAAAAAAAAGTTCTTTCCCAAGATAATTAATCTCCTATATCTTTTAAGTGTTTCCAAATGATATTTTTTGAAAAGTATAATCCATACTTTATATATTCCTTTTTTCTTTGTAGTATTTCTGATAGACTGGAACATGCTCTTGAGAAAGCAGCACCATTGCTACGAGAGATTTTTGTGGACTTTGCACCATTTCTTTCTCGTACACTTCTAGGAAGCCATGGGCAGGAACTACTTATTGAAGGTACAAGTAAGTGTTGTGTTTTTGATTAGATTGAGCACATTATCCAAATATTAAATATATATACATGCTTTGTTCTTTTAAATATTGGTTAAATTGCTGTTTCAGTTGTAAATTTCATTTTTCTGTTCAGTAGCATAATTTTTGGAAGACAAGTTCAGAACATATGTATAGGTTTAAAAGCACAGAACAACATTCAACCATGTGTCATTTACATGTATATATTCACTTATTTATGTAAATTTATCATGATTAATTTAAAGAGACAAACTGTTTTTGTATTAAATGTTTTTGTATATTAAAGGTGTATAAAGTTTGTCATATTTAAACCTAGAGGACTCCGTATAGTAAACTCTTCCAAATTGGCTTTAACTAAATACCGAGTAAAGGTCTTAATACTTGTGTCAAGAGGATATTTCAGTTTTTTTATTTTAATTAATTTGCAAAAAAATTCTAAAATCACATTTTCACTCAGGTATTCAGTGCTGCTTGATGTGGGGGGAGAAAAATGACTTTAAACTGTTTTAGCACATGTCTGTAAAATACAAAACGTGTAAAAAGTCAAGAGGTCTAAGTACTTTCTGAATCCATTGTATCATTCAAACTCTACCTAGAAAATGACAGCTTCAGTGTGATTAGCTGGTTGTAAACTGATCAGGGATGCTTTTATGAGGCCCTTGGCAGCTTTGAAAAAAGCTATTGTTTTCAGAGGCTAAACGAAAAAAAAAAAAATGCTCATGCATTATCAACTTTGTATTTGTTTTACAAAGCTGTATGTCATAAGGGTTCCTATTATGTGCAGTGTTTACTACTGTATCAATTATATACTGTAAATGATTCTGCTATCTTATAGCAAAATGCTTCACAGTGTGAATGAGATGTCATTCCAGGTTTAGGTCTAAATGTAAAGTGATGTGTCTGCTGCAAACCAATCACAAGACAGCACTCGGCACCATCTGTACTGGTAAAGAGTGATGCCACCATTACGTCACAAGATTGCTTCTTATCTGATGTTATTAAAAATAGTATAGGGAAAAATAAAGGAAACAATGTTCTTGCAAGTTTAAAAAGAAAACTTTTTCTTTCTATCTAGTAGTGAAAACTAGAGTATGCTGTAAATTTTAGGTGAAAAGTTTACTTTCCATATATGGATAGTTGTTAGATACCTATGCATGTATTATCAGCAAGTATCTACTCTGATGTACACTTGATCATTACAGATTTTTCAATTTTTATTTTTGTTAAACTTTGTTCATTCATAAATACTCAAATTGATTATTTTAATTATAATTTGACTTGGTAAGTGTATGCACCTAGTAATATAAATTTTGAATTATATTTATCTTGGCAATGTAATACATAACACCTTGATTTTTAAAATGTTCTTATATCTGTTAATATTGTCAGTCTGTTTTTTCTGTTATAGTGATGACTGTTGTGCCTTATATTAAAAAACTAGCAAAATACCCGCGCTTCGCAGCGGAGAAGTAGTGTGTTGAAGAAGCAATGAAAAAGAAAAGGAAACATTTTGAAAATAACGTAACATGATTGTCAATGTAATTGTTTTGTCACTGTTGTGAGTGATGAGTGTTGTTGTCATATATATATATATATATATATATATATATATATATATACTGTATATATAAATATAAATATATATATATATATTTACACACACACAAACATATATATATATACATATCTATACATATACACATACATATACATACACACATACATACACACACATATATACACACAAATACATATATATATACATACACACACACATATATATATAAACATATATATACATATACATACATATCTACATATATACACACACAGCTATTTCGTATCAGTGCAATACGCTGTTTGTTAAAACGGATGACACCCGCTCTTACGCAAGTCTGCGTGGATATTATGAACTATCGATTTGTTCAAGTTCTATTTAAATTTTAAATAGAAGGAATTTTTATTTAGTCGACAGAAATATCTTTGGTAGGAATGGTAAAAACAGACAGGAATATTATTCCTGAATAAATCAACTCAAACCTTAAACAACTTATAATATTTTGCTCTCCATAAAAATATATCCTGTCTAAATTATACAAGTTAGAAATAAAGTAAACATTAAAAGAACAAACATTCAAATTTCTTTACTCTTATGTAATTTTATATTTTATAAAAAATAAACTTAGATTTTAAATATCCCAAAAGATTTTGCTCTCCATAAAAATATATCCCGTCAAAATTATACAAATTCAAATATGAACATGCTGCATAACAAAACCTAGAAATATAAATAAAATGTGTTCCTTTCAGCAATAACAAATCAAATCATTCAGTTGTCTTTGCTCATATGTCATTTTAGAGCTGGACGCCTGGCATCTTTTTTTGGCAACAGGTTCGTTTCTGTTTGGTGTGAGGTTCTGTGTTGTGGAGATTCTCAGGATGGATTGCAGGTGCTCATCAGTGAGGCGACTCCTGTGTGCTGTTTTGTTAGTCTTTATCACTGAGAAGAGCTTCTCACACAGATATGTGCTACCAAACATGCACAAGGTTCGAGCCGCATGTAGACGGACTTTTTGTTCTTCAAAGTCACCAAAGCGCCGTGCAAACTCAGTGCGCCAGTTTATCAGCAAAGTGCGATGTGGGAACACCGTAGTGACGACTTGGTTTAACATTACTTGGTAATAGGGAAAGTGGGGCAAGTGGTTGTGTCTCCCATAAAAGCAGCCTCAATTGAAATCACTTTGTGATTGTGCACGGGTAAAACGTCCGCTGAAGTGTCAGATTCTTATTTAATTCTTCTGCTTTCTGTATCTTCTGCATTGCATTCAGGTCTTTCAGGTTACCCTGATGTTTTGTTTTATAGTGCCGCCTTAGATTAAATTCTGTAATTACAGCCACATTAGCTCCACAAATGAGACACACGGGTTCAGTAAACATATACTCAGCCTCCCATCGGTTTTAAAGGCTCTATTTTCAGAATCAACTTTTCTCTTCAGCATCGTGTGAGCTAGCTTCGCAATAACTTGCAGCATCTTAAGGTAGACTTGATTAACGCGGTAACTGTTCGGCAAGGCAGCTGAAGCGCTGCATTATGGGATCTGTAGTTTATTGTGTTACCAACGCTTCATATACCCGGCTTTAATAACAATAATACAGTATATAAAATGATCTCGGGCGGATATAATTACGCCGGGCGGATGTGGCCCTGGCCCTTGAGTTTGACACATATGGACTAAATAGAACTTGAAAAGATATATTTTTTCAAATGTGATCGCGCAATTCAGATAGAGTTGACGCGCACTACAGCCTGCATGCCTCAATAAGTCATCCTCCCTTGCCCTTACTTTTTACCGCTCATCTAATGAATACACTGAGTATGGCTTTACCAAAACAATCACTGATGGCGAATAAAGTATCCATTATTCGAGTATGTAGATCGGGTTATATATATATAGCGTCTCGCAGCGGAGAAGTAGTGTGTTAAAAAAGGTAGAAAAAGAAAAGGGAACATTTTAAAAATAACGTAACATGACTGTCAATATACAGTATTTGTTTTGTGAGTGTTACTGAGTGTTGCTGTCATCAAGGATTTGATTATCATTATTTCTTTCAATCAGGTTCGTATTTGTAGGATGTGTTGTGTTCAAGTTACATTCCGTGTTTGTCAATCGTGTAAAGATGACAGGTTTCATTCATCGATTCGTTTCTTACTGCATCAATAAACAGCTCGTCTTCTTCTTTATCTGAGACCTGACACACTGCATGCAAGGGTTTTTTTTACACTGTCTTCCTTTAGTGGGACATTGACTTTTTCCAACGTGTGCTTTGTTTCCGCAGTAGTTGGATTTATGAATATGCTTGTATGTATGAGACGCTTCATATTTTTGCTGCCTTTTCAATTGTGTAATTCGGTTTTTGTTCAGCCATCTTTGGAACTGTTGCCTTTTATCTGTGCACTGCGTCAGTTCACGTGAGCCACTCGGTGTACATGCATCGAAGGTTCCCAGCTGACATGGTGCCATCTCGTGCTATGTCCATGGCTGTATTTAATGTTACCTTAGTCCTGGCACTTAAAACTTTCTCTCGCAGTTTCGCTGAGTTTGTGTCAAACACCACCCTGACCATCTCATCTTCCTCTCCATAAGCACAGTCCTTCACCCGTGAATATTTACCCGTGGCAGTTTGCTATTGGATTGCCGCTGACGGACGGCCTTATATGGGCAGGCACTAAATTACAAACGCCAGCGGCAGCCTGTCTATGAACTTAATTTAAAGTGTAGGTTTAAACCGTACTTTGTTTCAGTAGCAGAACTCATGAATATGGTTGTATATGTCACTCGCTCGCTTCTTATTGTTTCGCTGCCTTCTCAATTATATAATGCATGTTTTCTTCAGCGCTTTTTGAGGTCTTCCTGGTTTTCTATGTACTGCGTGATTACGTGGGAGGCGTGATGATGTCACACGAAACTCCCCACGGCGTTGAAGCTCATCTCCATTACAGTAAATGGAGAAAAACTGCTTCCAGTTATGACCATTACGTAGAATTTCGATATAAAACCTGCCCAACTTTTGTAAGGAAGCTGTAAGGAATGAACCTGCCAAATTTCAGCCTTCCACCCACACGGGAAGTTGGAGAATTAGTGATGAGTGAGTGAGTGAGGGAGGGCTTTGCCTTTTATTAGTATAGATCAATGTAGAATTTTTGAGCTATCCGTGTCATTACCACTTGAAAGAAGATGAGATAAATAAGAAAATAAATGTTATTTTTAAGAAATTAACCAATTTACATGTATTTTTCCTATTGCAGAATTGCTGACAGTTCTCTATGTTTGTCTTTAAATCATAGGTGTGAAGATTTTCATCAGTGCCATGTTACGTTTTTTTTTTTTTCACTTTTGAATTCTATATTGCTATTCTACATTCTGTTTTTGAATGATTACTGCAAAAGTGTTCTGAGATATTTTTTAGACAGAAGATTCAGTGTACGCTAGTTGTACTTGCTAATCATGTTGCTGGAAAGAGATGGCATTTTACATCTTGGTTAGCACATGCAAGGATGAAATGTACATATGATATAGCGTACATTTTACAATTACATTTTTGCTTGCATGTCTAATCAGAACAGTTACAATAATGCAGTACAAGCAAAAGACACAAAAATGATACAAATGTGATTTTAGAATTTTTTGCAAATTACTTAAACTGAAATATCCTTTTGACGCAAATATTCAGACCTTTACTCCGTACTTAGTTAAAGCCGCTTTGGCAGAGTTTACTACATAGAGTCCTGTAGGGTTTAATATGACAAACTTTATAAACCTTTAATATACAAAAACATTTAATACAAAAATAGTTCATCTCTTTAAATTAATCACTATAAATTTACATAGATAACTGATTATATACATGTAAATGATGCATAGTTGAGTGTTCTGTGCTTTTAAACCTATACATATGTTCTGAACCTGTCTTCCAAAAATTATGCTACTTAACAGAAATATATATGTATATACTAGCTGTGTAAACTCGTGGTGCAAAAAGACCAGGGTCCTAGAAACTATTGATATCATCAGGAAAAAAAATTGAAATGTAGAGATGTCAGGTAATTGAAAGGATCTATTCTGGGCGTCTCTCTTCTAGGAGGATTTGTTTTGCCAACGTGCACGCATCACTTGTGTATTGGAGGCTAAGCGACTTTATCTTTCTGCGGAGGTTTTGTTTTGTTGACTTGCTCCACTCGCTTCTGTATTAGTGGTGGGAAGAAAAGTTAAAGAGATACTATTTTGCCGATGCGCTCGCCTCGCTTCTGTATTAGCGGCTATGTGAGTGACTTTGTTCGGAGGTTTTGTTTTGCTGATATTCTGTTCTCGCTTGTGCATCCTCGGAGGTGGAGCCCTTACCCCAACTCCACCTCTCACTTCTGGGCTGGACAGACACACACACTTCCACGCGTAAACGTTTATATACAAGATATATATTCCATGTATATAGTTTATTTTCCATGTATACAGTGAATATTTGCAAGTATTTTTTATATACATACAATTATTTGTTATAATATACACTAACATATATCTGTGTTCTGGAAGTTTAGTTTATTATTAGAAACTTCACTAACAGGATACAGATTTACATATACAGCAGGAGCAATATGGATGCAATTGTTGTGACTGTGTGCTGATTTGGGTGGGTGTTGCAGTGCTCATGCGGTCTGTTGTCTCCTTCCTTTGGCACCCTACAGTGTCACTGCCATTTGTGGCCACTGGTGTCTCCATGCTCTCATCTGCTTTGCTCACTAGCTCACTAACTCACTTGGACTTGGAGTAGTCACCAGTCTGCCTCAATTTCTCCAACTCTTTGACTTGTTTCAAGCCAGAGTACTTAAGACTTGCTAGTGGCCCTGGCCACAGACTGCTGATCTTTAGCAGCATAGAAGCATCTCTGAAGTATTTGCAGGTGAGTCCTTTCTATCTGTACCACCGTCTGGCTCCACCGGTTCTTTTCATAACAAAGTGCTAACCCAAATGATTATGTTACATTCCATTTTTTTCCCCCACTTCTATTCTCTTTATAATCTGCACTCATGTACAGTAGAATAACTTCATCATCTACAGCACACAAATACAATATCAACAGGCAACCACCATTCCACATTGAATATTCTGTTTAAGTTGTGCGAAAAACACTTGCCATAATATGTTTGTTATATAGGGACTTTATTCTGAGAGGCTGTTAACCTGGATATTACGGTGTGTATATAATATCTTTCTAGTTTATGTGCAATAATCCTATAAACAAGTAAAAAAACATTCAGCTTACTATGAAGTTCATAAGTGATATATTTTTGTTCTGTGTTTTTTTGTGTGTACAATCATGCTTAGACAAAAAGGATGACCACTGCCATATTCACTTCAGTTGCATCTCTAATTCCATCAGTATTCTAATCAAATGTGTACCATACTATATTTTTAGATATTTTTAATGGAATCCAGCTTTGTAAACCTGCTTTTTCCCAGTCTCCCTTAATAACATATAACCAAAATGTGATGTTATATTCAGAATTAAATGCATCAGATCAAGCTGATACAAATTGAATAATTTTCTGATTGTAATGTTGGCCTTCTTTCAATATGATTATCATCCTAGATTTGCTGCTTTTAAACATAACTATTATTAATATTGATAATAAAATGGAGTTTTTATTTTTTAACATTAAATTATACTTTAGTGAAATATGGAAGAAATTAATATTTATGACAAGGCTGGCTTTTAAAGTACATGTAAATTATGCTTAATGATGCAACCTCTGAAAGAGATACTTAAAATATAAAAAAAATTTGTAAAGTATTCTTTATTCCCTATGGTGCCTATCGATGACAGAATGACAATAATGGGACTTCACAACCTGTTCTCGTATCACTATTGATCCTACATAAACTTAAAGAAGAGCAGGGATCGCGGGGTATTGGGAAGTCATTAAGTGAATAACCAATCCATACTGTATTGCACATATTTCAGTTTTCACACTGCATTTCTAAAAAAAATCAAAAGTTCCTTTACTTTGAAGTATGCAAGCTAATCTTTTAGTTACAGTATACAACATTCTATAAATAACTATACTTTAACATTTGTAATGATAGAGTGGATTTCAAGATATTACAGTTCTCTGAGGAAAATTAAAATTTTTAGATTGCATCAATGTTTGAAACTTTGTTGCGCATTTTAATTACACAACAGCTAACAATTACAGTAATGATTAAAAGCTGAATGGACAATATTAATAAGACATCTTTTATTGTAATAGGAAAGTGTTTAGTTTCATGTGTTGCAGATACAAAAGTTGTGGAGCTCTGAGAGCTTTGGCGCAGTGAACAACAATGAAAAAGGTTTATCACAAAATTGCATACATATTTCCACATACTCCCTAAGCTTGCCATTAGTCTGAAATAATTTCAAGTATTGAGCGACTGCTCTTTGTATGGTACTGCTTGATACAGTATTTTGGCAAAAAAGGAGCAAATCAGATTTAAGGTTTAAAACATTTAGAGTATCTTTTAACTAACTGATTACAGTTCTGCAAAGGTTTTATAGAGAAAGGGGTCATGGGTCAGAGTACTAATAAGAGTGTTTGGGATGTCTGCTGCCACCAAACAAAATGGAAACTTGATTGATAGCTGGAGGGCTGGAGGGAGAGAGTAACTGAGAAAGCAAAGGTCATGAAGCCATTTCCCCTCTCTGCATATATAATAACCTTTGTGCTCTGAAATAGCAAAATGCAGTTATTAGGGATCAATAAGACATATGCTCTGCACATTTGTAGCTGTAATACAAGGCACAAATATGTATTAGTTTACAGTAACATTTTGTTTCTTCATTAACACTGTCGATATTTCTATCCTTGCATATGCAGACAGTTTATGTTACTTATGGTTAGTTACATTATGTTAAGGGAAATGAATGCAGAAAATGTTTAGTGATGCCATCTTCAAATATAAGTCTTTGTTTATATGGATAGTGACTTGCACTTATGGGAATATGGTGAATTTTACTTAACTTGGACTTAACTGAATTCAGTCATGGGAAAGGGAATTAGTAAATATTATTGAGATTTTTTTTTTGGTAAATCTTTCTTGCTGACTTTGAGTTTTACATAGTGTGTGTGTGTGTGTGTGTGTGTATATATATATATATATATATATATAATATGTGTGTGTGTGTATAAATATCAATAAAAAGTTGCTATTCATGACTATTTGAATTTCACTAAAAGACAATATATAGTTGGCTTTCTTTTA
Source organism: Polypterus senegalus (assembly GCF_016835505.1). Taxonomy (NCBI): domain Eukaryota; kingdom Metazoa; phylum Chordata; class Cladistia; order Polypteriformes; family Polypteridae; genus Polypterus; species Polypterus senegalus. Next base: position 11,272,437 of record NC_053157.1, on the reverse strand, counting down.
TAGGAAAACCATTTCAAGGAGAAGTGAACAGTGTGTATATTTCTGTAATTTAATATAAATCATGATTTGTTTTGCCCTTTGTCCTCAGGTTTGGTCTGCATGAAGTCCAGCAGTTCAGTTGTGGAGTTAGTCATGCTGCTTTGTTCACAGGCAAGTTCACTCTCTCGTTAATCTAGCATGAAATGGTTTGCTTAACTTTCAACAAAAGTATATCACAGTTTACATCTGTATTTAAAGGAGAAAAGGCTTTCTGTAGAATAACCATTTTTTAAAACCCTTCTATTTTTTAATTTTAAGTTATTGTGCTGGCTTCAGCTTAATTGCATATATCAAGTAAATAGTCACATTTATTAGTTGTTATCTTTTAGAGGCCGTCACAGGACACTCTTGTCAATACAGTACTTCTTTTTTTTAACATAAATAGGTAAAATAAGGCATTTTTAATGAGTGGAATATTGGTCTAGAGGTCAAGGGTTCTGAACCATCAAAACACCTTTGACCTTCATTTATGGCCTTTCTGGCTTACTTGGTTGATGAAGAGGATAATGCAACATTAATGTTTTCTTTTTTTCCTTTCTCCATTGACTCATTCTTTTTGTGTGCCAGAGTTGACAAATTTATTTAGTTAGTGCTGATGGACAGTTCATGAATACAAATGAAAGAATCATAGTAGGTGTGAAACGTCAATGCTACATGTTGTCAATAAAGTGCAATAGGGACAATTGCTTCAGGAGATCACAATTAATGGCTATTTATAGTTGATGACTGCATAAAATTAATTCTACTGTCATTTTTTATTAGATGAGTATGCATGTGTGTTGTGCTTATGTTTAAAACTTAATTACTATGCACATTGGTAAAAAATATTTCACTTTCATTTTAACTTTCATAGTCAAATGTAGCATCAGCAAAAAAAAAAAAAGATGGCAGGTTAAACATTTTGTAAATCCAGCTCTTTGCTGTATTGTTTCTATTCTGTCTGGAATGGTTAAACAGTATATTGTGTGTAGTATCTGTTACAGTAAAAACTTTAGCAAAAGAAATGAAATGCATTTCAGATCAATATTAAACTACACATACTCATGTAGTAGATTGCATGTTTTTTGCCTTAATATTACATAACAAAAGACACAAAGATCAATGATGGGCTAGCTTCAAGTTCTAATTCATGTAAGGATATTGCAGAACCAAGAATAAGTCTCAAACAATGTTGATGTGTAAACATTAAAATGAGTCTTCACCAGCAACTTGCCATGTATGCAGTTTGATTGCTTTTGGAAATAGGGTTTCTTTTTTTTCTTTAAGATCTTAACTGTTGAAAAGATACATCTGCTGTAAATGGTACAACTTTAGAGCTTTGTAGGCATATTATATTAAAAGGATTGGCATAGATGCCCTTAAGAGGCTACACTAGGTACAGAATGGTATTGCATTGCAACTGTTCACTTCAAGTCTTACCTAGTCCTCTTGTTTAGTTTGTATTTTTGCTGTCTTGATAGTCTCTTATAAATATTCGTTCTAATTATTATCTTGTTGCTCTTACTCAGCTTTTTCTCACTTTATAAGATGGTGAATTACAAATAATCTGGTAATGATGTTAATAATAATTTAATAATGAGTATTCGTTTTTCTCATAAATATCAAGTTATTTGAAGTGGCCTGTATGTACTCAGATGCAAGTAGATCACAGAGTAAATACACATCTGAATTCAAAAACAATATTAATTACCTTGGCTGCTTGAACGAAGCAGAGTTTCTGTATTTCTGCTTTTTTTTTTTTTTATGTAGTGTTCTGTAGGCCATGTAGATTGAGACTTTAGATTTCACTACTGGCTTAAAGTGTCTATAACCATTACTCCACTGTTAAGTATGCATTTATAATAAAAAGTATACTTTCTCCTTTCAAAAAAAAATGAAGTTTGAGGCCATGGTCGTCGTCTTGTGTGAGGTATTCTATGGTTCTATGCAAGCCATGTCATTATATTATTTTTCATTTGCAGTTTGTATTTCCACAATTGTTGGCGAGTCTGAAGCATGCTCACGTGATCTTGAGTTGTGTTATTTGACATTTTCAGTGACTCAATCCAGATAGTCAACATCTTGCCCCAAATTTGATTTTGTCTAATAATGTCCTGGGGTGTGCTCTGTATGTACTTACCTGGAAGTATGGTGCATATAATGCAGCTACAAGGAGTAAGGAGCAAGGGTTTTTTGGAGCTTACAAACTGAAGTGAGGCTTGCCTATAATGTTTTAAGTACCATGGCAGAATAGGAAAAAATGAAAGACAGAGGCTGAGATTGTGGTTGATCTCCCCATAACTGTAAATCAATCGCTCGGGCATTAGCTTCGTCAAGCAGCAGTTATTGTCTGTTAGATAAAGGTGATAGGCACTATTTTGGAAAAATTGAGACTGTGGTCTAATTTGACTTGCTGAGGTGATGTGATCACCTGCTGCTGTTGACAAGGTTGACTTCCTTTCCATCTACACTGCAAAAAATTAAATCTAAGTAAGTGAAAAGTATTTATATCAAGACATTAAATCTTGTTTTCTTTATTGTAAGAATTATTGACAAATCAAAAAATTACCATTTACGATTTTTTTTTTTTAAGCTTACTGTAAGAAATCTTGTCAAGTAAATGTTGCTTACCCTACTGGCAGATATTTTTGCTAAATAAAAGCTAAGCAGCTCCCATTTCATTTTTTTTGTCTATTTTTTGTATATGCATTTTTTTGCAGTTATGGAAGTTGTTGAATGTAACATCAACTTTAGAGTTTCTTATTATAAACTAGCTGATTACCCAGTGGCTTCGCTCACTGAGTTCAAGGGAAAAAAATAAAATGTAGTATTTATAAAAAGGTTATTAAGTAGTAAAACATTTAGATAAAAGAATTTGAAGAACATATAAGAAGCGTATAAAATATTAAACAGTAAAACATTTCCATAAGAAAATTTGAATGATATTTACGAAGTGTATAAATTATTAAACAGTAAAACATTAACATTTAAGAAGTAAAGATACATTGAGTACTACTGCAGTGGTTTTGGGTAAACTACCTGCTTGACAACCTTGAACTACGTGCCTGTGGTTTAAGAGAAAAATTATTCTGAGAAATGTGAACGCTGCCCTTCTGTGCTTAACGGGCAGAAGGTCCAAAAAATTCCCAAGTCCAATACTTTACATGAAGAGGTCGGTACATATTCTTAGATGTAATCCCTCCATCTTCTTAAAAAAAATTCATCACAAAAGCAACCTTGAATGTTGCAGGGTTTTAGTGACCCGAATTCACCTTAAGGGACAGTAAGTAGCCGTGCACCGCAATTTACCAAGAGTGTCACGCTTCGATGGCACCGATTACACTCATTCGCAAAGATTTCCACTGTCCAAGGAGCCGACGGGGCACTTGAAGTGTCACAAACAGTGCGAGAAGAGAAGACGCTGCCCGAAACTGCTAAGCTGTCGACCCGGCAGAGCAGCCCGACATTCCGTGCCTTCCAGCGTCCACTTTGTTGTCATGACCCCTCACCGCTGAAGGCGGTCTTCTACAGCTTGGTGCAGTTAAAAAGTAGAAAGACGCAAAGCTGTTTTCTTCATCTCTTCTACTATCAAATACTGGCAATTAAAAAAAAAAGTTAGAATGTGGCAGTTTCCGCGACAATCACTTGGACGAATGAATAAAACTTCTCTGTCAGAACGCGCCTGGCGGCGGACGGCACAGCGCTGGAGTCCAGAGAAGTGGGCTGGGAGAGGGCGACGCAGGGTGCACTTCTATGGGATAGATCGGTGTGTTTTGCTTCTTTTCAATATCAGTAAAATAACTCTCACACAAATAATAACAATTCGTAAAGACGATATAAAAATGGTGTCCACAAATGAAGTGATTAGTTCCTGTATTATAATATGTTATGTGGTCATACGTTATTTCCGTTTCAAAAGCGAAAAGAATTTTATATATACAGTATATATAGATAACTTTAAGTCCATTTTCTTTAAATGATTCAAATAAAATTGTGAAAAATAGCAAGATGGAGACTGAACTTGGAGGTTTTTTTAGACAATAGCTGTGGCTTGCTAGCATCCCCGAAGAATTACTGTATTTGAAAAGATTATTTAATAAAAGGCACTATACTAATGTTTCATTGCTTAATTGGAGTCTATAGTCAGCAAGTGTCTTTAGCACTGTTTAATGGAGATACACTAAAATCACATTTGTACTTCTGCATCTTCCCCATGAACATCTGGCTTATGTATTTGTCCCAAGTCAAGATGATCAAAAATTTAAATGCTGACATGTAAAGTTGTTCTCCCCTCACTCATGCTGAACTGTTTAAGCTATCACAGGGGTGAGAGACTTGGAGTCGGTGATGACTATGTGGCCCTTAATGTTCACCCTGCATTTCCAGATATCTAGGCCTAGTATCCAGAGATGAAACTTTAACAGGTTTGGTTACCTGTTTTTAGCCTGAAGCCCCTGTCATTGCATAGTTCTTGTTCCTAGCCCTGCTTTACTCTTTGATGAGAACCTGTAGTTCTACTCACCCTTACCTATGAGATCGGGAAACTTGAAGGATGATGCCAAATTAATATTAAAAAAGCTTCATTTACTGTATTTAGGCTAACAGCAAAGTAAAATAGAAGCATCTGTGAGTGCATATATAAAATAAACCAACGTATTTCCTTTCTGTTATATGCACTAGTCCCGTAACCCAGTTAAATTGGTCTTACAGTTTCAGTACTCTTCTGTCATTAAAGAAGAATAGAATTTTTGTCCAGTCTTTTTTGTACCAACTCTGAACATCATTTAGTTTTAGGTTTAGGTACAGTGTCCTTTTTTTGTCATTCATTTTCAGTACTTCCTTTTCCCTATCCTTAATTTTAGTTGTATATTTCTAAAATTGAATAATACATATGCAAAGAATACACTTGATGATGTGATTATTTTTATTTTTGGGTCACAATTAGCAAGTGATTTCGGTCTTATTTAACTACTTGAAAGTATTACAATTCTAAACATTTCATTCATTACAAAATATAGAATTCAATATAGAAGTTGAAGAAATTGTGGTTTGTAAGACGTGATAAAGGAGATATTGTCAAGTAACACACAAGAAGACCAAATTAAATCTTTTTATTAAAATTACAGGAAAAAGTACACATCTGTTGCCTTATATACTAGGGGCGTGAATTGTCATGATTCAGCTGGAATGAACTCACAATGCTTCTGTCATGACAATATTAAGATACTGCACTATTTTATAATATTGTAATTTGATTCTACAATGTTTATTATTTCATTTTTCTATTTAATGTAATTTTTAGTTAACATCATACTCCTGTCTGCTAAAATTTGGCAATATATCACATCTACATAAAAACCTTTAATTCATCTCATTCAGATATTTTTATTAGTGAAAATGGATTTCAAGAATATACTGTATCTCCACACTAAGATTTACAATACTTGTTTATGGTACATTAGACAATGTTTATTAATATACCACATTTTCATACATGAAAGTAACTCAAAGTGCTTTACAGTAATAAAAGCTAAACATATTTACAAAAATAAAGTAAAAAGTAAAGAACAATAATTTACAACCGTAAAGATGCATATTGATATATCTTCTAAATTTACCTCTGTGGGATACCTTGTAAGATGAACCCTTATTTTAATCAGTGTTGTCAACCAATAATTAAATTTGAGAAATGATCAAATATTCATACATTTGAACATATTTAAGTACGTGTTTAACTATCTGGGGACTTGTCAATGTATCCAGATGAGGAATGGCAGTCATCAGTAAGAGACCATTAACATACTAATTTCACACCTGAAGAAAATGATTGCCATCCCTTGGCAGTGATGTTAAACAAGTAAAGAAACATTGAAGACTGTTTGCTTCCTAAGTGCTGGAACGTGTTTATTTCTTGACAGAATTTTGGCAGAAATATGAAGTTACAATTGATTTGCTGTTGGATCTACTTAAATAGCAATTCAAATTAGGTGTAATGTGTTGTGAAAATAAAAAGCAAAAGTAACTTATCAATTGAATCCTAAGTGCTACAAATACAAATTGACTACAAAATGCCTTTTTGGCTGAGCTTATTTTTTATTTTATATAACAGAATGAACAAATCTCCCAGTTTTTACACTGGGTACTAAAACTTAGAAGGGTGTGTATATGGAATTTTCTGCTGGGAAGCTCATATTTTCCATGGGACATTAATGAAGTATAAACAATTTTCAAGTGTTACTAGAGGCTACAGGGGAGCATGTCATACTAAGCCGATGTCACATTCTAGTCAAACTTAACAATTGTAGTTGCTGATTGTGACACCTAAGAATGTCTGATTACACCACAAGAAACCGTAGGTCATGGCAAATCAAGAGAATCTGTGACAGCTTTCCAGCACAGTTTCACATTTCCAAAGTATTGCCAGCTCACACCCTTTTCATCAGGCAATAACATGTTGCCTGACAGAGTTTCTCCTCTGTGAATGCTTTCCAGATATGCTGGGTTTGGCTGTAGTTTTTGGTCGTCTTTGTTCGTTTTTCAATTCTGTCATGGTATGTAAAAGATGAGACATTGGACTGTTTCTGAATTCTTTGTTCTTTGTAGCTGATTTATATGCATTTTGTTTCCAGGTCAGCACTTGCATACGCAGAAACAGCCCCATGACCTAAGATAAAATCAAACTTGGCTAATTTTGGTGGGGTGTTTTGTTGACTTCCTGCACTGAGTTTCAGGGGATGTCGAACCACATGACTTAAGACATGCCCTAACATCCTCAACTGGCTCCTCTGTCAGTGACTCTGAGGCTCTCCTGAATTGCAGGACACAAACCCCCCAAATTTACATCATGGAGTGTAATCCCAGCCACCCTGAGAAAGAACCTCATTTTCACCACTTGTACTTGTGATCTTATTCTTTTGGTCATTACTCACAGCTCATGACCATAGGCGAGGACAGGAATCTAGATCAACTAGTAAACCAAGAGCTTTGTCTTTAGACTCTGCTTCAGCTTCACCACCATAGAGTGGTAGAGCACCTGCAAAACAGCTGCTGCTCCAATTCATATGTCAGTTTCACGTTCCCTTTTTTCAGCACTCTTGAACAGTGGAGTCCTGAATACTTGAACTACATAGACTGGAACATTTGTCTGCTAAGATAGGGTTTGTAAACATAAAAAATGCACACAGGAATTCTAGAGCTTTGTTTTCTACTATAAATAGGGTTCTATAGGCATCTAATACCTTTGCACCTCACCTTTATTCCACTGCACAATGTGGTATTTTTATGGAATTCTTTAATTCAAAAATTGGCAATATTCATCAGCAATGACATCATCGGTATGTACAATATATACTCTTAACCTTGCCTCTGGTCGGCCTTGCTGAATTTCCCTTCTGTCCTTTACATTCCCTTCTGTCTATGAAATCTCATTAAAAAAATCTAAATCTTCTACTTCTCAGTTAGATCCAATTCCCACTCATTTGATAAAAGCTTGTCTGCCTTCAATTGTCTCATTAATAACTGATAATTATACATTCATTGCTTTCTTCTGGTCTTATTCCTTTAGCTCTTAAGATAGCTGCTATAACTCTTGTTTTAAAGAAACCAGGTGCCGGCCCTGGTAATCGAATTGTTTTTAATAAATTTTTGACCAATATCAAATCTGCCATTTTTATATAAAATACTTGGGGTGGGACTGCTGCAGCACAAGTACAAGTGTATTTTTTTTTGATAATGATCTATTTCAGCAGTTTCAGTCTGGTTTTCGTTTTGTTTCCATAGTACAGAGACAGCTTTGGTTAAAATTACTAATGATTTGCTAATGGCTGCTGACTCTGGGCTGCTTACTATTTTGGTGTTGATTGACCTTAGTGCAGCGTTTCATACAGTCTCCCAACATATTTTATTTAGATAGATTAGTCTCCATTGGTATCTGTGATATTTCTTACACATGGTTTGCATCATATCACTCCGGCCATATACAGTTTGTTCAGCTCAAGAATTTTAGATCTCAGCCTACCCCACTCACTAGTGGTGTCCCCAAGTTTATTTATTATCTATTTTCTACCACTTGGTGATATTTTTAGGAGATCTGGAATTCAGTTTCATTGCTTTGCTGATGACATACGCTTGTCTTTACTGTATCTACTAAACCTGATTCTGCCTTTCTTTCTCTCATCCTTTTTGACTGCCTTTCTGAAATAAAAACCTGGTTCTCTTCTAATTTTGTCAAGCTTAATAATGATAAACCGAGGTTCTCCCCATTAGCATTAAATCTACTCTCTCCAAACTTGGCAGTTTTTCCTTCACAATTGACGGTTCTATAAGTGTTTCCTTCCTCAGGTTAAGAGCTAGGGTGTCATCCTCGACAGCACTCTTTATTTCAAAGTTCATATTAACAATATTACCAGGTCCGCATATTTTCAGGTTTGCGATATAAATTGTCTCCGTCGATTCCTCACATCTAATAGTACTGATATTCTTGTACATGGTCTGGCAACATCACGTATTGATTACTGTAATTCTATATTGGGTAGGCCTCCCTTACAAGTTTCTTCATAGGCTTCAGCTGGTACAGAATTCGGTTGCTCAAGTTATTACTGGGAAGACTACCATTACCCCAGTTCTTTGTGAACTTCACTGGCTCCCTGTTAAATACTCTAATTTCAAGATTCTGTTATTATTAGCATTCAAAATTCTTCATAGCCTGGCACATTCATATCTTTTGGATCTGCTACATATTTATACACCTGCTACTCCCCTTGATTTTGTCCCTTGATTGTATAGTTTAGTACTTTTATGATCATATATGCATAATGTTATTTTAAGTGCATATTGTTGTTTCTCATTGTATTGCTTAATTTTTATTTATTGCTTATTTATTTTAGTATTTATTAATTAATTCTTTGTTTTTAGTATATTTCACTTTTTATAAGGTATCATTGAGTGCCTTGAAATGTTAAATTTATTATTATTATAATTGAATTCCACCATTAAGGGCATTGGTTTTTCTCCTTTCACCTGGAAAGAGCATCCATTCATCCATTGTCCAACCCGCTATATCCTAACACAGGGTTACAGGGTCTTCTGGAGCCAATCCCAGCCAACACAGGGCGCAAGGCAGGAACAAATCCCAGGCAGGGCGCCAGCCCACTGCAGACCTGGAAAGAGCAATTCACTCTTTTCCAAGAGTAACCAATGACTTCAGAGTTGGAGATGTTGATCCTCCTCCCAGCAACTTCACATTTGCCTGTGTATCTCTTGAGTGCATGCCAAAGGCCAGAGGATAAAATCATTTGCATCAACCTCGCCTCCACAATTGGACACCCTTGCATCATTGGCTGCTCCTTGATAAAAACAGGAGTGGTGACAAGACATAGCCTTGATAACATAAACCTAGCCTCCCCAATTGGTCATCCTTACAAAATTGTCTGCGTCATTGATACGCTGTTCATGAAAACTACAAAAAGGAATTGTTACAAGACACAGTCTTGCTAGTAACCAACACCTACTGTAAACAATAGAAAAGTAGCACGCGAGAGCAGCCTGTTTCTCATTTTCTTGCAGCTCCTCCTTAACACATGATGAGGGACACAGTCATGTACTTTTTCAAAAATGTTCAAAACACATTTAGATCGCGCTATACTTCAATTCTTCCTTAAAAAACTGTGCCTGAGAGACGAGCTTGTCTACTGTCCCACAGTCGGGACAGAATCTAAATTGTTCCTTCTGTATGTTTGGCTCACCCACCAGATGGAGTCTTCATTTCTGAACCCTTGCATAGGCTATGGAGTGTGAACCCTCTGTAGCTGAAACATAGCATTTTGTCACCCATCTGTGCATTTGAAAGGTGTGTTATCTGCTTTGCATCTAACATTGGATAGGTGCATTAAACAAGTTGTCATAGCAATGTCTAGCAATTTCAACATCTGTAGTCGGATTTCATCCATCCCAGCAGCCTCACTGCTGTGGAGTCCTTGGAATCACCATAGTGACTTTGACAACATTGATGGTATTCTAGCACCCTCAAATGTGTCCAACTCTTCCTCCTGGTGTCCACTGGGTTGAGAAATTGCTAAAAATGTTATAATACTCAGTAATTTCCTTATGATGGGGCTTTTGCTCATTAGGAATGCTTAGTTAGATTGTGTAGAGTTTTCTGCTCCCGATAGGGTCTCCATTGGCAAACAGGTTTGGACTGATAAGTCAGATAAAGAATGGTTCACAGTGACCCCCATAACTACATAAATTTAAAAACAGTGTACCCTGCCTTATAGTCTTACTGGGACCTGCTCCTGGAGCCAGGCCTGCCAGTGGTGATCTCCCAGTAGCACCGAAACAGCAATGTGGCATTGTCTTGTGGGTTTACCCCCTGCAAGATAAAGGGAAAGGGTTGAGTGCACTGCCAGTTAAGAGGCCAGTTAAGTATAGGCTGGAAAGACCTAGATGGACTAAACCCTGTTAATGGAGACTGGTTTTGAGAACTTGGAACATTTTCTCACTAATTAATTATAATTTTAACTGTGTAATTAGATTATGGTTACAGCAGAGAACCAAGGATTCCCCTAGCCTCAGAGAATGATTTGGACAATGTAATGAACTAAGCTGTGTTTGACCTCCTATTTAAATGTGTCAGCATGATCTATTTCATATTAAACAAAATCTGACTATTCATATACATTGTAATTGAATATTTTCATGTGTTTCTCATTGTATACTTAGAAAATAGCTTAATGGTTTCTATCATGCATCAAATAATGCTTTTGTTATTACAAATGTTTATAATATTGTATCCAGAATAACTCTTAACAGATGGACTTTTATAACTTCTAGTGAATAGTTTCCCACAAATTGCATACAATTAGCTTTTTCATCTAGAAGCTGTTTCTAAAGAATGGTATTGATATTTCTAAAAATTATATATTTTGTCTTGTAGTCTCCTGCTGTAATAAAAAGGATGCCAATGAAACGTATGGTAACCTAAACATGTTTTTAGTAGCCTTTTAAAATCTGTGCAGAAATTTGTTACCATTGTTTGCACTTTGGGCAATAAATATTTTGATATAATCGAAGAGCAAGTTGGTGAAATCTATATTTTTTACTAGTCTTTTGAGCTTTTTGGATATTTGATTAATTACTTGCTTTGCTACTGTTTTATCAGTTTTGCTTTAATGATAAAACATGTTTTTTTTTACTTTTTCTTGCATTTAACTGCCATTTTTCACTGTAGTTATTCTGCAAAGGTAATATATAGGGATCACACATTAGTTTTTGTGTCGTTTGCTGCATACATTTGGGAAGTCGGGGCACAGCGAGGAACTGAACCTTAGCATCTAGAAGGGAGAATAAATGACATGGTCTAATGCACCTATTTGTCATATCTGTCATGGTGTTGTTTAATGCTAATCTAATCAAACAGAGAATCTGGTGATTGCTCTCGGCCCAGCTACAAAAAACGCACCAAAGCAGAAGGCTTAAGTTTCTGCAGTAAGAATGGGAGGGGGACGCTGGTGAATTTAGTGGTGATTGCTTTAATAAATCATTAAAAGCATTCCCTCACACCCAATGCAAATGTAATTTTATTGTGAGGGAAGTGTCTCATATTAAATTAAAAATAGATAGCCTCTAAATGAGTCCATATTTATCCTGCGATAAATTATATAAAGACTGTTGTGATGTAATAATTGTATTCTGTGATTTGGTTTGTTCTTTAAGGGACATCAGGGGAAAAAAAAACAACTGATTTATATTGTTACGATGAGAACTTACTTCCAGTGTACTTAAGATGAAGAGGTAGGGGAAAAAAGATATCCGCAAGACATATTGCAGATATGGAGAGGTGGGGAGAGGACTGAGTTTGATTGATTTTTTTTCTTGGAAGATAGGGTGGGATGTGATACAAGCTTTCTAAAATTTTAATTAATTTCCACAACTAGATAGAGTGGGTTTGATGTCAGAGATCAAAGTATCAGGTCAAAAACTAGTTTTTAATCATGGCAAATCTTAAAGATATATTCATTACAGTCCAAGTCACACATTGAAAATTGGATACTAAACAGTAGTTTGATAAGGTTGTGTCTGAAGAGATGTGGCCTTTTGCAATTAAAGATCAATTTTGCTCATGAAGATTAACTCATGAATGGTGCATTTCATCCCACTGTTTCATGTCTATTGATTCCTGCACTTAACATCAAAAGCAAAGTGTAAAGTTCTTGTCCTCATGCTATTGTATTCAGGGTCAGTGTCTTTTCTGAATATAGTGTTACATACAGACTGCCTTCTCAGAGTGCTTGAGAGGTTGTCTGTAAAGTCGTACAGCAAGGCTGCATTTAAGTAGCGCAATAATTACTGAAATCCAAATGTTGGATGAACTAATTTACTCTGTGTGTGTGTGTGAGGTGTATATAATATATATCACTTGAATGTGACTTGGAGTAGAAATGAATATCAATGTTGTAATGTGTGTTATGCAGATTTTTTAAATTTGTTTTGTTTCTTTTAATGATAGCATTTTGTTGTATTTTATTCCTACCAATGTAATAGGGGACTGATGTATCACATAAAACATTACAAAATATCCCACCTAGGGATTCTAAGGCTATTTGGTTATGGCTTGGCATTTTGCTCATTATAATTGCTTCCAGTAACAGATACAAATAACAATATACATTCTTTTCCACATACTGTAGGCTAGAGATGCATCTTTTAAGTCGCACAAACAACATCATCACTTTTCATTTCTTGATTATGTAATAAACTTCTTATCATGCTCTAGACTGAAAGCAGCGATGTCATTTCTAAGAGGCTTCATCTTTTCACCACCAGTAGAATCTTATTACCTTATATTTATAGACAGGTGTAATTACACAAAGCTGAAATCGTCATGAACCACAATGAGGTCCTTTCTAATTCCAAGCTCCTATAATGAGGGCAAAAGTTAAAATGCAATAATAAAATCAGATAAATTTCCTTTTCATGGTTGCTTATTGTCAATCTGTCCTTAGTCATATGGAGTTTTCTCAAAGTGAGCAATATTATAAAATGTAAAGAAAATAAAAGCATGAAAATTGCATTTAATTTCTATGTAATTTCAATATGAATGCAGACAGAATACGTGAAATTTATTTATTTATTGAAATTGATTTTGGTGCATATAAATATCACTGAAGTAAAACCACTGCACCTAACTTGGATGAAAATCATACATTGTCAGTTTTGTAATATTTGCCAATAAATATATTTATTTGATAAGGAAGTGGGTGTGTTTTAGGAATGAGTTTAACACTATTGTTGATTTTGTGGACATGTTACTGTCTGCAAAAAAAAAAAAAAAAACAGCTCAATAAACCAAATATCCATTTTCTCACAGAATTTTATGTATGGCAATTCAGCACAAAATGACAAAGATCGTGGCCACAGGGGGAGCTCAAAGGCAACACCTTTATTAAAGAACATGGTTGCCATTCAGTAAGCGCAAAGGCACCGGCTTTTGCGTGACACTCAAAGTAGACTGTATTGTATCAGACATGTGAACACCCCTCCAACATCTTGTGTTGAAAAGAGCTGCAGTGGGCAGTCAGTGGAAAGGCAGCGTGTTTCAGAGGACATTATTTACACTTGTTTAATTCAAGTTAATGTACAGAATTTTAAGTGCATACTGTCAGTTTGTTTATCAATAATTACAAATCATTCCTGATGTGCTGGTACTGTATGTGATAGGATTTTTAACTTTGAAAATATAAATCTAAAATGTGAATCACTCAGTTTGTTGGATACTGTTAGCAAATGGTGGTTATCCATTGGATATGCCTGGTTAAGCTTTTTGAACAAAAAGTTTGTTTAGCTTTAAAGGAGATTACTGCCAGTTTAGGAGTGCTGAAATTCTTGATTGATTGAAAATAAAAATAGCCACTATTTTTTTTTATTGGATAGATAGAACATTGAACTCTGCCTTTGACAGGTGCTCAGCCTGTTTAACTTTTGTCAGTGACCAAGAGTGGCACTTTCTGATATGCACACCATAATCTTTTATTTCATTTTATTACTTTTCCACCCTACACGTCTGCTGTAAGATGCATTTGTTTCCATTTTTTTTAATGTATGTTTTGCATGAGTTTGCCGTCACCTTTGTTAGTGTAATCTTATTAAAAGGAACCATGAAAAGGAAAACTGTATATTTACTTAGTTTTTTCAGTCCAAATGGCATCTTGCCATGCATTTCTCACTACTGTTTAGCCTGGAGCAGTCCGAGTGCATGGCATTCCTGAATCTACCATACGATGTGCTTAAGTATAAATTCTAATTTGAAGAATACATTGCTTTACTACACTTTCAGAGTCTTACATAAAGTAATCTGACCCAAACAAGATTCTTATTGAATCAGAATTTGCAGAGTGGATGTTCTTCTCGTGTTGTTTAACTGCTAGCAAATCATGCATGTCTCATTTTCTGACTTTAGTGTTGGAGATATTTAATGATGGATTGCACTTTCACAATGTTGAACTCATCATTGTTGAATTTAAGTTAATCTTTTTTTATTTATTTATTTTTTTTAAAAATCATCTATGGCTAGATGATTCCCAGCATCAGCCAAGGAAAGCAGGTATTTAATTATAGTGCCAGTTCAGAATATGCAATGTTTTTAATCTTTCATAGCTCTATTTATTAGTGAAAATGTCTGCAACCATTGCAGATACGACAGAATATAAGATTTGATAGGACATAGCCAAGCAGACATCATGGAGATTTCTGTAAGTATGGTGTTTACTTTCCATGGTACCTGCTGTCAAAGACAGGCAACAAAATAGTTAAAATTGGCTACTCCCGCCTTATGTGTACCTTCAACACCTTTTCCTCCATATTTGCATGTGTGTAAACGTCTCTTCACCAGAACACCCTCTCTCAAGCGTGTTTCCGTAAAGGTTGCTTCTCAGACTGTCATTATTTTCACTTTCTTGCCGCCTTCCCGCTTTATACTCTCTGTCTTTGAAGGCGACTCTTAGTGTGTGCCTTTACCCCTCCCTGTATGTCTCACACTCTCATTCCTCTTTCTTCGCATCACCAAAGCCACACTTACCAGTCAGATTGCTCTGAGGGACTGAACACACAGACCATTGCGTTTTATTATGTAGTAAGTAGATTATTGCTTGACCGACTTTATCCAAGCTGGGACATCTGAGATACAATCAGTTACATTTTTTTTGTTTTTTTCCCCAATTGGAGCACAGGCAGTTGATTGGACTTGTTATTGGTCACAGTGTCAGTAGCAAGGTTTGAAGTTCTTTGTCCAAATCTTTAACCACTACACCACACCGCCTGCCAACATTGGCAAAGATATAATGAAAATTTTACATTTTCCCGTTTGGTGTGAAGAGTAAAAATTGCTCTTTTATATGTAACCTATTTATGTATAATTGAGGATAAATAACATAATCCACAAATTCTTGACATTGAAGTTGAAATTACCACATTTCTTTGATTCAAAAGAAATTCCTATTTCAAAGAAGCGATCAGTTTCTGGCAAAAACACAAAATATTACTTATTTTGTGTTATAATAATATTGGAGTAATTAGACATTTATGTTCCAATCTTGCCCCAAATATCAGAAGAGGTGCTTATTGGTTGAAGTATGCCCTGTTGCATTGATTATTCCCATCTACAGTAGATGTTCTGTAAATGCTGAGTTTGAACTTTGATGTTTTATTCGGACTTGACCAAAGTGAAAATGTTTACTGGCTGCAGGTTTTTGCTCCCACCAGTGTCTCGTTATTAACTGAACTAATTGTATAAGGTGGTGTCTTGTTCATTAGCTCTATGTCTGCAATCTCTGAAAATAATAATTGGACTTAAGGTTTAAATTCAGAAAGATATGGTACTATTAGGATTTTAGTCAACAGGAGTCTGTTTTCTACTTTTTGCTTTTAGATTCACTTTTTCATTGCATCGTTCTTTTTCATTTTTCCTCCTGTGGTGCCATTCCATCACACGACATACTAACACATGTAGCATCAATTAAGAGTTAACCTTCACATCTTTGAAATTTAGGAGGAACACTGAAGTACTTGGAAAAAGAATAATAATAAAAAAAAAAAAAAAACCCACAGACATCGGAAAAATGTGCAGAATCCCCACTGGCCATGCAAAGGCCAGTGTTCACACCCAGAAAAGTTGAACTCTAAGGCAGCATTGCTAGTCATTGTGTAATTACCCTACTCATCATAGAAAAGTGAATGGTTTGGTATATCTTGGAGGAGTCAAAAATGGTCAGAATGGCTGGCAAAATTGCAATTAACATAACAAAAATGGTCATGCTTATTTTACATTTATTTTAAAGAAAAACCTTTAAGCATCTGTTATCTCACCTGATTACCTTTTCCTAAGTACAAGGGTGATAGTTATTACAACCGACTATTCACAGGAGACTAATCATAAAACACTGATTAAAATAAAAGAAAAAATTTGTTTTGTAATTGGTTAAGTGTAGAAATAGCCCATAGAGCTCTTCAAATGTTAAGAATAAATAAAGAAAAAAATGTGGTAAATTGCATTATCAATGTTAGGCAAAAGAAGTAATGGAAAGCTTACCACTTCTGTAGGTGAGACATGATGGTGTCATGACTAGGACTTGCATGGTCACCTCTGGAACTGACTCTGTTCTTTATTGCTGAAGTAACTAATGATTATAGCAGCAGAATAAACTCAGAAGTATATCAAAACATCTTGTCTGCTAAGTAGAACACAATACTCCCGGACTAATTGGCTGTTACTTCATTATTTAGCAAAACAATGAGCCAAGAAGCACAGTTATCACTACACTTAATGAGTCCAACAAAGGAAAAACCTCATGTGGCCCAGATCAATCTGCTAATTTAAATCCATTGTAGCATGTTTTTTCTCATGTTCAAAGGCACTTGGAAATCTGAAATTAAACAGAACTTAAGTCAATTCAAAATAAGTGTCTAAAATCAATTGAAAATTGTCTCTTCTGCCATTGTTTAATAAACATCAGTCTCCCTTAAAAAAAAAAAGGGTAGGTAACTGCTGGGTTTCCTGCCCTCTACCATCTAACATATGCATGCTATACTTCTGAACATTTTATGAACTTTAACTTTTACTGCCAGTCACATACATAGTTGCTAGGAATTTCTCTAGTGTTGCACACATACACATAACGAGGTAAATATAATGGAAAAACACAATATTCAGTTCATGACAGCATCACATCATTGTATGCAGCGGATAGAACATTATTTGTCTCCAGGGGAAATTGACCTTTTTCAGAAGCTCATTAAATATACAGTCATATGAAAAAGTTTGGAACCCCTCTCAGCCTGCATAATAATTTGCTCTACTTTCTACAAAAAAGAGAACAATGGTATGTCTTTTATTTCCTAGGAACATCTGAGTACTGGGTTTTTTCCGAACAAAGATTTTTAGTGAAGCAGTATTTAGTTGTATGCAATTAAATCAAATGTGAAAAACTGGCTGTGCAAAAATTTGAGTACCCTTTTAATTTTGCTGAGTTGAATTCATATCACTGCTCAGTGCTGATTATTTGCAACACCAAATTGGTTGGATGAGCTCATGAAGCCTTGAACGTCATAGACAAGTGTGTCCAACCAATAGAAAAGGTATTTAAGGTGGTCAATTGCAAGTTGTGCTTCCCTTTGACTCTCTTCAGAAGAGTGACAGCATGGGATCCTCAAAGCAACTCTCAAAAGATCTGAACACAAAGATTGTTCAGTATCATGGTTTAGGGGAAGGCTACAAAAAGCCATCTCAGAGGTTTAAACTGTCAGTTTCAGGAGATTTCAAGGAAATGGAAGACCACAGGCACAGTTGCTGTTAAACCCAACAGGTCTGGCAGGCCAAGAAAAATAAAGGAGCGGCATATGCGCAGGATTGTGACAATGGTTACAGACAACCCACAGATCACCTCCAAAGACTTGCATGAACATCTCTCTGCAGATGGTGTATCTGTACATCGTTCTACAATTCGGCACAATTTGCACAAAGAACATCTGTATGGCAGGGTGAGGTTGAGCACTCAAAGTTGCTTGTTGTATGTAAATGCTCATTTAGACAAGCCAGATTCATTTTGGAACAAAGTACTTTGGACTGATGAGACAAAAATGGAGTTATTTAGTCATAACCGAAAGTGCTTTGCATGGCGGAAGAAGAACACCGCATTCCAAGAAAAACACCTGCTACCTACTGTCAAATTTGGTGGAGGTTCCATCATGCTGTGGGGCTGTGTGTCTAGTTCAGGGACTGGGGGCCCTTGTTAAAGTCGGGCCTATAGGAGGTGTCTAGAGGCTGTTAGATTTGCAAAAGGAGGCTCAACTAAGTATTGATGTCATATCTCTGTTGTGGTGCCCAAATTTATGCACCTGTCTAATTTTGTTACAGTGCATATTGCATATTTTCTGTTAATCCAATAAACTTAATGTCACTGTTGAAAAACTACTGTTTCCATAAGGCATGTCATAAATTAAAAGGAAGTTACTACTTTGAAAGCTCAGCCAATGATAAACAAAAAATTCAAAGAAATAAGAGGGTTTCCCAAACTTTTTCATATGACTATAAATATTCACTCACAGAATGACCATAAATGGGTAAAATTAAAAAGAAAAGACTTCTGACTTGATGGTTATTGTCACTGTGAGGCATTATACTGGCATATCGCCATTGGCGTAAAGAAGCCCCAGTAGCATTTCTTGACACACTTCTGCTGAGTGATTCATTGGCTGAAAGATGTCAGTGTGTTCATAATGGCACTCTGTTGATTTGTAATTCTCTCCTTCCTTTCTACCTTCAGGGGTTTCAAAGTGCATCTCATAACTGAGCTTGCCCTTTCAAATAGATTGTTGATTCAGTTCCCCCGCGTTTTTTTTTTAATTAACCCTACCAGCCCAGCACACCATATTGTAGAAAATCAAACAGTAGTAGTGAATCATTTATGTAAGTTAAACAGTGAATGACTTTTATGAACAACAATGACAGCAACATTGAGTCACCTTCTTTCAGGTGCCATCCTAATACACTGCAGATTACTGGACATACTACTAGTTGTTGCACTTTCAGGGCACTTAGAATACATTTTAGTTACACTGCCACTTTTGGAAGAAACCATCCCATTGTACTGGTATGATGTAAATCTTGCTGCAGCTTTAAAACCCTATCCAAATTGTTGAACATTTCGATCACTCTTCCTGTGTTTGTCTGAAATCTGTGGCAAGGTCATTTTTATTAGCCTGAATCTATAAGGTCAAACTTATTTTAACTTTTATACCAAAGGACCTGTCAGACAGTTATTTTAACACCTGCTTGGACTTTAATGAACCAATTAATCTTGGTTAATTAATGCATGTGCAAAAAATAAAATTCTTATTAAGCCCACAAACCCCCATGTCCACAGAGTTAAACAGATATAACCTTGTTTTTTTTTCTAAGGTTTAGATGTATGAACTCTTTCAGCATTGATCTGAAGATTCCTTTTTGTTAACAGTTTGATTAGATTCTAAAAATTCTTTTGAAACATGCAAGTAACACTTTCATTGCAATACACACATTGAAACATGTATATAAAACCAGCTTTGAAATATCAGAGCACAAAGCACATCTTAGCTGTATCTGTCTATTTCCTACAGAAACCAAATTTATATTCATAATTTTTTTGATAGTCGGTTCATTCCCCATGTCCCTGAATTTCTTTACAATGGTTTAAGAATGTTATTATTTGGGTAAATGGTGACCATTTCACAAATGTCTTAGTATTTTCAAACAGGAACACACACTGAAAATACTGTAAATCTCTGAAAACATTTCACTGTACAGTATTTTCAAAATGTGCCTTAAAAATGTGGGCGGTTTTTTACATATATTGAAGGAAAAAGAAAACCTTGGTTCTATGTGAAAACCTCCTTGTATTATTTTTTTTGCTGGTCAACATTAAACTGGACCCCCACTGCCCATCTTGACTACAAAGCTACAATTTGCAATGATATATACATAGCTGTTCATCGTTTAAAAATGGTTTCTATCTAAAATACCTAATACATATATACAATGTATAGATACACTCTTGCAGAATCTCTTGACTAGAAATCATTTCATTGGATATCTGCAGTCCACTATCTACAAATGCTGTCAGATAAATCTAATGGTGTTGCATTTATGTCCTTTAAATCACAGGACTTTGTCTGCGCCTGCTGTCGGGTCATCCTTTTTTTTCCCATTTATCTGAAAGGCATCCCATTCTCAAGGAGGAAAGGAAATCTTTTTATTTTACCCTAATGGTGGCCTTTACCAAAATTACATGAAAACACTACTTGATATATATATAGATAGATAGATAGATATAAATAAAATAAAAAATACGGGAGACCTTATAATAGAGTCGTTAAGTGCTGATTATAATTTAGTGCATCTTAACTCTTCTGAAAATGTTGTAATGATTATTCTTTTATGGACTGTAGTTGTAGTCTTTAAGCTTAAAAGAAAAGTTAGGTATTTTTCTCATCAAATGTATTTCTTCATAAACCTGCTATATAATACATTTGCCACATTAAATTGTGTTATAAAATGAAGTGCTTTCTAAAAGTTAAAAACTTTACAATGGAGGGTATGGGGCATGAAGGAAAAGCTACAAAAAAAGTACCAAATTACATTTATTTTCAGGACAATACAGTTGTTGAGAATTGATTTTTCCTTTCAGTGTTTCTGATGCATGTTTGTAACAACAAAATGAACCATAATATCATTTTATTACATATTCCTGGTATTATTTTTCTTGTGGTAAGGATACCATTTCTATTGCTTGTGCAAATTCTTACATAAATACTGAAGTACATAAAAACAAAACCAAGCCATGTGGCACGAAAGGTTTTGTTTCTGTAGTATAATAGAAAGCGCTAAATGAAATAGTAGTAGATGGGTCTCTTACATATAAAATATTTGTCTATCTATCATAGTGCCTTTCATATCTATCTGTCTGTATGTCTATCTATCTATGTATATCCTTAATATATGGTGCTTTTCACATCAATCTAATATACATTATAGTGCCTTTCATTATCTGTCTCTTTCTCTCTACTTACCTGTTTTGAGTTAAAACATTTTATAATAAAATTATTTGGAGTAAAATCAGGGGAGGTATGTTTATACATTAAAAGAATCTCACTTTTGGTATTTTATACTGGTTTGCTAAGGCATTGGTTTGTCTTACTCAGCAGGGCGAATCATAACCCACACATCAAAACTCAATGAGAAAGTAACATTTTATAATAACTAAAATTAGAAAAATTTCAAAGCAAAATTAATGAAGTTTTGATACAAACTTGTTGGCCAGTGCTTAATTTTTATTTTGTGTTTTTTTTTTTTATTTATTTTTATACTTTCCTGATATTCAAGTAGATAGATAGATAGATAGATAGATAGATAGATACTTTATTAGTAAATTCACATACTCCAGCAGCAGCATACTGATAAAAATAATATTAATTAAAGAGCAATTTCCTTTCTCCAAACTTAACACTTTTCATTTAAACCAAAATGTTCTATTTTGGTCTCATCCGTTCACAAAACATTCTTCCAATAGCCGCCTGGTTTGTCCACGTGATGTTTAGCAAACTGCAGACGAGCAGCAATTTTTTTTTTTTTTGGAGAGTAGTGGCTTTCTCCTTGCAACCCTGCCATGCACACCATTGTTATTCAGTGTTCTCCTGATGGTGGACTCATGAACATTAGCCAATGTGAGAGAGGCCTTCAGTTGTTTAGAAGTTACCCTGGGGTCCTTTGTGACCTCACCGACTATTGCTCTTGGAGTGATCTTTGTTGGTCGACCACTCCTGGGGAGGGTAACTATGGTCTTCAATGTCCTCCATTTGTACACAATCTGTTTGACTGTGGATTGGTGGAGTCCAAACTCTTTGGAGATGGTTTTGTAACCTTTTCCAGCCTGATGAGCATCAACAACTTTTTCTAAGGTCCTCAGAAATCTCCTTTGTTCGTGCCATGATACACTTCCACAAACATGTGTTGTGAAGAGCAGACTTTGATAGATCCCTGTTCTTTAAATAACACAGGGTGCCCACTCACACCTGATTGTCATCCCATTTATTGAAAAAACCTGACTCTAATTTCGCCTTCAAACTAACCGCTAATCCGAGAGGTTTGCATACTTTTGCTACTTACAAATATGTAATATTCAATCATTTTCCTTAATAAATAAATGACCAAGTATAATATTTTTGTTTAACTGGTTTCTCTTTATCTACTTTTAGGACTTGAGTGATAATGTGATTGTTTTAGGTCATATTTATGCAGAAATATAGAAAATTCTAAAGGGTTCACAAACTTTCAAGCACAACTATATGCTTTCTATTTTTACTTACAGCACAAAATAGTAACATAATGAAGTCCTCTTCTTATCTGATATTTGACTTAGCACATTTATGGAACTTTTATACATTGAGCCTTATCATTAAGTGACTTTTTGATTTTGTGTCCTCCCCCAACATAAGCTATAGTGTATGGGAGAGGAGCAAAAGCTTTAGAATTAACAAAAATTTCGATGTCTGGTTTTTGACGGATCTCCGCATTTTAGGGTCCCCCTAACACCGAAAACATCGATATCTTGAAGATGGGTATGTGTGTCTGTGTCGCATTATCTTGAGGACAGTCTAGAGCTATAATGGCTGGATGGAAAAATACCAATCCTGAAACTGTTATGAAATGAAGATGTGCTGATTTGTTTTTAAGCCAAATAGTGCAAGAGAAGGAGGCACACTTGAGGAACCCTCAAATACCATAATTCTGCAGTTAATTATGAATTATTCTCGTCAGTTCCTATCCGTAATGACTTATTTTATGAACATAAAGATTAGCATCAGAGTGGTAAATTACTGAAATGTTATAGAATAGTTTAGGTAACTTGGTTCCTAGGGTGCAAAGCCTACTAATGCTCACATTTGATTTATTTATTTATTTTTATTTTATCCCTACACTATATAGTTATATGTCACACTCACCACATAACTGTTCAACTTTTTGAAGATATTTAATCATTTTTTGTTTTCCTTCAATAATTTGCCAACAATAATGCATTATCTGATTTGACATCATCTGCATTCTTAATTTTATTTTGTTTGTTAAAAGGTTTTTATTTGTAGAGCACATTAGTTTAATATCATATTTGACTTGAATTTTTGTTCTCATTTTTCTGAGCTTTTGGTAAGGGTCTGCTTTTCATCTTTTATTTTATGTTTATGTATAACTTGTCATGTGACTCTATGCTAAGCTGAACACCGTACTCTCATCCTGAGTGGTGTAGGCACACTGACAACAGTCTTACATTATATGTAAATACTTCTGTCTCTGTCATGTTTAATGTAAAGGTGTGTTTGTGTGCCTGCAATGAACAATGTTTTCAATGATTTTGTACTTAATGTATATATGAAGTCATTCAGCATTGGTGTGACATGGAAACGTAGGACTTTCATACATATTCCTTTCCTCTCCATTCTCTTAAAGACACTCATACACTCTGACATTAACAAAGATGAATTTTGCATTGTAAAGAATGTAATAACTTTTATGCCAAGCTGTATATAATGTTTAGAAGAACAATGTGTATATTATTAGCAGATAGAAAATGCAAATTGGATATGGACAAAATCATGTAGACTAATTACAAAATGATTGTTGAGCCAAAGCCTCTGCCGGCAGGTGCAAACCCTGGAAAGGGTTCTGGTCCTTCACAGAGCCTCAGATCCAGTGTATCCGGAAAGTATTCACAGCGCATCACTTTCTCCACATTTTGTTATGTTACAGCCTTATTCCAAAATTGATTAAATTAATTTATTTCCTCTGAATTCTACACACAACACCCCATAATGAAAATGTGAAAAAAGTTTACTTGAGATTTTTGCAAATTTATTAAAAATAAAAAAACTGAGAAAGCACATGTACATAAGTATTCACAGCCTTTGCCATGAAGCTCCAAATTGAGCTCAGGTGTCTCCTGTTTCCCCTGATCATCCTTGAGATGTTTCTGCAGCTTAATTGGAGTCCACCTGTGGTAAATTCAGTTGATTGGACATGATTTGGAAAGGCACATACCTCTCTATAGAAGGTCCCACAGTTGACAGTTCATGCCAGTGCACAAACCAAGCATGAAGTCAAAGGAATTTTCTGTAGACCTCTGAGACAGGATTGTCTCTTGGCACAAATCTGGGGAAGGTTGCAGAAAAATTTCTGCTGCTTTGAAGGTCCCAATGAGCACAGTGGCCTCCATCATCCGTAAGTGGAAGAAGTTCGAAACCAACAGGATTCTTCCTAGAGCTGGCCGGCCATCAAACTGAGCAATCTGGGGAGAAGGGCCTTAGTCAGGGAGGTGACCAAGAACCTGATGGTCACTCTGTCAGAGCTCCAGAGGTCCTCTGTGGAGAGAGGAGAACTTTCCAGAAGGACAACCATCTCTGCAGCAATCCACTAATCAGGCCTGTATGGTAGAGTGGCCAGACGGAAGCCACTCCTTTGTAAAAGGCACATGGCAGCCCGCCTGGAGTTTGCCAAAAGGCACCTGAAGGAATCTCAAACCATGAGATGAGAAACAAAGTTCTCTGGTCTTATGAGACAAAGATTGAACTCTTTGGTGTGAATGCCAGGCATCACATTTGGAGGAAACCAGGCACTGCTCATCACCAGGCCAATACCATCCCTACATTGAAGCATGGTGGTGGCAGTATCATGATGTGGGGATGTTTTTCAGCGGTAGGAACTGGGAGACTAGTCAGGATAAAGGGAAAGATGACTGCAGAAATGTACAGAGACATCTTGGATGAAAACCTGCTCCAGAGCGCTCTTGACCTCAGATTGGGGCGGCAGCTCATCTTTCAGCAGGACAACGACCCTAAGCACACAGCCAAGATATCAAAGAAGTGGCTTCAGGACAACTCTGTGAATGTCCTTGAGTGGCCCAACCAGAGCCCAGACTTGAATCTGATTGAACATCTCTGGAGAGAGCTTAAAATGGCTGTGCACCGACGCTTCCCATCCAACCTGATGGAGCTTGAGAGGTGCTGCAAAGAGGAAAGGGCGAAACTGGCCAAGGATAGGTGTGCCAAGCTTGTGGCATCATATTCAAAAAGACTTAAGGCTGTAATTGCTGCCAAAGGTGCATCGACAAAGTATTGAGCAAAGGCTGTGAATACTTATGTACATGGGATTTCTTAGTTTTTTTATTTTTAATAAATTTGCAAAAACCTCAAGTAAACCTTTTTCACGTTGTCATTATGGGGAGTTGTGTGTAGAATTCTGAGGAAAAAAAAGAATTTAATCCATTTTGGAAGAAGGCTGTAACATAACAAAATGTGGAAAAAGTGATGCACTGTGAATACTTTCGGGTTGCACTGTATGCAAACGGCCACAGTCACACAAGATAATTTTCTCTTTTCCAATTAACATAACACATTTTTTAAGATTTAGGGAAACATATCATGTAGACACAGAGTGATATTTACATTCTCTGTATTTTTGGCAGTTTATAAGGTTATTAAATGTTTCAATTGTTTAATAGCAAATATCCAGTCTAGGTCCTAATAGTAAATTAGTTTTAATTAGAGCAGCTTTGCTTTTTCACTATTTTCCCTACTGAATTGAAAAAAGAATTTGTAAAGCAAAACTAATTTGAATTTGCTCAAGCAGTATGTTTTGTAATGGTTAAAGATAACCTTCCACTTTTAGGTGCTTGAAGTGGCACAGTATTAGTTGGAAATTTACATTTATTTGATACTTGAATTTTCTTATTGCCTATGTACAGTCTCAGTTATTGCTTATCTGTTCATGATGTTCAGCATGTAATATTTTCAGTAGTTTAGTATTCTTCCTTTGTAAATTATGATTTGTTTTGCTTTTTTGGCTCACTTACATTTTCATAAATGTCTTGAATTTGTCAACCTAATATATACATGCACAACTTGATATATACTGTACATCTACACATTTCAATTTAACAGTTAAGAGGTTTTCATAACAATTTATTCAAATCTACTATAATTTTAAGTTGTCAGTTTTTGACAAATGGACTATATCTTTAAGTGTATGAGGATTTGCTTATGGCAGAAACAGGAGTTAACCTGTCTAGCAGATGGTTACCTATCTGCCGTAGGTTAAGCGAAGTGGTAGCTTCCCAGAGCACTTGGCTTTTCATGGCCCCTTGACCTATAGGCCAAAAATAGAGAGCAACGAGGGCACAGAGTTTAACCTTCTGCTGACAGAGATCATGCAGTCAAGATGGGTTCAAAATCAATACGTGTGCCTTAAAACACTGTGGATTTGACAGTGAAAAATTTTGTGCATTGTTTTAGCCTATTTATGTCTAACAGATGAGCACTCTGTGCCACAAGGAGAAAAAAAATCCCTTGTTCAAAATTGTCTGTTCCTGCTCTCAGAGGTACATAGGCAATGGTTTTTCAGTGGTCCTTAACCTTTGAGTTTATTGTCACATGGGTCATGAAAAGCTGCGGGAGTTTCAATATTTGTTCCATAAAGAACATCTGTTGCCTTGACCTGCTGGGTGTTATGCTTTTTCTTTTTCTGTGGTAGTTTTTAATTTTTTTTATAATCAATTATATTGAGGACATATGAGGAAGCATTTCTTAAAAATGTCTGCAGTGCAATCCTGGGTGCCAGAAGTCTCAAAGATGGTAGTAGTTTTTACTTCTGATGTAATAACATTAATCAAACAGCTGCACATTTTGGCTGGCAGTTCTCTCATTTTGATTCTCGGATCACCCCAGCCATTTATCTATTTATCTATCAATTTTTTTTTAAAGAAGTTGTCCGCAGTAAAACAGTTAATGGTTTTATTTTATGTTATCTTGATTTTTCAACACCACTACTGAGGTAAATGGTGTTATTTGGGTTTACTCTGTGATTTGTTGCTTGTAACTTTTCATGGTTTTGCTGACGATTGTGTTACGGAATTGCTGACAGACTTGCTCAAACAATGAGATCCCTCAGGTTACTACTTGCTTTTCCAAAATCGAGACTGAAGGTGACAAAGCATTTTCAGCAACGAACCCTACACTTTTTAGTATAGCTACCATCAAGCATTTGATCGTCTACATTTTTAAATCTCATTTATGAGCATTTTTTTTTTTTTATCACATAGCATTTCTAAATGCACTAATGCACGTGCTTCTTAAGCATTTTTGTGGATTTTTTTTTATTGTTTTTTTATTATGTAATCATTTACCTGCTATCATTTAATTTTTTTCTGTTTTTTCTACTTATTTCCTTTGCTGGAATGTATTTATTTCAGATATTATTATTACTGCTGTTGTTATTATTGTTATTACATAACTTTTATATTTGTATACCTTTTTTGTGTTTTTCATGTTCAATATGAAGTACTTTGTATAAAGTTATTATTGTATAATGGTGATTATATTTTTACTCTCTGTATGTTTTCTTAATTTGGTAATTTAATAATGATGCCGTTATAGTAAGTTGATCTTAGAATGTTAATGTTAAATGTACTTGAGCGGTTGCTTATTTGTTTAGATTGTGCATTTCTCATAACTACATAGATAATGGACAATTATGTTTAACCACTAAGGCTAACTTGTAATGGAAATTCCTTAGGACTCGGCTTTATCTGAATGCCAATAACAGAATATTAGAAAAATAATTTTAGTCAGTCTTTAGTTAGCTAGAAACATAACTGTTAGATTTGCTCAGTTTTCATAGGGTTAATGACGACAACAGTTTTCTGACCATTCATGTATCACGTCTGCAGATTTGACGTATGAACATATGACCGTATGTTTTATAGAGAGCAGCTAAGAGAAACTTAGAAACATAAGGTATGCTAGACTTGAACAGAAACATCTTTATATAAGAACTTTTGTTGTGTGCTATCAATTTTTCTCTTTATTTTTGTGTAAAGTGTTTTGCTTTGAATTTTTACTAAAACTTTTGAAACCAAGATACTTGAACTCTGCAGTTCTTTCCAAAGGTGATGACAAGTCGCACTCATTGCCTGAACCTAATAAGCAGAAGCTGTGGAAGTTTTGGAAACTAAACAAATGCAGCTACAATTATTATTAATAATAATAATAATAATAATAATAATAAAGATATTATTTATTTTTTTACCTTTTGTATTTTATACCAATTTTGTATTTTCCGTGTTCCATGTGAAATACTTTGTTCCTCCCAGCTTAAGAAGTGCTTTAAACATAGTTATTATTATTGTGTAATTATATATTTTATAATTGTTTTCTTTTTATTTATTAATTTAGTAATGAAAACTAACCACTTTTTTTTTTATTTTGTGATACCATTAGAGTAAATGAATCAAGTCCTTTTTCTGATTTGTTAAAATTTACTCTTGAAGATGGGTTAAAGAAAGCTTTAAACAATAGATTTCACAAAAGACAAAGATATGCTTGTGGATTGAAATGAAATGTGTATTGAATAACTTCTAGGACTCGGCACAGCCAGACGTGGGATCCTGCAGGTTAAAATAGCAAATACACAAGCTGAAATGTTGTCGTTATTTTTCACAAGTCTTTTACAAGGAGAGAGTGCACACAGACGTAACCTCACAATTCTCTCTTCTGCTCTTACGGATAACATCATGCTGATTTCATAACAAATTCTTTGAACAGTATTCTCTAGTGTGGCAAATCAAATCTGAACTAATATCAACTGACACTTAATTCTTCAGGCTGCCTGCTGATGAGAGTTATGCATTGAAATGGGACCCTTCCTGAGAGGAAGTGCACAAGGACATCCTGAAATAAAGCATGCTTTAATTTAATTTAACAGCCAACTGTTTGAAAGCTAGACTTTTTAAGTGATAGTATACAGAAAATTATATTTTCAGTTTGTTTAGATGTCCAGTTTTTGAAGTTTATTTGTTATGCTGGACAAATGTACTGATTATACTATATATTGTCTTGCATGGAGCTCCAGACTGAGGGCAACTGATGGTCATTTTATATTTCTTCCATTTCCGACTAATCGCACCAACAGCTGTCACCTTCTCACCAAGCTTCTTGCTTATGGTCTTGTAGCCCTTTCCAGCCTCGCGCAGGTCTACAATCTTGTCCCTGATGTCCTTTGACAGCTCTTTGGTCTTGACCATGGTGGTGTTGGAGAGGTTGGAATGGAAGAAATTGATTCTGTGGACAAGTGTGCTTTATACACATAACGAGTTGAGATCAGGAGTTTCTGTAATTAATTGATTGATTGTAGTCTGTGTGCCACATGGGCACATAGCCAATCTGTGGGACCCAGAATTCTGTCTGGGTTGTAGGGGATCAAATACTCATTTCACTCTATAGCATGCAAATCAATTTATAACTTTTATGTAATGTGTTTTTTTGTTGATATTCTGTTTCTCCATTAAAATGAAACTGCCATAAAAATTAGAGACCGTTATTTCTTTGTAAGTGAGCAAACGTAAAATTCAGCAGAGGATCATATACTTATTTCCCCCACTATATATTCTTTATTCTTTGTCATTAAACTAAATATGCTAATACTGTCAAAATTCTTCCTGAGAATTCTTTTAGTAATTAGTATTTTAATATTTTTGTTTAATTAAATTGGCATATTTTACTTCAGGTTACCATTGTAAAATTTTCTTCATCATATTTTGTAGTCAAAAACGATCTCATTAGGCAGAAGGAGGGGTGGATAAAATTATGACTAACTGTGTGACCCTGAGCAAGTTACTTATCCCTCCTATGATTCAGTTCTCAACAATGTCTGCAGACAGTTGTATTCTATCCTGATCTTGTAAGTCATCATGGGTAAAGGTGTTGGCCAAATATACAGTATAATAGTAGCATTAAACTTAATTATACTCTTAATGTTTACCTTTGCATGTCTCGCTACTACTGATGAGCAGATTGCATTGAATTTACTTTGCCTCAAGTTCATCAGAAATGTGGAAATGTTCAGGAATTTTGGCTAACTTTTGAAAAGCATTGAAGTCAATTGGGAAGGAGAAACTGATCTAGTTTTGAATATATTATAATATTGCAATGATTTTTTACTTGTTCTCCAGGGCTGGGGAAGTGTCTGCCAACTGTACTGGACTGATTATTGTAGCAAAAGACATTACCTGAGCTGTGATGCAGCATGAGCTAACTATAGCACCGCTGTGCCTCCCTGAGATGATATACTCAGATTACTTAATTTCTCTGTGCATCACCTGAGCTCATCTCACTATGACTAACACACACCGATAGATCTTTTGATGGATGTGATCAGCATTATATACTGAGGGGGGTCGGGTCGGGGGGGGCTTTCCCTGTCTTTACTGCATCTGCTCTACGTAGTAAGAAGCAATGCTTAATCCTGCAATGAAGACACAATGTATAGTGGATCTGTGGTGAACAAAAAGTGTTTTCATAATGCTATTGTTGGCTAATGTACCCCCTTTTTTAAATACATGCAGGGTGCTGATCGGGTAGTGACATCACATATGCATGTATACACTGTCATTTTTTTTACTCATGTGCAAAGCAGGTCGGGCAGCGCTGTAAAGTGTGAGGTGGAGTATGATTACAATATGGTTGCATTAATAATGTGTCACTTAACATGTTTACAAAGTAATTCTGATCATTTCATTAAATACACAATGTTGAATTTTATTTTTTGTCTCAGGGGACTTTCTTGAAACCCGTTTAAAATCTCCAGGGGTGTTTATTTTGTAGTTTAATGAAGAAATGAATAAGCCATGCACACATCTTACTGAGATTTGTGCACATAGCAGGAAATACCCACCTTGTTTCAACTACTAACTGATTTAAGATACACAGTAGTCTTGTGCGTTTTTAATATTACTGCCTTAGGAAGCCTTTATAAGGAATACAAACATTATGCACCATTAGCAATTGAAGCATCTGTTTTTTTTTTTTTGTGGTTCTGTATTTCCTACAATCATGCATCTTTTTCTTTGCTTAAAATTCTACGTGCCATTAATAAACTATTTTAGCTTACAAAATTAATTTAACTCCTTTTTCCAATATCATATTCTTAAAATGAGAAGTTTTAATTTGATTTTGACGTACCAAAAAACGTCTTGATGTGCTCAATTGTATCATTATATAAAATACATGAGACAGCTGACAAAGTGTCTAAGTGTTAGTAAATAATTATAGCTTTAGATTTCCTGCAAATTATAGGCTTCAAGGAATACTAGAATGGAACGGCTAATAAGATGAAACGCTAGACTAGATGAGTTAAGGACAGAGAGCATTTGCCAATACAGCATTGCAATTATTACTCTTCCATTCTTTTCACTATGTTTTAAAAAGTATGTATGTGCCATATGAGTGCAGTTTTTTTATATAGATACATGGATATTAACCAATAAGTGATGCCACAGTTACATGACAGGCATTTCTATAGTTCAAGTAACATGCACTGAATTGGATCAAAGAAGTGTGTAATGGGCCAATGTTTCAGGAAGGTTACATTAGTGTGAACCATGTAACATTGTAGGCATGCTTCTAACTGTGTGTACAGTATGCAGCCATAATATAATGATTCTGTTTTGTTTTTACTTTGTCGCTCATTGTTTGCCAGTTTAGTGTGCATTGTTTTCTTAAATGTGACTTCACATGCAGCCGTTCACATGTGACGTGATGATTGTTGCATATTTTGTTACCACACAAACGTTAATTGTATTAGTCCCATCCATATCATCAAAGGATATGAATATCATTCCTGACATGACTGAGAATCAATTCACAGTAATTTGAAGCAAGTGTACAATTTAATCAATGATGTAGTTTTACTGATATTAAAAATGTATATTGTTAAAATAGATATCATAATACTGGTATATAGTCTTAATTAAAAGTAATGAAAGACGTTTTAATGAAATATTCAAATTTGTGTCATTTTGGTGCCTTCAGCTTGATTATGATAAAAACATAGTAATCAAATTCCGATGTTGAACTCTTGGTTTCATTGATGTTGAACTTTGTCTTTTTCTTTGCACGTGCCCTTTTAACTGGTCTTGCTTTTATTCATTGGTTTTATTCATAACCTCATGTAAAGATGGTCCCAAGGGCTTTCCAGTGCCTTGTGGTGTATAAATGTGTTTTCAGCATTTCCAAGGACAGTAGTGTGCATCAGTTTGTGGCATTCATTATAGTTTGCATTAACTGCAAAGGAAAAAAAAGAATTGAATTGTGCTACTGAAATAGTTACTGTCATGCTGGACATTTGTGGCTACAAGTCATTGGCCTTGGGTCTTGAAGCCATCTGTGCTTACCATCAAAGGGGTCCACATTAAAAATTCAAAAGTACTAGCCACTGAATTGGGTTGTGGTATTCCTTAAGGCTCTTAGTGTTTATCATAGCAGCCCTGTATGTATAAACAGGGACTTCCGATCAACTGAAGTAATGATAAGCGTGGAGTTAAACATGTTTGTCTCATTTCCCTTTTGGCTAATGTTTCCAGACTGCTTGTAACTGAATGCTACATTTCTTACCACTTGAGCTCTTGAAAGCTTGAAATTGTTTATTTTTGTTCTTTTTTTCTTTGCTTTTCCTTTCTAATCTGTGTTAAATATCTAAGCCTACAAGAAAGCGTCTGACATGGATCCAGTGCAAGTTTAATGATAATAGGAAATTATAGTCAATTAACCATAATTTACTTTAGGTACGAAATCATTGACTATGCTTATTTCTTTGGCATCTTTTATAACTCTTATAGATAAAGTAAAGAAGTGCATTTATTCCATTATTGATTATCTTCAGTGTTTGAATTATTTTTGTAAATGCTTATAGAAAAGAAGCAGTCATTTAGTGCTCATTGGACCAGACTGTTTTGTTATTAGAACATTAGACTTGTGTATTTCGAGCAATAGAAACAAAGTTCAACTCTCTGAATATTGTTTATGAATTTTTTGTAACACTATTAAAATAATCCTGTTTCCTATTGGGTTTATACCATTTTTTAACCAAGTTTTGAAGATCCGTCTATATAGTAGATATTTCTCCTAAATGACCTTTCTTTGGTGAAAACCTTCCTAGTGGTTAGAACAGCACTATTGTTAAATAACTTTTACATGTATTTTTCAACAAATGGAGTTAAGTGATTTAGTGTTTTTTTAACTTTTAAAGAAGTTTTTTCTTTTTCACTTTTTAATCCATCAATTACATCAGACACCTCTTCTTATAAGCAGCATACTGAAAATAGGTATTTGTTGAAAGAATTTGGACACATGTATAATGTTGCTTATTCCTGTTTATTATAGTCTTCCTTCTACAGTTGTAATAGGAGGATGGCATGTCCTTAAGAATCTATTATTTGGGTAAATAGCATCTTAGCATGTTTGCCTACAACAACCAAGAGAAAAAAATATGTAATTCATACTGATGAGTATTATTGTGTATTTTATCAAAACAACTTAAGAAGTTTTCTTATTCTTTATCGCAGCTGCAGTAAAATTTCAGATTTGAAAAAAAAAATGTGTGCCATGGCAATATTTACCAAGTAAAAAACAAGTCTTATAAGATTTTTGTCATTTATTATTTGCAGGAGTGGCAGAACTCAATCCAGAAGAATGCTGGTTTGGCCTTTATTGAACTCGTCAATGAAGGAAGGTAATTATAATTTAGAGTTTTGACCCTCTGTAGGCACCTCTTCATTACACTGTGCTGCTTGAATCTATAAAATGCCCAAGGCCCCTAAAGTTTCTCCCATAATGAAGGTAGATCAATAATTTTTGGAAAGATGATCCTGCACTCCAGCCACAGAGTTCAAGGCTCCATCAATACCTGTCTAAGCCATGGGGACCATCTTGGAGTGACGTAGCAGGTGAAAGAGCTGAGGTCATTGGCTTCAGATGACATTCATAAAGTCTTCATTAATTTATCATTGTTTCTAAAAAGCAGTTGGGAGATAAAAGCAAATTGATTATTCTTTTGGAGTATGAAATATATATCATGTTATTTATGGCTTTCTGATTTGATTTTATTGAAAATAACATTTATTGCTTTTCTTGGCTAATGCAAAATATCCAAAAGTATAAGTAAATGCATTTTGTTAAAAGAAAATAAGGTTAGGGTTGGTGATTTCTTGAAATCACTAGGAAAAGAAAACCTCAATTAATGATGGAAATAACCATGAAATTTGACTTGTACAATTTATAACTAAAAGAGAGGAGAGCAATTTTTGAAGGTGAAACAGTGATGGAGTCAAATGAAGAAAGAAAGCAAGGGTTTCATTGCTGATGTCACTGAGCCTAAGAAAGAGAACATACAAGGGATTAAACAACCCTGGACAGGATGCCAGTTCGTCACATTGGCCAGTTAATAACACCCACACTCATGTGGAACTGCCAATTAAGCTAACTTGCAAACCTTTAGGACATGGTAAGTGAGCTGCAGTCTAGCCAGGAAAAACACTCAATATGGACAATGACCAGAAGTGGTGCACAGTTCACCAATAGATATAGTTGAAAATTGTCAACTGGGAGGAATTTTCATACATTATTTTTTACTGCAGTTTAGCACATCAGAAAGCTGCATTTGTTGTTGCAAAAGTTATGTACATGTTGTAGTAAAGTAGTGAGGAATAGGCAATCCATTACTTTTTTTTTTTTTAATATATAAAACACATTGTGGCATGTACTGCTACAACTGCCTAGATATGAAAAGATGACAAAGAATGAAGAGTGGATTTTCTTTGTAAAAATGGAAGGACCAATGGTACATGATACTTGATCATGAATGGGGTTCCCTATAGGAAAAAAAATAAATGTAAACTGCATACTGAAATTCTGGTGCATGTACTGAATCACATATACGTACAGTGCACTGAATACGTTATATGTTGCTACCCAAATGTGATTTGCAGTTTCACACTCCTCCAGACAATTGTATGTCACACACAAAATATTACTTACAGTCATTTATAATTTTTCTGTTAATAAAACAAATCATACGTTAATCCGAAATCTATCATTGCTCCAGTTGTTTCAGTAAAAAAATAAAAAGTATATAAACTTGCCTGAAATATAATTGCAATGTTTTAAAGCATTTGGAATGCAATGTATACTACCAGCACAATTTGACTTTTTCGAAAGGGAACACGTGAGGAACATTGTGAATGAAGCGAGCTACAAGTAAAAAAAAAAATACAGTAATCCCTCCTCGATCGCGGGGGTTGCGTTCCAGAACCCCCTGCGATGGATGAAAATCCGTGAAGTAGAAACCATATGTTTGTATGGTTATTTTTATATATTTTAAGCCCTTATAAACTCTCCCACACAGTTAACATTATTAGAGCCCTCTAGACATGAAATAATACCCTTTAGTCAAAAGTTTAAACTGTGCTCCATGACAAGACAGAGATGACAGTTCTTTCTCCCAATTAAAAGAATGCAAACATATCTTCCTCTTCAAATAATGCGTGTCAGGAGCAGAGAATGTCAGAGAGAGAGAGAGAGAAAAGCAAACAATCAAAAATCAATACATGCTTTTGGGCTTTTAAATATGCCGAAGCACCGCGATAAGGCGGCATTTTTTAGAGGAGCATCCGTATCTTCTAAGCAAACAGCCTCTGTGCAAACAGCCCCTCTGCTCACACCCCCTTCGTCAGGCGCAGAGAATGTCAGAGAGAGAGAGAAAAGCAAACAATCAAGCACCACACGGGAAGCATATCGTATATCATTGAGGAGTTTTAGTTAATATGTAATACATGCTCTGATTGGGTAGCTTCTAAGCCGTCCGCCAATAGCGTCCCTTGTATGAAATCAACTGGGCAAACAAACTGAGGAAACATGTAACATAAATTAAAAGACCCATTGTCCGCAGAAATCGGCGAACCAGGGAAAAATCCGTGATATATATTAGATATGCTTACATTTAAAATCTGTGATAGAGTGACGCCGCGAAAGTTGAAGCGCGATATAGCAAGGGATTACTGTATAAGGCTTCCACAGACTCAACAATTTTGGCAAATGTAAGAACAAACAGTGGGCTTGCCTCGTGGACATGGAAGGACTAATGGATCGTGGCCGTTAATGAATTGCCTTTTAGGAAAAAAGATATGATTTGAGTACAGCTATATTGAAATGCTGTCAAAGGTATTGAATCACATACAAATACACAAACAAGCAGTTTTATGGCAGAATGTGTACACAAGCAAAGAAAGTGAACTGTGTATTAATGCTATTCCTTACAATGTTGTGTATGCTGTCTGTGCATTGTAATATTTTCACACACCTTGGAATACAAAGTACATAGCCAGTGTTAGTTTGACGTGCTGTACTCTTCCCATGCAGTTTGCTCCGTCCACAATGTGTGCTCTTGTATATTTTCATTTCCCCACATCAAATTGGTGCTGGCTGTGTAACTCATCTATACTGATAGCTTTGTTTCTCTCAACATTTGGCACACCTTTATGCTGTGTCTTAATACTTTGTATTCCATCATGTTTGAAAACATCACGTGTTTTTAAAATATTCTTCTACTGCTAAAAGATGAATATTTAGTAAGTTTGTTCTCAGTTTTGATTTGTTTAATTGCAGTTTACATGACTGTTCAAATAAAATAAAAATAAATCTTACTTGATCTCAAGTTTGAAAAAGACTCCAGTAATCATTTTGAGGTAAATGAAGTCAAAGGAACTTAAGTTTTGGCATTTGTAGACTTTTAAGTCTGAAATGTGTGTGTGTATATGTGTGTGTGTGTGTGTATATGTATATATATATATATATATATATATATATATATATATATATATATATATATAATAGAGAGAGAGAGAGAGGGAGGTATATAGATGCTGTATGCGTCTTTAACGTTTGCATACAGTAGGTCATTAGTCCTATTTCCCCGGGTGTTACAGTCCACAGACTGGGAGAAGGCAGGTAATGTTTTGTCCAGCATCACTTGGTTAAAGTCTCCAGAGATTAGCGCAAGCGCCTCAGGGTGCTGCGTTTGTAACTTAGCAACTGTGAAATGGATGACATCACTCGCTATCTCCGCGTTCGCTCGAGGGGGGATGTAAACAATAACAACAATCATGTGTCCGAACTCTCTGGGCAAGTAATAGGGACGCAGACTTACGGCCAACAGTTCGATGTCCCTTCAGCAAGTGGAGATTTTAACGTTTACATGTCCTGAGTTGCACCACTTTGTATTGACATAGAGAGCGACTCCCCCTCCTTTATTCTTACCACAGGTATTTGCGTCTCTGTCTGCTCTAACTGTGCTAAACCCGGGTAGCTCCACGTTGGCATCTGGGATGGTAGTTGTTAACTTAAGTTTCACTAAAACACAGCAAGCTGCATTCTCTGTAGGTTCTGACATTTTTCACCAGCGTGGCTAGTTCGTCGATCTTATTTGGTAGTGAGTTCACTTTTCCCAGGGTCACAGAAGGCAACGAAGTTTTATATTGTCACTTTCTCTCAAGCCGCTTGGCTTTTATCTTAGAGTCGGCTCGACTGCCCCGATATCATCTTTTTACCTCGCCAGGTAAATAGGGAATGACACCTGCACGGGTATTTCTTCTCAGCACTTGAAGTTGACAACTTGAATAGGCAAGTCTCGGTGTGTAAAAATCCATGTCAAGTAGTAAAAGCAGTGTGTCCAGGTAGCGATTCCACATAAGAAAGTGGTAGAAGTGATCAGTGAAATAGAGAATAATAGAGAAAAAAAGTAAAAAGATAAAGTCATACATGGAGCTGCTGGAATGGCTACATATCTATATCTCATTACTGTCCAAAATTTTGTAAATGTCATGATGTATAATTTTGCTTATGTTGCCCACCCCATACTGGCCAGTCCCCATCACTGGTTTAATGGCCACTATGGGATTCAAACCCAGCATAACGGACATCTGAGGCACCAGCGTGAACCACTGTCATAAATGAT
Organism: Polypterus senegalus; assembly: GCF_016835505.1. Classification (NCBI taxonomy): domain Eukaryota; kingdom Metazoa; phylum Chordata; class Cladistia; order Polypteriformes; family Polypteridae; genus Polypterus; species Polypterus senegalus. The sequence goes on along the minus strand of NC_053157.1, from coordinate 11,234,504 downwards.
AGCACAAGAAAGGGTACAATATTCTGTGTGAAACTAGAGTTTGAGATAGATTTTACAGCTTCAACTTAAACAATCATTTTTCAAAATAATCAAACAACTTGCAAATCTGTGTTGGTAATGTAGTGTATTTTAAAACATATGGCCTCCATGAAGAGTTTTGAAACTTGAATATTTTAATAGTTTAAAAAAAGGGAAAAACATTTGAGAAGCCTCTGTTTGTATCCAGAAAACATGTAAAATTTTAATACTAGCATTGATTATATTTATTTCATTATGCCAGTTGTGCTCACGTTGGCTCAAAATTAGCAGTTTGTTTTAAAGTTTAACAATCTTTTTTAATATAGCACATCATTTGTGCTTTATCAATATTTTATTTGGAAAAAATTGGCATAATTTGTCAGAGAATTATTTACTTAACTCCACTCAGTTTAAATTTAATCTTAAACATACAATACTTAAGTCCAGTTTTTTTACAGTTATATAATTAAATGTTTTGGTGTCACATGCTATATAAAAGTAAAGAAATACAAATCTTTAAAAATGTCCTGATGTACATTTGTGACACCCAGCCCCCAAATTAAAGGCTTTGCAAAGTTTTTGTTAGCTAAACAGGAGCTGATATGTCAGGGTCATTGTTCAGGAACTTGGGGTGACTGCTGCCAATGCTTTTGCTCCCTTGAGCAAGCTGAAAGTAACAACAGTGTTAAGTTACAATGCAAAAGCTTGGCCTCTTGTGGTTTTTTTTTTTTTTTTACATGATCCTGACCTTAGTTGACCCTGTTTGGATAATAGTTGTTGTGGATTCAGCCTTTATTAAAGTTTTATTACCTTAGATAACACAAGGGCCAGCTTGCACATCATATGGAATTGGTAAGGTCATTCTGGGTCAGATGTATATCATTAACAAATGAGTTAATTTTGGTTAAAGTAACTAATACAGTTTGAACAATATCCTTGACCAGCTTCCTAATATTCCTGCATATGCATTTTTAAGATGCTTTCAAGTAATAAATAAAGGAATAAATAGTAGCTAATTGCATGTTTTGATCAGCATTTATGTTTCTCATTGATTTCAGAAGTCTTCTGGGGATGTGGTTAGGAAAAAACATTTATGGTCAAAAAAATCAGTGGAATTATACTCCTTTAAATATTCCCTTTGATTTGTGAAATAGAGTTCCTCTATAACAGTAAGAAACTAGTAAATGTGCCTATAAATAAAATTATTCTTCAGAGGTGAATGCATGTATTGATCTTTTTCCACTCTTGCTCTCTAAAGAAGAGTTTTATTTAAATGATTGACTAACAGCGCTAACCCTTGCCCCAGGTGCATAAACATGCACCTCTCTGGACCTCAACTGCCAATACCTTCACATCTCTGGCATTAGCACTGTTACTATGGTTTATTTCTCTTGAGCTATGGTTTTCTCCAAAAATAATGAGCTATCGTTGTTTTGCAGAAACTAAGCTTTATGGGCTCCTTCCCCCAATGGCAAAATCAAACCATACTTCATCATACATTACTGTCTCAAGGTTGATACAGAGTGTGTTGATTTTCAATTGCAGAATCTAAGCTGAGAGGCATGATTATAGTGCTTCCCTTTGACATATGAGAGAAGCTTGCCTCAGTATGAGGAGATCAGCATGTCTTTTCAGAACCTGTTTAGTTGTTTTGAAATGAGTAGCCTGTGGTAATATTTATAAAAGCAATTTTGGTGGAGTTAAAAGTGTTTTTATTAAGATTATGTTGGTTCATAACTTAGGTAGAAGCTTAATGTACAAAGTATTTGTTTCAGATAAAAGTGTTATTTTAACCCAAACACCCTCATTTCTCAGTTAACATTTAAAATTTGAATTCACTTTTTTGCTCCAAGGATAGGATGTAGCACTCTATATCTCTTTTATGGACAGAGCAGGGTCAGAAAATGGTTGTGAATTAGCTAAAGCCGATAGCACATTATGAGACTTTGAGTTGTTGGGGTATGTCAGACTTGCCAACCTCAGTTACTGATCTTGTTGCTGGACAATGTCAGTTTAAATAAATGAAATTCGACTAGGGAATTTCACATTTAACCAACCAAGTGCCATCCTTCTATCCCAGTCGTGCTTGCCTCTTTTTGTGACAGCCAATTCAGGTGGTCCTTTTAAGGAGTCAATGCTGTACGGATTAACGGATACAGCGACATCTTCTGCAATCTGCACCCTTTCATTTTGTTGCTTCATTTTTTTTTTTCGCTGAATCTAGGTAAGTGCTGATTGGTTGGCAGCTCTAATGCACACAGTGCCTGTCCCTATGACTAAAGACAAAATGAAATCTGTTTTTTGTTTTGCATTGCAGTGAGGTGTAGATTGGTTTGAGCGAGTTGGTAGATATGTTATATTACGTGACAAAATTCATGGAGCGTGCTGCCGACTGCCTCCGACTTGTTTTTGGCTGAAAATCACTGTAAAAGTCATGTAATGTCACATAAACTTATGGCATTAATATAGTTAAGATAGCAATTAAGTTTTCCTTCCTGAAAATTTTTTTTTATGATGATGACAGACTGGTTCAAGTGGAACAAATGTACAATTTCAGATTAACTGCATTTTTTTGAAATTTGAATGAACATAAAATTGACTTATTTGATCACATGATCAATGATGCTGATGGGTTGCCTTAGTTCAGCTTCAAGTACGGGTTCAGAGTCGCTTGTTGTATGCAAATGTTTATTTAGACAAACTAGATTCACTTTGGAACAAAGTGCTTTGGACTGATGAGACAAAAATTTAGTTACAAAAAGCTCTTTGCATGGTAGAAGAAGAACACCGCATGCCAAGAAAAACACCTGCTACCTACTGTCAAATTTGGTGGAGGTTCCATCATACTGTGGGGCTGTGTGGCTAATTCAGGGACTGGGGCCCTTGTTAAAGTCGAGGGTCAGATGAATTCAACCCAATATCAACAAATTCTTCAGGATAATGTTCAAGCATCAGTCGCAAAGTTGAAGTTATGCAGGAGTTGGATATTCCAACAAGACAATGACCCAAAACACAGTTCAAAATCTACAAAGGCATTCATGCAGAGGGAGAAATACAATGTTCTGGAATGGCCGTCACAGTCCCCTGACTTGAATTTAATAAAAAATATATGGGATGATTTGAAGCAGGCTGTTCATGTTCGGCAGCAATCAAATTGAACTGAACTAGTGAGATTTTGTATGGAAGAATGGTCAAAAATACCTCCAACCAGAATCCAGACACTCATCACAGGCTATAGGAGGTGTCTAGAGGCTGTTAGATTTGCCAAAGGATGTTCAACTAAGTATTGATGTCATATCTCTGTTGGGTGCCCAAATTTATGCACCTATCTAATTTTGTTATGATGCATATTTCACATTTTCTGTTAATCCAATAAACTTAATGTGTCTGCTGAAATACGACTGTTTCCATAAGGCATGTCATAAATTAAAAGGAAGTTGCTACTTTGAAAGCTCAGCCAAAGATAAAAAAAACTCCATAGAATTAACAGGGGTTCCCAGACTTTTTCATATGACTGTAACTGTTTAGTAGTAACTGGTTCTAAATCTTTATACGATTATGTAACCTCTCATTGCTGTGATACTTTTTCTCAAGAATTTGATGTAAATAACATCATGTCTCTGGAGTCCTGGCCTGATAGCTGTATTCTTAACATCCATATACTCAGGCTTCCTTCCACTGCCCAAGGATGTCCATGTTAGTTTAATTGGCAGCTGTGAATTGTCTTTTCTCATGTTCCTGGGGAATGGGTCAGGGCCTCCACAATTATTATTTTGTAATACAGTCGTCCCTCGCCACTTCACGCTTCGACTTTTGCAGCTTCACTCTATTGCGGTTTTTTTTAAATATATTCATTAAAAAGTTGATCAAGACAGTGAAAATGATACAGCGAGCGCTCGGTTGTCTGAGTCAATTATACACCCCTGTATTACAATTAAAATTACTGTATGTATGGACTGTAGGCCTATGTATTCGAGCACCCCTGCAAATCCTTCAACGCCAGGTGCAACCGCTTGACTGCTCCTTGTGTGGGCAATAACTTTTTTCCAAAAAAGCGGGTGTGGTGAAACCAAGCCAATCAGAGCATGCTGTTCACTGATTGGCTATCCTATCCTATCCTCGTCCTATCCTGGCTACTGATTGGCTCAGCCTCATGCAAGTTCGTTTCTCTCATGCACACTTCTACATCGATACGCATCGGAAGCATCTTTGCTCTTGTAAGTGATTTCTGAGAACTTTTATCAAAGCCCCACAATGGCTCCTAAACATGCTGCTTCTAAGCCTTCTGACGATGAAACTAAGCGCTGGAGGAAGATGCTTACCATCCAGGAGAAGGTGAAACTCTAGGTTAGTGGTTGTGTGTAAGAACTTGTGCGTGTGTGTAGTTAAATGTACAATAATATATTTGTAATGTCTAATATGTCTTATTTTCTCTTATTTTGTCTAATATATTGGGTAATACGAGTATAATGGTGACTAAAGGGTGTTATACATGTGTACATGTCTAGAGGGCTCTAATAATGTTAAAAAACGTATTTAGAAGGTCGTAAACAGGTTTTCTATGCTCTAACTGCGAAAATATTCGATTTATAAATAAAGAATCCTACTTTGCAGAAATTCATTTATCGTGGTCGAGTCTGGAACTTATTAACCGCGATAAACCAGGGCAGACTGTAAGTGGTTTCTAGAAAGTAAATTAATTTTAAAAACTGTTATTTTTGTTTTGAGAAAAAATTGCATTGCAGCAGTAATTAATTATTTCTTGAAGTTTCACATTTTCTGAATTTGATCATGATTGTTTCATTGTTAATCTTTTATGTGCTCCTTCTCTTTAAGGTTGTTAAGCCATACCATGAAGGATCACCTGGTAAGAGTTGCAAATGAGGCGGAGTTCATACTCAGCAGACAGAGGGCAGAAGATATTCACAAACATGCTGAGTTTGAGGTAAGCACTTTTGATGTTTCTTTCATAACTTACAAAACTTCTGCTTCGTGTAATTTACTCAAGTCAGTAGAATTAATCTTTTGAGTATTGGCTATTGGGTAAAAAAACTTTTGTGACCTGAATCAAAGTACACTAATTTAACAGCATGGGGCTTTCTTTAAAGTCAGAAAATATTATCCAAAATATCTGTCAACTACTCTGATCCTGGTTTAGAACTCTTAATTCTCAGTATATTGCTAAACTTTCACTTGATATGACTGTGCAGACTAGGATTGTTAAAAGTATCGAAATATCGATAAATATCAATTTTAACATTTTAAAATGAGTTTAGTACACATTTTCCATGTTATTGATTCTACAGCATAAATTACAAATGTCCATCTGGTTCACTGGATTTGCCAGGTGGGCCACGTAGGCTAGCAAATAGCATGGAATGAGCAAGCAGACATGTTTCCATCCATTCAAAGGTGTTAATAAGGTGGCAACTTCAGTGCCATTGGAGCTGGAAATACTTTGGGGGTATGGTAAATGGCGATGGGGAAACCACAAGACACATACAAGCCTGTATGCATGAATTGCTACCACACAATACCAGCTAAAAGGGCTAACACAACTAATTTAGTCAAACACTTGGACTGACACGAGAGACAATGCAAAGAATTTCTAGAGGTATCTTATTTCTAAATTAAGGAAACATTAATAAGTATAAATCTGTAAACTGGTGCTTGTGAAGTCGTACGTTTAGTATTTCTACATGTCAAAACTTTTTTTTTGTAGTCAGTTAAGCATCAAGACAATTTGCTTCTGGGACAGTTTTATTCTGTGCTGTTCATTCTTGCATGCTTTAGCACCATTGCTTTTTCGCTCCCATGATTTTTAACCTCTCACCACAGAATGTGCTGCTGTAGCGTGTTACTATCATTTATTTCATTATAAGCGAATTTAAAATTATATTTCATCACATTTACTATATAATGTAAGGCACTATAATGTTTCATTGCTCAACTTCATAAACAGTGCTTTGACTTTTCTGTGTGCTCATAAACTTCCGTCTGTGCTTTAGAGAGTGAATTTAGTACATTCAGGCCCAACCAAAGGATGCAGCTGCCTTAGAGAAGAGCCGATTCACATACTAGTGTTTCTTGCAAAAAATTTGGATGATGCAAAGACGTCCCAGTTTGTTTACTCCATAATGCAATGTGCACTGTTAGCATTTATGTACAGCCCTTAAGTGTGTTTGTTACTATTCTGAACAATTGTTTAGAAAAGATCATATTAATATTCTTCTTACTTGAACGTTTAATCTTTTAATATTTTTATATATACTGTTTACAAAAGATTGCAAAAAAACTCTTGACAAGATTTAAATGTTTTTACTTTCTATTGTTTATAGGACTTTACTCTTACATTTTACAAAAGATTGCACTACTTGAAATTTTCCATTTAGTGATTAAAATTTCCAGAATTTGTTTCCAACAACGTAAAGATTTTAATGCATACAGAATTGCAACTTATTTAAATACATATTTATTGAGTTACATTATATTCTGTATTGTTGTGTTTACTTTCTATAATTATTTGTATCATATCAGATTTTGAAATTTTGTATTGTCAGTCGTAATTGAGACTGATATATCATTCCACTAAAATGATTTACAGACCTCCTAACTTATATTTTTAAGAATATAATTTAGATTTTGTTTTAAATTTTGTTTATTTATTTGAAGAATGTTGATGACCAGTTATTATTGTAATGGACTAAAATAATCATTTGAAAATCACTGTATACTCGATAATGTGTTATAAATTTAATATGGCGTAAAGCTTTTCAAGAAATTTGCCTTCTCTGTTGTATATAAAAAGTAAACTTATAACTTAAGTGGTACTTTAACAACTTCTACCTGACTCACCGTAGGGTTTTTGCCTAACCGTATCCACTGTACCTATAATAAAGATACACTTCACTGATAAAATGTAACTACAGTTATTTTTTGTTACAAAGCCATATGACATTGAAATTCTAATAAACATTTATAAATACAGTACTAAAATTTTTAAACTAGTAAATATCATTTCTGTGGGCCTCACATTATCTATCTTGTCTGTCATCAAGTCAACAAATAGTTAAACTTAAACTACATTAATATAGAAATAATAAAATAAAAAAGCAGTTGGCCAGCTGTTTGTATTTGTGATTGTTGTTTGGAATCTTCTCTTCTCTGTCCTACTGTATTATATTAGAGATTTTTTAATTCAAAAATGTAAGTACAGAATAAAAACTCTGGTTGCCTTTTAGTTAAAATGCTCAGTGTGTACCAAAGACAGATAGATATCATGCAATTATTGTTTAGGTTCATGTTCTAGTTATTTAAATGATGGTTCATTCTGCTCACATCTTTTAATGGACAAGGATTACATAAGTAATCAACCTGTGCATGTTAAGTCACGCATTTGATGGAGCAGTCAGATTATAAAACAGTGAAGACCAATGACAACACCACACCTGTCTGGTAATCGCAGGGAGCCACTGAGCTGGGTAGAAGGAAACAAAATATTGATTTGGATGTGAACACAGAACAGTTCCTCCTTAGAAAATGTAGGGATAATGAACCTTTTATGTTCCTGTGAAAGAAAGCTGTCTTGACAAGCTACAAATCTAGCATAAATTGCTTGTTTGGCTGTCACAAAAAAGAAAAGAATATAGTGCCAGAAATCCAGGGATGTGATAACATTTCTGGTAGACAATAGGCTGTGCAGCATTCACAGTTAGGTAATATCTCCCTTAACAAAGCCATTTAAAATGCCGGTATCGACAGTATGCATGGGATTTGGGTGGAAGCATATAGCTGAGTGCAGCGGCCATGTGACAATAGTTTCACATGGAAGTATGATTGCCAGAAAAATTGCTTCTTGGTAATAGAATCATTTTACAGAAGCATTGCCAAGATTCTGGGACACTTATTTGAAAAAGAGAAAAAATTGTTTATACACTGAGCCTGCTTCAATCAGGGATACTGAATTTAGACAAATTATGTGTAACAGATGAAGGAGAAGGGATTTGCAGAATACCTTTAAAGCGCTGAAAGTCCAACAGGAAAACAAAAGTATGTAGCTTCTGCAAGACTGGAGTGTCTTATGGGCTATAGGCTGAATGCCTTTAAGCTACTTAAACTGGAATCTTACTTATATACTATATAAGCTGTGAAAAATCTTTGAATATATCAATTCATCTTTAGCAGAAATGAAGCAGATTTGTAAGAAAGAATAAGCAGAAACCACAAAACCTGCAGTGTCCCTACAGATGGACCCAAGTACATTGAAGAATGTTGTGGATGCATAAAGCTAGCTTATGGCAGAAAGCTTTAGCTGAAAAAAAAATGTTTTTCTTTATACTAGCAAAAGTAAATTTTATTTGAAAACACATTACATGTCACTCAAGGAGATTATTGATGGATGGATGGATGGAGAGATAGAACTTTGTTTTTCCCCATGGGGACATTTGGCTTTTTACAGAAGCTCTTTAAATAAATAAGGACACACACACACACACACACACACACACATATATATATATATATATATATATATATATATATATATATATATATATATATATATATATATATATAATACATACACACACAATAGAATTTCTAAAATGAAAGAAAATGCATGTGTGTAAAACAGCAAATAATAAGGAAACCGCTTATAACACAAGACAATTAGCACATAAAAGTCTGATTATGAAAGATAAGTCTTTAAGGTAGTTTTAAAAGTATTCATTGTGGAAGACTGTCCAATATAATGCAGTAGAGAGTTTTATGATCTGTAAGTTTAGCCTCCCAGAGACTTTTTAATGCTGACAATTTCTAATTCTTTTATTGGAAGACCACAAATTGTGACATGATTTGTAATAATATGTTAGAAAGATGTACATTATAATACCACCACTGCACTGGATAGGAGTGAAACAGCTGTTATTACTTATTTGTTAGACTGACATCTTATTCAAGGTGATGTAAAACATTTGAGATACAATTGCTTGCATTTCATTTTGTGTTTCCAATTAAAGCACAGGCAAGTAAAGTGACTTGCTCATGGTCACAAAGTATCAGTGGCAGGATTTGAACCCACAAAATCAGTGTTTGAAGTTCAAAGCCTAAACCACTATACCTCACTGCATGTAGTTGTATATTCCCATGTTTTTGTTAAAACCTTAAAAATGAAGTCTCAATCCACACTGTCTAATAATCTCAACCACTGCAAGAAGATAAATAATAAGATTGGGCTAAGTGCTGAGCACTGTGGAAAACCTTCTGTAACTGGAAGAAGTAAAGATTTGTGGCTACCAGATAAATAGGACTGAAATGTTAAACAGCGGGTGTTTTTGTATATGAAAAATGAATTGTGAGGCAACGGTATGTTCCAGCACCATAGCTAAAACTTGAAGGTCTGTATTTAGCAATATTTTTAATATAAAAATGCAGGTTTTTAAGACTACCCATCTTAGGACCACTTTACAGTGGGTTGTTGCAATTGTGCTATTTCTTGTAAGTTTTTACTTCATAATGAATATTCCTTCCCATTTTTAAGTTTTAAATACTGTATATATTTACTATACAAGCCACATTTGCTACGTCATATTTATGAAAACACCTGTTCTTAGTTACAGCTATAGCTTTAAATCTAGCATCAAGGGCAAAGTGTATGTACTTTTCCATACTATTTGCACATTGCAATTGTGCCATTGCTGAATGTGTAGATATCAACATACACTTCATGTAACATTTCTGTTCAGTTAAGTAGTTGTTTTATTGACATGTATAACATACACAGGAGAGAGTTTTTGGTAGTTAAATCTGCTAAACCTCCAAACATAAAACCTTCCATATCATCTTTTACTCGGAGATGGGCAAAATAATGTGTTATTTCAGCAGTTTGATTAGTGTTTTACAGTCAGGAAAATACCAGGAACAGAGAACAAGCTCGTAAGTTACATGTCAGTTATTGGAGCTTGAATAACCACTCAGTCCAAAAAAGCCATAGCAGTGAAGATCATCACAATATAAAACAATACAATGTATTTCTTGTATAGCCCAAAATCACACAAGAAGTGCCGCAATGGGATTTAACAGGCTGTGCCTATTGACAGCCCCGCAGCCTCGACTCTCTAAGAAGACAAGGAAAAACTTTCTAAAAAACCCTTGTAGGGATAAAATGGAAGAAACTTTGGGAAAGGCAGTTCAAAAAGAGACCCCTTTCCAGGTAGGTTGGGCATGCAATGGGTGTCAGAATGAAGGAGGTCAATACAATACTATATGCAGAACAGAACAAATCCTCAATACAGTAAAAAAAATAAAAATTTAATATTTTTACATAATTCATAAGGATCTGAGAGAATCTGGATATCAGTTTTTCTGTAAGTTTCTAAAACAACATGATCGATTAAAATGGTGGAGACAGACACAGCCAGACAAACATTACCGCTGGAACAGTATTTTATTTAAAAATGTGGGAATTTTGTTTAACTCTAAATTAGTGCAACTTTACATATAAATATTTATGTATGTTTCTATGCAAGTGCACGAGGGTTGGGCAACAGTCTTCAGTGAGGACAAGCCACACTTGCCAACTCATGCTGTGGGATCACAAGGTATTCTCAGTCCACCTGGGAGACATCCTACCAGTGAGCCCTGGGTCTTCACCAGGGTCTCCTGTCAGCAGGTCCTGCCCGTAAAACCTCCACACGGAAGTGTCAGATGCCCAAACTACCTTAATTAGCTCCTCTTGATGTGTGTGAGTGTTGGGGGGGTCAGCAGCTCTACTCTGAGACTCTCTCTCAGATGTCTGCGCTTCGCACCCTTTCTCTTAGGGAGAGCCCTGCCACCCTCTGCAGAAATCTCATTTCGGCAGCTTGTACCCTTGATTTCATGTGTTGATTATTACCCAAAACTCACAAGTATAAGTGAGGTTTGAGATGTAGATTGACACGTATGTCGAGAGCTTCATCTTCTGACTCGGTTCCTTCTTCACCACTATGGATTATTATAGCGACTACGTAACTGCCACAACATTAAAAGCATTGAAAAGTGAAGTGAATGTCATTAATTATCTTGTTACAATGGCGCCTGTCAAAGGGTGGCATATGTTAGGCACTAAATAATCAGTCAGCCCTTGAAGGTGATGTGTTGTAAGCAGGAAAAATGGGCAAGTGTAAGGATCTAAGCAACTTTGACAAGGGGCCAAATTGTAATGTCTAGATGACAGTCAGAATACCTCCAAAATGTCAGGTCTTTTGGGATTTTCCTGACATGCAGTGGTTAGTACCTACCAAAAGTGGTCTAAGGAAGAAAAACTGATTAACTGATGACAGGGTCATGAGTGCCCAAAGCTCACTGATTCATGTGGGGAGTGAAGGCTAGTCTGTCTAGTCTGATATCACACAACTGCTACTGTAGCACAGAACTTCTGAAAGGCTTAATGCTTGCCACAAGAGAAAGGTGTCAGAATACACAGTGCATCGTAGAGTGCGCGACTGGTCAGAGTGCCTCTGCTGACCCCAGTCCACCTAGTGGAAGTGCATACAATGTATATATGAGTGTTACAACCTGGACCATTGGGCAGTGGAAGAAGGTGGGCTAGTCCGATGAATTGCTTTTTCTTGAAGATTATATGGATAGCTGGGTTTGTGTGTGTCACTTACCTGGGAAAGAGATGAAAGCAAAATGCACTATGGGAATAAGGCACTCCGATGGAGGGCCGCCTTCAGTAGGATAATGTGTCCTACCATATTGCACGAATGGTTAGGGAATGGTTTGAGGAACATGACAAAGAGTTCAACATGTTGACTTTGCCTCGATCTTCCCCAGATCTCAATCCAGTCGAGTATCTGTGGGATGTACTGGAAAAACAAAGTCTGATCCATGGAGGTCCCACCTCACAACTTACAAGACTTAAAAGATCTACTGCTGATGTCTTGTTTTGATGGCATGAAGGGGACCTACACTGTTTTAGCCAGGTGGTTTTAATGTTGTGACTGTTGGGTGAAAGTGTGTGTGGGTGTATTTGTATGTATGTATATAATTCAAAATCATTCTTTCATTTGCCCTTTTTAGTTTCAGTGCTATGCAAGACAAACAAATTAATTCACTCTAAATTCAAAAAATAAAAATGTTTGCTTAATACATTATTTAACATCTGTCAGCATACATGTATGTACTATAAACCTTTATAGCTATCTTGCTAATTTGTGTTGAAGAGAGACTGTTTAAAACTGACATATGTAGGCCATCCTGTTGACATTGGAGGACTTTGCTTTTTTTGGCAGACGCAAGCTTTCAACCAATACCAAAATAGAAAATACTGGCAATTGCGTAAGTTCAACCTCCTACAGGATAAATTAAATCAAATCAGGGAATCGAACTATGAGCTCTATAAGAAGTGATTTGTTTAGGGTTGTTAGAGATGTATTGTATTAGATATGTAGCAAATTCTTAGATTTTTTTGAAAATCGACTGTTTTACTGCATTATATAAGTATTTCCTTTGATTTAATAAACATTTTTATATATTTTATACCTTAGAGTGATTTTGTGTTAATATTTTCTTTAGCTTAACCAAAGCTCTCATCATTTTCCTAAAATTAACCTAAGAAGCAGATTTACTACACTAGCTGTACTTGATCTTGTGTTAGTTATTCATTTACATTACAAGCATTATAATTACCCTTGAAATGTACATTTTAAAGCATGAATTATTCACCAAACTGAATCATTTATTTTACTTAAATATTTTGATTGTATTACAGATGGCATTTCACATTATAAGGATACCTTATTGTAAAATTAGATGTGGATTTGGAAAGAGTAGATTCAAAGTTTTAGTTTCTTTGTAAGATATTTTACAAAACAAGTGTTGGAAAGAAATGCCTCAATAGCAAGTTATTGTTTAACAGCCAGGGATGTGCCTGTCACGGTTAAGAACTATTTCCATACCTCATCTGTAACTAGTTACCTTTTCTTTAAAAACAGAGATATTGTCACAAGTCTACAATTGTCATGCTGTCATAATGGAACAGCAGGCTTTCCTCGTTCTTTACATGAAGGGTTCAGTCATGGAGCTGAGCAACGATGAAATGTGAATCTGCTCGCTTCATTGCCCAATAATCATTAGATGGTGAATGAGAGTGACATTTTCTGTGCTCGATTTATGCAGAAGTTTCATGCATGACATAGCACTGCTGATTACTGAGACTTTTCTTTGGTGTATGGCTAAATGTGCATATTTCAAATCTACAACGAAAGATGGGTTATTGTTGTAAACAGTGACATTCAGACACACACACACAAAGAAAAATGAATGTGCCTAGTCTGACATAATGTTGAAGAATCAATTTTCTGTATTGTTTTATTCTTCCATAGTTAATTGTTTTCTTGTAACGTTATTGTGTTGCTGTGTTCTAGATAATAAAATTAAAAATAGTAGCAGCTTTCGCCAGTGATTTTGTGTTTGAGCAGCTAAATTGCAGTCTGGATTTGCTTGTTTAATTTTGCTTCTTAATTTTTGTTTTTAGAAAAGACATTTCTTTCACCTTCCCTTTATTTTTCAGGTGTTTAGTGTTTATACATTGTGTTTAAGAATGTCTCTATCTGTCCATGGCAGAAACAAATTGTCTGTTTCTCATATTGTAATCATGTGATGTTAGAATTATTTGAAATGCAAGTTTTATGCTTTTGATCATCTAAGAGAGAGATAAGGCGCAAAGTCAAATAATTTTGTTACCCATAGAGGGATATTTTGACATCGTCAGCCTCACTATCTCTCATACTACCATTGCATTGCTGCCTGCATTATTGAGAATCGTACTTCTACTGGATGTTAATTAGCAAAATTGTTTAAAGTATAAAAAGTGGCAAAAGTGTGTGTAACATCTCACAGTAAGTCCAGTATAGCTCTTGATCGGTCTAGAATAGGGATCTCCAACTACAGTGCTGGAGGGGCGCAGTGGCTGCAGGTTTTCATTCTAACCTTTTTCTTACTTAGTGACCTGTTTTTGCTGCTAAGTAACTTCTTTTGAATTGATTTTAATTGAGTTGCTCTTGAAGACTCAGACACAATAATTGTTTTTTTCCTTAATTAGCAGCCAAACAATAATGAGATACAAAATGAACCAAAACATGACCAGCAAACTGTGACCGTCATACGATAACTGAAAATAAAAGTGGTGGAGGTTTCAGGAATGTTGATTTTTTCAGGTTTCTGAAACATTTTAACAGTGCTCTTAGAAAAGTAAAGAAAAAAATCAACAATTTTGAAAATATATACTATTGCACAATGACAGCAGCAACAAGCCATGGAATTAAAGAATGGGTTTAATTAACAAGACCCGACCCCTAATTAAGCAACTGGTTTGAGTGAAATTGATTAGAGTTTGGGAGTTTGAGGACCTCACTTAGTTGGTTTCCTGTTGGCTCACTCACTTCACACTTCATTTCTGATTAATGAAAGAAATTAAACAATTTAGAGGAACGATGAAGAAATTCCGCGTAACAAATCTTAAAAAAAACAAGTCAATTAAAATGAATTCAAGAAGAAGTTAATTAGCAACAAAACAGGTCACTAATTAAGAAAAGGGTTAGAATGAAAACCAGCAGCCACTGTGGCCTTCCAGGACCTGAGTTTGAGATCCCTGGTCTAGACTGATGGAAGGAGGATGTCAGCCATCATGTGAATAATAGCTATCATAGTGCTTTGGTGGAGTCAAAATCCAATATACACCAATTGTTATTCGATAGGTGATCACCCATGAGAAATGCTACACCCTAAGTTCTCTTATGTGGTCCATTATTTCAAACATTTGTGTGTAATGAAATGAACCCTTTTGTGGTAAAAGTTTCAAAATGTTTAGATTCATTTTTCAAATTATTTTTAATTTATATTATATATATATTATTATATTATATATATATTATGACATATATTATGAGACACCCATGTTTGTCAAGTAAGAAACTCATAATATGGATATTGTAATAGTGTATTCTTGTTTAAAACAACACTTTTTGTTATGAAGGTGAAGAAAAGTAAAAGCAAGGCTCAAAATGAAATAAAGCAAAACTTTAAGGGAGGGGTAGATCCTGCAGTTCTTTATAGGTCTTGAGGTGTAAGTTAATTAAAATAAATGTATAATTTTTAGTTTTCTGAAATTTCAGGCATTCCTAAATCAACATATTTGAGCTGTGTTCATGAAAAGAACAGGACAAATGACAAGGAACAATTTCTCATTGTTTCTTCTAATGGTAGTAATCGATTTATTTATTTGTGTGTCCAAAAGGGGTAATTTAGATTTATAGAGAAGCTCAAGAAAAATAAAAAAAACCACAACAATCAACAAACACCCCACCATGCCTACCCCGCTTAATTAGTCACCCCCTGGCCAACCCCCCCTTAATTACACACCAGGATTATTAAGACGACGAAAGCTTCTTACCTGGTGTGAGTGCCATGCTCGATGCTCAGGTGTTCTGACTGGTACAGAGGCCAATTTCTTACTAGGCAGGAAGGCTGGAATGGAAGGACAGAAATGTACTGGCGTCCTGACTGGAATGGGTACTTGTACCTTTCCTGGAAAGGAGGCCTGTTTGGAAGTACAGGTGGTGGCTGTTTCCTGGGATTATGCAGCACTATCTCTTCTTTGATGGGTTTCCTCCTGACCCAGAAGTGCTTCCTGCATGCAGTGCTGTGGCACCAGACGTACTCTCAGGCCTACCATTAATAAATGATGTCTGATTTGGGAGGATGTTGATGAGACTATGTGTGAGATGTGGAAGAAGGAGAAAGAGCTTATGAATTTGTTACATTGTCTGAAAAGTAGGAAATTGGACAGTGAAGATATTAGGGAATATAAAGCTCCTTGTTTTTGAACTTGTGTAATTGTGTCTGGTGTTTGGGGCTCGTTGGTGCCCCCTGTTGGTCACACTAGCTAAAGAGAAAAGAGTAATCACAGTAAGGCATAGTAAAGGCATATTGTTGTCCGTATGAAGGTACCTCAGTAACTGCTGAATAATTAATTGGCTAAAAGTCCTCAGTGTTAGTGTCTCAGAGAAGGAGATGTGTAGAGTTGTTCATAATTGCCATCAGTTTTATTTTCACTCTCCTCCACTATAAACTCAGCGGGTTGTGCGTACAACCCATGACTGAGCTTGCCTTCTTAATTAACTTATTGATTCAGTGGGCATCTCATTAAGTAATGTTACCAGCCCTGCACACCACACAGGGTATTTCATAGTTAAAGCCATTTAAAGTTTGTCAATAGCCACATTAAAGGAACTTAATCGCCAAAAAATAAAGGCATTATAATTAGTAACACTTACTCTGTGGAAGTAGCATGATACAGTGATCATCCATTTGTAAATCCCAGACATCTCAGCTCCATTGTTTTTTGTTTAGTTCTGTTTAATCATCCATTTTTAAATCAGTCTGTTTATTTATTGAATCCATTTGTTGAAAATTTTATGTCACATAGTGATGGAGTCTGTTGTGGTGACAAGGACACTCCTACACACAAACCTACCCTTGCTCATGTGCTTGGAAAAATCTAAGGACAGCTGGAGTACACATAAGTAAACCTCTATATACCTAACAAGAACATGTGAAGTACATCCATATGGTCAGGATTCGATCCAGGTGCTTTGAAGTTTTGAGGCACAAGTGCTCATTTGACTATAACTTTTACTGCAAGAAAATCAAGCAACTGAGCACCTGCTGGTATGGTCTGCTCCAACTGTTGTTCCTATCACTTGTGCTCTGTTGTGCTGTCAAAGAAGAGTTAACAGTTAAGTGAGCGATTTTAGAAAAGACACTACATTAACAAAACTACTATTAAGTAGATAAAGTACTGCAGATTCAACAACATTCAGTTTAAGGGTGAGTGACATATCTGAGGACATCAATGGAAATTAAGGGGAAATGCATTTAAAAGTGAAGCCAGGAAGCACTTCTTTATGCAAAGGGTTTTAGGAATCTGGAACAAACAACAGAAACATGCAATTGAAGCAGAAACCTTGATGACCTAAAAGAAGGATTTGGATGAGAAATTGGGACAGCTTAGCTATAAGCTAAACAAACATGCTTGATGAACTGAATGTTCTTTTTTTGACAAATTTCTTATGTACTGTTGAATTAAACTCACAAAGAGCAAGAAAACTAATCATAAGTTGTGACTTTATGCACAAGTTAGAGTTCTTTTTTTAATTAAACTGTTTACAGGTTATTTCTACACTTAAGTAAATCCTGTGTTGTCATGCAGTAATGGGTGTAGTATATTTTAATGTTACTTTTTTAAATGTAACTCCTTCATGTGGAATGGATAATTTTCTGTTTAGTCTGAAAGGCTAGAGCTGAGAAGCTTTCCTCTTCAAGTGTCTTTTGTCTTAGTTCCACTCTCCTTCAAGGATGGATAACTGCACGTATCCCATTTGGTGGCTGATCGCTTATCAGCTGTCTGGTTTTTTTCTGAGCAATTGCTGTATTTTCATTTGTCAGACTCTGTTCACTCTGTGTTTTGAAGTTCTAGTATCCTGTCTCGGTCACCAAGAGTATTTTGTTTTAACACTTGGAAAAGACTGATGCTTAAAATGTCTATTTCAGTACCTGGCCCCTTCAAGCTTCTTACCGTTGTGACCCCTGAAGAAGGTTCCTTGTATTATCTAGTCTGATAGTCTCCGCTTTTTAGTGTTATCTCCTTCCTGTTTCCTTAGTGCTTAACTTTGGGAAAAGTAGCCTTTTTGGTTTCCTATGACTCTTCTTTAGAGGTCATGTTCCTTATTCATGAAGAGAAGTCTTCCATTATTATTTTATCTTTTACTGATACCTTTATCTAAGGCGACTTGTAAGTTTAGAATATAGTACAGTTGTTGACATAACAGTACATATGCAGGCTGCGTGGAATAGTGTTTAAGGCTTTGGACTTGGAAATTGAGGTTGAGCATTGAGCGCATGAGCAAGTCACTTCACATGCCAAGAAATTGGACCAATTGTATCTCAAATGCTGTAGATCGGCTTGGATAAAGGCATCAACCAAATATTTTCTTTTTCACAAATCAAGGTTAAGTGACTTGCTGAGGATAAGTAGTCCATGGTGCTGGTTTTAAATGAATAATCAAGTCCTGAGAGCATGTAGGCAGGTGGGCACATGACAGTGCTCCTCTGGGGTTAATTGTGGTGCTTGGCTGATTACATATTCACGTGCAAATGTGAGTGGATTAGTCAGATGCCTCATTCACACCTCAGAGTGGGCAGAGGGTCTCATCTGCATCTGATCAGGTGTATAAAGAAGCCCGCATGGCAGAAAGAAAAGAGAATAGAAAAAGATAAAGGAATAAAGAGAGATTGGAAGAGCTGAATAAGAGAGAATAGAGGTTACAGAAGAAAGAGAAATAACAGCGAGAGGCAGGATCAGGAGAGCCCACGTGAAAGGGGAATGGAGGCAAATGGTCATAGTTGAGCCTCAGGTAGAGGAGTCTGGGACTGAAGGAGGGACATTTCTATTGAACGATTCTGGGGATAGGAGTGGCCCGTTATGTGGTTGTGGGAGATCTGAGTGTGGCACCCCATTGATTTAAAAGGCCTGACAATGGGGACCTGAGTCAGGTATTTAAGGATGACTGCACCTGTTAGCGGCTGTCTCCTCTTACTGCAAGGTCTGGAGGACCGAAACTTTAGTGGGGAGTAATGGGGCTTATATTCTAAGAAAGAACGGCCTCTGGATTTTAACATTGTTTTATTAGATTTATTGACTTGTTTTTTTTTTTTAACCTCCACATGCACTGCATTTTATTGAAGATTATTTATTCATTGGTTTGATGCACTGAACTTTTGGCACTTTGATATTTTGATTGGGTTGGACCATCACAGTCAGAAGCAGGAATTGAACTGTCAACTTTAGACTTTAAAGTCCTTAGCACCTATACACTGTGCTGCCTGTTTATGGCATATGACAGTGTGGCTGACTGCTACTTGGGCAATTATGGCTTGCTGGTAGCTGTCTAGTTGTGTCTGTGTCCTTATTTTGTTTGGCTCTTATTTTTATTTACAAATAGGCTGTTGGTATGTATTTTTTTCTCCCACACCTATTATAATTATCAGTTAATGTTTAGTCTTTTTAAAGTGTCCATAAACACAGCCTCAACTATTTTAATTAAAACTGTTTAAATGATCTATGTAAATTTTAATGAGAACAAGACAGAAGTCATGATATTTAGACCCAATAGCACCAGCGGAACCCCCTGCATTGACCTTTCCACTGTGGCTCAATTTGAGAAATCCATGATCACAAATTTAGGGGTGAAAATGGATTCCACTTTAAAACTTGATGGCCATGTGAACGCAGTGGTAAAATCTTGCTTTTTCCAGTTGATGCGGCTGTCAAAAATCAAGCCTGTTTTTTGTCTAAGCGCAACCTTGAAACAGTGATACATGCTTTTATAACATCTCGTCTAGATTACTGCAATGCGCTGCTTTTTGGAATTAGCCAGGCCTCCATTGCTCGCCTACAGCTGGTGCAAAATGCTCGTGTTCGATTTTTAACTGGCACAAGAAAGCATGAACATGTTACCCCGAATTTGGCTTCCCTTCACTGGCTTCCAATTAATTTTCAAATCCATTTTAAGATGCTTGTATTTGTTTTTAAATCTTTTAATAGTTGTGCCCCACTTTATTTGTCGGAACTGCTGCACTCTTATGTACCATCTTGCTCTCTCAGGTCAGCAGACCAGATGCTTTTACGTGTTCCCAAGGCACGATGCAAACTCTGAGGTGATCTGCTTTTTCAGTTGCAGCCCCTAAACTCTGGAAAAAATTGCTGTTGCATGTTAGGCAGGCTCCTTCGCTAGCTGTCTTTAAATCCTATTTAAAAACACATTTTAACTCTCTGGCTTTTAACCCAGTATGATATGTTGGCTATCTGTATACTTTATTAAGAATCTTTTTAGTTCTTATGTGTTTCTGTTTCATTTACCCTTCGGTTTCGTGTGTCTGGTATGTTTTGGTTAGCCTTGATGTTGTTTTTAAAGTGCTTTATAAATAAATAAAATAAATAAATAACCTTTGAGCATATTTAAGTAAATTGTGTTCAGGATTTAGCTATTTTATTTGTCTGGCAATCCATCTATCCATACATTTTTTTTGAGCTAGCCAGTATCCTAAGGAGCTACTGTATATATTATCCTGACAGAAGTGGCAGCAAGGCAAGAAGCATCCATGGATGGAACTTAGATGCTTCACAGGGCATACACGTTTACACTTAAACTCATTTCTGTTCAGATATTAATGTTGCCAGATAACCAAAAATTCTTTTTTTGATCATATGTTTATACTGCATTTACTAATAATGTATGACTGTAGATATTTTCAACGAGTTATAAGACACTAGGAAATGAAATACTAAATAGATAAAAATAAATTTATGTTTGCTCTCTGTCAGAGTTCATATCTACTGGAAACCTTGATAGAGGACCAGGATGATTTAGACAACTTTGCTTTGGAGATTCATAACATATGCTAGCTGGACAGAATTGAGTTATCTGCGCTCCTGAGAGTAAGTTATTATAGCAGGAGCTGACAGAGATGAAGATAACTGAGCAAAATTCAATTACCTTTTAGTGTTTTCTTTCTAATAGGATCCTTAATGTGAAAAAGATCTTCAGATGATGCACCTCTTGAGTGCTTCATGATCTTACTTGATACCTGCCTTCACAAAAATAATCCAACTGTATTGTGCCTTTTTCTATTTGTATATATTAGTAATAGAATACTCTAGCATGTGTCATGCCCAAAATTCAAGAATTTGCCCATGCAGTTAGAATATTAAGAGTTTGTTTTTTCCAGAGACATTAGTTCCCTAAAACTTTTTCAGTGGCAGCCTTGTTTTTTTTTATCGCCTCAGAATTTAAGATGAAACATACAAATGCTTATTCCCTCACCCTTTCAACATGTTTATGCAGACTTTCTTAAATCGAGAGATAAAAAGACTTACTCATAAGAACAATTTGCCATACAGATGAAAAGATTTTCATATGACATCTTGATCTTATGATAGCAAAATGACCTCTGTTTCAAACAACTGCAGCGTGTGGTTTTTACACTTGATTTGAAGACAGATAGGCATATTCATAAATGTGACTTTGCAGTTTACTGCATTCCTGCATGTGGTTGAGCTGTCAAGGATTTTATGTACAGCCTGTTTGCTCTGACATTCCAAGTTTTGGTAAGGTGGATCTTCATCTGTCTCCTTCAGTGTTTGATAGTCATTAGACAGTGAAAATATACTTAAAATACACAAATTTTAAGGGCAGTAATTTAATAGGTACTTCAACAGTTAACATTATTTTATTCCACTGTGCACATATCTTGAATAAAAAGAACAAAATTTTCACTATATTTCAAATTTTGTGGGGATTACTGCTCAGTATTCCATCTCTCATGGACCTTCTATGGCAGGGACCCCAACTTCGGTCCTGGAGGACCCCAGTGGCTGCATGTTTTCATTCTAAACCCTTTCTTAATTAGTGCACTGTTTTTTTTACTGCTAATTAACTTCTTTTGAATTAATTGTAATTGACTTGCTCTTGAGGACTCAGACACAATTGTTTCTTTTTCCTTAATTAGCAGCATAACAATAGTGAGATACGAAATGAACCAAAACATGACCAGCAAACTGTGCCTGTCATAAAATATCTGAAAATAAAAAGGGTGGAGGTTTCAGGAATGTTGATTTGCTCAGGTCCCTAAAACATTTTAACAGTGCTCTTAGAAAAATAAAGAAAAAATCGACAATTTTGAAAATGTATTATTTAATGTATTTAATTGACTGAGTGGTAGTTGGGAACCCCTGTTTTACTGAATCAGAGTGTTAATTATGGCTTCCCTCCCTGACACCTGCTACGATTTGGCTTGAAACCTGGAACACTGAAAGACATAACACAAGGACTCATATAGTATTGAGACCCCTTAACTTCTTGTACACTTTATTATATTGTAGACTAGCAAAATACCCGCACTTCGCAGTGGCGAAGTTCTGCCTTAAAATTTTGATTAAGAAGAAAATTAAACCTTTTTAAACTGAGGTAAAATATACCAATAATTATTTGTTAAGGATCTCTTTGTATACCACATTGTCAGTTCGGCCCTCCGGTTGTAATATGACCAAGCTGTGCACTGAGCTTACTCTTGAGCATGCAACGTACAGTAGCAGCCATGTGAAAAGTAATCTTGTCTCAGATCTCACAGCTTGGATTGCTGCTGTCATAATCGGTTTGAGTTTCATGGTTTGTTTCAATGATGACAGTATTTGCAGGACTTGTGTTGAAGTGACATTCGGCATCTGTCAAGCGTTGTAAGTATACAACCGGTTTCATCAATAACTTCACATCCAGCTTTTGAGAGTTTAAACATTCGTAAGCATCAAAGTGTCCACTACTGAAATCGTCACCTGTGAATCTAAGATGTTTAAGAGGCATTGGCGGTTGTCGAAAGGTGGAAAACTCACATGCTCACATGCAGAAAGAACCATAGGTGAAGGGCTTAAGCATTTCACTCTTCTAGTGCTCCTGTGTAGTATAATTATCTCCTGTACCGTCATCAGTTCACACCTTGAACCTGTCCCAGTCATTCAATACATAAGACACAATGTTCCTCCGGATATCAAGAGTGAGCCTGATATGGCTGCGCAATATGTAACAAAGAGAATGGAAAAGGCAGGTGCCATCTCCGGGCATGGACACCACTCGGTAAGTGACAGTTCTTTGATCGATGGTGATCACCTCGATAGACATGTTAATGGGGGTACGGTTGGAACGATAAAGGAAATGGGTACCTGAACAATGTAAAGTAAGTCTAAAATACCTACACAATAAGTATAATCGAAATAAATGAACAATAAAACAGCAGAGAAGCTGTGGATTAAATAAAAAGGCTGTAGTTATCAGCAGGGAGACGTGAATCCCATGACGAAGCAAGGAAGGGAATGTAGGGACTGGAGTGACGGACGGCCTTATATAGGCAGGCAGCCAAGAATGTGGGAGGTGTTGAAATGGGGGACCCAACGCCGCCTTACAAGGTGACCGAGCTGTAGGCTACGGATGTATATATGTATGTAAGTAGGATTCAGTTAGAATTCGGAACCCACGTACCAAATTTCTTGAAGATGGGCCCATAAGTAACAAAGACCATTGAAAAGTTCAATATGGTGGCCGACAGTGGCGTCATACCACTGAAATAAGTACGTAGATCGGTTTCGGTTAGCACAGGGAAGCCACGTACCAAATTTTGTGAAGATGGGGTCATAAATAAGAAAGTTCAACATGGTGGACGTTGTCGACCGTTATGAACGTTACGTGTAGAATTTTGAAATGAAACCTGCTTAACTTTTTTAAGTAAGCTGTAAGGAATGAGCCTGCCAAATTTTAGCCTTCTACCTACACGGGAAGTTGGAGAATCAGTGATCAGTGAGTCAGCCAGTCAGGGAGGCTTTGCCTTTTATTAGTATAGATGTAGGTTTAAATAGATAACTTTGCCATTTTTTACCATTAATCTACACATAATAACCAATAATGACAAAGTGAAATTGTTTTCAGAAAGGTTTAGAAATGTATTTCTTCTGAATTGATTTATTCTAAAACCACTGTATAATCCACCTTTATTATTTAGTGTGTTTTTTATATTATAGAAAATCTTACCACATTGATATTTCACTAACTTAATCATTGGTTGGCTCTGCAGCCTACGGCCAATGCATTGGTTGTTAAAATGGGCAGCAGCATTTTTACATCAATTAAAATGTCATGCATTTTACATTATTTACAACATCAGAGATAAAACTTGCAAATGAAGAAAAAGGAGCTATCCATGGAACTGTCAGATTAGTTGGTCAGTCTACAGTGGATATTAAAAGTCTACACAACCCCGCCATAATGGCAGGTCCTGTGTGAACTTATTCCACCTTTTTTGCAAAAGTGCAATCTATACAAAGAATGTGAAAACAAATCTGAATTGGTGAATTTTGCACACTCCTCCAGATCTGTCAGATCACAAGGGCATCCCTTGTGCACAGCTCTCTTCAGGTCACCCCACAGGTCTGGGCTCTGACCGTGCCAGTCCAGAACATTTGATCCTCCTTTGATGAAGCCAATGCTTTGTTTATTTTGATGAATGGTTTGAGCTGTTGTCATCCTGCAAAGTCTTCAGCTTCCTAGCAGATGCTTGATGTTTTTTTGCCAAAATAAACCAATTCCATCCACTTCGACTAAAGCCCTAGTTGCCTAGTATGGCAAATGTGTTCGGCGCACTACCCTGGGGGTGAATTGGGGTGTATTTAGCAGTTTGAATTCTAAAATCCTTTGCAGAAGGTTTTAAACTTTTGTTAAAGTTTCAAGTTTTAAATTGCCACTCTTCAAAATATTTCCTGATTTTGTTAATTTCTTTGTTCAGAGTAAAACTAAAGAATTTATTTAATAAAACATCAAGGTGTGTGTGTTCAGTCCCACAGAGCAATCTGTTTAGTCAGTTTGGCTTAGGTGGCATGATCAAAAAGGGGAAGTGTGAGTGAGAGACACACAAGTTGGAGAAAAGGTAAAGGAGGCATGCTGAGAGTCGCCATCAAAGACTATAATTATAAAACTGGACAGAAGGTGAGCAAGGCAATTTGAAAATAATGAGAGTCTGAGAAGAAAACTAAACGGCAACAAACTCAACAGAGGGATTGCCTATCAAGAGAGGTTCAGACACACACAGATACCAAGGAGAGGTGCTGAAGGTACATCTAGGGCAAGAGAGAATCAATATGTTTATTCTATTAGTACTCTTTGACAGGTAGAGCGACTAGTTTCATATGAATATCAAATTTCTAAAATGAGGATTTTGGAGAATGTAAAATGTAGAAATAAAAATATACAGGGGCAAAAGTAAGTTTACAGTTGTGAGTATGCAAAACACAGAGTTTAATAATAATAAGATGACGACAAATAATACAATGATTAATAAATAAATAAATAATACAAGAATAAAGTTTGTTTGTTTGAGTGTAGCAATCATAACCTGCATTTCTTTTTCCATATCTACAACTTTTGCCCTCCCCTTTATTTTTAGACAAGCATTAGAAAAAATCCTCCTAGGAGACTGTTTCAGTATGCAGGTTTTAACGTAATACAACTTCTCCTTTTCAATGTTTATTTTTATTTATGTTTTATTCAATACTCTTGTAATTTTAAGCTTGAAAGTAAATCAAAAAGTAATGTTCGTAATGGACCATCTTGAAGAGAGGGAGGTAATGACATACCATTGTGCTAACCATGCCTTGGAGTCCACTGTAAATGGTCTGATTCACAATTCGTGTGAACTTATAACGTTGTCATTTGGAGAATCACAAATCAGGCCTTCATATATCGTAACAGTGATGCACATAGTTTCCTGGGTATCACTGATATATAGTGATTTAATAACTGTGCATGGTATTCTTGCAAGGGTCTGAACAAAAATATGACTTGTGTGTTACTGTTAGAATATAAATTAAATTCTTAACGGAAATTTTTAAAATGGCCGACAAAATTAAACAGATGTGTATAACATTAGTTGTTGTTTTTTTAATTTGGGTGACACCATCTAAGGCAACTGCATTACATTTGCATAAACTTGCAGATGTAGATTAAGAAACTTGTAACAAATCAAATTCAGGAATTGCCAGCCTTGGTGTTTAAAGTCCAATGCCGTAGCCCCCACACCACAGTGCTGGTTATATAGTGGGCTTCTCAATATGCATTATTTGCTCCAATAAATAATCAGATATAAAGAAATATGTTATGTAGTTGTCTACACATTCAGCTTGAAGGCAGCATTAGATTCTTTTGTTAGTGCACTGATAGAGATAAATTTAAACCACACTTTCCTAAAATAAACTCAGTTATCAGTTTAATGAAAATTACAGAGAAAAACACTAAAGGTTCAGAGCATGCTTCTGTTATCTTAAAATTGACACACAATGAGACTTTAATTGAGCAGAAGCAGCCTTTTGTTTAGATTAGTCTGAGCACATTTGTTTACATTATTCATGCAACTGAAAGTCTGTGGCCGACCACTGAAAGCTTGCTCCCTGGAATTATGTAATGGTGTTATTTAAGCTTACAGTTGCTTCATTATTGCAAGCTGACACTGCCACATTAAACCCTGAATGTGCAAGTCAATATCGATAGGAAATACCATTAGAGTACTTAAGGAAAAATATTTGAAAGTATTTGTGTGTTTTTTTTTTTTTAGTTCAAGTTTAGAAAATTATACAATAAAAAAGAGAGAGCTCTCATGCAAAAGATGAAAATAATCCAAATGAATTATTGAATGTTACCAGATTCTATCCTTACCTGCATAGTGTGAAATAAACATTACATATACACTACCGTACATGTATTTATGTATATATGATATGTAACGGCCCTAGGTCGTGTTGGTGAATGCTCACCCCTGGAAATTGGAACACGTTCATATTTATATATATATATATATATATATATTAAATTGGATAATCTATGGGGCTTCCCATTTTGATATCAGATTGTTCTCATATTTGAAGGTATAATTGAACAGCAGGTATGAGGTGTATGGGCATTGCCAGAAAATAAAAGCTTAAAAACTTGCTGTATACTGGCAAGTCGGTTGTTGAGTCTTGAGGCATGTCTTGTGATTACACATACATTATAAAACAGTTCATGCATGTCATTTTTGAACAAAAACGTCAACCATTTTAAAAGAAGATCAGCTGTGCACTCCCATCTTCTTCTGCAGTGATCTTTCGTGGAGGGGTAGAGGTTATGGGGTTTGATTTTCGTTTTCGAAGACCAAATAACAGTAAGCATTTTGTGCCACATGATGTTTGTTTTTGTTTTTCATTGAGTTACTTCTGTATTCATGTGAGAACTCGCACAAGTGAATAGAATACATTTCCTTACCACAACAAAAACAGTATCAGAAATATGCAATAAAATTATTTAGCTTTATTGGTCAGATTTTAGGCTTTTATTTTCTGGGTGTGCCCCATTCCTCATAGGCCTCCTTTTCCAGTGAGAGCAAGATATATATATATATATTTTTTTTTATAAATTTGTGTTAAACAAAAAAAAACAAAAAAAACACATTATTGCGTGACAAATGCTTATATGCCATGTTTGTGAAGAAATAACTTTAATTTCAGTACTGAACTTATTCTTTAAAATGTGTTGACTTGCACATTTTTTGCATCTAATGTGTAATGTTTATTGATTCATGTTTCTCTGTTACATTTTGCATGTATTTGCATTTTCTTGTATATATCTGTAAATCTTGTATAGCACATTGATCTCATAAGTGGAAATATTCCTAATAAAATAGATTGCAAGGATTTTTAAACCTAATGTTAATGCTTCCACACAGTGATTTTTGTTTTAATTTTATTATTGGATAAACATTTTAACAGGAAAACCTTTTCACTTTTCGCATCCCAGGTTCTTCCCTGTGTAGAGGTTTCACGTTCTTCCTGTGTTTGCATGAGTTTTTTGCAGGTGCTAAGGTTTCCTCCCACAGTCTTTGCTCCTGCCTTGTGCTAACAGGGATAGCATCCATCACCGTGACCCTGCTCTGGATTAAGCGGGTTAGAAAATTACATGCCATTTTAACTTTTACACTTTAATTTTTCTGCTTTGACGTTCTTCTTTTTTAAGCATCATGTCATTTGAAGCAGAGTGTGCTTGCACTAGATTACATTTGTAGAGTAGGGAAGCCATAATCTTTCAAATATTGCCTAAAGTAGTACTCTAATTTACAACATCAACAGCATATGATTGGCACATTGCCCAAACATGATTTGTTAAAAGCATCCATTTAACCACCTGGTGAAGCAGTCGTCATTCTCCACGCTCTTCTAGTATATACTATCAAGGGAACATTAAAGGAAGCAATGTAGAAAGATCCCACTTAATGTTGTCAGGCTCTGATAAAAGTATGGTATCAAGCATTCGCAGTTTTCACATGTTTGCCATTTGACTATTTTGACTTTTTTGAACGAAACATGAGTTTTTCCGTTGTCACTCAACAGAATGTTACCTCCTCCATTTAATGGCTGTTGATTTATTCCTTAAGACAAACCTCTCTCTCTGGTGACAGATGGTTATTCTGAGTCTTAGTAGGAGAGTGATAACTAGATTGAAGATAAATGAAAGCTTTACGGTGCATCAGAGAATAAAGGGGCTATAGTGAGAACCGTGAAGACACTGTAAAAAAAAAAATAAATAATAGTGACTCGTGGAATAGATAGAAAAGTGTATTTTGGAGTGGAAAGAATATATTGTGACCTTCAAGGGGCATCACTGAGTTCCCAGACTCTAGACTCAATTACAACAAGACAGTCCAGGGTGCAAATGTGTTTTTTTTTTAATATTGACAGTACTTTCTTTTCTCCAGTATTCAAAGTCTGCATCACAATCACCAATGAATACAAATATTTCCTTCCACTCCTCTTGTTGGGGTTTGCCCTCTGCCTCCTTAAAGCGGGATAGGTTAATTTTATTGTAGTGCTGGGAGTTCGTCTGGAGCCGCACCCTCGCATAACGGAAGAATTTCTGGGTCACAGAGAAACTTTCCAAACCTGGGAAGTGTATTTCCAACAGTACCCCCTGGTGACACCCAAGGGCCCTGACAGTGTCTCCCTTTTAAACTACAAGTCCTAGACAACTCTGTGGGTGTCTGGGCAAGGGCCAAACCAGAGGAGCGCTGTCCCCTCTCGTACTGGGGGAATGAACTGTTCAGAATCCCCAGTCTCCCCAAGTCCATCTAGTAGTTTTTTTTATTCTGAATGGGATAGAAATTACTAGCTATCAATAATTCACACTCCATCCCAGTCAGGACTCCACTCCATCCACCATGGCACTTATAATGTTTAGTTAATGGTTGCCAGTGACAGGAATTTTAGTTTCTCCTGTGAGTGATGAATTGCACAATAGATAATAGAGTTGAATATTATAGCCTTCTGTTTCTGTTTGCATCTGTTCACTTGCTAATCTTTTTCAGGTTTGCAAATCAGAATTCCATTCGGATCATTCCCTGTAGTTGTTAAAATGTTTGCACTATAATATAAACATATTTGTAGGTAATGCAAAGCCATAACCAGGGTGAAAGTTAATTTAAGGAGAGCAGTGGTGCACCTGGCTTCTCTGAACGTAAACTGCAGCCGTATGTGAAAAATGAAATCACAGATGGTATCACAGTTTAAATGATAATCTCTGTGCTGTTTTGCATCTGACAATCTGTGCATTTCCCTGAACCAGCCTGCCATGAAGGTTTCTACATAGAATTAAAGTTAATTTATCTTTGAGAAATTTTTATCTTGCTGCAGAAATATTCATCATTCGCCAAAAAAAATTGAGGGGAAATAACTTAAATGAGAATTCATGGTGAGTGAAGGCTGCAGTGTTGGCAGTTGAAGGACTAGTTGGTAAGGACTTTTCAATCATCTATGCTGTACATGAGATGATGGCTTGAAATAGTGTTTCAAGTAGTAGTTTGTTACTTCATCATAGAACCTACACACCACTGAAGCATATGACTGCTAACGGCACACACTCTTTAGAATGTAATCCTGCTTCAGCCTATTGAGCCAGTTTGTCTCTTCCAGTCCAATTGCATAATATACAGGGTGTTCCAAAAATAACTTCCACATTTCAAATGTGTATTCTAAGAAACAACACTGCAATATAAAATTAATTTCATTACAACACAAGAAAGGGTATAGAAAATAGATTTTTTTTCACTGTGTTTTAAAAATGATGTCTTCAAGGTGTCTCTGAGACAATTTCTGAACACTCGCATGACTCGTTGGGTCATTTCAAGAGGAATAGTGGTAACTTCGTGTTAAGTAGGGCTTCAGGGTTTTGAGGTCGGTGTGAGTATACCTTCGACTTAAGATAGCTCCACAAGAAGAAATCACACAGAGCAAGATTAGGCAAACAAACTCACGCACAGGGACATCTGCTTCCCTGGAAACATCTCCTGCAAAACTTGTATAGATTTATGTGCCGTATGAGCTGTTGCTTCATCCTGTTGAAGCCAGGCATCCACCACATCCATTTCTTCCAGTTGGGGCTGCAAAACATTTTCTTGCATTTTAATGTAACATTCTGAAGTGACAGTGACCATTGCTGCCACCTCCTCAACAATGTAAGGCCCTACAATTTGAAATTCTGCAATGGTGCACCAAACTGCAACACGCTTACTGTGGAGTGGTCTCTGATGAAGTTCACAAGGGTTGGTTTTGGCCCAATAGATAAACTTTTGCTTATTTCCGAGACTATTCAAATTGAAGTTTTCCTTGTCCACATGACAATGGCATCTTGATGAACGGTTTGCAGAATGTTCACGCACAACTCTCTATGCCTGTCCCAGTTTCTCTCAGCGAGTTCCTGCACAACCATCATTTTGTATGGATGGAAATTAAGGTCCTCATACAAAATCCTCCTCTAAGACGTGTTGGAAACACCTAAGGCAGAAGCATGTTTGCATGCTAAACGTCTAGGAGACTGCAAAATGGATGCCCTTATAGCTTGGATGTTTTCAGGCATTTGTGCAGTTTGAGGATGGCCTGGAGATTTTCTGTTCAATGTTGTACCTGTCTGTCTCAATGTAGCCACCCACTGAAGAATTGTTTTTCAATTTGGGATGTCACCGTTAGGAGGAATGCTGAAGGGCATTTGGAAGGCATGTTGTGTAGTGATGATGAATTTGTTGTTTTTGAAGAAAGCTTCAACAGTGATAGCACGGTACGCACCGGATCAAGGCATGTTGCCGACTGAAAACTATAAGAGATCGCCTATCACAGGACCTCCTCCCCAAACCACTCGGCTGCCTCTACCTCACGCAGTGTCCCTGAGAAATGTGGTACTTCATTTTGACTCCCCCTGTATTTTTAGATCAAGTGTGAGGACTACAAACCATTCAGTCCAACATGCTCATCCAACATATTTACTCAGTTTGTCTAAAATAACATCCAAATAAGATATGGAGTTCCTAAAGTCCTATTGTCCACTACACTACTTGGTTATTTATCCCTTAATATTTGTGTAAAATCTGCACTCATTTCCAACTGCGTCCCTGTTTACTTGTTGAATTTATTTTAAAGTAACAGCTGGGATCCACCGCACTCATTCCTTTCATAATTTTGAACACTTTGATCATGTCACCTTTTAATCTCTGTTTAAGTTGAAAAGGTCTGACTTCTTCCTTCTCTCACATTTCATACCTCTTAGTTCTGAATCAGCCTAGTCAGTCACCTATTGACTATCTGTAGTGCTTCTGAGTCTTTTTCTTCTACTGAAGAAGGGTGATATACAAGTTAAAGTATAACCTCCATGGACTTATACTCCACACATTGTGATATACAAAGGTAGGCAACAGTAAGTTTACAGTTGTTCATATGGAATAAGACTTTCAGGTTACGATTATTACAATAGCTTTATTAACTCAAAAGAGTGTTACAATGGCACAATGCATTTAGGTACAGTCTTGTAAGTGCTGAAATTGCTGGCCTCACACACTCACAACTGTAAACCTGAGTTTGCCAATCCCTGTATAACGTAACATCTGTCCACTGTCTGGATGTTGATAGTGATGCGTCCACTATGACTCCCAGGTCCTTCTCACATAGTGTAGTTTCAGACATTACATTACATTACAATACAGTTTATTTTTGTATAGCCCAAAATCACACAGGAAGTGCCGCAATGGGCTTTAACAGGCCCTGCCTTTTGACAGCCCCCCAGCCTTGACTCTCTGAGAAGACAAGGAAAAACTCCCAATAAAAACCTTGTAGGGAAAATGGAAGAAACCTCGGGAAAGGCAGTTCAAAGAGAGACCCCTTTCCAGGTAGGTTGGGCGTGCAGTGGGTGTCAAAAGTAGGGGGTCAATACAATACAATACACAGAACAGAACAATTCCTTAAGACAGCATAATAATAAAAATTTTAGAAGTATGGTTTAACAGTAGATGATATGACATAATTAGGTTTGGATATTTTTAGAGTCCTGGAGACCTCATCCATCTAGCTGCCTCCCCATTTGGCCTTGCCACGGCTGAAACGTTGCTCCGATGAAAGGACCCCTCTTTCCCATGATTCCTGTGATCCTCCATCAGGGATGACTTTACCATAGACAGGCAAACAACTTGGCAGGTGGGCCGTGGCACCAATTGACACATTTGGGTACAGAGAAAAGAAACAGAATAGGTGAGGGTTAGTATTCAAATATAATTATCATGTTACTTATGTTCTAGTGCTAATGACTAACAACAGAGATGCAGTCTGTACAGTTAATCAGCAGCTCTAGTCAGGATATGCTAAACTGAAGTAATGAGTCTTCAGCCGGGATTTAAAGGCTGAGACTGAAGGGGCATCTCTTATGGAAGCAGGAAGACCATTCCACAGTTTAGGGGCCCTGTAACTAAAAGCTCGACCTCCCACTGTTATTTTATTAATCCTTGGAATCCTAAGCAGACCGGCATCTTGAGATCTTAATGTGCGCTCAGGTTTGTAAGTCATGATAAGTTCAAACAAGTAAGCTGGACCTTGGCCATTTCAGACCTCTCCTTGTGTATTGAAATCTAACATTTTTACTTCCTGTGTGTAATTTCTTACATTTGCTTATGTTAAAGTAAATGAACTAAAGGTTAAGTTAAATGTAAAGAATTATTTGGGCATAGCCACCTATTTACTCATCAGTTTGAAATTCTCACACCCACTCGGCCCATTTCAAAGTTGAAGTGAGTTCTGTGAGTGCTGTAGAGGCACAAGGCAGGGTCCATTTATGTATGCACCTACACTCCAGAGCCCAATTTGGAGCTGATAAATAACCTAATAGAAATGTGGAATGAAAAGTTTAGTACCCATAGATACAAAAGGAGGATATGCAAACAGCATAGAGAGCAACCTGGCACAGCTGCCACCATGCAGTCTGAGTGTTACAATTTTTAAATACACTAAGATATCCCTATTAACTGGAGGGTACGTATCGGTACCATATGCAAAAACTGACATCCGCAATATGCAATCTGAAATGGTTTTTCATATAAGTGAATCGAACTAGTGTGCAGTATTTAAAATAACTTTTACATAACATTGAAGACCTTGTTTATCTATTTAGATTTGTAATTAGTAGGTGAATTTTTAATAGGTTTTAAAGTTGACATTCTTGTATATATTTTTCAAATCAAAGAATTTAAAATGCAATTTAACACTCTTTACAATTACACAAATACAATTTAATCAAAAGGAGGAAAAAATGAGTACCACCCAAGGTTAATTGGTTTCAGTTGGAGTTTCTGTTCGTGCTGGTGAAGGATCAATTGTGGGTGAGATTTTCGGTTGTGGAATGTGCTTATTTTTGCATTTTCGAAACATTGCTTTAGGAAGTTGACTTAGTTTTTTGTTAATTCATTCTGTAGTACTGTACAATTAATATGAAAAAGGCTTTAATTCTTACAAACCTTGGGATCACAGCACCATTAGGCAGCTTTTGTGTTGCATTCTGGGGTTGCTGGAAGAAAGAAAATGAGGTGCTGGATTTGAAGAGGAAGCTGTTAGAAGCTGAGACGATTGTGATCATTTGGTGTGCATGTTACTGTTATATCCCTGTTATGGTGTATTACTGTTACATGTATGTGTCTGTTGTATTGCTTTTACAGTTGCAGCAACCCCGTTCTTATGGATTATAGTTGCCACCGCCTTAAAGGATAAAAGTTGGATTTGTGTTTTGTGTCTTGAGCCTCCCTTGTTCATGCAGTTTTACTTGATTTGGGAAGTCTTCTCCTGAGGGCTGATGTCAATTTGTCAGCTGCTTTCTGCAAATATGGTGACCCAACTCTATTGTGAAATGTTTACCACAAGGAACAATGTTCTATCATTAGTCTATATCCCGAAATCTTAGCAAATATTCTTTATTTTTCTATTGGAACACTGTCTGTTCTTCAAGTACTTTTTTAAGCAGTGTAGAATTTGTGACTATTTTGGATTTTGTGACTTTGAAAAGGAAAGAGGCCTCATGTCTGTCCAACCTGGTTTGTTGCCAAAGTCATAGTGTGAAACACAGGGGTGTTGGAGGGTACCAGGCTCAAATGAGACACATGCTCACTTGAAAGAATCATTTGTGAAATTTTAGGAGTTCCTAAAATATTGAAAATTGACAAATTAAGATAAAAATACATTCCATTTAAAAAAAATTATAGTGTTTATTTTCATTTCAGTTACAGTATGCTCACATTTGCTATAAAGGTAATGCCGATAAACTCCGGCATAGGGTGGTGTTTTGTGCCTCCCTCCCAAAATGCTCATTGGTTAGCTCCAGCAAATGTCAAGACATGATTGCGCCCTGGCTACTGTGATATTAACACAGGCAGTGAGTTTAAAGTGATTAGGTCTATTTAAACATATTGGTATTTTTAGCACTTGTGCACTTCATTCTTTTTAAAGCTACATGTTCTTCTCTTGCCACTTGTGCAATTAGTCTTAAATTGAATATATTTCGGCATTTGAACATTTTTTCCTTGTTTTAATGAATACAATTTTTCATCCTGTTTGACCTTGAAGTCATTGTAGGTCGCACTTTTTCTTATTTTGAGCATTGGCTAATAAGATAGATGAATGTGCTTTTGGAAAATGCTGTTTGGGGAGATGAAGAAGCTGCCATGCCTGCATTGTGACCAGTCCATTAAAGAAAGAAGTAGCAAAGAGAGATACTTTGATAAGTGTTCTGCCTGTGTTAACCTTGATGGCTCTTATCGAGGGATGATGCTGTATCTATTTCATTGGTTTAGATTCTTGCTGTGTAGAGAAAAATCAATATTTGGAAGTAGTGGGTGACGGGGGCATCATTTCAGAATTGAAGTGCCTGTCAGACATTGTCATTCAGTGACTTTTGTTCGCTATTGTACTTTTACACCTTCATTTTTCTAAGTCGTCTTTCCATTTTTCTGGAGCTTTTGTAGGAATTCCCAAGGTGTCGTTTCATGTTTAGATTTTAAGCTTCAAGGTTCAAAGATCAAGTGTGAGGGATTTTTGAAGCAGGGAGAGGCAGCGTCTCTGTTGTTTCATGAAAATGTCCTTTGTCGGTGTGAATTTGCATTAGTGTTTCAACTACAAGGACACTACTGCCTCAATGACACGTTTCTGTCTTAAATGAAACCTTTTGGGACTGAATATCCCAGGAGTTTCAAAAATCAGAGCAGAATATTTGCTATTGCAATATGTTTTGGCAGTTCACAGTATGTGTGAAGTGTGAATTCTTTTAATCAAGCAATTTTTGGTTTCCTTATAAAGATCCAAAAATTACAGTAATTATAGAACTACTGTAATGTGATTTTGAAGTATTGGAAATTCATTGCTGAATGGTGATGTTGCATTTATATAGAAAACTGCATTTTATTAGATATATTTTTTTAATATGTTACGTAAAGTGAGGGGCCAGACTGACTGTTCACAATATCCATATTTTTTCTAACATAAATTCTAGCCTGTGAGGTTTTCCTTTTTTAGGTTTAAAACATACCAAGTAGTTTATGGTGGTAATTTAATCTCATTAAAGCACAGAAACATAGGGAGCCCTCCATAATGTTTGGGTCAAAGGCACCTTTTTCCATGATGTACCCCTGTGCTCCACAGTTTAAAAAGATAAATCGGACAATTCAGAAGTAATTGAAGTGCTCATCGCAGACTTTCATTTCATGAAGAAATGACATTTTTTTTTCTATGTGTACCCCCTATTTCAGGATACCACATTGTTTGGGATAATTTGTGTCACATGTGTTTGTGATTGTTCAGGTGTGTTTCATCCCTTCATTAGTGCAGGTATAAGATACCTAGGCTTGCTTTTACCTACAGATAATTTGGAGTCAGTAGTTGCTGCTGTTCAACATGAGAACTATGAGAGCTGTGCCAGTGAAAGTCAAAGAAGCCTTTATGAGGCTGAAAAATGAGAATGAAACCAATATAAACATTGGTCAAACCTTAGTATTACCTAAATCAACTGTCTGAAATATCATTAGGAAGAAAGAACGCACTGGTGAGCTCTGTAACCGCAAAGGGACTGGTAGGCTGTGGAAGACCTCCACTGCTGATTTACAGAAGAATCCTCATACTGGTAAAGAAAAAGCCCCAAAAGCCTGCCCGACAGAACAGAAACAGACTTCCGGAGACAGATATGGATGTGTCAGAGATGATTATCTGCAGAAAACGTCATGAACAGAAATACAGAGGGAGCCCTGAAAGATGTAAACCACTAGTTAACCACAAAAACAAAATGGCCAGACTACAGTTTGCAAACAAAGTACTTCTGGAGAAATCTCTTGTGGACAAATGAATCAAAGAGGAACCTACATCAGAGTGATGGGGAGAGCGAAATTTAGAGACGAAAAAGAAGATCCCGAGATCCAAAGCATGTGGTGTTAGCACTACTGCCTTACCGCTCCGCTCCAGGTTACTTGGTTCAGATTCTGACCTGGCCACTGTCTCTGTAGATTTTGCATTTCCTCTCTAGGTTTTTCACAACACTAAAATTTCAAACTTTGATAGGATGCTAAGAAAGCTATAGAAATTCAGTGCCATTTTTGATGCCCACTACAGTACATAATGCAACTCAATAAAAATATTGAAATAGATTGCAGATTGTATGCTTTAATATCTTTACATTGTGGGAAAACAAATCATAAAAATTTTAGTCATTAAATGCAAATACTTGAAGTAGTGCAGTCTCTTGTTAAAAAAAAAAAAAAAACGCAAGAATGAAGTTCTGCAAACAATAAAAAATAAAGAAGTTTAAATCATGTTAACACATTGAAGAAAAACGATACTGTTACAACGTTACAAATGTCATTGCACACTCTGAAGCACTTCTGGAAGTTTATGAACACAGAGTTGCATCTCTGTTTATGCAATTAAGCACTGAAAAGTTATAGCGTCTTACATTATATAGTAAATATCATGAAATATAGTTTTAAAACTGCATGTAATAAAATAAAATGACTTGCTATGACAGC
Source organism: Polypterus senegalus (assembly GCF_016835505.1). Taxonomy (NCBI): domain Eukaryota; kingdom Metazoa; phylum Chordata; class Cladistia; order Polypteriformes; family Polypteridae; genus Polypterus; species Polypterus senegalus. The sequence continues at coordinate 11,197,454 of NC_053157.1, read as the reverse complement.
ACACTTCGCAGCAACTGTGTACAAGTTGAGGGAGTGAAGGAGTTCCAGTGCTAACAACTGTTTTCCCTGAATGAACAGCAGAAAATTAAACTGGCCCGTAGATAAAATAACTGCAGATCTCTGTTTTAATGCATTATACATTGAACAAATTACAAAAAACGTTTTAAACAGAAGAAAAACATGAATGTCACATCCCTAATTCAGATCCAACAGTTTACAGGTTTATACTTGTTAAATTCTCTGTAATTTAGAAGTAAAATTACCTCTTGATAATCTTTGTATTGACTTGCGTGATTATCTTTTAAGCAGAGCCAGTCAAATAATCAAGCGAAACTAGTTGGCTGCCTTGGGTGACATCATCTGAGGGTCGATGTTTAAGTAAAGTTAATGGACGTGCATCCCAGACACCAAGGCGGACCACCAAGCTCTATATGGGCTTCGCCCATCACTGCTTTTAAGTGTTTGACTAAATTGGTTGTGTAGCAAATCTTGCATACAGGCGTGCATGTTAACTATCGTGGTTTTCTGTTCCTATGGACAGTAATTCCAGACGCCAGTCTGGATGCCCGCTTTGCCAAATAAGTGTGCTGATGATGGTTGTGAAGCCACTGAAATTGCCATATTAACACCTGCGAGTGCGTGGAAGTTAGGGCTGCAACTCTGGGCCATGGTGAAAACTGGAAGTGCATTTGTAATGTAGGCTGCAGAATATGGATTTGGACTTTTATATGGGATTTTTTCCTGTCTGTTTCTTGATCCTGCCATAATAGGCTCTACACCTCCACAATCCTAAAATACATTTAATAAGCTTCAAAAATGAATAGGTGTTGTGAATGTGTTGTTTTAAAGCATCAGCCATCTGCTTGTCAAAATTAAATCGGTAGATTGTTTAAACACACATCCATAATGTTTAAAAGTATCGGAGTGGTGGCTGTAAGGCTAAGGATCTGTGCTGGTATCCAGAAGGTTGCTGGTTCGAATCTCCATCACTGCCAAAAGAGATCCTACTCTGCTGGGCCCTTGAGCAAGACCCTTAACCTGTAATTGCTCCAGGGGCACTGTACAATGGCGGACCTTGTGCTTTGACCCCAAGGGGTATGCGAAAACTAACAAATTCCTAATACAAGAAATTGTATAAAACGAAATAAAGAACAAAAAAAAAAAAAACTTGTAGAAATTTGTCCTTCACTTTATTTTATTAGACTGTTGGGTAGGTTCCTTACAAATTCTTTCATGTTTCAGGCTGTTCAGATAGCTGCATATCTTTACCTGAAGGATTGTCATTGCATGTCACTTGTTGTTTACATTAAGAAAAATCTCTAACTTTTATAAAAGTTTCTAATATGTCAAAATAAAATATGCAATATTCAGTGTTACTTCCTGCCTTCCATGTAGTGCTTCTTGGAAAAATTTTAATGTCTATCATGATAACATTCCATATAGTATTTTCTTATTTGGACTTCTTCAGAGTCCTATGTAGGGAATCCAATCCCGGACAGTTTTCATTCCCGGGAATGAATGTGCTGTAATTCCCGGAAAACCGGGAACTGACAAATTCGCATATATAGCGTGTAAAAGTGTAAAAATCGATCAAGAAATAACAGTTACAGTTAAAAACTGAAGACTTCATTGACGTCTGTCAGACAACAGCTTTGAACAGCAACTTGAAATTGCAATGCCTCAGTCTGTTGCTTGCATCCCCATTATCTGTGCCAAGAAACTTGCCATCACAGAATGATGACAAGAAACTGGATGCATCAGTAACAGCTGAAATGGCGGTGTTTCACAGCAACGGCAAGTGCGGGTGTTGTTTAGAACAAGTGTATCTGTATCTGATGACTGTGCTGTCTACTTCAGTGGAGGCAAAGCGTGCATTCTCAGCGGCTGGCGTACTCTGCACGAAGGTGTGCTCTCACCTGGACGACCAAACGCTGGACAAGTTATTCTTTCTATGCTCTTATTACCGCAACTAACTAGATCAAGGGTGCCCACAGTTTTTCGGCTTGCGAACTACTTTTAAAATAACCAGGTCGAAATGATCTACTTACATTAAAAATTATATATATATATATATATATATATATATATATATATATATATATATATATATATATATATACATACTTGCATAACTGAATAACCTTTATGGCACAATAACAATTCAATACATTTATGGTCACTACAGTATTTGGATTTAATAATCTTCATGTGGGAAAAGGCTGACTTGCATAAATAAGTAGAGCCGAATAATGCAGTCAAAGGAGCTTTTGAATTCAGCCGAGTGAAAAATTACGGCTGTTCGATTAACTGCGGTTTTAGTTCCCTCTCTTTTCTCTTTCTCAGATCGCTTTTCGGAAGGAAGTCAGTTTCATAGTTTTTATGAACTGTTCGAAAGTGCCTTTCCACATTTTCCTTTTTTGGAATAGCAATGATAGATTGACAGATCAGACAAACGCACTTGATTGTGACATTGTGAGAGAAAAAAAAATCCTCTTCTGATTACACATAAAGCCCATACCCTCCCCAAACAATTTTTTTAAAAATCCTTTCTTTAGTCGATATAAATTGGAAGGCTAACTAGATCACAGCCGGAGTTTTTCAGTAGCTTGCGCGTTTGAACGGGCGTGCGGGGGATGACCAGTGTCTTAGAAGAAAGGAGATTTCAGACTGGCTGTCCTGTATGTCAATCAAGTGGCAAATGCCATAGGGAGGATATATGATAGACTAACGTTTAAAAAAAATTTTTTTTGAATGCAACGCGATCTACCGGTCGATCGCGATTGACGCATTGGGCACCCTTGAACTAGATACATGTACTTATATGACAGCATGAACTGCTTGTAGATAAGGTTAGTCTTTTATTGGTGTCAACATACTGCAGTAGTTTTATTAAAACCGTTCACTTGTGAGATGCCCGTGCACTGTGGAAGCCCGGGATTCCCGGGAATGACATGCTTGATTCCCGAATTCCTGGGAATGGATAAACCCATCCTGGAATGGATTCCCTAGTCCTATGGCTGCCAGAGCATTGTAGCAAATTGATTGTTGTAAACTGAAGCCTCCAAAATAATCCACAAAACCAGGCCTTTTACTGCCCAGTCCAAAAGAGGCTCACTTCAAACCAGTTGGTCCCTCCAATTGCTACCTGCAGGCTTCAGCCTAGACAGGCCAGTAAATGGTGAGTTGACTATAAAAACTCTGGCTTATAAATTAAACCTAATGATGAACTTTTATAAATAAAGAGGTTATTAACTGAAAGGGAAAAAAACTAAGGAAGACTAAAATGCTCAAAAGAACAAAGCATATACCTACAAGACAGTCTGAAAGCGAACAAGTCATTAAACAAGCAAGAAAATCCAGAAACAAGAAAAAATTGAGAAGAAAATACAAGACTCCTAACCACTCGGCGCTCTGCTAATGGGTTTCTTCTTCTGACTGGCCTATGAAGCCAAATGGCGGACACAGGAGCGGTGTTGTCACAGTGGCCCTGCCTCTTGGGGTTCCATCTACACAATATAAGGAGACAATATATAAATGTTGAATCATAAAACATCCCCGAAATGATTGAAAAATAACTAACAGCAGTAAAACAGAAAACGGACAAACACCCAGGCTGATACAAAACATTAATATAAATTTCTGCTTAAAAGAATTTGAACCATTATATATAAAAGTACCACTTGTCCTCTGTAAAAGGCAGCTGAATCCCATTAGTCCCTTATGCTGCTACATCTCAGTCTGGAAAAACTCATTGAACTTCCTGTCTGCCCACAGTGGTGCAATGGAAGGTTTGCCTTCTGGGATATCCTTTATAATTCCAGGACAATGTGACCTTAGTGGCTGCCATTGTAGTGCATAATATATTTGGTACCAAGAGGATAAAGAGTAATTTCTTATACCTGTACTCCTCGTTTTACATAAATTTTAATAAATAGATGGATTGTTATAAGGATGCCTCATTTCAGGAAAAGGGATATTTTATGTAATATTGTTTTAATGTAATACAGATGAACAGATAAATGAAAGCTTTCTGAACTTTTTTGGTATTAATTTACTTTGAACACATTTTCTTAATAATCATTCTTGACAATTCTGTTCTTTTCTGGGCTTTTGGGTACTGGGGCCAAAAGCTACTCTTTATCCTATTGCCTACTTCATATGCAACGAATGATAGTTTGCTTTTAACAATGTTGATGTATCATTTAGAGCTTAGTGCTGCTTATAGGAATGGCATAACTGGATTGTTAATAAACAGTTTTAATAAATTATAGGTCAAAATGTTGCCGATCCACTTCCCAAACTTTGGTTATTTCAAAAAGGCTGGGATTCATTTTCAGCTGTTTTCTTATAACCAGGTGTCTAACAGATGGAAATTGATGTAAATAGGATTTGTCTGTAGACATTACGTTCTCTAAATGTCAGTATTTTAAAAAAATTATTTCCATGCCGCTTTATTTCCTCCAGCAATTTCGGACAGTGTTTTTTTGCTTAACCACTGTGTTTCTGTCCCATCCAGTGATGGTAACTTCTTTTTGAGACCTTGAAGAATTTTAGACATTGCTGAGAATGTCTAGTAAAGTGACAACCTGGGATTTTGCCCGAGACGTTGCCTAGTTGAATACTAGGCATAGAACACTGTGCTTAAAACTTCTATGACAATTTGCCTTGAGCAATTTCCAGTGTATCTCATAGTCCTCTACTGTGGTATTTCATGTTGAGCAAGGTGCTCATATTTATTTTAAACATTTAATATTGTTAAGAGTATTGTTAATTCACAGTTTTGAATTTTAACTTGGTACAACATCATATACAGTGCATCTGGAAAATATTCACAGCACATCACTTTTTCCACATTTTGTTATGTTACATCCTTATTCCAAAATGGATTAAATTCATTTTTTCCTCAGAATTCTTTACACAACACCCCATAATGACAACTTGAAAAAAGTTTACTTGAGATTTTTGCAAATTTATTAAAATAAAAAAGAAATTGAGAAAGCACATGTACATAAGTATTCACAGCCTTTCCTATGAAGCTCAAAATTGAGCTCAGGTGTCTCCTGTTTCCCCTGATCATCCTTGAGATGTTTCTGCAGCTTCATTGGAGTCCACCTGTGGTAAATTCAGTTGATTGGACATAATTTGGAAAGGCACACACCTGTCTATATAAAGTCCCACAGTTGACAGTTCATGTCAGAGCACACCTCCGAGACAGGATTGTCTCGAGGCACAAATCTGGGGAAGGTTGCAGATAAATTTCTACTGCTTTGAAGGTCCCAATGAGCACAGTGGCCTCCATCATCCGTAAGTGGAAGAAGTTCGAACCCACCAGGACTCTTCCTAGAGCTGGCCGGTCATCTAAACTAAACGATCGAGGGAGAAGGGCCTTAGTCAGGGAGGTGACCAAGAACCCGATGGTCACTTTGTCAGAGCTTCAAAGGTCCTCTGTGGAGAGGGGAGAACTTTCCAGAAGGACAACCATCTCTGCAGCAATCCACTAATCAGGCCTGTATGGTAGAGTGGCCAGGCGGAAGCCACTCCTTAGTAAAAGGCACATGGCAGCCCGTCTGGAGTTTGCCAAAAGGCACCTGAAGGACTCTCAGACCATGAGAAACAAAATTCTCTGGTCTGATGAGACAAAGATTGAACTCTTTGGTGTGAATGCCAGGCGTCATGTTTGGAGGAAACCAGGCACCGCTCATCACCAGGCCAATACCATCCCTACAGTGAAGCATGGTGGTGGCAGCATCATGCTGTGGGGATGTTTTTCAGCGGCAAGAACTGGGAGACTAGTCAGGATAAAGGGAAAGATGACTGCAGCAATGGACAGAGACATCCTGGATGAAAACCTGCTCCAAAACGCTCTTGACCTCAGACTGGAGCGACGGTTCATCTTTCAGCAGGACAACGACCCTAAGCACACAGCCAAGATATCAAAGTAGTGGCTTCAGGACAACTCTGTGAATGTCCTTGAGTGGCCCAGCCAAAGCCTAGACTTGAATCTGATTGAACATCTCTGGAGAGATCTTAAAATGGCTGTGCACCGACGCTTCCCATCCAACCTGATGGAGCTTGAGAGGTGCTGCAAAGAGGAATGGGCGAAACTGGCTAAGGATAGATGTGCCAAACTTGTGGCATCATATTCAAAAAGACTTGAGGCTGTAATTGCTGCCAAAGGTTCATCGACAAAGTATTGAGCAAAGGCTGTGATTTCTCAGTTTTTTTTATTTTTAATAAATTTGCAAAAACCTCAAGTAAAGTTTTTTCACGTTGTCATTATGGGCTGTTGTGTGTAGAATTCTGAGGAAAAAAATGAATTTAATCCATTTTGGAATAAGGCTGTAACATAACAAAATGTGGAAAAAGTGATGCGCTGTGAATACTTTCCGGATGCACTGTAGACTATCATTAAAGGTTTATGAATAGAAACGAATTATTTATATGCTGCGTGGAATTAAATTTTTTAGATATGCTATTTAGTCCCCACTGGTCAATTTTAAACCTTTGTACATTTGTACTTTATTGGTTATAGGTTTCAAAAATTATTTCTTGGTAGAACTTGCCAAGTGGCTGTTGGTGTACGTAAAAGTCTGTAAATGTATGTGGTAAATCATTTACTTTTACATTTTTAATGGGATTTGAACTATTTTCACAGTTTGTAGGAGAAATTTAGTAAATCATAATTTTCATGTAAACATCTCTACACTCTGCTGCCTTTCACCATCCTTCAATAAGTGGTCTCTCTCAACTCTAACAGTAGTTTGCCACTACTATACCAGAATGTTTGACGACTGCTGTAGCCACTTTTTCCATGTGTCATCTACAGTATACTGTTACTGACAGTCCTATCCCAATGAAGCATTTTAAATTTGTGCATGTTTCTCACTTTGGTGGTCTCTAACAAAGAGAACATATTTGTAACATGTTGCTGCTTGTGTACTTCAGGGGGTGACGCTATGTTTGACAAAAGGTATGGCAACACGTGAGAAAAATGAGTTGGAAATTACAGGTGGTGTTCAAAACCAAAAGGAATTAGGAAAAAAAGATTTACTTTAAGAAAACCAAAAAAGAGTTTTGGTGTCAGCGAACTGGAATAAGGAAGTAAACCTTACATGAACTTTTAATGATCGATCCCCAAACCCGTTGCTCTATTAAGTCACTCTTGCCAGCCAGTCACTCAGATCCAGATGCAGCTGCATCTCCACTTTTGGTCACCATCAGGATGAACTTGGGATGACTGCATCGGTGGTTAACTCTTTGAAGGCTGAAGATTTTTTCCAAACAACTCGTTGTTCCGAAAAGCACACAAAGCAATGATTTCACACAGAAATCAACATAAAATATCTGTTGCTGTGTGCTGTGGCCACCAGTTTGCAGTCTCCAGTGGCTCATTCTGCTCACGGGAGGTACGATGGCTCATTGCTTCAAGCAACATGCTTCGACATGATTCAGGCTACAAAATGCATTTCTGTGATGGAGTCTTCAAGGGAGTTGCATTGCCACTGCGTCATTGCTTCAACACACACTTTATGCTGTCAAGAGGGAAGTGGTGCGAAGTTTGTAGTGGTGGTACGGCACACCAGGGAGGATGGAATAAGACCGGGGTTGTTATTTGTAGTTATCTTTTATTTGCTTCAAAACCATTTTGGCTTTAGTACTGAAGCCTGAAAGCTGATATTGACACCGCAGTCAGATTTTTAATGCTGATCCAAAACTTGTCATGAGCCTCTGTTGGACTGTGGTATCAAGGAACCCTCAATTTCATGGGGATTGATAGAAAGGCACTTCATGGACTAATTTCCTCCTTTGCCAGTGTTTCCCAGGTCCTGATAGAAGTTGAACAAGTTTAATTGCAATGTAATGGATTAAAATTATGTAATGGAAATTAAAAAATAAAGTATTAGTATATATTCCCTCTAATAACATAATGCTTTAGCTGTAGTTTTCTTTCTCACTGAATAAATGTAAATATTTAATCAGTTATGAGATGCTTTTAGTTCATTTCTTCAGTTGCGGTGATAATGGGTGAAAGATAGTAATTAATCTTGGTGTGTTACCACCAAGCTATTATAGGGCTGCACCCACACTCACTACAGGACTGGTTTAAAATGCCAAGTAGCCCAACATATATGAGAAAATTGGAATATTTGAAGTAAAACTGGCATGTGGAGAAAGTGTCAACTCCACACAGACAATGACCTGCTGTGGGATTTAAACCCAGGACTCTAGAAGAATGAGGTGGCAGTGCTAACCATTGTGCCTCTGTGCTCTTTTTGTAAAGTAAAGAATTTTCTCAGCTTGTTTAACTTCCTTTCTAATAAATTGTAACAGGCAATCCTTTGCCCTTTTCAGACTTATCAGTGGTTAAAAACAAAATTAAAATATGAAATGCATTCAGATCTTACCAGTTCATGAAATGTAGCTACAAAGAAAATTTCATTAGCATGAGAGAGGATGCATGTCCTTACATTTATATTTTAAAAGATACCTGAACAATTTTATGTGTGCAGCTTTTCAAATGAAAAATCGCAGTCGCTTTAGTCTACAGTGGAATAATTCATGTGAATGTATGCTCCAGATAACTTAAATGGGTCCAAATGACAAAATGAAGTACAGTGTTATCTTAAATTACCTTGTACATTGCGGGAGTTAAAGCAAATATAGTAATTTTTACAGCATGCTGAAGGCTGTCACACATAGAGGAGCAATAAATAAGAATTGTATTGCATACAGTATTCTTAAACAGACGATTTGGGCCCTGAATCCATTTCCTGGTAGGCAAATGTAAAACACATGGAGATGAATGCATTCAATTTTATCAGAACATAAAATCAAAAATTTGCAATCATTATTTCTTGACTATTATCTATTCTGCACACCTCTGCACTTCCTTTGATAGAAAATGTCTGTGTTTTCCTTTTTTTTATTAAATCAAAAGTCTTCCTAGTTTGATATTGAAAAAAGCAATCCTCTAAGCTAAATAGAACAGCATTATGATTTTTTAAGGCATTTGAACTTAAACCTAATAAAGCACAAGGTTTATTAGGTATCATATCAAAGTCTTTTGCAGACCTTTTTCCGTTATTGTTGGATTATTACTAAAATTTTGACTTTCAAATTGATTCCAGTTTTTGGACCTCAATACAAGTAACAAAACAGTTCCTAAGCAAATAACACAGAACTTCAAAATCCCCTTGTTTTCTTATGGTCTCTCTAATGCACCCCACAATTGCTGGTCTCCCTTGATTCCCTTGTGAAGTCCCAATTGCCTCAAAGCAATAAGGGAGGGATGCCCTGTTATAATCCGATTGTGTTGAAGTGTGGAGTTTCATTTTGTGAAGTCTACGAAATTGATGGTTTTCCACAACTGCAATGGCAAGCATCGAGGAAAGCTCACGTTTACGTCTAGTACAAAAAATCCTTATGCTGCATTTAAAAACTTTTTTCTGTACTTTTCCAGTACCGGTATACCTTGCAATCCTATATTCAATACTATATTTAAACTAAATGTCCCCCTGGGGCCAAATAAAATCTGTTTGTGTATCTGTGTCTGTATCTATCTGTCTATCTATGTTTGTCAGTATAGTGCCTTTCTATCTATCCATCTATCTGTCATGTAGTGTCTTATGTTTAAAGTGTCAACTTTAAAATTATCTGTGCATACTGGATGCCTCCTTCTTCCCCAGCCATTTCTGTCATAGTAAACATTTTTAAACAGAAAAAAACAATTGTGTTCAAGGAGCAGTTGTCATGATTTGACTCTCATTTTTAATTTTTCTTAACAGCCCCCAAGGCTTTAAATATACCCCAGGTATTCAAAATTATACTCCCAAAACGTTGTTATAATTTTGAAGAGTTATCTTATTTGCACCCATGAATGCAATAAAAATTGTAATATTCAGAATTTTCCATCATGCCGCATTTAAGAAATTGAAAAGAAATGTAATTAAAATTTCACAAATGACGTTGTTGTGAGATTTTGCATATAACTTGATAAATATTTTGTACGTCTTTAATTTAGGCAAAGCAATGTAATTTAGTGTTTAAACCCCACCCCCTCACCCCTTTGACGACTGAGTCTCTTTGCATTTTACGACAGATTTGGGAGAGGATGTGTCTTAAACCAGTTTGGCAAGTATTTCTCTGCTAAAGTCTTTCAACCCCCTGCAAGGAAGCCAGGATGTTTAAAATAATGGTTTGGGGGCACGTGTTCAGATGTTCTATTTCCCTCATTGGTCTAAGGTATGACTGTTTGGAATTGACTTGAATCAGAGGCCTTTAAGCACCATGATGTCCTATTGGCTCTAGGGGTTGGACAGAAAACCCATAAATTTACTTGCTTTATCTCACTCTCTCTCACTAACATCTGAAAGAAGCATCTCTTGCTAACATGTGATGATGAAGTAGTATCTTTCTCTTACTAACCAACATATGATGAAGAAGCATCTCTCTTACTAACAACTGATGAAGACCATCACACCATGAACTGATGAAGACAACACAATGAAGAACACAGCTTAGCAGACATATTGAACAGACATGTGGCTGAAAGCTGAGCACCAATGATGCCTTAACTAGAGACATTTTAAGTAACTACAAGTCTGTGTGCCACCTGAATTACACATCACCATTTTATCAGGTTATATGGTTACCAAAATTCAAATGTACTTTGCATTTTGTTATTATTTATGAATATTATCAATAGTACATTATTTTATGTGTAACTTAACTGATGCTTGTCTTTTTACTGCATCTAATTGCCTGAGGTTATAGATATAGAGGGGAAGGTGGGGATAAGTTATATACAATAATACCTTATAAACAGTAGTAAGTCTGTGAGATAAGGCATTCTAAGGCTACATATTAATAATGCAATAGGGGAAAGTAGAGCAATATATGTATTACTCTACCAAGATGAAACAGACGTATTCACAAAATTATTCTAAATCAATTTAACATGAAAATATTTAGTCAATCTAAAATATACAGTATGTAAAGAAAACAACCGTCCATATTCATGGACTTGCATATAGCTTGTTTAGTTTTTGTTTGGTGGCCTGTCATTTTTCCACTTTTTCTGCTGTGTCCGTATGAATCATCCAGCAATAGCCCACCATCATAACCGATATCCCAATGTCCCTAGTACCTTCTTTGTATGTCTTTGATATTCTGATAGAATCTTTCACCCTGCTCCAAGTGTTTCAAGAAAAAATTCCGAAAGCCAATCCATGTTGCAACTTAATTCCTTAAACTTAACTAATGCTTTTTTTATCACCCAAAAACATAGAAATTACTTCTGTCTTTCCAGGTTGCTCAGCACACCATGAAATTCTGCTTCACAAATCAATTTTCTATTATCAGGACTGGCAAAAATGTGTTTATCCTTGGGACTTTGATCATAAAATGCAGGCTATCTTAAAGTGTATCTTGACAGTATGTACTTATTAGCAGTGAGATTTACTCATTTACACATACACAGGACTATGACTGGGAACCTGAACCTGAAGAAAACAATACAGCATCACGTTTCCTCATATCCTCCATTTTTAAAGTTCTTGAGCACTCTGCAACGTCTATTCACTAGTGCGTAACTGATGCCTGAGTGCATAATATGTGTTTAGTGAGTAAGTTGCTGTTTCCTTTTTACATGAGTTTTGCACTTATTTAGTTCTGGCACAATATCTTGATCCAATTTCAATTAGCTAACAATGAAAAACAAAAAAAAATCACTGTCATTATCTCAACTCGGTCACTGTTCATTCATAACCTTAAACTAGAACTTTACCTGTTAATTCCTGGGGCCGCTAGTATATTTACAAAGGGTAATAAGATATGCAAAGTAAGATTACGTTTCAAAAGAAGAATTTTAAAATTGGCTTTAAACTTAATTGGAAACCAAGGCAGACACTTCAAGTTGGATAAAAAACATTTTATTTGAGATTCTGGTTATGGTCCTTGCTTGAGCATTTTAGATTTACCATCAAGATTTTGATTCATTAATTATTTTTTTTCTTCCTCATGGCAAGTTCAAGTTGTCTGTAGTATTCTGTGCTTTCTTCCTCCACAAATCTTGCTGTCTCACTCACTGTCTTTTGTTTTAAGTGCAATCTTTTTCCAGTCCCATACTTCCCCAATCATTTCTGCCATATTTTCTAAATTTTTCATGTCTGTTAAACTCTTTATCATTGATGCACATTCTTTGGATATATTTCCAGCAATAGGCATGTGTTTTTTTGTGAATTATACACTCTCAAAACTTCATTATGCTCTCAAATATATAGTGAAGAAAATAGCTTGCCTATATATATAATACCAGATGAACTCCCACAGCTTTCTACTGTGTCTTTCTTCAAAATGAAATTTCAGTCAGTCATTATCCAACCCGCCATATCCTCATCCATGAACTAATTTGATTTTGTTCTTTAATGTCTGTCTCAATTTTTTCGTCTTCTCTAAATAATGTGCATTCACCTTCTTGGCCCACAGACTGCTGTGCTTATTACCATATCCTCTTTTATCAAATTACTTTAAAGAAATGCCTGCCAAGAATCTTGAAAACGAGTGGTGAACTTGCCAGCCTGCTTTCCGTAGACCCTAACCCATGATGTGATTGTGTTCTCTTGCTTAGACATTTGGATGGATTAGTGGAGGATTTATCCAAGCAGGTCATCCTCACCAGAAGGCAGGGAAATCACTGTTATTGTAGTTATATTACATCCCACATAAACATTACAATTTGGGGCAATTCCCAGATTCCTTATCTCCTTTATGCTCTGAAGGGAGTCACTATACATTCCCTCATATGTTCTGGGAATTTCCTTCTGTTTCTTCCTTCTGGCATTCATTGCAAGACTTGCTATTAAGTATTTTGTGGTATTCTGATATACAGCTCCTTGTACCCCTCAAACCTCCCTCCTTCAAGAAAGTTCATGTGTTTTTCTTTCTTTTTATCAAAACAGTTATTTCTTACGTTCTGTTGACAAAATTATGTCATCCACATTGGCAACACAAATTTTGAATTAACTTACTTGGGGTCGTTTGTAGCCAAATGAATACATTTTCAATGAAGTTTCTTTGCTTAAAGATACATTGTAGCCATTATAATAAAAGCATTGTTGCTTTTTTCATTTATTTTTTAAATTCGCTGTTACAACTCTATAAATTGTTGTCGATATGGTGGTGCCGTGGCAGCGCTGCTGCTTTGCAGTAAAGAGACCAGAGTTCATATCATGCATCCCCCCCTGCATGGGATTTTCATGTTCTCCCTGTATTCACGTGGGTTTCCTCTGGGTACTCCATTTTCCACCCACAGTCCGAAGACTTGCAAGTCAGGTGGATTAGCGATGCTTAGTTGACGTGTGTGTGTGTGTGTGTGTGTGTGTGTGCCCGCCCAGGGATTGTTCTTGCTGGGATTTCCTTCAGCTTCCCAGTGACCCTGCTCAGGTATAATCTGGGTTTATAAAATGAATGAATGGAACTCTACACATTTTTAAAAACTCTATTCCTTTGGAAAGAAATATATACTGTACATTAAGAAAATGTAGGATTATATTATATGCATGTACCATATGTGCATAACTTCTATTGAATGTGGAAGATACAAAAAAAAAACTCCCTTTTATTAGCTTGACTGTTCATCACCAAAGTTTACATAATTATCTGGCTGTGGATCATTGCAGAAAACTGAGAAACATTGGATCACTTTGTGGCTTTCAGAAACTTTTTCCACTAAAAAAATAGGCTTTGTTACATTACATTGCCAAGTCTGGAGTCAGACTCCTTAAATGTGATTTCAGCTGTTTTAATTTGTCTTTAAAAAATCCTTTAAGATCTCTGACCCAAATAGACTGTATATTTATAAAGCTTCATCTGCTTGCAAAGCATTTCCAGTTTTGCATCTACTTCTGCCTCTCTCTATCACTACAGTAGGTATACTGAATATAGTGTATACTGTACATATACTGTATAAACAAATATATAGTTTAGCTTTCAAAGTACATCAAGCATAGCCTATTTTTGTCTATAATTTCTTCTTGTAAATACAAATATCTCCTAGCATAGCTTTAGTGGAGGCATTTGTATAATTTGGGTCTGTGGTGCATTTTTTTCTGTCATTTTGTATATACACTGATATTTTTTCTTTACAAATATTTTTGTGGATCCTACTATTAGGAAACTGTATTGTGGAGTGTCGTCCAGCTTGCATTTTCATTGAGGAAGACTACTGTTTTTTTGTGCATACATACTTATTGTTCTTGTTTGTTTTTCTTTTGGGACTTCACATATTCAATGTAAATATTTTGCAGTTTCTCATTTTTTTTGGGATATCCTTTGTGATCTGTGTATCAGTTGCTGTGTGGACTGTGTAAAAAGGTCCGCCTGATGCCTGTTTAATGTGCACCTATAAATGAAAAACAGCTTTTGTTTTTGAAACTCAGCCTTTTTGTGCCCGGGCATCCCTGTCTTACACCTATTTCTGATCCTGATCTGTTCCAGACTACAAGATGCCCACTGTGTAGCCTGGTGCCCTCTTTTCCACTACACAGGGTGTCACTGTTAAGTAGAGTTTTATGTCAATGTGGATATTAAAATTTGCCACTACAAGCTGTGTCATAATTTGGTGCCTCTCAACTCTTAATGTTGGGGTTTGAATCTGTCGGTGGATTTTGAATGTTATCTTGTGTCTGTTTTAATCTACAGTAGATTCTCTGGATTACACCCTTCTTGGTTTCATTATGATATGATATTTTAGCCCTGCAAAAGGTTTTGGATCATCTAGAATTCATAGATTAATTTGTAGTTCATCATTTCTAATGACCACAACACTACCTGTTAATATTTTTTGGTTTGTGGAGGAAGGTAAAACTTGCTAGTGCAATCTAAAATGTATCATCATGCTGTGGGGTGGGTTTTCAGTGGCAAGGACAAGAAGTCAAGACAGGGTTGAGGGAACACAGAATAGAGCCAAGTCCAGAGAGATACTTAATGAAAACCTACTCCGAGCACTCTGGATCTCAGTTGGGGCCGATGGGCCACCTTCTAACAGGACAACAACCCAAAGCACAAAGTAGAGACATAACAGGAGTGGTTGGGGACAACTCTGAATGTTCTTAAGTGACACAACAAGAGCCCAGACTTGATTCCAATTGAACATCTCTGGAAAAACCTTATTTTTAATACATTTGCAAAACACTCTGCTTTGTCATTACTTGATATGGGCAAAAAAATAAATAGTCGAAATGATTTTAGCACAAGCCTGACCTTTATGGCACTGATGTAATTGTTTTATTTGGTACCACAAGCAGTTTACTTAAGTCCATGTCACATTGCACAGGTTTTATGGTGATTTTTAAATTGTGGACTACTTTAAGTAATCTTAGTAAGTTGGGGGGTTAGTTGTGGCACACCCCTCTGAATACCAGTCAGGTATCTCGACTTACCCGGCAACTCAGTCCAACCAGTCTACAGCATGCTGGTTTTGATATTGTCTTACGTATAAGGGTTGGACTCTAAGCCCATGAGAGCTGTAACCCAATGAATACTAAGCTGGATGTGCAACACATATAATGCAGAAGAGGAATAAAGGATGTGGGTGTTTTGGACCTCGCAGACACGAGGGCTTCATTTGTCAGATGTCTCATATTTTATGTAACAAAAAATACTCAAATCGCCGTACCTGTAAATACTTCACCTGAGCACTGCTTCCATTAAGACTGCACTTTATTGGCTGTCAGGAAAAGGGGCACACTTGACGATACTGTACTTTGCAAATGCTAAACTGTGCTGAAAACAACGCATGATTTGCTATGCCCTACAAAACGCAGTTCTGTAATCTGATATCCTCATCTACTGCAGCAGTCAAGTTTGACATCCCCACTTACTAGAAGTTGTTTAATGCAACATCAGCTTTAGATGTAGGGAGT
This sequence comes from Polypterus senegalus, assembly GCF_016835505.1. Classification (NCBI taxonomy): domain Eukaryota; kingdom Metazoa; phylum Chordata; class Cladistia; order Polypteriformes; family Polypteridae; genus Polypterus; species Polypterus senegalus. The sequence continues at coordinate 11,181,531 of NC_053157.1, read as the reverse complement.
TGAACAATTATTTGTCATTTCGCAGAAGTGTTTGATCCTTTGAAGTTTTTGGAAGCTTTGTTTTTCTCTTCAGAGGCATTAGCCATTACCTGTCATTTTTGAATTTAATATGCAAAGGTTATAAAAAAAAATAAATTTTTGCTTTATTGTTTTACATCTTGTGAAATGAATGTGCTAGCTGTGAACCCCCTTTGTCATTTTTGATTCTTGTCATTGTGATGTTTCTGATAAATAAGATTTTTTAGCAAACTGTGAATTTAGTAATGTTCAAATTTGCCTTTATTTATTTATTTAAAACTTTGCCATAAAGTTTTCCATTCCATCTGGCATTATGTTATAGTATGTGTCGCTTTCTTCCAAGAAATAAAAACACTCATGACTGTTTCTTTCATGTTTGTTGAATGTTTAGCTGCACTTGCCTCATTCTTGCATGATTTTGTTTTCTGCGTATTTAGTAATATTGAAACATATATACTAACTATTTGTTGTGTCACGGTATGGTTTAAAGGATAAATTCAGTATTTTTCAAGTTGAAGGTGTGCCTTCTCAAACATGGTATGTATACATTTTCCCATGAAATTGTGTCCTAAAGTTAATCGCTTTCTTTAAATTAAAAAAAAATATATCTTGCCTATTCTGGCGCTTTACAACGGAGGGCATGGAGCTTAAAAACTTACCAAATATGTCCATTAAAGTGCCTGCCCTTACCCTTAGTGTTCATTTGTCCTTTTGAAAGAGTATAGACCTAGATGGCAGGTCTAAACATACTTAAATAAAAATCTATGAATTGCCTATGGGATTTTATTTATTTATTTATTTTTATGTTAATATGTATAAACACACACATGCACACAGAGAGAGACCAGGTTAACAACAGCAAGTCACCCAACCTGCATGTCAGTCCAGCTTTTAATACCTTCCAGCTTGGGTTTATTTATTTATTTATTTATTTATTTATATATTTATTTATTTATATATATATATATATATATATATATATATATATATATATATATATATATATAAATAAAAATAAAGGAGAGTGGGATCCGAGAGACTGTGTTTGTGGAGGGATGGAGAGTTAAGGTGGGTGAGAGAGTCATGTGATCATCTCCCCTCCCATTCACTTCATTTCGCTCCAAGCTGAGCTCCGCAGCTTACGCGGCCTTGCTGTTCTTTTTCCTTAGTGTTTAGTCCTCTCACCTTTACTGATTTACTGTTTACTAGACGCAGTACTTACTGAATAGTATTTTTTCCTTTAGTGTTTCTTAGTGTTTAGTAGACGCGGTGTGCCAGTGTTCCCACCGGTGTTGCGATTTACTGTTACTTTCTACTTCGTTTTTGTATTTTAGTGTTTAGTAGACTTTTACTTTGTCATTTACTGTTGTTTTTTACTGTTGTTCCCGGCGGTGTTGCCCTTTTTTACTTTATCTAATTTAGTGTTTGGTAGACTTTTACTTTATCTCATTTATTGTTGTTCCCGGCGGTGTTGCTGTTTTTCCCCCGTTTCCATTTTTTTATGTAGCATGTTCATGAATTAGTCATAGAGAAAATGTATGTATTTTGTCTCCAGGAGAACAAACCAAAAATGTTGTATATAAAGAAGCTCTATAAGTCGCATGTAGATACATAATTATTCAAACTACAGCTACTGCAGCGAAGCACACAAGGTCTGCTAGTGGACAATATAACTTGACTTTTGCTTATGAGCTAGAAAAAGCACCTCCTATAGATCAGAAATTTCCCAACAGGTCTAAGATAAGGTAGAAGGCATCATTCAAACAAATAGAAAATATTTTAAATGTCCTATTAGGAGCATTATGAAGAAATGACAACAATTTGTCATAACTGCAGATCCTCTTGAATGCCAAGTATGCAAGTGACTAATATGAAGAGCTCATGGTAAATCCTGAGTACAGTACTGAGTGATGTCAATAAAAGTAGACCTTGTGTCTATGATCTGATAAAACCAATCTGGGCTTTCTTGATCCCATCACTGAGCTCTGTTGCTAGTCTAAAGTTAAGAGCAAACTGCATCTTGATAATAGCATTAGAAACTTAAATGTTAGATGGTTTCTGCTTTGGTGTATAGATGTGGACAGATTTAATTATACACTTACAGCTCATTGAAAAAGTGCTGTTTTCCCCCTAAAAATTGATTAAATGAAAAGCAATTGTGCCAAGTGTACCTACATGCCTTTGATATGTCAGTGAATAAAACAACAAGTGTGTCAAGAGAAGATCAAGTATTGCTTATTCTACAAAGATCTTCAAAATAGCCTGAATACGTTTATTGGAACCCTTAGAAAAGACAAGTAATTGGATTTGAATGATTTTTCAAACTAGCTGTTTTCTGAAATTTGTAGCTCAATATCTGTAATCATGCAGTCAGTCATTAAGCTGATTTAAATGGAGAAAAGTCATCACTCTGCTGTTTGGTGTCATCGTGTGTTCCACACTGAACATGGACCATGGAAAGCAAATGAGAGAGTCATCTGAGTAGATCAGAAAGAAAATGATAGACCAGCATGTTAAAGGCAAATGCTAGAGGACCATCTCCAAGCTGTTTAATGTTCCTGTGACATCAGTTGCAGATACCATTAAGACGTTTAAGGTCCATGGGACTGTGAACCACCTTGGCTGTGGCCGCAAGAGGAAAATCGACCCCAGAAAGGGCAGAAGGATAGTGAGAATGGTAGACAAAAAGCCAAGGACAACTTTCAAAGAGGTACAAGCTGAATGTCCAGGTCAAGGTCCATCAGTGTCTGATTGCACCATTTGTGACTTTTTGAGTGACTGTGTGTTCAATGGAAGAAGACACAGGAGGACTCCATTGTGGAAACAAAAAGATTAAAAAGGCAGACAGGAATTTGCTAAAATGCATATTGACAATCCACAATGCTTCTGGGAGTCATCCATTGGACAGATAAAACAGAAGTTTTTTGGCAAGTCATATCAGTTCTAATTCTGCAGACAACAAATTAAGCTTCCAAAGAAAAGAACATCGGACCTACTGTGAGACGAGGAGGAGGCTTGCTTGTGCTTTGGGGCTGCTTTGCTACATCTAGCATGTGGTGCCTTAATTCTAGGTAGAGAACAATAAAATATCAGGAACAATGAGACATTCTGGAGGCAAACATACTATCCAGTGTCATAAAGCTCTGTCTCATTGATCTCCCAATAGGATGATAAGCCAAAACACAGAGTGAAAAAGCACCCAAGAAAGGCTATAAACAAAACATTAGACTATTCTGAAGTGACCTTCCATGATCTCTGATTTGAATCCTAGCCAGCGTGTATGACAGAACTGAAATGTGCAGTCTGGAGAAGACCCTGTGCAAACCTGACCGAGCTGGAACAATTTGCTCAGGAAGAGTGGGCCAAGTGACCTGTAGACATGTGCAGAAGTCTCATGGAGAACTCTTGGAAATACTTGTGTGCAGTGATTACAAACTCTAAAGGTTGTAAAACAAAATATTAGGTTAAAGGGCTCATCATTTATGTCCATGCCATTTTCATTTGTGTTAATATTTTAAATATTCTTTTGAATCAAAACTCTAAAGCAAAGTCTGATTTTTGTTAAATATGGGATAAACAATCAAGGGTGCCAGTTACTTTTGTGAATTTCAAGTTATTTCAGAGAAATTTGTGGGTGGTTCTTTTGTTGTGGAAGGATACCAAGAGATTTCTCCACATCTGTGCATGTGTTTGCAGTCATAGAAGACCAATGAAGGCAGGAGAAAGTTTTGAATATATCAAATCATAACCCTTTCCTTCGGTAATGTTTGTTTGTGTTTGTAGTTGTAGTAGAGCTGTACTGATTTCAAGCTGAGAATTGCAAAAATGTCTCTTATTGCAAAAATGACACATTTAGTAGATCAAGCTTTTTATCTGGTTAGCGGTATCCGTCGCTACTTGTGTAAGGAATTGGTGGACTGCAGAATGTTATTGTCCAGACATGGCTAGTTATGTCAGTCTTCATCTTATGGCCACATACTAGTGTAAAAGTGACAAGTAATATATTTGAAATAGCAAGTCTTTGCCTTTAATGAAGTGATAAATGAACACTTTTTTGTCTGCTCAGGTTTATAGTGACAGGTATGTGTTATGGAGCTTAGAATGAATGTGTGGAAGAGAAGTCTTGTTTCAGTGATTTATAATGTTATATACACAACATGGGATCATATCAATTATTTTTGTCCTGTGTGGTGCGACATGAGTTACAGCAGCTGTCAAAATTAGATGGCACATATCAAATTTGTAACCTTATCTTTGTAGATTTTGATTTCTGTTGTTGTGTTTATGAATCATCCTTTTGCATATGTAAAATCCTAATAGCACATGCTAAGAATGCTTGTGTGTGAGTTCACACTTAAGGTGTACAACTCTTCTCCTCTTTACCTATAACAGAATATCATCTTCTGTTTCATCATAAGCCCCTTCTCGTTTAGTGTACTGTAAATAAATGCTTGTTAGCATCCCTTTTTGCAGGTTCTCCCTCTTATTTTCCCACCAATATTTTCAATTTGTGTTACTCGTCAATTTCCATGAACAAATACTGCTAAATTCAAATTGTTTAGGCTGGGAGAGCTTGAATTTCAATTTTAATGTGCACTGACTGAATTGATAAAGTTCCTCTGGTTTATGTGACTCTGTCATCCTTATAAATGCAATAGAAAACCCAATTATCCAATGTAATGTGGACTGATTCTACCTCAGATAGCTGAAAACTCGGATAAAATGGGTGGCTGCTTTTGTGCTGTAGAAAAGGTGGTGGGCTGTCACAGAGAGCGATCAGCTGACGTCATCAGGGAACTACACCGCACTTAGTGGTCAGAGACATACTCTGCTCAGCTGACTGACGGAGGTCTCTATTTAGTTCACACTGCAAAACACTCACATTCTGAGCTACGCAGGTTTGCAGTTACACCATCAGTTCACCGCAACACTTTAAAATGTATAAACACACAAATCCTAAGTGAACAAATCAGTAGAACATGTGTACATGGCCAGCACTGGTGACACACCAATATAGCTTAGGGGTGCATTTAGGGACGGGTGGTTGAATCATGACCACATTCCTACAGTGTCGTCCTACTCAGCCACACACTCAGTACAGTCGAAGTATTACACACTCAGATAATGCAGAACTTCGGTAAATCGGAGCGCGGACAATCAGGGCTCTACTATACGAGGATTGACCTGGTTTAAGCACAGCAGTGCAAAAACTTGTGTGTGACATTTAAAATTTGCTGTCTCATGCTTACATTTTGGACTCACTTTAGACTTGCCAAATTTCCACTCTTGGTACTGATGAAACAGTATTCCCATTGCTTTATAATATAGTTCAGCTTCTTGTTTACTGTGCAGATAACTTCATTTACATTAGAATTGACTTATGTGATTTAACTTGATAAGATAAAAAAAATGTGTGCAGGGATGGTGATATCACTTCAAGAGGGGCCACTTAATCAACAAGCTAATTAAAAGTACAGACTCAGTTATGGTACCTACCCTGAACCCCTTGGAAGGACGAGTGAAGACAAAACTGAGTGCCATTATGAACAATGCTGCACAGCATCTCTGTCACACAGACACTGGGGATTTTCAGCCAACAAATCACTTGACTGTGGAAGGTCCATCTTGTGGTGAGTCAGTATGGTGGTCTTAAGTGAAGACCAAAGAACACAACAAGCAACTTGACGAAAAGGTAATTGAAAAGCACAAGTCATGGGATGGAGACAAGAAAATATCCATGTCATTCAATATCCCTTGATGTGCAGTTAACTCAATCGTTACGAAATGGAAAGTGTATGGCACAAGCTGGAAATCTGCTAGAGCAGGCTGCCCACCAAACCTGAGTCATCTTGCAAAAAAAAAAAAAAAATTGACTAGTGAGGGATGCCACCAAGTGAATTATGAGAACAAGCTACAGTGTCTAGTGAGACTGAACAGACAACAACTTTTGCTTGGGTTCTTCACCAGTTTCTTGGTTAAGGGAGAGTGGCAAAGAGATAAAAATGCACATGATGTTTTGGCAGACAGCACATGGGATTCTGCTGAAGCAAAGTTCTATGGTTTGATTAGACCAAAGTAGAGCTTTTTGGCCATTAGACTAAGCACCATGTTTGGTGTCAGCTAAATAGAGCACATTATTAAAGACACACCATTCCTACCGTGGAATATGGAGATGCCGTGGAAATGCTTCTATGCAGCAAGCCTTGAAAGACTTGTGAGGATAGAGGGTTAAATGAATGCAGCAAAATACAGGGAAATCCTGGAGGAAAACCTGATGCAGTCTGCAAGTAGCCTGTGTCTTGGGAGATTTGTTTTTCAGCCGGACAAGAAGCCCAAATGTAAAACCAAATCTATATAGGATTGGCTTAAAAACAAAATGTGAATATCCTGGAGTGGCCGTGTCAGAGTTCAGTTTAGAATTTTTGTCTGGGCTTAAAAAAGGCTGTTCATTCAAATCTCCATGTGACCTGACAGAGGTTGAGCAATTTAGCAAAAAGTATGGAGAAAAATGGCAAAAGGTGTACAGATTTTTAAACCTAATGGAGGGAGCGAGAGAGACCTGTGCGTACAAACACAAGGCTGTCATGGCTGCCAAAGCTATATCTTAATGTTGGCTGGAAGGGGATGAGAACTTGTGTGATCAATTATTTTATGTTTTATATTTGTACTTAATTTAGATCTCCTTTGTGAAGATATTTTTTCACATTTACATTAAACAGACGGTTGATCAATTACATTTCATTTTCTTGTTGTATCGATTTTAAAAATGCCAAATTAAACCCACTGTGATTTAGATTTGTATAAAAATAAAATGTGAAAACTTCCTAGGCACGTGAATACTTTTTATCAGCATTACATATTTGATTTTAATCACCAAAACTTCCTTTGGAATCAATCTCTGTCTGTCGTGCTTTTATAGCTATGGCTATTTCTCAATTGCATGTACAGCTTTGGGATAGCATGTCAAACACCGAATGGATAGGCCATATCTTTTACTGTCCTTAAGTTGCGATGTAGGGCTGTAAGGCCTCCTTCAAATTTGCACAGCAGGTACTTGATGATTTTTAATCACTACTTGTAAAATTGTCTGTGTATTATGTTGCTAGCAATAATCAGCCTATGCCTTCTGTCACTGTTGTGAAAGAATGGCTAATGAAAAAGCAAGATTACAATGCAGATCCTACAAATAGTTCAACAGAATGTTAATTTGGATTGCAAACAATGTAGAAAATTATACTCCACTTCTTAAACAAAGCACCAAATACTAAAATATTTTGGTATTTAAGAAGAAATTGGCATGTGTACTATGGAAGTGAAATTTATTATTGGCATCAGTAACTAGGTCATTGCAGCCTAGAGTTTTGCTGAAATATGTGTCGTCAAGTATTCTTGTGTCACAGGTATTTGAAAATATGTTTTGATTAACTTTAGGCAGCAAAGGCTTTGTCCTCCAAAAGCAACACTGACTAAAACTGTTGTATCGCAGCTGTAAAGCAGTACTGACATTTGGGAGAACGGAAACAAATGGTACTGTTGATTAATACTGAGCATTTTGGCCAGCATTCCATCCTGATGTTTGGTAGCGAAAAGTTAAAATCAGTGCTCAGTCAAGTTTTTTTCTTATTAAGTAAATCTCCAATTATGAGCTCAGCGGCTCTTTCTCTCTTTTCTTATTGTAGTGGAAAACAGTTATGTAACCATTTTTGCTTGTTTTGCTTTGCAGTTACAGTGCCCTCTGTAATGTTTGGCACAAAGACACATTTTTCCTTGATTTAACCCTCTGCTCTACAGTGTCAAATTACAAAGCAAGCACTTCAGACATGGTTAACATGCATGTTGCTGACGTTCATTTAAGGGTATTTGCATACATTTCTCTCACAACACTTTTTCTACACTTGTCTCCACATTTCATTACACAGTAATGTTTGGGGACACAGTAATGACAGGTATGTTAAAGCAGCCATATTTAGGACTTTGCTGCATCCCCATGCAATGATTCATAGAACTCACTTGGTGCTGAGGACCATCTCTAGTGGTGCTCTGCCAAGCCTCTAATGCAAGCTTCTTCATCTCCTGCTTGGTTCGGGCGCTTGACTCCTTATGTTTTCTGTACAGCATATGGAAGGTCTGCTCAATTGGATTTAAAGAGGGTGACTGGCTTGGCCATTCAACAATTTTCCATTTTTTTTATCTTTGACAAACTCCTGTGTTGCCTCAGCAGCATGTTTTGATCATTATCTTGTTGTAGGATGAAGCTCCGTGCAGTGAATTTGGAAACATTTTCTGGAACTTGAGCAGATCAGATGTTTCTATAAACCCTGAATTCACTACCAGTTCCTTTGTGATAACTGAGCTCACCAGCGCGTTCTTTCTTCTTAATGATATTACAGACTTGACTTGGGATAAAGTATCGGGTATCTCTCAGTGTAATTTAATGCAAATTAGATAATCTTTATTAATTCAAAGGGGAAATTCAGATTCTGCAGAAACTTAAAAAACAAGGATACAGATTCACAGGACAAATAATAGAGCCAGTCAGACAATAGATAAATGCAGGGCTGTGGAGTCGGTAGATAAATTCTTCGACTCCAACTCCGACTCCTTAGTTTCCGGGACTTCTGCTCCTCTGTATTTAATATGCTAATGTATTTTCCATGTTGATTGAAGGAAGGAAACATACACGTCATTTAACCACAGAACTACTGGCTAGGAAACTGACTCTGTACCGTATTGGCCAGTTGAACAAAAGGCAAAAAAATAACAATTAAGATTTTATTTATTGTTTTTATCAAGTGGCTCTGAAGTAGTTGCTTGCATAAAAATCAGGAACAGGAACGTTACCAGTTTAAAAAATATAAACCACATTCTTTGGTAGTTTTAAAACAAAAACAAAGCTTAACTACATGAACAAAAAACAAAAACTGGAAAACCTAAAACAGTTTATATATTAAACTTGAAATACAGTTGTAGAGTAGAATAGCTGTTAAATGCAATCCATAATTAACTCAAAGCAGTGTTCTATGAAACAGAATTGCTTCTGCCAGATCCTCTTTCATGGAAGCTCTTAAATCTGACTTTATTATTTTTAGAGCTGAAAATAGTCTTTCAACACTGACTTTGGTGGGTGGCATTGCTGTTACAGTTCTAGCCACATCACTAATAATCTCTGGATCAACAAGGATGGCTTCTTCTACTGTCAGTTTCGATGAGCGATCATACTTTTCAACTTCTTTTAATTCTTTAAAAAAAAGAAGGGGAGGTTAAACATTAACATTATTCAAAGTTATTGTCTGTTTTTACCTGCATTTTTATTACTCTTTAATATTGTTTTTTGTATCAGTATGCTGCTGCTGGATTATGTGAATTTCCCCTTGGGATTATTAAAGTATCTATCCATCTATCTATCTATCTATCCATCCATCCATCACTTTTGTTCAGGCAATATATCAAGCTCTTCCATTCCAAGAAAAATTTACCGTGTGTTAAATCTTCTTGGTGACAGTAAAGGGATAAGAAAGTAGACTTTCCAGTTCTTTTACCTGTGCCCACTGGCCTTCAGTTAATAAAACATTTTCATTGTCTAGTTCTTCAAGAAAGTCTTTTAGTTCAAAAAACGCTTTACCATCAAATAAGTGCTTCCCCAGTGTGTTGTTTGATCCAAAATGCCTTCTTTTCCTGCACGTCTTTTCAAAATGGCATCTGTTTTAAGGGCCCTGGCTACAACAGTTACTTGCAAAAATTTACCAGTTAGAGTAGCTGCATGACGATCTTTCAATCCATCTCTTATTGCAAGTTGCAGAGTATGAACAGCACAATGCTGCATATGTTGAATAATAGTGAGCTTAGATGCTTCTTCAGCAATGTTATCCAAAATTTCACTATTTTCTTCGGTTTCACTTTCTCCAAAACTTGGAGAACTGTCTTCCTCTAATATCTGTTTGTCACTTTCTCCATCTACTTTATTCATTTTCTCAATTTTGCTGAACATATTAGAAGCATTATCGGTCACAATACTTAGAATCTGTTCCTTTTTAATTTCAAAATCTTCTAGAACAGGTGGTGTGCAAAGTTATGCTAAAGTTCAGCCCTGGGTGGGAGAAAATGTGGAGAGTGCAGACTGAACCCCTGAACACACATCAGGCCATAGCACACACCTACACCTACATCATTACACATGTTTACGCTCAAATGAACTTGTTAAACACATTATGTCTGAAATAAAATAAAAACATTTCTTGTAATGTACCATAATCCATATTACAATATGTGAATGTCAGGTTGTATAATAGCTCATCTGAACTTCACACTAGTAGTAACACAACTAGGCACTGGGCTTTATTCTTACATCAGAGAAGTACTTAATTATGACTTGTTTGTGAAATGGGACATTTGAACTTGCTGTATTTTTTTTCATGACAATTTTAATTTATTAGGAGTCGGAGCCTGTACATTTTTGTTGACTCTGACCCCAACTCCAGGTACCCAAAATTGACTAAATATATAAATAAATGTATATTATGCAGACATTTCAAAATGAATTTAGAATATGTCAGGGATAACCTAGACCAGTGTTTCCCAAACTCGGTCCTGGGGAACCCCTGTGGCTGCAGGTTTTTGTTCCAACCAGATTCCTAATCAGTGACAACACCTGATAACACTGAGATCGTTTAATTAGCTGGTATTTTTTTCTCTTTTAATGGACATTCAGAAAAGCAGAAAAAAGATTTTTACATTTATAAGACATTTATAAATCTGCTTTTGCTATAGATTTAAATGCTTAACTCTCTTTTGTTGATTTTATTATATTTTGCCCTTTCTCTGTGCATTTTTTTCCCCTTCATTGTATCTTATTAATGACCATTAAAAACGAGCAGAGCGGACACCCAGGCAAACAACACTGAATAATCAAAGGCTGCAACTACTTTAGCATCAGACCCACTAATTAGTAAATAATGGATTAATTAAACAATTAGAACACCTTGAAAAAGAAAAAAATACATTATTCCTATATAACTGCTTGGTACATTTTAATATTTTTTTCTTTAGCAAACTTAGTTTTCTAATTTCTATGTTGTTCCCAAAACACAGAACCTGGGAAATAACACATCACTTAATTAGCCCAGGAGTCCAATTAAAGACAGAAGCTGGTTGGAACAAAAACCTGCAGCCACAGGGGTTCCCCAGGAACGAGTTTGGGAAACACTGATCTAGACCCATAATAAGACCCATATGTGGATTTACTTAAGAGTAACGTCATCAGCGATATGCTAAATATGCTTTTGTATATTCATACACTATACACTCACTGGCCACTTTATTAGGAATACCATGCTACTACTGGGTTGAAACACTTTTGCCTTCAGAACTGCTGTAATTCTAGTGCCAGAGACTGTGTATTGCTAGAGCCACTCCAGCCAACACAAGGCAGGAAACAAACTCTGGGCAGGGCGCCAGCCCACCGCATGGTGCACACACACACACACACACGGGATAATTTAGGATCGCCAATGCACCTAACCTGCATGTCCTTTGGACTGTGGATGGAAATTGGAGCACCCGGAGGAAACCCACACAGACACGGGGAGAACATGCATATGCCTGTTTATTATTGCAGCTTAGTTAAATCCGTGAAGTGTAGTTTTTTTTTTTTTTCCCCATATCATTCAGTGGGCTAATAATTTATTTACAGCACTGTAAGTGCTAGTTTTCTTGTTAAATGTTTAGTGTATTGACATCTTAAATTCTTTTTTTTTTTAATGTGGCATAAGAAGAAATGTCAAAACCATCTATACAACTGCTACCTGTAATCTCTAACCTGTCTCATTGTTCGTAGTGTACCCTGCATATTCAACACTGGGGTCCCCAATAACAGGCTGCTTGCTTTCACTTCTTTACTTCAACCCAATAGAGAGCTTAACAAGAGCATCCTCTTGTGTCCTTCAGGGACCACAGTTAGATAAAGAATGAACAGTCTAACCCTCATGGAAATGCTAATAGCTGTCAGACAGAGGCACCAGCTGTAAGCTTTCTCTTAAAAATGATATGCATCTTTGTTAACACCAATAACAGAAAAATAAAAATTGATGCAAAGAATCATAGTCTGGGTGGGTTAAGTGTTCATTCTGTTCCATTTTTCAATAGCTAGGTGCTGGTGACACATTCCTAACTTCTTAGTTACACTTGGAAAAACCCAAGTCCACCCTTGCCTGCAGAAGGTGGTATTACCCCTTTAGTAGAAATGACTTCTTGTAGGTGTTTTGCAAAATTCCTTTAATTACAAGGTGTTTGTGGGTTTTCTTGCATGTACTACCCATTTCATACCCTTTCAACCGCATCATTTCAATGGGCTTTGACATATCCAGTCCATAACCCCTCATTTATTCTTTTTGAGCAGTTCCTTGGTGTGCTTCAAATCATTATCATGTTGAAAGGTCCTCTTCTGGATCAACCACAGCTTTTTGGCAGATGGCCTCACATTTTCCTCAAGCAGATTTTGGTATGTTGAAGCATTTGTAGTTGACTGTTATGAGTTTAAGCTGCCCAGACCATGAGGCAGCAAACCAACCCCAAACCATAGCTTTTCCACACCAGTGCTTCAAAACTGGTATCGGGTTCTTCTCCTGCAGTGCTGTCTTAGCTTGCGCTAAACGCGTCTGCTATTACTGTGTCCAAAAACTCTTTAACTTTGATTTATATGCCCAGTGCACATTGCTCAAGAAGGCCAAGATGTTCAAAGGCAAACTAGTCATGCTCTAGTAGTGTTCTTTGACAGCAACGGCTTTTTCCTAGCACACCTATCAAATATGTCAAATTTGTGTAGCTGCTTTCGGATTGTGCATGCATACACCTGGATACCAACTGTTTCTTTTAGTATGATATGGTCAGATTTTAGGCATGATGACACTCCACATTTCAATAGCAAAGAGAAACCAGAACCTTGGTAATTGCAGTTTAAATAAGATTGTTCGCTTGCATACTCCCTAAGGTGTTTCTAGCCATTGTCACCTCATCTAGAACACCTAATTACATTTTCATAGATTTGAAATGAGGATAAATGTGCTTACTTTAATACGTAAATCTGAATTTTTGTTTTTTTAGACTTTGAGAAAGAACCCATTTAGTCAATTGTATGTTCAATAAATCACATTTTTCTGCATTGATGTTTATATGAAGACCTAATGTTTGCAGTTCAAATATGTTGAAGTCAGTATTTGAATTTTCATGAGGGGTGTGCTTACTTTTTCTCATGACTGTATTTCCTCATTTGAAAAATGAAAAGGAAAAACATTTCTTGCTGTAGAAGGAGAGCTCTTTTCAATGTGTCAGTTTTTACCAAACAAAAGCAACAGGAAGAGACAGACTTCTTGCAAGTGTCCATTTTTTAACTAAACAGCATCTGAAGTGAGTTCTCTTTCAAAAATTGTAAGACAAAAACAGCAACTGAGCTGAATGCTCCTCGCAATTGTCTCTTAACAGCTGAGGGAGTACTGAAAAGTGTTGCCTTTTACTTTCAAACGAAAATCTGAAGCATCAGCTTCCCTCCCTTCTTGCTGAAGATGAGCACTCACTCAAAACACCCGATTGACTTGTTTATATCTCTATTAGCAGAGTGCCATAGCTTTTTACTGTTCTCTCAAACACAGAAAATGTTACAGAATCATTATCACAAATTCAGTTATTTTCCCATGAGAGTCAAAAAAGCTAAACAATTAAACTATGCAAACATCCTGCTTTACCTTTCACCTTTTCCAGAATACACCAAACTTTTATGTTTAAATTTACAATACTTTCAGGCTAAGGCCAGTTGCCTGAGATTGTTCAGCTACAAAGGTTACGGTACTGCTTCCCCTGCACACTCAGATTAGAGCAAAATCAGAAGAACTGGTACCCTGCGGTATTTCTGACTTAAAGACTAAGCCCAGATACATGCTGTCTTATTAAACTCCAATAAAGGAATCTCTGTAGGATTATATAATTATCGTTCATGGAAACTAGCAGTCACACAAGTGCCAGAATTAAAAAAAAAAAAGTTTACAGACAAGAAGTGTGCATTTGATCCAAACTTATGTGGTTAGGTAATGACTTACTAAAGCCGGTTTTTATCCCGATGTTTTTTTTCTAAATATGTCCCCATGGTTTGATTTCACTTATAAAGCTGCATGATGAAAACCATAAGAGCCATCTGTATTATTTATTAAGCAATTATGTTTACCATATACCTAAATATTAGTTGTAATTTATTTGGAGAAATTGCCTATATTGTAGAAAGTTATTCTCAATAAAATTGCTTATTTTTTTGTTTTCCTTATGCTTGTTTTGTTTCCTTTTTTTTTTTTTAATTATAAGTGTGTAATACTGAACTAAAATGCGTTTTAAAACAAATCTTCGACTCCCCCCCCCAATCTTTTACAGTCTCACTGTGCCCAATACTCAGCTGAAAAGAGAGATGAAGAAAAAATGTGTGACCACTTGATTCGAGCTGCCAAATACAGAGACCACGTCACAGCCACACAATTGATACAGAAGATCATCAACATTTTGACTGACAAACATGGAGCCTGGGGGAATTCGTCTGTTAGGTAAAAACATATATACAGTATTAGGAATTTATTTCCTTGATGCAAATCCAGTATGTTCTTGCTTTTGGTTTCCTTATTGCCCAGATCAAAGGTGATTTTTCTCAGCAGGTGTTAGATATTATCAGCTTTTCTTATGTAATATGCCTGTATTGGAAAATTCAGATACTGTAAGTGATAAAAGTTGCTGTTTAGTCGATTAGATTTGGTAAACTTTATTAATCCCAAGGGGAAGTTCACAATCATTGAGGTTTGTGAAATGAAAAAAGTGTAACCTCAAAATTAATGACATTCTTTTCAATATATTAAGATTTATTTTTATTTTTTATAAATACTTTGTTAATCCCTGAGGGAAAATTGCCTTCTCACATGACCTTTGGGTGTCAGAGACCAGGATCAGGCATAGTATAGTGCCCCAGACCAATTTTCAAGTTAAAGGCCTTGTTCATGAGACCAACAGAGTAGGATCCAGTCTGGTAGTAACAGGATCTGAACCGGCAACCTTCCAGATATCAGTGCAGATCCTTACCCATAGTATCTCCATTCTGCTTATATTTATATTTCAAATGGTAAAATCTGTAGTAGTAATATGGGCACATGCTGCAGCCATACACCAACTTATGGCTCCATTTAGTGATTAGCTATTTTAAATTGGCAATGTGTTGTTCACAGAGTGTACTGGTCAACTGAGTCTTTGTGGGTCTGGTATGGGTCATAAGTATGAATAATTTAACTGCTGGTAGCGATTAACTCAAACTGATCTTCGCATCTCTGCAGCTGCATACGGAATCCATGTAAGGCAGTGTGTCTCAACTATGGGATTGCACTACACAATATGTTCCCCGGTTACAAAGTAAGCTTGTTTCACCAAGGTGGGGATTGCTGAGGGTGAGTTGTCAATGAATATAAAATGGCAAAACTGGAGTTTGGGTCCAGAAAGGTTGAGAAACATTGGTGAGAGGAAGGCGGTGTGGGCTGAACGTGTAAGAATTAGCCATGTGCTGCAATGCCAATAAAAACCTTAAAGGGCCATCCAAGAATCAGAAAACACATGAGACCCTGTGAAATAATAATGACCAAAGAAATATATACAGCGGCTGGTTTTAGCAATTTTTAAAACTTTATTACCTTATTTGCTATGGCTGTTGGCCATAACTACTAATTGCTGATTAACTCGATGAATTGGTGCATGACAGTTTTTATGCACAATAAGTTAATGATTCATTTCCATTTGTCTTGGATTGGTGTTCTATGTGCTGAAACACCAGCATATGGTTACTTTTTGGTCGAATTTGGGTTATTTCTGAATATCTTTTGGTTATACTTTAAAAAAAAAAAGCTACAATCATCTAACATAGATGAATGCAGATTTAAAACATACAATATTCCTAATATTCACTTAACTGAATTTTAAAAGGAAAAAGATTGTTTTCTGACTTATACAAATATAATTTTGAAGCTAAGCCCAGTCTGGAGAAGCCTGCATTTGTTTTCATCTTTATGGTATTTTTGTTTTCAGAGTTTATATCAAAAAGACGCCTAATAAATATTTTACTATTTGAAACATACAGCAAAACTTTTTAAATAAAAATTGTTTTAGCTGTGTAATTTGCTTCTGCTTATTTTAAAGTTTAATTTCTGAGATTGGCAGAAGTTTAAGACTGTAAAGTCTTGCCTTATGTGTGATGTAAAGCATGGCACTTTTTCAGAAAGTACAAAAGATGAGTGGTATTACCTGTTTCTGTGGGAACATGCCTGGGACACAATTTGCGGTGCACTCTCTTATTTATTAATACCATACAATATATTTTCATTAATCGTTAGAAGTATATGCAGTTATTTGGAAAGCCATTGTGTAAGACTAGAACATTTGAATGATTGTAACAACAGCAGACCACTCAGCCCAACAAAATTCATCCATCCTGTTCCCCAAGCTGAGATCTGAAGGTCCCTAAGGTCCTACTCTCCAGCCCACTGCATGGTCACCTATTTCATGCATCTTTCCATGAAGAAAAACATTTATGGGAAATCTGCCTTTTATGTTTCCAACCAAGTCTCTGTGTTCTTGTTGAAGAAGAGGTATTCTTTGATTTTTGTTCTTTATTCCCCTTGTCCTCCTGTCTTGTGGCTTCTGTACAGTGTGTTTGATAGCGTGATTGCATCATACCATTTTAAATTCTGGTCTGCGTCCTGTTTAGATAGGCTTGAATTGTTATGTAGTGGATTGCCACCTGTACTTGATTCTGCGTGTGAGTGAGCGCTTGAGTTCTGCAGTGCTGGTTTTTGCTTTGCTTTGCTCAGCCTGACCATTAAAAAAGAGACCAAAAAACGAATGGTTATTTATTTTACTGTAAAACTTAAATAAAATAGGACATTTCAGCATAATTTCAATTAAAATATTCTAGTTTGCAATTGTAAGTGTTAGACTGGATGTAATGGATTTACCTGTGATACTTTTTTTTAGAGAATAGTTCAGATAATGAAGATACAATAATAAAAAAGTGATTTGTGGGAACCCTTGTAAATAGGTTTAATAGGTGTAAATGTGTGGTAGATGTTATCTCTTGGGCTAATTTCAAATACGTAATGCTCAGGCTTTCTATTCAGAACATCTACTTCTTTTTTGGTGCATCTCTTTAAATAATTGCACTTTTACAATTTGTAAACTTTAATGGAAATTCTTTTTTTAAGTTTTGCTTACACCTATGTCTACCCAATATGTAACGATGGCTGCTCTGTGTGGTATCAAATCCCAATCCAGACTCTTCATGTGAATCTCTTAGCTGTTGCAACCAGCTGCAGACCTACATTCAAACATTTGATTCCCTCAGTGTGTTTAAGAAACATCTGAAGACTCTCTGTGTTTGGTGAATTGATAATGAATGGCTTTGCTTTGAAAAGACGGATAACAGAACAGCTACTTTAAAAAATGTATAATGTAGATTAGCGAATACTTATATTTATTTACAAAACAAAATATAATAAGTATTAACAAAATGAATTCATTCCTATAATATTGTAATGAACAGTGCAATAAAGAAACACAATTTAGAGGTACTGGAGTTTTATAAATTTTACTTGGAGTATTCGTTCCGTAACAAACGGTGCCCTGTCTTATACTCAATTATCTGGGTTACGGAGCACACCTCCTAAACAATAAAAGAAAGCTTTCCCAACCAATCAGTTGAACTCCTGACACTCAAGTTCCTTTTATACCGCAAAAACATTCCAGCTTATTGTCTCCTGACTCCCTACTCAAACCTTTTTCTACTGCAACTTCCCTTTTCTCCTAACTTCTCCTGTTACTCATCTCCTAATAGATATGTCCGTCCAGAAGCCCATCACCCAGTCCCATTACTTATAACATTTAATACTGACTTTTTGCTCCCCCAGCAGCACATCACAATTTATTAACAAAACATAACGGAACAGAATTAAAAAAAAGGAATACATTAACATTACCGTCAATGGTTTCCATTTTCAACATATTTTTCAATTTTGTCGGCATCACACTTCATATAGTTCACTGTTGTTTTTCCTACTCTATATATTGAAGCAATACTTGAAGTACTTTTGCTGTTTTGTAAATGTTTATTAATTTCAGTTTTTTTGTGACAATTCCAACACCACACTTGTGTTTATAAGCCATAATAATGTATAGTAGAGTAATAAAAGAGAAAAGCTATGAAACACTGTCTAAACTAAAGGTACATAACTGATACTGTGATTTCGAAATGTGGCCTAACGTGGTGCTGGGGAAGAACACCACGCGCTGGCAGAAGGGAGATGTGTTCCAAAGTGCAGAGCTCGCAGCAAACCACACGGCAGTAGTAGTACAGTAAATAGGTAGGCGCTGGTATGTATTTTATTTGGTTAACAGAGACTGATGGTTAATCGAGTGAAGGATAATTGAGGTTTTACTGTGTATATAATAAACTAATATCAATTCTGACCAGTCAAAAGCATCCAGTATTACAGGAGAACACAAATAAAATCCACAACAAAATTCTTTGGTCAATTCCAAATAAGTAAAAATCGGTAATACAAAATAAAGTCTCAATTCTGACCAATCAAAAGCGTTCAAATTTTACAGAACACACTAAATTTGTTAGTCAACTCCAAACAGATGAAATCAAATCTTAATTCTAAAATTCTACAATCTTAAATCTAAAACTGAAATCTTAAAGCTTTCAAGTTTTACAGGATAACACAAAGTAAAGTCTTTGGTCAGTTCCAGATATATTAATACAAAATAAAATGTCAAAAACCTTCCTCTATACTGTATTCTTTCCTTTGTATAGATTCAAACTGTTTGTTTTAAATAGTTTGGAAAGAAACACACAAATAATAGACAAAAAAACTTTCTCTGTATATACTCCGTACAAGTTCAAACATAAGCAACATTAATGTATTTATTGAATTGTGGTCAGCTTATGCTCCAAGGCAAAAAGAGGCACAAGGAATTTCCATTAGTGCAGCACTTGTCTGTGTCTGGGACTGTAAAGTCCTGCATTGTACGTGCTCTAAAGTATGACACTGCTTCAGATGGTACAAAAGATGAGTGGTATTACTTGTCTTTGTGGGACCATGCTTGGGACATATTTTACAATGCACTCTTTCTCTGCTTCTTGTCAGACTTTAAATAGCCAAAATATCTCCATACTTCCGAATTTCTCTGTCCCTTCTTTTCAGCAGTGTCCTCATCTTTTGAGCTTTGGACTCTGTCTGTTAGGGTGTCTTCTTCAATAATGCTTATTTTTGGAGTTTTTACTAACATTTTCTGTCATCATTTTCTCTTTTATCTCACTCCCACTCCTGATGTACTGATGTGCATGGCTGCTTTAACCAAAACATTATCACTTGTGCTCCCAATCTGTGCTGTGTGCGTCAACCTAACCTGACACGGCTGTAACTCTATTCCAGCCAATTGATTGGTTCGGGACAGAGCTATTCCCATTATCATTGGCTTTTCATGTTATCTGTCAAATCATGGATGGAATGAGTTATTTTGACTTTTTGACAACCGTGTCTTATGTTTCTATTGAGGAAAAGTTATTTTGCGATTATTTTAGTTCTTGCCTGGGATGGAGTTTACGTGTTCTCTTTATGTATCAGTAGATTTTCTCCTATCTGAAGTCCCATTAAGTAGTTTCTGTAAATTACTCAATGTGTCTGCATGTGACTATGCTTGTAAGATTGATTCTGGTTAGCATTTCATTCTGGATGGGCTGCTTTTCTGTTATCCCGGAATTAGTTAGAAAATGAATATAGAGATGTTTCATTGGTGTTGCATCTTGATTGGATTGTCATGTTCATTGCCAAAAGTTAATTAAAATAACATGAGAGCTTTAGATATCAAAGCAAATAACATTTATTAAAATACACACACAGTGATGTTAAGGTCTAGTTAGGCATAAAGCTTTAACTTTCTCCAGAATGGAGATATAAAAGCAATATTCTCTTGTAGTACATTTCAACACCTTGCTGGGGGTAGACAGTTTCAGCGTTCATTATGTAATTAGTAAAATTTGTAATTGCATTTTACCTGAAATCTTCTTTCAGCACCTTGCATCTGCAATCAGTGAAGAGTGGAAATAAACTGAATTGAATTGAATTGGTTGTTTCCATTTTCTTTAACCTGTCAGAGGTTCCCATTAGAACATGTCTTAGGGCAGTGTTTCCAAAACTCTTGGTCCTGGCAACCCCCTGAGACTGCAGTTTTTGTTCCAACCAGCTTCAGTTTTTAAATGGACTCCTGGCCTAATTAAGTGATCTGTTATTCTCCAGTTTCTGCATTTTGGGGTCAATTAATGTGTCTACATGCACACGCATAATTGGGTTAAGGTGAATAACTGCAGAAACCTAGTTAATTAATAATTCATGTTTACATGGGCAAGTAATCTTCAGGAGTTCTCCGCTATTAAAAATCCTTTGGAAAATGCTCAAAAAAAAAGAAGAAACTAAAATGTCATCATAGGTCACAGAAAATAAGCATGACACCTGTGATGATAATCTTGTGTTTATCAATATCATTAGTTATTGTGCTAGATAGCACACAGCAAACTCTTTTCTGCTTGCGTGTACAATTAAACCCTACAAAGGACGGCATACTGATGTAAGTGCTTCTTGCATTACCCCAAATGCTACTGAAATAATGATAACACAGGTATTTTTTACTTCATTAAGATCAGTATCGACTTATTAGGTTATTTGTTATTTTAAAATATTATTAGACAACACAACACTACCTTTGACATGTTACCCTACTGATCTCAAGATTATGTTACTGATTTTAGAACTGTATGTTCAGCTCATCAGCACAAATTTGACGATGTCTGAAATATTGAGACACATTATTGTAGACCGTGGCTGCCCTAACATTTGCCTTGTGGATGCTTCTTCCTGCTGATGCTGAAAGTGCGTGTGAAGCAAATACATGCGCAGACTACAAAATCTTTAACACTAACCTGGTTTAGAGTTTACATGGTCACATATTTGGGTTATTCGCAGAAATGTAAATGCACTACATGAAGAAACTGAAAGATTAAGTTTGGTAAATTCTGGTTCAAATCTACTAAACTGTTACAACTTTTTAGGAATATTTTTATTCTGATTTTCATTCTGCCTTTCCCGATGTTCTGGTTATTAAATCCATTATTTACTAATTAGTTGGTCTGCCACTGAAGTAGTAGCAGCCTTTCATCATTCTGTGTTGTTTGCTGGGATGTCTGCTTTGCTTGTTTTTAACTGTCATTATTAGGAGACAATGAATGGAGCAAACTTCCCAGATAAAGGGCAAAATAACAGGAAAACAGCAAAGAGAGTTAAGCATTTAAAGCGAGAGCAAAAATATAATTTGTTCTAAACACCTTATGTAGTGAGAAGTTAAGCAAAATGACACCTTTTACTGGCTAACTAGAAAGATTTACAATATGCAAGCTTTCGAGGCAACTCAGGCACCTTCTTTGGGGCCAATATCTTTACATATTGAAATCATTCTCACTACATCCATAATGGCTAACATGGTACAACACCCTAGTACTAAATGTCTTATAAAAGCCAAAAGCATACTGCTGCAGAATAAAAGAACAAAAAAAACAACTAATCAAATGAGATCATTGATTGTGAATCTGATTGGAAGAAAAACCTACAGCCACAGTGGGTCCCTTAGGTCTGAGTTAGGGGAGCCTGTTGTTGATGCACAGGATGAAAGAAGCTGAAACAGAATTCTGACCCTTAAAGTTTTTCAGTTGTTGAACATATGGTTATAGTATGTCCAAGGATCCCCAGAAGGTAATCTTTGTTGTTTTAGCTTTGATTCAGACATTTCACGAGATTACCTTGGAAGTTTTTAAGACTGTAGCCGAAATTCAGAGTGTCTTTAGTCCTGATACAAAGTACTACAGCTATTAGTGAATGAAATGATTTGCATAAATTGAATTTGCATCGAAACTTTGAAGTACAGAAAGCGTAATAATGTGCACAATGGTGTGTTCTAGTGCACCTTCATATGGAAAATATGCAGCATGTCACATTTTTATAAATTCACCTTCACTCCACATTAATGAGATGAGCAAGGAAGCATAAATAGAACTGGTTTTTACCAGTGTTGTACCGATTATTTGCTTAACACAGCTACAGAAAAGAACAGAAGTAAACACTGATGTGAAAATGATACTTTATGGTGCAGCATTCCTTGTTTTACATCCCAAAAAAGACTTTAAAGCAGTAAAGCACTCCAAGCGAGTTTCATGTTTTACAATGGTGAAATCATCTGCAGAATGAATGTTAGTGTCAGGTACGTGAAACTGTGGGCGAATTGAATATTTCCTCTTCATGCTTATCAGATATTCCACTACTGAGGTGGTAATGTGTGGGGCAGACTTTTGCTTGGAAGGAAAATAGTTTGTGTGTATGAATCAAGAGAGACAAGCAGAATATTTTATCTGCCCTGTCATTATATAATTTATATTCATTCTTTTAAAAAACAACTTAAAACTAATTTGTTCAGGAAGGCTTTGAACTTAACCTGACACTCTGCCTCCTCTTTCAGTCTTCCTCTCTGTCCAGGTGCTCAGTATAATTTGTATGTGTGTGTTATATAACAAATTTATTTGCTAGACTTTCTTTTAGTAGTGAATTTAGTTTTTAACTCTGGTTTATTGTCTTTTATTCTATTTAATGCCTTTGTATATCCTGTATCCTATCTGTTTTAATGTTCTATTCAGGGAGCATGTGTGTCCAATGTTACATATACAGTACCTGCTGTTTCTTTGTGAGACTCTGTGAAGTGCCTTGAGCATGGGAAAGACACTGTATAAGTAAAATGTTTAATTATTATTATTATTGTTAGATCACAGATTAGCTAAGCCACTACAGCTGAGAAACTGCCACGATAAGAGTACAAACGACAGTAGGTCCTTATATTTTCTTTCCCTATTGTTTTTGTAATATTCATCTATTTATATATTCCGTTTTGACAAGTATCCTCACACCATGCATTGACTTCCCCCCTCTTTATTAGATACCCTCTTATTTCATATTTTCAGGGTACCTGATCATTGTCCTTGACGAATGTGGGACATCTTTGTGGTGACACAATAAGTTGTGCTTTTAGCTTACTTCTTAATGTCAACTGTGATGGGCTTTGACTCAACACATCTCAATGTGAAATAAACAGTTTAAGATGATGGATGCATGTCAGAGGATTAGATAATTCAGACTGAAATGCAATAATGAAGAGGGAAGTCTCGTTCTGAAAATGACTTTTCTATCATTAGATCATCAGGTTCTGTGACTGCTTATTGTCAGTCAAACCCCATTTCATGCTGTGCTAGTGTATAGTTACCTGTAAGGCATGACATTTAACAGAAGTAAAAAAAAAAAAAATAATGCAAGGCAGCTTTTTATCTTTACCTTTGCCTGTATAGATTTTTAATTTGTTTTTTTTTTAGTTTCATTTTCATTCAAAATGAGTGTTAAATGTAGTTAATCTTTGGCAAGATGATTAGCAATTGGGCTCTTTTTTTCTCTTATAAATACATTGCTATAAATTCACTTTAGACCCCTTTTCTTATACTGTACTAGCGTGTTCTGTTCCCTGACACACACTCCTTGTTTTTGTCTTTAAGGGTGCATACTCCTTACCCCGACCTCACCCCACCCTAACCCCAAGTGCTCACATGGCCTTGTGCAATTTTTCTGCAACATCCGGCTCTAAAGCCTTAATACTTTCTAATTAATGTCATTTACTTTGTTTGATATTGATGTTTTTTCTAATGTCATAAGATCAGCAGGCTGCATTTCTGGCAGACGGCCCGGGATCGGCAGTGATTTTAATAAATCACAATCAGACCTGCACCATTACATCAATATTTTTCGTCAATTACTGGGAAGGTCAGGTGCTGCATTCAGCAATGAAGGCCCAGCATGTGGCGCCTTTGAAACATCTGGTACAGCAAAATAACTGCAAACAAGGGAAGAATGGGCGGCAGTTGGGTAACAGTGTTGGCCACAAATCCCTTTTTTTTTTATACTGCAGACACCAAATGAAATCTTGTGCGTCCTAGATACCAGTGACTGTGAGTGCAACCTTTTGTTTAGGTGTAAAATTCACAAACCCTTGTAGTGTTTCATAAAGACATATTCCCTAAAGTTTCCATTCAATAAAAACAGAAAATGAAAATATTATTTTCTCAGAAGCTGAAGGGAATAGTTGTTTCCTCGCAGCAGGCAGCTAATATCTTTTGACATCTTGTGACCTGCTTGAATGCAATTTGTGTCTTAATATCCAGCTTACACCAGCCAGTGCCACCAGAGACTAGAGGTGTTACTTTGTGAGTGGTTTGTTTTACAGCCCCCCACCTACACTCTTTCCTATTGGATTGTTGGAAGTCCTAGGGATTCCTTTCTCAAACAAAGAAAGTATTCTGCACGTCGGGCTCTGATAACAGCTTGCCCTTTGCTGTCATTATGCTTCTCACCCGATGCCAACCACAAGACACCCCCCCAAATAAAATGCCGCATGAATCGTGGAAATGCAAGGGACGGGCATAAGTACCTGTTCATCCATATATTACTGTTACCTATGCTTCAGACGCAGGTGAACACTACAAAAGACTGATGATAAAAAGGAGAGGAAGCATGATGGGTACTTCACAAATGAGCAAACCAGCACCTTTAACACTAGTTTGTGTAAATATGTATGTGCAAATATTTATTTATTTATTTAGTTTTTAGGGGTTTTTTTGTGGAGAACATTCTGTTTATTTGGGTCACAAGACAAATCATCTTTCACATGAATGACACTTGGTAAAGTGGCTGAATGTAAGAAAGATGAGGAGAGATGATGGAGAATGCAGGATTGAAATCTCAGAGGACACACTCCCCTTTCCTCATATCGTCCTCCATTGCATTCTAATACGCTGACTAATGTACCATAGAAATAAACTGTGTGTGTGTGTGTGTTAAGAAACCAGGTGGCCAAATTCCTTCTCACTGAAAGCAGTGTAACCCCAACTTTAGAGGAGTATGCAGGTCTCGGACCAAGCTGCCGATAAATTTCACTCGTATCTTATAAATGTTTTTGGATCTTTGCTTTGTAAGTATGTGGGAAAGATGCTTGAATTTTAAGTGATTTCTTTCACCCCACCCCCAACCTCACACACACACACTCACACACTCCCCCGCCACCCCATTTTGAGCAGCTCATTTTCGGCAGCTTCAATGTGTTCTAATGGATGCCCTTAAGCTAGAGGCTTCCCAGCCTCAGGCACATTCATCTTTTTCTGTGTCACAGGCTTGCCGGCAAAATCTTTGTGATGCGCTCACCAATTTTTCTTCAGTAAATCAAATCTTCCTTCTTTCAGAAAGATGAATGCTTTGAGGTTGTGGTGTTATAAAAAAAAAAAAAAAATCAATGCTGGTAAAATTGAAACAGTATGCCTCCGTATTGATTGGCCTTCTGAAATCGAAACTAACAGCTTTGTAACTGTTCCAGTGGACAGAGAGCTGACCTGTAATGGACAAACTATCAATATTAGCATTACTATTTTATCTTGTACTATGTCATTTTAGAAGCTTGCATTTTGAAAGAAAAGTACTTGAACTGAATTTTTAATGGTGTAATATTCATGCACTAACGTTTATAGTGTGCAGGCTCTGGTTAAAACGGTTAGGCTTGTTTGCAGCAGGTGTAGAGAACAAGAAAGCAACAAAATGAAGTGGTCTTAAATTATTTAGTAGAACATAATATTCCACTTACTTTTTTTGAAAACATATAATTGTTATTGTGTGTGTACATTGAACACAATATAAATACACCCCAGAATTCATTACCTTGGTTTTCTGTTTACCCCTTTAGTTCCTTTCAATTTGTTCATATTTCCAATTATTTACTCAGAGCACCATACATTATGAATCTAACCTGAAAAGTGAAATCCATCATAACTACTGAATGCATTTTTGAAACATTACATGTGTATATAATAAAATATACACAAACAAGAACAATATACTTATACACTTTACATGCAGGTATGCACATAGCAGTATATACCTTTACATACATATATAATCCCCAGTCTTCTTTGCAAAACTGCCCCAGCTCTGTCAAGTTGCATGGGGATCATTAGTGAACAGATTTTTGTTTTTTTTTTGTCCGGCCACCAATTCTTAAATGGAACTCTGCAAAATGTTCTAAATTGTAAGGTCTCTTGGTATTCTCTCTCATTTTTTGTCTTCTTGCAGGAGCACACATTATTTGTGTATGGCTTGCTCTAGTCTGTTTCACAGCTGCTCCATACTCTTTTAATTCTGAATGATTGATTTACTCTATCTGGATACTCCATGACTTGGAGATTTTCTTGTCTCCGTCCACTAACTGTGATTTTCAGTCACCTTTTGATAGTGTTACTTAGAGTGTTGTTCTGTCTTCATTGTGTGGGTTAGCCCTTCCAAATACCGGTACATGTATACTGTAAAGAATGGAATCCCCAAACAGATGATCTCCATTGAGCTAACACTCTGATGTCTAAGACCAATTGACTGCACCACTGATGATTTAGGGGTGTCATTATTGTGAAGGCCTATGCAATCCATTATTTAAGTGTGTGTTTTACACTTGTAATTATGTTACCATTTTACAGGGATCTGTTTTCACTTTGACATTAGTTTTCTTTTTTCTTCAGTGTCAAAAAAATCAAGGTAAATGATTTAGTGTTGTATAATAATAAAATTCAGCGGTGGGCTGGTGCCCTTTCCGGGGTTTGTTTCCTGCCTTGCGCCCTGTGTTGGCTGGGATTGGCTCCAGCAGACCCCCGTGACCCTGTAGTTAGGATATAGCGGGATGGATAATAATAAAATTAGAAACTTCCAAGAGGGTCAATACCTTTTATAGGCACTGTGTATGTATATTGTAAATGACAAAGGAGAGATAAGATTAAGGATTGGGGCGCCGCAGGTGAACCCCTTATAATTGAAGGTTTTGAAAAGAGGTTTCCACAAAAGAAATCAGCGATTGATGCCTCTGTGATACGTCTTTCTAAATGCTAGTCCATTGACTGTGGTGGCAGCTATTTTAAGATGGTATCTTGCAGGTAGGGGTGGGTTTAGGTTGCTGGAACCGGAAGTGATGCTACTGCTCCTCATGCCATCAGTCATCTGTTCTGATTAGAAAAGGAAAGGAGGGGCATTAGCTGACAGTGCCAACCCTTGACCCAGAGGTCAGGGAGGAATCACCATCAAATGAGCCCTGCGATTTGTGTGACTGTGTATATGTAAAATACACATTGTGAGAGGTCGCCCGAACACCATCAGACTAACACCAACAGTATTATAAAGCACACGATTATTTCCCCCATAGTCCCAACACAGTCCCTCACAGCACACAGTGCTTCCGCACCAAACACCCCTAAACACGGGCCTCTCCAATGTTTGTGGGTCGCCTTTCTTCATCTTGTTGCTGGAGCTTCATCCACCTCCAGCTCCCAATTCTCGCTCCCTGATTGGAGTGAGGCGGCCCCTTTTATCCTGTCCCGGATGTGCCCCAGGTGCCTGGCGATGAACTTCCGGCAGCACTCCCCAGTGCTGACCTTGCACCTGGAAGCACTCCTAGCATAAACCATCCCTGGTCTGTCAGAACTTCCTGGTATCCCGGAAGTGCTATCCCCCAGGGATCAAGGACCAGCTGGGTTCCCAGGGAAAAGAAGTGCTGCTCTCCCGGGTCCTCCTTCCTCCAGGCATCCCAGGGTTCCTGGCCGTCTATCACAACATATACATACAATGCACTCTGAAAATGGTCATTCCATAGGGAATTGACAACAATTTCATTTGGACAGAAGACATCTGAGGCACCCCTTTAGTGCAATTTGAAGTGCTGTGGCTGCGTTTGCGAATCCCACATCCAGTTGTTGCTGTTTGTATGGAGTTTGGTACCACCTCCAGCAGGTCCAGAGGGCACCCAATTACTAGCCTGCTTTTTTAATTGGCTTGCTGACTTGTTGGCCCTCTTTTGAAGTGATATTACTGGCCTAGCACACTACAGTACAGAAAATCATACTGGCCATCACAGTTGTAGAAGATGTAAAGGATGTCGCTACCCACATTAAAAAAATGCACTTTCCTAAGAAAAGAATGTAGTCTTCCTTTTCTTCTATAGTAGTCTGTCTCTGTTAGGAGACCAGTCTAGCCTGTAAACCCCCACAAGCACTTATAGCAGTGAACACCACCACTTCTGAATACTGACTGGATGTAGAGGTTGTTTGGTGTGGTAAAAATAAGCAGTTTCTTAACTTTGACTCCTCTCAGAGAATTTCTGCACTTGACACAATCTGTTTATTTTGTTTTTTTGTCTATATTCCAAGGTGTACCATGTGAAGAGAAAAAGAGACAGCTCTGTTACTTGTGATCCAGTGTTGCTCACATCCATATCAGAGCCAAAGTCAGAATATAACATAATATATAGCAAAGATCTAGCTCAACAGTTCAGAAATATTTTTACAGGGTGATTTTAATGGGTGGGGCCTTGAGTTATGATGTATTACTGTCTTAATAATGAAGCAACCCAAATGAAATAAAGATGACCGTATTCCTTGGATGAATGACTGAGTGAGTGAAGCAAGGTGCTCTTTTAGACTTATTTGTGAGTGAACTAGATGACCGTTAGATCAGTGAAGGTTATTTCTAGCAAGATGGTGCAACCTGTCACGCGTTAGCTCACAGCACAGCACAAACTGATTTGTTTTTTGGGAATCGGGCTATTTCAAAGGGACTATGGCCACCCCCTTTCCTGGACCTGTCTCCTCTGGATTTCTTCCTTTGGGGAGTGCTGAAAGGAAAAATGTACAAGAACAAACCTTGTACGCTGGAACAATTACAGTAAAACACTGAACAGTAAATTTCTCCCCTCACCCTTACAATGCTTGCAGATACCTTTGTCAATGAGCGCCTCGTCGATCTGTATTTGCAAGAAGAATGCAACCATTTCCAACACCGAATGTGATTGGATTGTTAACACATCTATCACGGTATGCACTATTTATTTTATTTCTATATTACATGAGTAACACATCATAACTCGAGGCGCCGTCCATTAAAATCTCACTGTATAAAGATTGTGATGCTACGAGGGAATAAGGCTGTGCAGAAAATTTGGGGCCCAAGCGGTCATACCCATTTACTTCTTAAAGCAGAACAAAAACACAGCTGGATGGCGTCAAAATAGAAGCAATAAAGGGGCAACAGTAATTAGCACTGGCTATCAAAAGGTTAATGCTGTCGTTTTCTTCGTATTCGGATTCTTCCGTATCTCAACTCTCGTAGCCGATATCCAGTGCCTCTTTCTGTGTGGTCGTGCCTTTGTTGTTCGTGGGCTGGAAGTGACGGGTTCAGTTGCCCTCTTCGAGTGGCTTCTCAGTGCTGCAGGAGAAAGGGAAGGAAAGGGAAGACAAGACTGTTAGCAGCAGGGCCCTCTCTGGCAATATTACATACCTGAAAAGAACCTGGAGGATGACCCTCTGATGCACATTCATAACAAGATTTAGAGAATTTCAAATGTATGTACAGTTGTGCTTGAAAGTTTGTGAACCCTTTAGAAGTTTCTATATTTCTGCATAAATATGACCTAAAACATCATCAGATTTTCACTCAAGTCCTAAAAGTAGATAAAGAGAAACCAGTTAAACAAATGAGACAAAAATATTATAATTGGTCATTTACTTATTGAGTAAAATGATCGAATATTACATATTTGTGAGTGGCAAAAGTATGTGTACCTTTGCTTTCAGTATCTGGTGTGACCCCCTTTGCAGCAATAACTACAACTAAACGTTTCCGGTAACTTCTGATCATTCCTGCACACCGGATTGGAGGAACTTTAGCCCATTCCTCCGTACAGAACAGCTTCGACTCTGGGATGTTGGTGGGTTTCCTCACATTAACTGCTCGCTTCAGGTCCTTCCCCAACATTTCGATTGGATTAAGGTCAGGACTTTGACTTGGCCATTCCAAAACATTAACTTTATTCTTCTTTAACCATTCTTTGGTTGAACGACTTGTGTGCTTAGGGTCGTTGTCTTGCTGCATGACCCACCTTCTCTTGAGATTCAGTTCATGGACTGATTTCCTGATATTTTTCTTTAGAATTCTCTGATATAATTCAGAATTCATTGTTCCATCAATGAAGGCAAGCCGTTCTGGCCCAGATGCAGCAAAACAGGCCCAAACCATGATACTACCACCGCCATGTTTCACAGATGGGATAAGGTTCTTAAGTGGGAATGCAGTGTTTTCCTTTCTCCATACATAACGCTTTTCATTTAAACCATAAAGTTCTATTTTGGTCTCATCCGTCCACAAAACATTCTCCCAATAGCCTTCTGGTTTGTCCACGTGATCTTTAGCAAACTGCAGACGAGCAGCAATTTTTTTTTTTTTGGAGAGCAGTGGCTTTCTCCTTGCAACCCTGCCATGCACACCATTGTTGTTCAGTGTTCTCCTGATGGTGGACTCATGAACATCAACATTAGCCAATGTGAGAGAGGCCTTCAGTTGCTTCAGACTATTACATGCCTTGCTGTTGGAGTGATCTTTGTTGGTTGACCACTCCTGAGGAGGGTAACAATGGTCTTGAATTTCCTCCATTTGTACACAATCTGTCTGACTGTGGATTGGTGGAGTCCAAACTCTTTAGAGATGGTTTTGTAACCTTTTCCAGCCTGGTGAGCATCAACAGCTCTTTTTCTGTGGTCCTAAGAAATCTCCTTTGATCGTGCCATGATACACTTCCACAAACATGTGTTGTGAAGAGCAGACTTTGATAGATCCTCTGTTCTTTAAATAACACAGGGTGCCCACTCACACCTGATTGCCATCCCATTGATTGAAAACACCGGACTCGAATTTCACCTTCAAACTAACTGCTAATCCTAGAGATATGTAATATTCGATAATTTTCCTCAATAAATAAATGACCAAGTATAATATTTTTGTCTCATTTGTTTAACTGGTTTCTCTTTATCTAC
This sequence comes from Polypterus senegalus, assembly GCF_016835505.1. Lineage (NCBI taxonomy): Eukaryota > Metazoa > Chordata > Cladistia > Polypteriformes > Polypteridae > Polypterus > Polypterus senegalus. The sequence goes on along the minus strand of NC_053157.1, from coordinate 11,150,417 downwards.
TTTTAGGACTTGAGTGAAAATCTGATGATGATGTAGGTCATATTAATGCAGAAATATAGAAAATTCTAAAGGGTTCACAAACTTTCAAGCACAACTATTCGTGTTAAGTTTACACGTTTTTTTTATTCGGAAATACATTTTTCCCAAATTGGTAAACGTAAGAGGTTTAAAAATATGCACTTTATGTAAGTTGCACTTTGTGTTAGTGATGGCACCAATTTGTACACTTTTTACCCAAAAAAATTCTTTAATTTTTTTTTTTTCCCTGATTTGTTAATGTTTCACGAAATCCCCTTTTATTTAATTGTAGCCTTAAACACAATTGGTTCTTACTTTGCACATGGTGGTGTAGGAGTAGGTATGAGATCCCTGCAACATGGAACTAGATAAGCAGATTAATGGGTAGATGCTACTTTTCATATATCATAGCAAAGAAGTGTACTATACGGGACATCAATCTAATGAAGTTTAATACCAGGTTTATCCAAGTATTTGATGAATCACATTGAAATACACATTTGGAAAAGCCTACAAAGTTGAGACAGAAATAAATGGACTTAACAGTCGATTGAAAGTAAAGTTGTACTTAACAGAAAGCATAGCAGAGTCCGAAGTGAATTGGTACATTTACAAATGTGAATTTAACATTAACACTGAAAGCCTCAAAACTGACCTAGATGTTTTGCTATACTTTTTCCAGATTATGTGGCAGAATATGATACATTAATAACTAACATGACTTAAGCTAAGTGAACCAGTTTCTTTCTGCTGCTTTCACATTTTGACCATACAGCATTAACAAACATAGCAAATGAAAAATTTCAGTCATTTATTATCGGTATTGCCATTAGTACTTTTAGAGTACATTTTCCACCTCCCTAAAAGCTGTATCATTTTTCTGTTCTCTTTCTGATGTTATCTGTATGTTTTTTTTCTGCATTGGCCGCTGTGTCTTTTTCTTTATCTTTATCCCATGTATGCATTGTTGGCTTGTATTTTTTTTTCTATAAACTTAATAGCATTTTAATGTTTCTTTTTCAATTAGCTTGTCTTATTTATGAATAATCTAATGTGTGTATGTATAGAGGAGCTGTTACCTAACATCCAACTGTCCATGAATATAATGAATGCCAAAGAAGCCAAGCTACTCAAAAATGAACAAAACATATATTGGTCATTTGGAGAGCACAAGGGACAAAAAAACCAGAAAGGAAACAAAATCCTGCTACGCCTCTATGCCTACCTTTTTAAAGTTTTTTTCTGTCAGATATGAAGTACACTCTTAAAAATCATGGTCCTTTTAAGGTCACTTTGTTTCTTTTCTGAGTTGTGTATATCCTCATAGAGCCATTGCATGCCAAAGCACCATTTCATTCTGATATTTGAAGTTGGTTCTTTGTGCTTTAATAAACTTCCTACTATGCAGAAGAAATCTTTAATGTATGGTAGGCTTATCTAGGAGGAAAATAAGAGGTTAAGAAAACCTTGACTCAGTCTGTGTTAATATATTCAGCAAGAATCATTAGCCATTGGTACTTCACAAATCTATTTACTGTATGGAGACTATTATAGATCTAAATAAATAAAAGTTCTTTCTGGAACCTTCATGTGGTTCAGTCTTTTTGGAACCATTTCCCACAACATCGCTCTGTAGAGCCACTCTGGCACCTTTTATTTTTTAAGAGTGTAGCCTACCCGCTTCTTTACCATCAGTACCACTCAATTGCACTCCATTCTCACCTCCTCTCTGTCTCTTTCCTTTCGAGTCGGGTTTCTTTTCCTTCCACCATTGGAGCCTTTGCTGAAAGCTCATCTGATTACCCCAGGTTCTGATGTACGTGCTCAGCTATTAGAATCTTTTACACTAATCTAATGAATATGTCTTAGGGTGTCTGTGTTAACCTGATTATTTGGGAGTTGTTAGACATGTTGGTTACTTTTTGTATGATTGTATTGATGGTACAATAACACTTCATTACTAAACTGATGATTACCTAAACATTTTAACAATTAAATAATTACCTAAACAATTTAACCTGATCGTTTGGTGGCCCCTAGGGAGTGGTGAATTACTGTTGTTTGCATTGACGCTTTATTTGTGTGAACTTCCCTAAGTCATCTGAGACCTGTATGATGATATAGTATTTAGCGTTTGATTCTGTACAGAAAATATTCATATTTTTACAAAAAGGCACCAAATGTGAAACTTTAAGAAGCAGGCCTTGTCACACCTTACAGAATAAACATTACAATGCCAAAATAAAGTCACTTCAGGTTGGAAAATATTAGCAACTACCCTGGTTTGCTGGATTACACTTTTTTAATTCATAGTTTATGAAGCAGTGATTTTTGTGCCAACTATATCATTAATAATTGTTAATAGTACAGTTTTATTGTAGTGCACAATACATGCTTTATGGCTCTGAATACAAGGCTTACACAGAAAACTTCATTCTGGCAGAGGGATTTACGTATTTTATAAGTTGGTAGCTGGTTTAAAGTTGCAGACCATAGCTGTGACATTGAATTTTTCCTCAAGTACCTGCAGCACTATACTCTTTGATAGCCTCCGTTTTATACTTTTTTTCTTAGACCCTGTTGGCTGAAAATATTTTAGTCTGGTATCTTAGTGCACCGCTGATTTACCATATTCTTAGCTAAAAGTACATTTTTTATTCTTTTTCCTTTTATATGCCATATCTACATATGTATACCCCTCAAGCACCACAGTAGACCTCTTTTGGATATAAAAAGGCCAAAAAGCTTTAGAACACTGCAATGTTTGATTAAAAAATGAAAGCCATTTTCTAAAATAAGTTTCATGTTGTTATGTCATTATATAGTGACAGACTTACAATAATTTGATAATGTTATAAGACACATAAATTCTGTCATTTGTCATCGGCACTGGAGGTCTTCCTTGGCCTACCATCCCCTTTGTGATCACTGAGCTCACCAGTGGGTTCTTTCTTCTTCATGATATTCCAGACAGTTGATTTAGCTCATCCTATGATTTTCCAATGTGTCGAATGGTTTCAATCTTGTTTTTCAGCCTCCTAACAGCTTCTTTGATTTTCATTGCCACAGCTGCTGTTCTCATGTTGAACAATGGCAACTTCAGACGTTTAAGGGGAGAAGCAAGCCAAGGTATCTTATCAAGACATGAAACGCACCAGAATTATCCCAAACACCTGTGATGCCAATTGTCCCAAACATTACGGTGTCCTGAAATTGGTTGGGTTGGGGGTGCGGCAGTGCCCCCCTCTATAAAATATGTTGTACTTTCTACATAATGTGGCTGAAACGTATGCAAATAACCTTAAAGTATAGTCCTGATTAATGCCTAGTCTCAGTGTGGGCTAAGCTCTAAGCCGGTATCTTCTGCTTCTAGTGTTCTAACTTAGAATCAGCATAAAGATCACATTGTCCTTGACAGGCTTTACTTCACTACATTCTTGTGTGATAGAGAATCTCTTGCAGTGCTCTACCATTTTGTTACAAACCTGTACACTGTAACAACCCAGTATACACTCACCTAAAGGATTATTAGGAACACCTGTTCAATTTCTCATTAATGCAATTATCTAATCAACCAATCACATGGCAGTTGCTTCAATGCATTTAGGGGTGTGGGTCCTGGTCAAGACAATCTCCTGAACTCCAAACTGAATGTCAGAATGGGAAAGAAAGGTGATTTAAGCAATTTTGAGCATGACATGGTTTTTGGTGCCAGACGGGCCGGTTTGAGCATTTCACAATCTGCTCAGTTACTGGGATTTTCACGCATATCCATTTCTAGGGTTTACAAAGAATGGTGTGAAAAGGGAAAAACATCCAGTATGCGGCAGTCCTGTGGGCGAAAATGCCTTGTTGATGCTAGAGGTCAGAGGAGAATGGGCCGACTGATTCAAGCTGATAGAAGAGCAACTTTGCCTGAAATAACCACTCGTTACAACCGAGGTATGCAGCAAAGCATTTGTGAAGCCACAACACGCACAACCTTAAGGCGGATTTGCTACAACAGCAGAAGACCCCACCGGGTACCACTCATCTCCACTACAAATAGGAAAAAGAGGCTACAATTTGCACAAGCTCACCAAAATTGGACAGATGAAGACTGGAAAAATGTTGCCTGGTCTGATGAGTCTCGATTTCTGTTGAGACATTCAAATGGTAGAGTCAGAATTTGGCGTAAACAGAATGAGAACATGGATCCATCATGCCTTGTTACCACTGTGCAGGCTGGTGGTGGTGGTGTAATGGTGTGGGGGATGTTTTCTTGGCACACTTTAGGCCCCTTAGTGCCAATTGGGCATTGTTTAAATGCCACGGGCTACCTGAGCATTGTTTCTGACCATGTCCATCCCTTCATGACCACCATGTACCCATCCTCTGATGGCTACTTCCAGCAGGATAATGCACCATGTCATAAAGCTCAAATCATTTCAAATTGGTTTCTTGAACATGACAATGAGTTCACTGTACAAAAATGGCCCCCACAGTCACCAGATCTCAACCCAATAGAGCATCTTTGGGATGTGGTGGAACGGGAGCTTCGTGCCCTGGATGTGCATCCCACAAATCTCCAACAACTGCAAGATGCTATCCTATCAATATGGGCCAACATTTCTAAAGAATGCTTTCAGCACCTTGTTGAATCAATGCCACGTAGAATTAAGGCAGTTCTGAAGGCGAAAGGGGGTCAAACACCGTATTAGTATGGTGTTCTAATAATCCTTTAGGTGAGTGTATATTAGCATCCATATTATTGCTGACCACGTGTAAAGCTTTCAAATGCTGCAAATCTTACATGGCCACTGTCCTCAATTTCCCCAATATGGATGTTTCAGCGAATACCCAAACACTTTACTTCTTTGTCAAATTGAGGCTTAACACTCGCCTCGTTTCATACATTTACATGAGCTGCTTTATAACCAACCCAACTGTAGCCATAATGCAGACGCTGATGTTTGTTTTTCGTCTGTTGCGCCAGTGGTGGTTTTTAATTACTAGCGTTCTTCATGTGCAAATTAAATTATTTCCTATTCTGATCTGATGCCTGAACATTAGCAATCTCTTAGCCAGCATCTCATTATTTCCCTTGTATTTGAAATCTTTCCAAGTTTGCTAACAAATTCAGGGCACGTTACATTACAACTAGTTCATTTGGCACACAGGCAGATTAAATGACGTGCTTTGATTCACAGGTGTACTGTCATCCTTTGTGGTTTAAATTCCCAAACGTTAGCTGCTATACCATACCACCTACCTAATTTGTTTTTTGAAATTCTTTCTGAGAGTCCACTCTGTGAAAGGTTACTTACTAAAATTAGAGTGATATGCAGGTATCCTCCTTAATCCTCCTCATGATACCACTGGACCAGACTTCAAAGTAGTGAATGTGAAAGCTGTACAGTTTTCCTGCTTATTAAACCAGTTCATCATCTAGGACTATGCACAAGCTTTTAGGCAATTTTCTCATCTCAAAATTTTTCAGATGGCATACATAGTAAAATGACTTTTTAATTCTTATTTTAAGAGTTGTTTTAGTAGTATCAAAAAGGTTGAACATCAAATTTAATAAAAGGATGTGTCTGTCCTGTTGCTATGTCTCTGTCATTCCAAAAGATGGAGCATCACAAACATTTTTACTAGTAAAATGTGTTGCGTTTGTCATTCCAACAAATGGTGCATCTTAAACATTAACACTGCTTTTGCAAATCCCATTTCAAATGGAATATAACAGAGAAATATGCATTGCATTTGTCAACAGGTGGTGCCTCAAACATTTGTACTAATAAAATACAGTGCTACATACATTGCAAACTGCATTCCAATTGATAGTGCAGTACAAACATACATATTGAGGTTTAAGTTGATTACTTTGATTTCAACCCCTCTTGGATGGGTAGCACATCTATAAAAGGATGTCTGCCTGTTTGCTATGTGTCTGTCATTCCAAAAGATGGTGCATTACAAGCATGTTTAGTAATGACATGCAATCCATTTGTTGTTCCAACAGATGATGCATCACGGACATTAGCACTGTTTTTGTGATTCCCATACTAAATGGCATATAACAGAGAAATATGCATTGCATTTGTCATCCCGACTGATTAGGCATCTCAAACATTTGTAGCAATAAAATTTATTTCTACATGCATTGCAAAATACATTCTAATAGTAGACTGCAAATGATATTGCTGAGGTTCTGTTTGATTACTTTAATTTCAGTGCATCTTAGACGGGTAGCACAACGATAGTCCGTGTGATATTCCAGTTGCTATGCCTCTGTCATTCCAAAAGATGGCACTTCATAAACTATTTTAATAATAAAATGCATTGCATTTTGTTATTTAGGCAGATGGCGTATCACAGACATTTAAAGTAATACATTTTATTACTTCTTACATTTCAAAATTAATTTTAGTAAATTATGCACTGCAAACTTTAACACTGAGATGTACACTAATTATCGAGATTTCATCTCGTCTTTGATGGATAGCACAGACAGTCTGTTTTTAGGAAATATTGCATGTTTTATTGCATTTAATGTTATGTTTTAGTTTTTTAATTGTAATTTATAACAAAGTTCCAAGAAAATTGTCAGTAAATCAACATCGTGAAGACCAAGGAGGTGCCAAAACTAGGAATTTTCAAAAATGCTATCTGAGGCTTTCACATGAGAGATTAAATATGTGGCAGCCCTATGTAAAAGACGCTCAATGGTCTTCGGGGTATTGTAGGGAGAGGGTGCAGCAGTGGGAAGATCAATTTGATACCCTGACCCTGCTACCATAGGAGGAGTGCGCCAGTAGCTAAGTCAAATGTGTGTGTGTGGTGTTTTATGAGTTGTTTTCCATGGCCCATAACAACAAGAAAGTGTGACTCGGGATGTTAAATCTTCACGAAGTATATTTTGTTTTGTAAGGAGCATCTGATGTGGGGTTTCTTTGCTTTATTTCTTTATTACCATTATGTTATGTGTTTTGAATGTACATCTACTAATGAATTAGCTTTTTTTTTTAATAATGTTATTGAGATGTGAAGAATTTCCTAAAAATTTTGCAGTGATTAACTGGAAACTTGCTATAGGCCGATCCTGCCATGTGCTGAATCATGATGCAATAACACTTTGATTACCCCATGACCCTAAATTGTGTCAAGGAGGTTTGAAAACTTGTTGTTTAAGTACTGTTTTCTAATAGGTTAATTCAAAAGCAAAAGTATCAATCTCTAATGCATTTGAGAGTCAGAATATGGCCACACTTGAAAAATGGAGAATGCTAATGCCATTTTATTTTCGCAAACTCTGATATTTACTGAATGCTGAATTGTAAATATTCCTCTTGTTTTATTCATGTATAATCTTTCCCCTGCTTGTAAAAAGTGTATTCAATTATTGTATTATGTATTGAGTTTTCAAATTTTATTTCAGAATCCTAGGCCATTTTCTCTTAGATACAGACATTTGTTCAGTTGTGTCTATGATAAGCTTTGTATTTCTTTATTATCAATAATCAAATCAGTGAATGGTAAAGGGCAGTGTACTCGATCAATGTGCCACAGCAGAAGTGGTGTGCCATGAGAGCTGCCCAGGTGTGCCTTTGAAAAAAGATTAGGTTCACACTTGGATCTGAACATAAGAGGGAAAAGCTCATCAGGAGTTAGAGAGCTGCCCTACAGATTTTTTTTTTCGTTTTTTTCTGTCCACCCTGGCCATTGGACCTTGCTCTTATTCTATGTTAATTAATGTTGACTTATTTTATTTTCTTACTGTGTCTTTTATTTTTCTATTCTTCATTACGTAAAGCACTTTGAGCTACTGTTTGTATGAAAATGTGCTATATAAATAAATGTTGTTGTTGTCTGAAGTGGTCAGGATTATCTGGAGAAGCTAGCATAAAAATATCTCTGTGATCGCTATGTTAGAGTTCTTTCGGGCATGTGTCCGGGTTGCTAGAGCCCATCTGCCCGGGGTGACCACACAGGTCTCACAGGGCTGGTGGGTATTGGGCATACGAGTTGCCTCATAGGTAGAGAGGGATGGGCAAAGGGACAAAGCAACATCAAAGTGCTCACCACGTGCCATGTCTGCACCTGCTGAACTTCTTTTTTTACTGGCTCCTTCGGTAGCCCCGCACCTTCGGACAGTTGAACACGTGTGTGAGATAGAACGTGATTCTGGGTTGTAAAATAGTGGTGTGCCTTGGGATGTTTTTTGGTTACGAAAAGTGTGCCATCACGGAAAAAATGTTGGGAAACACTGGTGTAGGTGCATAACCTTGCCAACAAATAATTCTCTCTAACTGTAGCTTTTATTTCTGTCAGCACTTTTATTTTTATTTAACAGCAATATATCTGTATTTGGTGAGGTGTTCATGACATCTAGACAGATAGAGGATTTACCCACATCAGTTTACTGAGTAACAATAGCAAAGCTGGAAATTTTCCTCGCACTTTTCATTTTAGAAAATTTAAATTTTAACTCTGGACCTATTTGGAAAGCTGCCATTTGTTAGTTTGCCTTTTAAAGACATTGCCTCTATTTGAATGAACGTTTATATTATAATGGTGCAGTGGGTAAGGCATCTAGTTTCAAACTACAAAGATGGCAGTTCATTTGCTCCATGAACAAGATTTTGAATTTGCATGTTCACTAATATAAAACATATGTAAGTAAGTAAATATAATACGTCATTCTATTGTACTGTTTGTTGCCTTATGTTAATTATGCTTATGCTACATGTGCTAAAATAATATCATCACCACACAGCAGGGCCATCTTAACAGCATTATAGGCCCCCAGGCAAAGCAGTGCACTGGGCCCCCTATCTACGCAACCACTCAGCAAGTGACAACATACATAGATTAGCATGGGGCCCCTATGGTCGTGGGGCTCCCGGGCAACTGTCCAACATGCCCTTGGGGCCCTGCCACACAGTGCATAAGTTTATCTCCAAATGTAGTCAACAGTGTAATAGGGAACCTTTTTCCATGTCTTAACATTGCCAAGTTTCCCTAGGGACAAAAAAAAAAAAAAATTATGGATGTAATTACTACACTGTCTTTAATTCTAAGTTCTTCATTAAAATTCTTCTCAAAATGTAAACTGATGGTAAACTCATTTAGGTTTATATTGACATGACTCTGCAAGCTAGCTGTCATTTACAAGTGGAAAAAAGAAATAGCACTTAAATTAGATTCTAAATTTACACAATTCTTTGAAATAACACACAGTAGTTCAGCATTAGGTTATTTTATCATTTGATTTCTTATTCCATTAGCTTACTGCCTGTCATGTGACAAGAGGAGGGGAGTATATCCATTTTGTAGCTTAATAAATCTTACAATTTTATTACCTCTAGTTAAAAGCAAAGTTTCTCCCATTATTTATTGATTCTGTTATTGGTTTTACTGTTTTCTGATTTTCTTGACCATAAAGGTGAAATGAAAAGTCTTGTGTATGTATATCAATATAATATATGTGTGTGTGTGTGTCTACTGCGTATATATATCTGCGGTGTATTGGCATTTTCCAAATGTGTGTGTGCTGTATATGTTAATATATTTATGTATAGGCATATACTGTTACAAAAAAAATTCTCCTGTTGCATTGCTTTGTATTGGCAAAGCTGCCAGAATTAGAGTCGGTTTGAAAAATACATAGGCCCACACGAAACACTCTTCCTTTTAGCTAGCGATGTGGAGATTATAAAGCCCTTGCACCAAGTCCCAGGGAGAAAATAAAACGGAATTCTATAGAACATCTCATATTTTGAAAGGAAATGGCTGGTCTTTGTCAATGGCCAGAAACCCATCTATTTCATGGATGACAGTAGAAACTACACAGCCAAAAATATGAATAGGCTGTTCTGGGAAATAATGTTTGAATACAGCCATGATAGCTGACTAGCTGACAAGCTGCAAAATGTTTCAATAATGCAGAGTGGTGTCCAGAATAATGCAATGCCGAGCATAGACATTTGAAGCTTTCAGTTCAATCTGAAGTTTTCCAACTGTATTAAACATTTAAAATGTACAGTTAACCCTAATGAAAACATATCCAGCATAGTGTTATACTATAAAAAAGTAAACAGTTTGGGCTGAACATTCTTAAAATCTATCTACCATTGCAGTGAAATAATTACACCAAAACTAATCCACTTTAGATCTTTTGTTCTATATTTAAGATCAAAGATGATGTGAAAAGAGAGGTCACCATCAACCTTTCATGGTATTCATGAGCAAAAACAGAATCATAGAGTATCTCCATTGTATAGGTTGATCAACACAGTGATTTGAATTAAAGTTTATGGAGCTTTGGACTAAGTTGACTAAAGTTAAATAATTAGCCCCGAACACCATCGTAGCTTTTTACTAATCCTTATTTTGAGTTGACTGCATGGCTGAAAATAGTCTATGGCCACTGTTTTAATGATAAAAACAGTATACACAGAGCTTTACAGGCCACCATTTTCAGTTAGTAATTACTGAGTTTTAGTTAATATTTTTTTCAGTTGCATGTTTTCATATAAGGCATGTTATTCAGTGATTTACAAGATGTCAAAGAAAAAATAGCAAATTAGACAAATTTGTATTGTATATAGAATTTCCATTTGTAAGTTCCCTATACAGTTCTATACTACTTTGAGTGCTGTACCAAATTTTACATAGTTGCCCTCAAGTACCATATGGATAAGATAAACTACTATGGAACATGAAATTTTGACCATGGGGATCTCAGAGTTGTTTTTTTTTTCCCCCTGTGTGCTCTAGTTTGCGCACCAGTTCCACCAGCTGGCTCAGAGCAGATTAAACCTCTGAACAGACTGAAGCTAAATTAGACGACAAAATGTTTAGAGCTTAAAATTACTTACCAAGGCAACACCACATGCTGCTGCTTCCTACTGTGATAGGAAAATGAGTGTTGCGCACTTACACTGGGGATGGTGGTGCGGCTTGATCGAGAGTGGAAGTTCAGTACAACGCAAAGGAAAATCAAGTGGTGGCTGTTTGTCAGCTTTTCTTCAATTAACTACTATAAACTGTCCAACTTGAACTAACATGATAGCATTCATGGTTAGAACCAGCAAGGAGTTGTCACAAATTTTGTAATCCAATTGGACCCAAAAAGTACAAAACCTCCGAACGCCATGTAATGCTTCTATCTTTTTTAATATTAAAATTCGGACCTGAGCATCAGTAGGCTTTGCACCCTATGAACCAAGTTACCTGAACTGTTCTATAACATTTCAGTAATTATTTACTGCTTTGATGCTTATCTTTCATATCATAAAATAGGTCATTACGATATGAATTTTTCTCGTCAATTTCTAATATCACAATTATGATATTTGAGGGTTTAGAGTTCGTCTTTGTCTTGCACAATTTGTCTCAAAACTATAAGATTTCTCATAAGTTTCAAGTTTATTTTTTCCATCCAGCCATTTTTAGCTCTAGATCATACTCAAGAATCTGTGATACACAGACACACCCATCATTGAGATATCAATGTTTTCAGTATCAGAAGACCCTAAAACGTCAAGATCCGTCAAAAACCAGAGATCGAAATTTTTGAATAATCTAAAGCTTTCGCTCCTCCCCTATAGACAATAGGTTTTGGTGGGGGATGGCGCAAAGCAAAAAGGAGTATTGTGTGCTTTTGCAGGAGGGTGTTGAGTAAGGCCTGATCAAGAGTGGAAGTGCAGCGCGACACAAGGAGCATCAAAGGGTTGTTGTTCAACTCCTTCATCGACTTTTCTTAAACTGTCCACCTTGAACTAAGAAGACAAGTCAAATGTGACAGCATTCATGGTTACAATCCAGCAAGGAGTTACCACAATTCTGGAGTTCAGTTGGACTCATAAAGAACAAATACTTGACTCATGAGAGCAGGGTCATTGATAGAGAGGCAGGATGAGTAACAGTAACAACAGGGTCATCATTTAAAAAATAAACACACACACATCTTTTCTTTCTAAGAATAAATCAATATACAGTTAAAAAATACGGCAATGCATTTAAGAGACTTTTTATGTCTATAATGCAGAAATACAAGTAATAGACTTGCGTTTAAGTCTGTCGTGATGATGATAGCTTCAAAGTTATGGTCAATTCCTATTGTTTTTATGCTTTGTCCTATAAAATTCTATGCAGCGGGTCTCTAGGACAGTTGGAGCATCCAAATTCATTCCAACATTACAGGCAGCTACACAGAACTTTGGTTAGATTGTGGGGGCACAAAATGCCATCATACAAAAGAGAAAAAAGTAGATTTTGTTAATGATTTCATATATAAAATGTGTATGATATTTCAATACATATATTTAATCGTATAGAATTTGAACCAAAATGCAGCTATGACAAGCCAAATTTAAAAGTGTTTATATATATATATATATATATATATATATATATATATATATATGTGTGTGTCACGTTATTAGCCCGAGGTGTCTTCATCAGAGTTCAGATCTTTGGTTTACGACTGAGATAAATAACGGGATAGGAACTCCAAAATATAAGAAGCAGCAAGATTATTCAGAGCTTTATCTACCATAAACGGAATTTTAAAATCGATTTTAAAGAACACAGGTAAGTTATGTAACAATGCTGAAACAGGCGTGATATGCTCAGACTTTCTTTTACTGGTTGTTGTTCTTGCTGCTGCATTCTGAACTAACTGCCGCTGATCAATGTCTTTCTAAGGTTGGCATGTATTATAATAACCCAGTCATTTTAAAAACAAAAGTGCGAGTTAATTTTGTCAGCTCTAGTGATATTATGAGGGGTCTAACTTTTGTAATATTTCTTTAATGAGAAAGTGATGCTCTAGTAATATGGTTGATGTTTGTTTCGAAGATACAAGTGGGTTTACACCTTTATTCACCACTCGGCTTTACATGGCTCATCAAAAAATAATTGCCAAGAAAAGGTATACCTAATTAAAGAGCATGGAGTGTGACATAGTGTTTAAAGCTTGGGCCCTCCAAATCTTGAAGTTGTAGGTTCAAACCCTGCCACTGACGCTGTGTGACCATGAGTAACACACTTCACCTGCTTGTACTCCTATTTGAGAGAAAAATAAAGAAATGTAGTTAATCGTATCTAAAATATTGTTAGTTGCCTTGGATAAAAGTGTCAGCCAAATAAATACTTGTAAATGGAAAAATGGACCAGTTAGTTCTAATCTGTAAATGAAAACTAAACTTGGATAAAACTGCCAGGATTGATGTACAGTAGTATTTATTCAAAGCCACCGGTAATGGTGTGTTTATTTCAGTGGCAACATTTTTTGTCATCTCGGTTTATTCTCAAAAGCAGTCTATAATGAGTGCCACCTACACATATTGAGTCTATAATGGTTTTACTATTGGCCTGTGCTAGATAAAAAAAAAAAATTGTAGTATCTGCTTCATAATGTACCAGGACAACCGTCTCTTATATTTCTCTGTAACACTCTAACACCATGTATCGGATGAACGATTGACAACTCCATTGCAACGAGGCAGTGGTTCAGCTGCTTTACCCTGTGGCAGTGGCACAGCTTCCTAACCTCCACTATTCCAGTTCAGTATTTATGTAGTCTTGAAAAATGATTGCATTATTTAAGTGCATGAACTTCTGTATTAAGCCAAATGTTACATTTTTTTTTTTTTTGCAGTAGTCTCTTAATTTGCCAAATACCAGTAAGCCATGTCAATTTAATAAAAGTGCCCATTACCCCTCGGCAGTGTAATGTTTTATTTATCTGGTATTTTTTTTTTTTTTCTCTCTTTTTTTTTTTGGAAGTTCATCTTGGCCATAGTCTGCTCATTTTTTCCTGTATCGGAGGAAGAAATCTGTAAATAAATACCGTTTATGAACCTTTTAATAAACACAGAAGATCTGTGGGAAAAGAGAGACAACTTTAAAGTTATTGCTTTTGGTTTGTACTAGGAAAATTTCAAGTGTGCAGCTTTAAACAGTTTCAAAAGAAAATCTTTAAAGTATTTATCATTTGCAACGTGTCTCTTAAACAAAGGCTAACATTTGAAATGGACATTTATTAAATCCTAAGGGAGCATGTTCAGTCTGACAGGAATGCATTACATAATTTATCTTAAAAAAATGCTAATGTGCCTTTATGCTGTGCAGGAGGTTACAGAATTTCATAAGAAACTTCTTTAATGAAAACATTTACCTTGAGAAGTATAAACAACACTGTAACTGGGATTGCGAGGAATACCAACAAAGTGTCAGCCTGCAGCATATTAAAGAGCCTTGAGCAACTGACGGTTTCCATATGGTGCTAAAATTTATGTTTCTCTGAATCCCGTTTCGAGGATTCAAAAGCACGCTACATAACCAAAAATGATTTGCTTTGGCTTGACTTTCGAGTCCACTATGCAGATTGCTGCTATTGTGGATTTATTAGAATGAACTGAATGCAGCCGATCAATTGTGTAGGATGCCTTGAGCTTCCTTTTCAATGAGCAATGTTTTATTTTGCGTTTCTCTCAGCCTGTGTTTGTCTGTGATTTTTATACGTTGGTAGCTGTAAATATCTTAAAACACAAGTTATGCAGGGTACTTGCAGTAAATTATCTTATACACTTTGGTTTCCACCTCAGTACAGAATTTATGTAGGGATCTCTACCATTCGAGAGTAAGGTCACAGCAGGGGTCTGATCAATATCTAAGTAAGAAGACCCATGCTGGAAGTTTCCAGTAGTTCAATCGTGTTGTGTGTGCGTTTTTTCTTTTTTGCTTCTTCTGGATGTGGTATCTGGGGAATATCGATTGCTAGGGTCCAGTAGTTAGTCAAAGGCGCTCTCCTTTTACTAACCTCTTTACTGTGGTGTCATCCTCCTCCTTGTGATAGATTGTTACAATCTCAGCCACTGTAATTACACACTTGCCAAATGGGTCATTTATTTTAGCACTTTCACCATTTAACAAAAATCTTCTTTATCTTTGGGATGCAGTACTTTCTTTTGCAGTGAAAGCAGAATGGTGTTAATAAAATACAATGTCAGAATAGGAAATGGGCACTTTTGACTTATGCTTTTAGTTTTGAGCTTTACTTATGTTACAGCCACAACCTTTGCAACAGTTTGCAGGTGGCTATCACGCTGTGCAGTAGGGTCTGCTTATGATTTTCTGTCTGATCCATTTGCTCCATTTATGGATTTTTTTTCCCCTTTAGTCATTTAATGTATTCCTTGAGCTTAAATTTTTATGTATACTTATGTGGTTTTAAATTAAAAGCAGAATTTGTAACTAATCATTTTTCAGAGTGAGTTTGGATGTAGATTCCCCATTAGACCAGTACTTCCAGCAAGTAGCATCCAGGGACTCGCGCTGAAACCTTGCTGTAGAGCAGTGTTTCTTAAACTTGTTTTTTCCTTAAGAAAATAATTTAGCTTTTTTGTACATTGCCACAACCCACACTTATCACCATGCATCTTTCAGGGGATTCGTCCCCCTTGGAGAATTGCTTCTCTTCGTCATCCATGGGGTGGGGCGACTGTAGATATCCCACTGCCTGTGACCCATCTCCAGGCTTTTCCATTTCTCATTCAGTACTGTTGTGCTTCACAACCAAAGATCAAACATCATGTGACCCAAAATGGATTGTGATTCATAATTTAAGAAACAATGCTTTGGTGTATTATGAGTGAGACCTAATAAGGTTTGCAATATTTTTTTTTTTTTGTGAAATTAGAATAAGGTGCTGTGTTAGGAAGTCCATTATAGTTTCTACTCATGCACACACCTGTTTTCACACTCACACAAAGCCAATTAGTGCGGCATACACATCATTAGGGATGTAGGAGAAAAAGCTTATGCAGAAAAGACAAGGGAACAAGAAAACTCCTCACTGTTGACTACAGGATGTGGAATTTGAACCCAGACTGTTGAATCAGTGAAGTATAGTAGCACTCTACAGTTCTTTTGACAAGCATTACAGTAGACCACTAGAAAGCATCGTCTCATCATGTTGCATGTGTGTTGTTGCATTTCATTTTATGTTTTATTCCAACATGCAGGTTTATAATTGGTTATAGCTCGGTGCTAAAAGTTTTTCCTGTAACCTTAACATGAGCAAAACCAACGAAATACATCGTGACTTTCAAAGAGCCTCTACACACGGTCACTATTCAGGAAGTGGATGTAGTGGTGGTGCAATGCTACAAGTAATTAGGGGTCCACACCAGTGATGGCCAGAACTATATAAAAATGGACAGAGAAGGCACTTTTTTCCCTTAGGAGACTGTTTCCTTAGTGAGGTTAGAGACATCCTTTACTTGTGTAACTGTGTGACGGTCAGTGCGATTTCTTACACTGTGGTGTGCTAGGCTGGCAATGTCTCTTCAAGAGAGGACCTCAAAATCAACAAGCCGATTAAGAAGGCAGACTTAGTTAGACACTTTTTTGTCCTGAGCATGTTCTGTTTGGGTTTTCTCCTGTAGCCCAAAACCACTTAACAATTAATTGGTGTGTGCCCTGTGATGGATGGGCAGGCCTGTCCAAGACTGGTTCATTGTAGACACTCGCGTACCATGAGTCTGTTATGGCCAAGCAAGTTCAGAAAATTGGAAAACTGTGTGCTGCCATTCAGAAAGAAATGTCAACAAATCCATTATTTGATTACGATTTTTAAATTATAGTTTTATTTCTAAACGAATATTGGGCAATGCTCTTGCTTCTCTGTCATCTATAAGCTTGACCAGTCGAAGAAATAGCTTTCAGCTTTACTAATACGATTAATAAAATGTAAAGATTACACTAGTTTTAAGTACAGACCTTGCACAGTTTTTTCCCCCCAATTTGATTACCTAACAATTTTCATGGCTATTACTGCTTTTTTTGTCACATTGTTTGAGTTATGGAGTTTTTTTTTTTCAGTAATTTAGTGCACCATCTGCACCAAAATCCTCCCACACAGAGGTGTGTGTTGTACTGTAGATTTAGTTGTGTTAAATCCATTTTTGAAATTGGAATTTCTCTATAGCAAACCATTTACGTTAGATAATAGCTTTAGTGAAAAACACCGTTTTGAAAAAGTTTACTTTTTTTTTTTTTTTTTAAAATAACGTTTTATAGCATTTTTTTACCGGCAGAGTATTATTTGAAGTATGTTTTGAGCTGTAAAACAGCAGCCTTCCGTGTTCTTAAAGTTAGTTGAGGTGGCAAAAACCCAAAATCAAGTATTTTCCAAACACTTTTTTTTGCTGTTAAAATAGGTTTTTTTTTTTTAGTGCTTCTTATTCCTACAAAATAGCCAAGAGTATATATTGAGAATGTTAGAAAGATGCTTCATTATTGTCCTGAAGAGAGAAAGCTGTTTTAAATGTTTGTTTTTTAACAAAAATATGAAAAGTCAGGTTGATCCATCCATTGTCTTGATCAGGTAACAGGTAAGCAAACAATTAAAGAAAACACAGCTTACCCTTATTGGATAAAATGGATACAAACAAAGGCAGAAAAATATAAGGAACTAGTTAAGGACTTTCTCTTTTCACACCTAGCATTTGGGTACAACAAGTCTTTAAAAATTAATTTCCCACACTCATATTTGGATGTTTTCCCCAAGAATATGGGAGTGGTCCTTGATGAACATGGGGAGAGGTTTCACATGGAGAGACATTATAGTGGAAAGTGGAACAAGTCTATTTTAACAGACATCTGTCCATTATACCATTGTGAAATACCTTCAGAAGATATAATGGGGAAAAAAAACTGACCATAGGTGAGAGTAGGAACGTAGATCGACCGGTAAATTGAGAGCTTTGCCTTACGGCTCAGCTACTTTTTCACCATGACAGACCAATGCAGAGCCCGCATCACTGCGGACGCTGCACCGATCCGCCTGTCGATCTCCCACTCCATTCTTCCCTCACTCGTGAACAGGACCCCGAGATACTTGAACTCCTCCACTTGGGGCAGGATCTCGCTCCCAACCCTGACCGGGCACTCCATCCTTTTCCGGCTGAGGACCATGGTCTCGTATTTTAAGGTGCCAATTCCCATCCCGGCCGCTTCACACTCAGCTGCGAACCGATTCAGAGAGAGCTGAAGATCATGGCCTGATGAAGCAAACAGGACAACATCATCTGCAAAAAGCAGTGACCCAAACCTGAGTCCACCAAACCGGACCCCCTCAACACCCTGGCTGCGCCTACAAATTCTGTCCATAAAAGTTATGAACAGAGTCGGTGACAAAGGGCAGCCCTGGCGAAGTCCAGGTGTCACTGGAAATGGGTTCGACTTACTGCTGGCAATGCGAACCAAGCTCAGGAACCGATCAGCCCTTATTAGGAGGTCTGGTACCCCATACTCTCAGAGTACCCCCCACAAGATTCCCTGAGGGACACGGTTGACTGCCTTTTCCAAGTCCACAAAACACATGTAGACTTGTTGGGCAAACTCCCATGCACCCACCAGGACCCTGCTAAGGGTGTAGAGCTGGTCCACTGTTCCGCGACCAGGTTCGACTATCTGACTGACCCTCCTCCCGAGGTTCGACTATCTGACTGACCCTCCTCTCCAGGACCCCTGAAAAGACTTTTCCAGGGAGGCCGAGGAGTGTGATCCCTCTGTAGTTGGACCTATGGTCATGAGCTGTGGGTAGTGACCGAAAGAACGAGATCGCAAATACAAGTGGCTGAAATGAGTTTCCTCCACAGGGTGTCTGGGCTTTCCCTTAAAGATATGGTGAGAATCTCAGTCATCTGGTAGGGGCTCAGAGTAGAGCTGCTGCTCCTCCACATCGAGAGGAGTCGGATGAGGTGGCTCGAGCATCTGATCAGGATGCCTCCCTGGTGAGGTCGGGCACATCTAACTGGGAGGAGGCCCCAGGGAAGACCCATGACACGCTGGAGGGAGTATGTCTCTCGGCTGGCCTGGGAACTCCTTGGGATTCCCCCGGAAGAGCTAGAAGAAGTGGCTGGGGAGAGGGAAGTCTGGGTATCTCTGCTCAAGCTGGTGCCCCCGCGACCTGACCTCGGATAAGCGGAAGAGGATGGATGGAAAAGAAAATTGCTACGTAACTACTTTTTGTAAGTATTGATTATATTTTAAATGATTATATGTGTAAGTTTAAATAATTAAGCCCAGAAATCTATTAACTTTAGATAGATAGTACTTTTTTGTCCTCATGGGAAATTTGGCTTTTTATATCTGGTTTTTTAAATCTGCTGTATAATAAAACACTAAGATTTGCAGGTCTAGTCCCTCAGAGCAATCTCATTGGTCAGTTTGGCTTTGGTGATGTGATGAAATGAGAAGGAGCAGTAAAGGTGTATGAGTCATGCTGAGAGAACTGCTCTCAAGGAGGCTGAAGTTTGAGAAGTAGGCTTTATGGGAAAGTGCTTGGGAGAGGGAGCATAGATGAGGAGACATTCACACACACGCAAATACAGAGGAATGTTGCTAAAGGTGCATGTTGTGCAGCAGATAGCAAATTACTTTTTCCTTATTCTGTGACCTGTCTTCGACAAGTAATGCATCTAGTAAATAAATAAATAATTAAATATTCTCACACATATACTATGTATAACCGCCGTAAACCGGAAGAAAACCTCTGACTTGGCAGCCCCAGTCCCAATGAGGCACTATAGAAGCAAATTGCTGTTGGTATAAACGAGTCCCAGTCACACTTCTGCTGAAATATTTGTTGGCTGAAAATCCACAGTGGTAGTGTGTCAGAGAGAGGATGTACAGCATTGTTCATAATGGCACTCATCATTGTTTTAATTCTCTCCTTTGAAACTACCTCCAGGGCGTCCAGATTGCGTCCCATAACTCAAACCTGTCCTTTTATTAGATTATTGATTTGGTGGGTCTCTCTTGAAGTGATGTTAACTGCATAGAAAATCACACTGGCCATCACAGAGTTGTAGAAGATGTGAAGGATGTCACTTTTTAGTCCCCTGAGAAAAGAGTCTGTTCTGCAGTTTCTTCTATCACTACTCTGTGTTATGAGACCATTCCAACCTGTCGTTGATGTGGACCTCCAAGTACATGCAGGAGTGCACCACCTCTACATCCACTCCCTGAATAGTGACTCGACACAGAGACTGTTTGGTGCAGCACAAGCCTATAACTAGTTCTTTGGTTTTGCTGATATTAAGGTGTAGATAATTCTCTTTGTACCTAGAAACACTGTTCTTTTCCTGACTCCTGTTCTCTCTTGCCCCCGCCCCCCTTATGAATATCCCCTGTCTGTGCAGAATCATCTGGGAATTTATGCAAGTGACGTGACCTGCTATTATATTTATAGTCTGAAGTGTACAGAATGAAGAGAAAAGGAGACAGGTGTTTTCTTTGTGGTGCTTCACTGTTGCTCACATCCGAATCAGAAACACAGTCCTTGAACCTCGAAATGGCGGTCTGCTGGACAGATGGCCCATTATCCAGAACACCATAGGCTCATCCACTGCCATATCTCTGAGCTTACCCCTTAACCGGAATGGATGGTTAAATAAACACTAAAGCAGCATGGATGTTTCATCTCTGAAAAGCTGGATTCGATAGAGGAATTATTTTGCCAGATTTGGTTTCAGCATTCTGAATCAATAAAGGACACCTAAATGTTGTTTTCCTGACCAATGTTATACAATTATAGAGCAGATAATCTGTTTTTTTTTTTTAATTTAGGATATACTGGGTCAAATTGACAACCAATTTAAATTTATTTGATGATGATAATGTAGTATTTAATGTTCCTAAGGCACTGAGTCACAGTTGTGATTCATTTGTTGTAACTTAACCTTGATCTCAGTGCAAGCTGCTACTGTATATAATATGGCATGTTCTGAGAATTTTTGTTCCCTGTGCTAGCGCTGAGCTGGAAGGGAAAAGGTTCAATTTAGTATACTTGCCCGGATGAACTTAAAATAGGCTGTAATAATTAGCTGATCATTTTATGCTTTTTTTTATCATAAAATTTACATTGACTTTAATTGTTGTGAGTTGAAGGTGTTCCTTAATAAGCCAAAAGTAATTAAAAGTCAATTTGCATTATTCATCTTTGTGAACTGCTTGGTATTTAGCATCATGCTTTATTTGCCATATGACTCCAGAGACTAGTATAATGCAACTCAGTCACTGGAATTACTGAGATATAATTTCTCTCCTTCATTATATTTCTCATCTCCCACATGCTCATTCATAAAAAGAATTACCTCTTATTAGTTAGGAAGTGCATATTGTTTCGGGAGGCAATAGATAAAGCAGTGACGGTCACATTCTGTTGAAATAAGAACCAGATTGTGTGGAGGGTGCTGCGTGATGTGCATTGCAGCCAATGTTATTTCAGGGATACACATGTCTAATTGTTTTGTTTTCCGTAAATAAAGAAATGCGAGTGCTCTTCGTCTCATTGGGTAAGTTAACATTTCTACATTATTAGCTTTAGATGGATAGCACTTTTTTGTCCTCATGGGAAAATTTGGCTTTTTATATCTGGTTTTTTAAAAAATTTAAACAACAACATTTATTTATATGGCACATTTTCATACAAATGATGTAGCTCAAAGTGCTTTACAGGATGAAGAAAAAGAAAAAAGACAATGTAAAAAATAAAATTTGTCAATACTAATTAAAATAGATAAAAAGTAAGGTCTGATGGTCAGGGAGGACAGAAAAAACCAGACGGCTGGAGAAATTAACAAAATCTGCAGAGGTTCCAAGCCATGAGACTGCCTAGTCCCCTCTAAGCATTCTACCTAACATAAATGATCTCAGTCAGTCCTCATGGTTTTCAGGCTTCACATGGAAGAACTTGATGATGATGATGTGGACCTCTGACCTTCAATCCATCAATGTAGAGAAAGCACCGTGCTTTGATTGGGTGGTGGTGGCACAGATCGCCACCACAGAAAACTGGAAAAAGAACAGCAGAGAAAGTAGGGGTTAGTATGGATTTTGGAGCCAGGGAATAAACATCCAGTAGTAGGTTTCTTTAATCTTCTACTTCTTTTGGCTGCTCCCGTTAGGGGTCACCACAGTGGATCGTCTTTTTCCATATGTTCCTGTCCTTGTCATCTTGCTCCGTTACACCCATTATCTGCATGTCCTCTCTCACCACATTCATAAACCTTCTCTTAGGCCTTCCTCTTTTCCTTTTGCCTGGCAGCTCTATCCTTAGCATCCTTGTCCCAATATACTCAGCATCTCTCCTCTGCTCAGATCCAAACCAATGCAATCTCGCCTCTCTAACTTTGTCTGCAAACCGTCCAACCTGAGCTGACCCTCTAATGTCCTCATTTTTAATCCTGACCATCCTTGTCACATCCAATGGAAATCTTAGCATCTTTAACTCTGCCGCTTCCAGCTTTGTCTCCAACCCATATAACATAGCTGGTCTCACTACCATCTTGAAGACCTTTCCTTTCACTTTTGCTGGTACCCGTCTGTCAAAAATCACCCCACTCCACCCTGCTTCACTTCTCCTTCACATTCCCCATTACTCTACAGTTGATGCCAGGTATTTAATCTTATCCACCTTTGCCAACAATACTCCCTGCATCCTCACCATTCCTCTGACCTCCCTCTCATTTGCACACATGTATTCTGTCTTGTTCCTACTGACCTTCATTCCTCTCCTCTCCAGGCTCTTCTAGACTTGCCTCCCTACTCTTGGTACAGATCACAGTGTCATCACCAAACATCACGGGACTCCTGTCTAATCTCGTCTGTTAACCTGTTCATCACCACTGCAAATAAGAAAGGGCTCAGAGCTCATCTCTGATATAATCCCACCTTCTCCTTAAATGCATCTGTCACTCCTACTGCAGACCTCACCACTGCCACACTTCCCTCATGCATATCCTGTACCACTCTTACATACTTCTCTGCCACTCCCGATTTCCTCATACTATACCACAACTCCTCTCGAGGCCCTGTCATATACTTTCTCTAAGTCCACAAAGATGCAATGCAACTCCTTCTGTCCTTCTTTATACTTCTCCATCAACACCCTTAGAGCAAACATTGAATATGTGGTGCGCTTTCCCGGCATGAAACCATGCTGCTGCTCGCTAATTATCACTTTCCTCCTTAACCTAGATACCACTACTGTTTCCCATAACTTTACACTGTGGCTCATCAATTTTATCCCTCTGTAGTTACTATAGCTCTGCACACCACCCTTATTCTTAAAAAAAAAAAAATAGAAGTAGGCTATAGGCCTAGGCTAAAAGAGGTAGGGGTTTGTAATGCATTCAATTAAATGAGTGTCTACTTCTCTCATATTTCCAGAAGCCATTAATTTAGTTAGTAAGTAAGCAAATAAATCAATAACAGATTTTTGTTGAATTAGCATTTTAAGGTATTAAATGGCTTTGTAATAATTAAAATTGGAGAAGGCGGCATGTTATAGCAGTTTGTTAACGAAGAAAACCTAAATAAATGCAACACTAATTATGGGCATTTTTGGAAATTGTTAAAATTAAAGAACCATGAGGAAGAAAACTGGTGTACGAATAGTTTATGCAATTTCATGTTATTTTTAAGTATAGTTAGGTGGCGTTAGACCAACCTTTGTGTTTTTTTTTTTATTTTTTATTTATTTAAAGAATTGGTTATAAAATGAGTGCTATTTGACATGGACCATGAGTAAAAGTTCAGGCTTAGGTTATTTACTGTATATGTATGAATGTAGAGACACTTGTAATAGTGTATTTTAACGTGCATTTTTGTGCGTTTAGATTATAAAATGTTGTGTTAAGGCCAAGTTACATTGCATTACTTTTTCACTTTCATAATCTGGCAGTCGCAGCACTCTCCCGTGATCGCTGCACTTGTGGTTGTAAGGATATCGGTACGTGTGTGTGTGAGAGTGGTCAATTAATGAGTGCTCACCAAATAGTATAATGCAGCTATATGGAATAAAGAAGTCGGGCATTTTGGACTTGACAAACAGAGAAGACTCGTCGGTCTGATGTTGCATCTTTTACGTGCCACAACAGAATGGGGGGAAAAAGGGAAGAGGCTGCCGCCAAACTCTGTCCCTGTAAAGCCTTTGCCAGGGGCACTGTCTCCATCAGGCAGCATGTTTTTGGCCATCAGTAAAAGGGGCAGGCTTGCAAAACTTTGAACTGTACTGAAAAGTTGTTATGCAGCTTTGCCATTTAACATACCCTGCGATTGCTAGTTGTATGATATGACATACTTTGGTGACGAGATCAGCAACTGCAGTCGTCATGTTTGACATCCTCTCCAGTGAGAAGTTGTGTAATGTGACGTCAGCTTTATGTGTATTTAGTAGCCATCATGATGTAAGTGTTGTCATATTCATATTTAGTCAATGTCCGTATCTTTATTTGAAGAAAAATTAGGCATTTACACAATGGTAAAGTCTGTGATTGTTGGCAAATTCTTAAAATATTACCAAACCCCGTGACCCTGTAGTTAGGATATAGCGGGTTGGATAATGGATGGATGTTTTTAAAGCAAGGTAGGAATACTTAGAACAACAACTATCTCAACTTTTATTGTTTTACTTCTGTTTATAATGACAAAGTCTTCTTATTCTAAAAGACTAATTCAATGAATTGCTTTTAAAATATTTTAATGTGTCAATATTTTAATATGAGTCTGAATTAAATTTACCACTAACAGATAAAAACAAAAAAACACAGTTCTACATGAGGTCATTGCCAGATGTTAAGATTAACATGTATGTTTAAAAAAAAAAAAAATTGGTATTTTCTAATAAAGGCATAACATAATGCAAGAGATGGGAAAGTGATATTTTATAGGTTAAGAGCGTCCTACAGAAGCTGTGGTGAAACGCATTCTCTTATTCAAAGTACAAAAGTCTCAAGGGATGATAGGCTGAAACATAGTTTAGTGGTCTAGGGTCAGGAACACATGTTGGTACCTAACTTCAAATGGGAAATTGATTTTAATTAACGTTTTAAGATGCACACATTCACAGTATTGAATTTTTAATGTATTGAAAGACTCGGCAGATCATCTATATAAGTGATACTCTTGCATATATCAGCAACAGGACGCCTTCATTTAGTAATGCATTTATAATTTTTAGAGAGCCGTGCACAAAGTGAGATGCCTACTTATTCTTGTAGTTTTACATTTTTTTCTGCTTTCTTTAAAAATAAATTACACCAAGCCAGATGAACCTATCTTCTTTACACTAGCAATTAACGCCATTTTTAAAATGATGATACTGACCCTTCCTGTGGCCTTATTTATAAAACTTTGTATAAATTTGATCTTGAAAATATGTGCATACCAAAGAAAAATCTGATTTTTGAAACCAGCCCAATGCACATTCTCCTTAATTTACTCTTTATAAACTACAATTACCTTGTAATTCTGCAAACATGACCGTGCTGTTTATGAAACACGTAATCAGTAGTAATAATAATACATTTTATTTATGTAATCAGTCTCATACATATGCAGTGACAGTGCTGCAGAACTTTACTGGCTGATAGAGCAGCCTCCCAACTGACCCACTGAGATGCTGCCATTCAAGACTACCTGGCTGTGCTCCACAACTAAAAGCGTAAGGTCATGTGCGGCTTTATGGCCCTATCCTCTGCGTTATGGTCAGGGAACGGTGTAAGACACCAGCTTCTGAGTGGGTAACTGCTATTACATGGGACATGTAATCATGTGATTGCTCTTACAATGAATAGTACGGGCCATATGAAAAACTCAGGTTACAGCCAGTTACCTTACCAACATACCTTTTACCACATACAGTATTATCAGACAAACGAAAACGTTTGCCTCAAAATAAACGAAATACGGATTGTCCCAGACCACTGAGCCACAATGATGTTCAGTCTCATCTTGACATAAAAGATGACTTAATGTGTTTGTGGAATGTCACTGCTCACAGTTAACAAAAGCAGTTTCATTCTCCGTAGGTGCCCTTAATGCAATATGAGTAACAGTAAAATGCTCCAATTATGTAAGGAAAACTGGACACTGCTGCAGATTGCCTTTATATGTTGGCCAAAACACACCATATCAAAGCTGGATGTAGCACCTTGATGGTCAGTTAATGACTTCCAGCACAGCGGTCATGACGAAGTGAAACTTGTCTGAGCTATTCCTGACCTGACAGCCAGTTGCCTGAGAAGTGACAACAGGGAGCCCATATAGACTGACGAATAACCATAAAAGTTCTTCAGTCCAAAAAAGTGAGATTTGGCCCTTTGTATCATATTCATCACATTTCAGGTGTAATAGTTTTGTCACGTCAACGCGCGTTCTAATAACAGCTCAGTGATATGAATTATTATAGGCTTGCGTTATCATTTAGCTGGTTTTGCTGCATTTCCCTAATTGATCAAGGGTGTTGTCACTTCTACCAAAATGTTGCATACACATGGGTCAGAGTTGCCCTAAATAAACACACGTTCCTCCATCAAGTTTTCTTTTATAAATCCCGATGTTTGCGTGGGATGTTGTGTACATACATTTCAAGCCTCTTTTTGTACCTACGCAAGTGTTATAAATGAGGCTCCTGTAGCCTTCCTCACCTTGCTTTTCCTGGTAAAATTTATTTTATTAGTCTTGGAAGTTAACAACTGGCAACCTACTTTTAGCTATTTAAATAATTCTGGAAATGTTTCCATGAGTTAGGCTGCTGAAAGTAATTTGCCTAGAAAAAGAACTGTAGTCTTAAAAGTTTCCTTTTAAGAATATTTGTGAAGATTCTGACTAATGTAGGGTCTGACGAGATACCTTTCAAAGAAAATCCGATGTCTGGAAATGAAAGATTGAAAGACAGAGGTATGTTAGTTTGTTTTATTCATTTTCATCAATGTGGAGATTTCAAAGCAAGTTATTCCATAAGTCCCATTACATTTTAGTTTTCTGTGATGAACATTCACCTGCACACCAAACTTCAGTTCTTAGCTTCTTTTCCTGTGCTTCCTGTATCATGGTAGAGTGTTAAATAAGTGCCCATGTCACCAAACTGCTTACAGGTTGTTGTCTTCGGCTATGATTAGTTTGAATGGTTTCTACACCCTTCATTTCAGACTGGCCCATGGGTATTCATCAGTAATTGCATATTTCTTTAATTGCTACCCATTTAGGTATTAAAGAGACTCTTCAAGAGGTGCAGAATGTGAAATTTGTTCTTCAAATGGGCACTGTTGGACATTTAAGATTAGATATAAATTAAAATTATAATTGTGCTTCAGCGAACATTTTTTTTTTTACTTTGATTTCCTGTAAAAATGCAGAATAGCATTATTTGCCTCAGTGTTCAAAATTTCAGTATCCAGATCATGGCGGTAAACTTGAATTTGATTTCAAAAAAATTCAATAGAATGAAGCAGGGTTGTGGAGTTGTTGGAAAGAGCTTTTGACTCCAGAAAGATTAAAAAAAAAAAAACTGTGGCACTGAGTTTATATATGTAGCTTTTACAGCAGAAAGTTATTCATATGTGTTGGTAGCTATTAATTTATTGTATTGTAAATCATAATGCTTACCCTTCTCTCCTACATCATACCATGAGTGAGGATGCTAGTAAGTGGGTATGTGCCTTAGAAAGTGTGCTTCGGGCCTGTCACTGTAAAAGTGGCCTCTGAAAGTTGGCACTGATGAACAACACTGATGTGTTGTTTTCAAATGAAAGATCATAAATTGTTATTGCTTTAAATGTGAACAAAAAAACTAACTTTTTATAAAAAGTTGTTTTTGTGCATTAAAAATCCAGATATAATGCCGTCTTGTAGTCTCCTGACGTACTTGCTCTGAAAATCATCCTTCTCTCAAAGCCCCTGAGATTCTTTCTTTAAGCCTTTGTTGCCGACATAGTATTAGATTGAAACAATGAAACAAACCTGAGTGATCACAAACACTATGACGGCAGTTGTCCCAAACATTATGATGTCCTGAAATGGGGGTCCATGTAAAAAAAGTGTTCTAATTTCTAAATAGAGTTACTGAAATGTAAGCGATTCCCCTTCACATAAAAGTATGCACTTTAATCACGTCTGAATTGTTGAATTGTAATTTTAAACTGTGCAGCAGAGGGGTAAATAAAGCTTTGTCTCAAACATTATGGTGGGCAGTGTGTATAGAAACACAATACAATTACAGTTACAGTACAATTTATTTTTGTATAGCCCAAAATCACACAAGGAGTGCTGCAATGGGCTTTAACAGGCCCTGCCTCTTGACAGCCCCCCAGCCTTGACTCTCACAGAACAGAACAAATCCCTCAATACAGTATAAAAATAAAAATTTTAGAAGTACATAGCAGAATTTAACAGTGGATGACATCACATAATATGATTTGGATTTGTTTAGAGTCCTGGAGACCTCATCCATCAAGCTGTCTCCCCCATTTGGCCATTCCACAGCTGAAACAGTGCTGGGCTAGCCAATCCGATGAAAGGACCTCTCTGTCCCATGATTCCAACAATCCTCCATCTGGGATGACTTTACCGTAGGCATACACCAACTGTTTGAAGTGTACCCTTTATTTTGTTTGTTACTTGCACGTATGAATTCATAACCACCTGCATTCTGTGAAAAAATTGGGAAGTGTAAAGCAGTAATATGTTAGAGAGATGATGTTTAGTTTGTTATATGGCATGTGAATTTGTTGTAACAAACCTGTTTTTAAAGTTAGACATCTGTGCTCTTTAGCAGTGCTGACTGCCAGACCACAGATTTTAAGATTTAAGTTTGTTTCTGGGATGTTTAGAATCCTAAAATATGTCGTAGGCCACATTTTTATAGTGGTTCAACTAATTATTTTTAATTAATAGCACATAGGGTAACATTACATTTCCTGTAGATATTGCAACCCATTTGAATGACTTCCTATACTGTGTGTTTATATTCTGTTGTCACTGAACACATTTCGTTGTTCGAGATTAAAAATTCATATGAGAATATGGTGTGCATTTTTCAGTATAGTTCCTTTGCAAAGGATCTAAAACCCAAGGAATTAAAAACAACTAAAAATTTCAGGTAAAAACTACATCAGTAATGATAGGATGTGTTGTCTCTGACTTCTTTTCTACAACTAGCTATGGTTCTACGATGAACTGATGTACAGATGTTGTCGTTTTTTTATTTATGTTAATTAGTTTCTGCTTTGATTCTGAAGTATTTTATCATACTTTATGAAATGTGTATCCTTATATGTGACAGTTCTGTATTTAGTGAGTGGTATCTTCTATTCTTGCATTTTGCCTTGAGAGTTGTCGTGGTGTTTTGTGCCTGCATGCTTTGAGAAACGCTGTGCAAGAACAAAGTCGTTTGCACTGTTGTGTTGTATTTCTGAGGTGGCCATGATAGGGTTCGGTGGCAACTGGGTGAAAATACAACTCAGCGAAATACAACTCAGCGAAATCCTTTACCAGTTAGGTAATAGGTTCAAAGAGATTTTTTAAATTATATTTAAATGACAACGTGATTTAAAATGTTGAAAATAAATTTATATAATTGACGAACGAACTTTATTCTGCTGATGGAACAAACTCCATCTTGCATTATCTTCTGCAACCAAAATTGCTAATCCTTTATATAAATTGTATCGATTGTAATCATGTGATAACGTTATTTAGAATACAAAAGGTGACCTGCGAGTACGGCTTAAGGAATATCTTTACTTTCAACGTATTGGGGGACTCATAAAGAAGGTGATTCTGTTGAGTTTCCGGCACCCTATGTTGTCATTTAAATATCATTAAAAAATCTCTTTCAACCTAATTATTACCTAACTGGTAAAGGATGTCACCCAGTTGCCATGATAGATTGTCCATTGAGCTCTGTGAAGAGGATTAGTTGTGTTCTATTTTGTGTGTTGTATATATCCAATATTTGACACCCATTGCATACCCAGCCTACTTGGAAGCGGGTCTTTTTCTGAATTGCCCTTCCCAAGATTTATTCAATTTTCTTTTTCCTTAGGAATTTTTTCTTGTTGTCATAAAGAGTCAAAGCTGGAGGAGGCAATCAAAACCAGGGCCTGTTAAAGCCCATTGAGGCATTCCTTTTCTGATTTTTGGGCTATACAAGAAATACATTGCTGTTGATGTTGCTTTTTCAGAGTGCTATTTAGGGCCAGGTTGTTCACAGTTTATTAAAAAGTAAGCGCAACGTAATCTGAGACTGTGACATTAGCCTTGAAGGAATCAGATTAGCATCAGTTATATTTTATTACCACTCTGATAATGATCATTTTAATTTGTGTAACTGATTCCGAGGACAAATATAAGTTTAGCAAGGTGTTCTTATTTACTACAAGCAGATGTTATAGTTATTGGACCAGAAATCAGTGTTTGTATGGGCAAATAATTGGCAAATGAATTTCAATGAAAATGTAGTGTTTTGTATTTAGCTATTAAAAAAACGTACAAATTGTCCAAAAATATGTTTTAGTTTTATAATACATTTTTTAGGACATATGTGGTATATTGTGTACAGCTTTTTTTTTTTCTTTTTTCAACCATACAAGGGCTTAGCAGAGCTGAAGAAATTCCAGAAAAGAACTACTAAACGTAATTACTTAGATGAACTGTTAGATGAGATTGAGTGAGACTGATTAAACGAGTAATAAAATTACATAAAATTTAGGCTGAGATCTGTAAAATGTATACTATTTAATGCAAAATGTGTTACGATAATATTTTACTTTTGGTTTTTATTTCAGTTTACAAGGTCAGGGTAGTTAAAGCACAGGCAGTTGAAATGACTTGCACAGGTTCCTAAAGTTAACTTTGAGGTTTAAGGTTCAGTACTTTAGCAATGACAGCACAGGCAGTGTTAACATGCTTTGATTGAACAACATCAGTGCCATGAGCTAGAGAATGTAAAAATGTATAAACATCCAAGTATAAATTGGTAAAGTAGATCCAGCATCATTCTTTTAGCATAAGGGTGAAACACATACTCGAGGACATCAGTGGAAATTATGAGGAAGTGCATTTAAAACTGAAGGCAGGAAGCACTTCTTTACACAAAGAGTTTTGGAACTCTGGAACAAACAGCAAGAGACATGGAGTTGAAGCAGAAATCCTGACAACCTTTAAGAAAAATCTGGAGGAGATATTGGGACAGCCTAGATATCAGCTAAACAAACACCTTGATGGACTGAATCATCTGCTGTCATTTGTCAAATTTGTTCTGTTTTTATATATTTATTTTATTGTGCAGAGAACATACAGTGGTCTCATCACTAGTGGTATTAATATGATATGTTAACATACACTCACCTAAAGGATTATTAGGAGCACCTGTTCAACTTCTCATTAATGCAATTATCTAATCAACCAATCACATGGCAGTTGCTTCAATGCATTTAGGGGTGTGGTCCTGGTCAAGACAATCTCCTGAACTCCAAACTGAATGTCAGAATGGGAAAGAAAGGTGATTTAAGCAATTCTGAGCGTGGCATGGTTGTTGGTGCCAGACGGGCCGGTCTGAGTATTTCACAATCTGCTCAGTTACTGGGATTTTCACGCACAACCATTTCTAGGGTTTACAAAGAATGGTGTGAAAAGTGAAAAACATCCAGTATGCGGCAGTCCTGTGGGCGAAAATGCCTTGTTGATGCTAGAGGTCAGAGGAGAATGGGCCGACTGATTCAAGCTGACAGAAGAGCAACTTTGACTGAAATAACCACTCGTTACAACCGAGGTATGCAGCAAAGCATTTGTGAAGCCACAACACGCACAACCTTGAGGCGGATGGGGTACAACAGCAGAAGACCCCACCGGGTACCACTCATCTCCACTACAAATAGGAAAAAGAGGCTACAATTTGCACGAGCTCACCAAAATTGGACAGTTGAAGACTGGAAAAATGTTGCCTGGTCTGATGAGTCTCGATTTCTGTTCGAGACATTCAAATGGTAGAGTCAGAATTTGGCGTAAACAGAATGAGAACATGGATCCATCATGCCTTGTTACCACTGTGCAGGCTGTTGGTGGTGGTGGTGTAATGGTGTGGGGGATGTTTTCTTGGCACACTTTAGGCCCCTTAGTGCCAATTGGGCATTGTTTAAATGCCACGGGCTACCTGAGCATTGTTTCTGACCATGTCCATCCCTTCATGACCACCATGTACCCATCCTCTGATGGCTATTTTCAGCAGGATAATGCACCATGTCACAAAGCTCGAATCATTTCAAATTGGTTTCTTGAACATAGCAATGAGTTCACTGTACTAAAATGGCCCCCACAGTCACCAGATCTCAACCCAATAGAGCATCTTTGGGATGTGGTGGAACGGGAGCTTCGTGCCCTGGATGTGCATCCCACAAATCTCCATCAACTGCAAGATGCTATCCTATCAATATGGGCCAACATTTCTAAAGAATGCTTTCAGCACCTTGTTGAATCAATGCCACGAAGAATTAAGGCAGTTCTGAAGACGAAAGGGGGTCAAACACCGTATTAGTATGGTGGTCCTAATAATCCTTTAGGTGAGTGTATGTTTAACCCATCACAATTTTGAAATTACTTTTCAATATATTATAAATTGGTTATGAAATATTAAAATCCAAATTGTTTCAGATTACAGTGCTAGCAATCCTGACATTTACTTGATATGTTCAAAAGTGTACACTAATATGTTCCCAGATATTCCTCTATGGATGACTAGCAAAAGGTAAAAAGTAGTATTTTTTCAATGTGAATTTTGAGATGTTTTATATTTTTTGTAAAGTAGGTAATGAAGTTTTTTAGTAGTATTTATATGCTTTCATGTAAAGTGTCAT
The DNA here is from genome assembly GCF_016835505.1 of Polypterus senegalus. NCBI lineage: Eukaryota > Metazoa > Chordata > Cladistia > Polypteriformes > Polypteridae > Polypterus > Polypterus senegalus. The sequence goes on along the minus strand of NC_053157.1, from coordinate 11,117,700 downwards.
TGCAAGTTATGGTGTGTTTGGGTACTATAACATTTTCTGTATTGTGGAGAAGTGGGTCAAACTTCTTATTCCAGACGCTATTTTAATGCTTGTCAGCTTTCCTTTGATACAATCAGACTTTGAGGAAAGAGAAGCAGGAGGGGACTGAACATCTTTGTAAATGAGCAATGGTGTAAAGTGGTGCATATTACAATTAAACTAAAAATATATAATCAAGACATTAAAATATGGACAACTATACCTGCCTATGGTGATATCTTGAATTCATTCCTCAGCAACAGAAATGATTCACTGTGTTTTTCACAGTCTAGTGATGAATCATTCTGACCCTGCATTTATAATGGGCTGAGCAGTGACATACTTTGATTAGAATGTGTTATGCTCCATTGGTGGACACATAATGCTGGACCTGATTTTTTCAAATGATTAAGATGCCTTTAAATGTAAACCTATGGCATAAATTGCCAGATCTGGCCACAGTGTGATCCATCGTACTCCAACCTACAAGCCTGTTAGATGGCAGCAGCTGTGTTATCATTAACTTAGCCCCGTATTCTTGTGTGTGGGTGGTTGTTGCATCTTTTGTAAAGTCTTAATTGGTAGAGTATGGTATTATTTGTTATTATCTCTCCATCTATAATCTAAGATAAGCAATGCATTTGACTAAGTATATAATATTAATAGTAATATTATCATAGAGGAATTTAATATTAAACCATGGAATAGATTTTAGGTGCATCTCTATAGACACATACAGCATTATTATAATGAGTACACTTACAAAACACTTTTGAAACTCATCGTTCATTTTAAAATTGGGTTCTTTGTTTATGTCAGTTTTTGTGAGAAGTTATCATAATGTAAATGTCATCGAGTTTGAAGCTCATACAAATAAAACAGATAGAAATGTGTAGCATAAGGAAAGCAGTAATCATTATTCCCAAGTAAAATTCAGCTAACCCGCTGGCGCCCTGCCCAGGGTTTGTTCCTGCCATGCTCCCTATTTTGGCTGGGACTTGCTCCAGCAGACCCCCGTGACCCTGTAGTTAGGATATAGTGATTTGGATAATGGATGGATGGAATTCAGCTAACCAATACAAACAAACTTAATATCTTGAGTTGAAGAGACTTCTACAATAAATTTTTCAATATGTTTAAGCACAAACATCCAAAATCTTGTGGATAGGTTCTGTTATGAAATGTAGTTCTTGTCTTCATTCTTCTTAAGAAGAGGCGCAAAGCACCAATTGGGTGTATGGTGTTAACATTGATGGATTTAAACACGGATCATACCTTACTGGTAGCATTTTGTCAAATATTTTGCAGCATTTTGTAAAACATTTTCTTTCCTTGTCAGCCATTAATTCTAAGTTTAAGTAAAATCAAAAGATTTAGATATGTCCATGTAAGATCTCTTTTTTTGCTGCAGCAATGAATAAGGCATTTCTGCAAATTGTATGAGTTATCTGCATGAGGGGCCTGCAGGCATTGTGCATTTCAGAAGAAATCTGACACACTAGAAGCCTGAAAAAAATTTTAATTAAACCAATTTTGTTATTTGTTAGGCACTTATGAAATTAACCTTTTCTTTTATATAGATATAGATAGATATATATATAGAGAGAGAGAGAGAGAGAGTAAAGTGGGCTGTTCTGTAACTCTATGCACATTTGCCTGTTATCTGTTGCTAGTTCATATTTAATGCTTAATATGTTTTGTCTATCAAGCCTCCTGTTCTGCTGGTGCATGAATAAATGTGATAGCAGATTTCACTCAATTATTGTTGCAGGAGTTTTGATTTAAGAGGGTAGAGTTGGTCTCTCACTGCTATCTGTAGTCATTGATTGGTTGTATGTCATGTGGTAAATCTCTGCAAGCCTTATCTTACTGTCCTATTAAGTGAATAGCTAAAAATGTTACAGCTTTGATTAAATTCTTGTATTTTAGACCTGAAGCCTTAGTTACTATGCATAACCTGTACTCCAGCTTTATTGTAATGTATTTGCATTACATTTCATATGTTTATTGTGCAATGAGGGGTTAATTTCTTAAAAACAAGAAGAAAAAAACTACTTCGCTGATGTGTTCAAAAGTTAATTATATGCTAATGATGTAGTATTCTGTTTCTCAGACCTGGTCTCTTGAGTGTATCTTTTGTTAAAATCAGTGAATACATTTTCCAATACCAATAACCAAACTTAAAATAGTAGCTTTGAAATATATAATAGGGGGCTTCTGCCCCTGCTCGCTTCGCTCGCCATTCCCCCGGCCTGCACTATGTGCCAGCCACTTTGCATCTCTGCCACTCGCGTATGTGGTTTTCACTTTCACCAAACAACAAATCTTTTAATTCTGACGGGTAGGCCTCATCATTGGGAAGAAACACTACTTTTCCCTGATGACAACACTAATTAGACGATCTACAAGTCTTCAACTTAAAGTTTAAAGCCAAACAATATCTACATACTTTTGTCATATCACTATGTCCATATATTCGTTCCCTTTTCGCTGTTCCATTATTTCACAGAGTAATAATTTCTGTTTGTTAGTGCTAATGCAATCTTTACTATCAGTTTTTTGAGACTTTCAAATTTTAGTTCTTTCATAATCTCTAACCTGCTCTGCATGTGTATCATTCCAACATTTTTTAACCTCTTGTACGACGTTCTACTTTGTATTCTACTCTTTGTCTTTTCTTCTTCCACACCTGCTTGGACCTGTTAGATTTTTAATTCATCTCTTGGCACAAAGTCTCATATCGCAGGACATGAAATTATCTCTCTGAAAATGTCTTGTCTCGTCTCTCTGAAAAAGTCTTGTTTCGTCCCAAGATTTTTTTTATATAATAGAGAGATATACCTGTCATTAAATTAAAATAAAATTAAAATGTCTTATTCACTACCTCCCTAAGTTCCTTATCATTTTCAATGAATTCCTGTTTACGTAAGTAGCCCCCTTGCAAGTAATTACAAAGAAAACATCTATTTAAAAAATTGATTGTTGCATAGATCAAAGACCAAGACCTCTTGGATGCTCCCAGAGTTTCATGTATATTGCTTTAGTGCCAGTGCTTATTTCTTAAGAGTTTAGAATGTGTCCAGTACCACTTAGTCTGTGCTGATATAGACAGTTCATTTGTTGATCCCAGGGGAAAACTGCAATATTGCAACATCTTAAACACAAAAAGTCAGATTATATGCTCAATGCTAACCGATTAAGGCCTGGTTTATACTTACTGCATGAAGCTGGCATGCGGACCTCAACGCAAAGCATGTGCACAGTGAGCAATCAAAACACATTTATACTTGTCGATCAGTGTATTGATATTCTGCAAGGCAATAAATGACTGTGTTTTGTCAGTGTTGCACAGGTAACAATGTCACAGCAGAAGATGTTAGGATGGAAGTAGAGTTGTGCCAGCTATTACTGACTTTAAGAAGAACAAAAAATGAGAAGGTGGAGTGTCAGACATATTGTCCTTAAACAGTGAAGGTTTGAAGATATTTGTTGAATTTTGATGACTTTTTGTATTATATTCAGCCCTTCATTCATCATTCTGGCATCCACTTAAGCAACTGTGAAACAGTGCCGCACCGTGTAGTTAGTAAAATTTCTGCATGCAGTGCGCTCCAGCCACTTGTCTCCAAATCATGTCATTTTCACCACGCGGCCTAAACTGTGAACACTTCAAGTATAAACTAAGCTTAACTACTGGACAGATCGGGTCATTTAGTGTTTAATGTAGAGGTCACTTAAAGAACTACAGCTTGTTATTAAGTTAGCCTTGAATATTTCTGGTTCACAGATATATAACCTATGCTGTAACTTTTATAGATTAATGCATTTTATGCATAAGGGGGGATCTTGACAGATCTCCTCTATAAACACTTCTGTTATTTGCAAGTAAGGGGTTTTGCTTACTGTAATAAAACCCAATGTCCAACTCTACATCTTGTTCACTATGGAAACACAACCAGAATATAATGCCACTAAAAAAGAGTCATATCGGCATTTGGCAAGGCAAATCTCTTGTAGATTTCTTAAAACAGCCTTGGTAATAAGATCTGACAATGTTAATAATGAGTATAAAAGCACTCTATTAAGATTCTACTTTGTTCAGTTTGTGCTGTCCATGGCCTAATACAATTTAAATTTTTGCTTCATGTTCATATGTTCTAAAATTTGCTATAAGCCTGTGAAATAAACCGCCAGACACCTGCTTCCTTGCTTTTTGCAGCATTCTGGACTCAATTAAACTATTTTTTTATTTTCAGCTGTAGGATGCTGTTAGGAAATCACAAGCTCGTCATCCTCTTAAAGCTCTCTCTGATATTCTGCTTAGATGGAACTGGATTGCTTAATGTAGAATCTATTAACCTTCATCCTATTGATAGCATGCAGCCTAATTTATTTTACTTTTCACTTCTGATTGACTTAAGGCTATGCTATGTTATTTCACTCAGCAAAAGAGCATCTGAGCTGTTTTACAGTAGATGTCAGTACCTTATAGATATCATCTACCTCAAAACAAATATGTTGTGATGGCGTAATAGATATTTTGCTTTTAATTGTATTTACTTAAGTTATGTGTATAAATGTAACACCTGGAATGACTATGTCACCTAAAGTTCATGTTATTTCTTCCTATAGTTTGGGTTCTAATAGGAGAAGTTTTATTTATTTATTGGAGACGAAGCAAGTGTAAAAAAAAAAAAAAAGAAAGAAGTAATTAAAGACGTGGTCTTCTACATTATCTAACTGATCAGTCTGCCCTGTAGTGTGATTTCCAGTTATTGCATAACTAGTTGTGTAAGGCCAATCTGTAAAAAGCCCAGGCTCCTAGAAACTATTGAAATCCTCAGAAAAAATTTGAAATGCAGAGGCGGTGGTTTTGTTTTGCGGACGTGCTTGCCCCCTTTGTCTATCAGCGACTAAGCAAGTTTCTCTCATGTTTGTCTTTCCTTGGCGGTTTCACTTTGATGATGGAGTCATCTTCATGCTGTAGCCTCGTACTTCTTTTTTTGTCCGACACTTGGGACCGCCTTGCCGGCTCTTTGAGCTTCATGCTGTAGCCTCGCACTTCTGGGTTGGACAGACAGACAGACACACATTCACACACTCTCTTCAATGCATAGACGATTATATACAAGATATTTAACCCTAATATTTCTCAAAACATAATTTGGACCATGTTGGGCTGTACACATTTCAAGTATGTGGCATACTTTCTGACAAACTCATTGTATGTCATATGTGTGCATATTAAAAAACAATTAAGCCTTTTAATATGGATAGAACAAACAAGCAGATGAACTTTATTTGTCACAAAGGGAAATTTGGCTTTTTACAGAGGCTCAAGAACAGTGCTGTGGAGTTGGTGCACAAAACCTTAAACTCCAAATTTGTTCCTCAATTTCTGATAACTCCAGCTCCCATTTGTAATTAGAACATTTATACATTTACTATGCTGATTGAAGCACACAGCATACAAGACACATGGTATTTCATCACTGCCAGCATGAAGCATCAGACTAGTTAAATTTAGTTCTAAAGGCTGTAGCGATATTGTTGTAGCTTAGAAACATTAAACATACAAAGTTAAAGAAGCTGTGTTTTTTTTTCTTTCACAAGTCTAGAAAAAAAAAGCTTAATTGAATCAGTATTTGTTAAATTGGAAATTTCAATGCATTTTATTACAATTTGGATTTAGTCAGTCTGTATATTTTTACTGACTCCGACTTCAGTAACCCAGTAATTGCTTTAAGCTGTATAGCACTGTTTGTTCAGAGGTGTCCTTTCTCACTCCTGTGTTACAATGAGCTGATTGCCATTTTGCTGCGTTCTAAGAGTTTTTGGCCTATTCTCTTTTGACTCTGTCATTAACAAAATGTTTCTCGTTTGTTCACTCTCTCAATTTATTTATTTATTTATTTTGTTGATCTCCCCTTTGCTCTGTAAATGTGAGAGACGGATGTGCATTAAAATCCAAGGAGTGCAGTTGACTACCTATAAATATACCATAGTCAAAGTTGATTAGATCGCTTGGCTTGGCCATTTTGTTTGGAAACGACTAAACTGCTGAACCATGTCTGCATTCTGTAAATATCGTGGTGTAGCCTCTTGATTAGTTGTTTGGAGGATCAGGCATTTTTATTTAACAAGCAGGTGTACCTATTACAGAGGCCCCAACTCTGTGTGACTGGATATTTGTGTGTAGTTGTATAATTGTATATTGTAAAATTCACTAGCCTGCCTTTGTCATTTTATTATGTGCTGTTTGACTAAAAAATGTACCTTTTAATGTCCAACACTTAACTGTATGTTTGGGTGACAAGTTAATCCAAGGTGATTTGCTAAATTTGGATTCATTATAAGTTTGCTTTTATAGATGAGTTGCATGAGCAGATTAAGTGATTTGGTCTGCGTCACACAGTGAACCATAGGCTATAATTGGCCTGGCAGCCTTAAGATTTAAAATCCAGCACCTGAAGGCCATGTCACATTAGAAAACTTCTTATTTAGAGGCATTTGGTGTTGTGTGCTCATGAAGCCAGTCATGTAATGTGACATGGCCAGCAACTCACTCCAAATAGATGGCGATTGGCCCTGACAAAATCAAACAGGTGTGCATGAGAGCTAATGACCAATGCCTGCTCATCCAATGCACTGATGAGGAATAAGGAAGTTGGTGCTTTGGACCTCAAAAACAGAAGAGAAACTTCTCTGTGTGATGTGTCATGTTGTAAGTACCACAATAAAATGGAGAAAATCAAAAAGTGGCTGAGATTGTGGCTGAACCTATTAACCCTTTGTATGGCATCGGCTCTGTGAAGCAGCAGGTTATTTGTTGTTAGAAAAAGGGGCAAGCATGACTGTCCTGGAAAGTCATGCATTTGGTAAATTTGACATACCCAGAGTTTAAATTGACATGGTCCAGCAATGAGATCAGCAAGTGCAAATCTGACATAGCCTACCCAACTACTGGAAGGTTGGTAATGTAGCATCAGCTATAGCTTGTGCACGCACCAAAACAGTGAGTCCATATTGTTGTCGAATGACCAAGTTTGTGCCAGTGCTTACAGTACAGGGGTGTGGATGGTATGATTCTCCTAGGTCATTATGATGAAAGTGTCACCTGCAAAAAAGCACAAGTAAAATAGGTTTAAAGTGCGATTATTGTTCATGAATACAGAGCATACTTATTTATTGCTTATGCTAATCAACATGCAGCAGATCACAACTCTCTGGTGCCATGAATATGTACATAAAGAGGATATAAACGTTTCTATAAATCCAACAGAAATGAGGTAACTTGTAGGATACTGTAAATGATCATCAGCATTTCAGATCTCAAATTTATTCAATAGGGTATTGTATTTAATGATCATTCTATACTAGCCACCATTGTTTATTCTCTCATAACTTGATCTTACAAATATAATGCCTAATTGGAAACAAAGGGCAGAGTCTTGTTTTAGTTAGAAGTTCTCAGTTTAAAAAAAAAAGATTTGGGCCAAGGTGCTGCCCTCCTGTGGTCTTCACTTCTGTAGCACACATTGTCCTAATAAATAATAATAAATCCGAGGCCCAGTTTTCTTTTGACTGTGTCAAAAGTTTGCTAGGGGATGACCTTCACACTTACTTAGCTTGTTAATTGCATGGTCTGTGAAGCATTTAGGTGTTATGGAAGTATTAAGGCACTGCAGGGGGGCAGTGAACTGAAGTGAGAAAAATACACATTCAGCTCATAATGAGCCACGGCACAATACAGACTGCCATTACTTGCATTAGTTACCTGTAAAATGTGTCCCTTTCCACACCCTTTAAATCCCATAATACAGTTAGAAAATTCTGCCTTTAGTTTATTTACTTGTTTAATTACTAACCCTACAAAATGATACACTAGTGTGCATGGATCTACGCGTAATATATCTGCAGTTGTAGTGGGGGGTAACAGGGGGATAGGAGAATGTTACTGAAGCGATCAGCCCAATTAATGTAACTGCTGTGCTGTAACAGGATACCTTCTCTGGCATGTTAGACCAAATTAGGCTTCAGCTGCATGTTCTTAATGCTGCAGTCCTGTGGTTTCACACCAGTTTTTCCATCTCTGGTTTGTATATTCTGTTTTACATGAAAGTGTGCTGTAGTTATCTTGTTTTGCTTTGTATTTTATGAAAGGACTGTTGTTGGTGCAAGTTTAATACAGCCTTTTTGCTGAGAAAAGCACTTTTGATTTATTTATTTTTTTTCTTTTTCACAGTAATCAATACTTATAGAGTTACACATTTACCGAAATAATATCTGGTTTCTTCAGTTTTTTTTTTTTCTACATGTAAGCAATTTTTTAAGGTCTTTGGTGTTGCACTCCTAATGCATCATCAAACAATAAACATTATTTGTCGGAAGACATTGTGGTGGAATGCCCAAAGCTAAAGAGCCAGTTAGCCTCCGGGTGATATTTCTTCAGCCAAAAGTGATTCATATATTTTGATTTCTAAGTTCACATCATGTGCACTGTGAAGCACAGATGCTTCGCAGTAAGGAGACTAGGGTTTGTGTCCTGGGTGGGTTTCCTCCCACTGTTCAAAGACATGCAGTTAGATGAATCGATGATGCTAAATTGGTTTGTAGATAGACTAGTGCCCTGTCCAGGGTTTGTTCCTGTCTTGCACCCAGTGGTAGTTGGGATAGACTCCAGCAGCCCCCACGATGCTGGTCGGGATTAAGTGGGTTCGAAAATGACATGACATGGTGCACCTTGAAAATGTAATTCTTATGAAAATAAAATATGCCAATATTTCACGTATTATTGAAACAAGTTTCCACTTCATATACTGTATGTGCATTCCTTTTAATTTATCCTGTTTAATAAAAATTGTTTTATTTTGTAACTTAAGGTCTTTTTTTTTTTTTTGTCCTATAGTGCTAATGAAATGCTGCTACTGTACTAAACAGTTGAAGCAGTTAAATTACAACACAGCCGTTGCTGATGCTACTATACTGGAATTGATATTTGACTGATGGAATGTATCTAACCAATCAGAGTGTGGAACTTGTTTGAAGTAAAGATGTAGGAAATGTAATAATGATTAATATTGAGGAGGTTGATACCTTGTCATGGGAAGAGAAATTTCTCTTGTGAATTCCTCAGATAAAAAGTTACTCCTGTCACTACTGTTGAGTTGCAAAGCTCAAGGTGCTCTGGAGGATAATTATTGTCTGTTCCTTATATATATAATACACATAGTATTCGAAGTCTGAATCACAATCTGATTGTATGGGTGGTTACCTACCAGGTAACGCGTGTGGTTATAGAATGTTACATTGTTAACTGTCAAACAATGCAAAGAGTACGTGACACATGTTTTGCCCTATTTTGGGCTCATCAGGCGTACACACTCCACTGCATCCCTCGAAGGGGATCGAACCCCAGACGTCAGCGTTAGAGGCAAAGGCTGTTCACGTTGCACCACGGCGTGTGGTTCGAGGGCACCCGTGGTGGATGTTTTCCGACTTGCAGACCAACCACACGCATTACCTGGTAGGTAACCACCAATACAATCAAATTGTGATTCAGACTTTGAATGCTATGTATGTAATTACCCCTGTCAAGTAAACGAGCCACATGGTGTGGCGCAACGTAAAGAGCCTTTGCCTTTAACGCTGACGTCTGGGGTATATATATATATATATATATATATATTACATAGTTAACTGTCAAATATATATATATATGTATATATATACAGTATATGTGTGTATATATACAGTAATCCCTCGCTATATCGCGCTTCGACTTTCGCGGCTTCACTCTATCGCGGATTTTAAATGTAAGCACATTCACGGATTTTTCGCTTGTTCGCCGCTTTCTGCAGACAATGGGGCTTTTAATTTATGGTACATGCTTCCTCAGTTTGTTTGCCCAGTTGATTTCATACAAGGGAAGCTATTGGCGGATGGCTTAGAAACTACCCAATCAGAGCATGCATTACATATTAACTAAAACTCCTCAATGATATAAGATATGCTTCCACGCGTGCTTGAGATTGTTTGCTTCTCTCTATCTTTCTCACTCTCTCTGCCTGACGGAGGGGGAGTGAGCAGAGGGGCTGTCTGCACAGAGGACACGGACGCTCCTCTACAAAATGCCGCTTTATCGAGTTGCTTCTGTATGCTTAAAAGCATGTATTGATTTTTTGATTGTTTGTTTGTTTGTTTGCTTTCCTTAGCGAGCGCTCTCTCTGACATTCTCTGCTCCTGATGGCGCTCCTTTGAAGATAAGATATGTTTGCTTTCTTTTAATTGTGAGAAAGAACTGTCATCTCTGTCTTGTAATGGAGCACAGTTTAAACGTTTGACTAAAGGGTGTTATTTCATGTCTAGAGGGCTCTAATAATGTTAACAGGGTGGGAGAGTTTATAAGGGCTTAAAATATATAAAAATAACCATACAAACATATGGTTTCTACTTCGCGGATTTTCATCTATGGGGGTCTGGAGCAACCCCACGATCGAGGATTAGGATATATGTATGTGTATATATATATATATATATATATATATATATATATATATATATATATATATATATATATATATATATATATATATATATATATATATATACATACATATACATACATATATATACATACATATATGTATGTATGTATATGTGTGTGTGTGTGTGTACAGTGGTGTGAAAAACTATTTGCCCCCTTCCCGATTTCTTATTCTTTTGCATGTTTGTCACACAAAATGTTTCTGATCATCAAACACATTTAACCATTAGTCAAATATAACACAAGTAAACACAAAATGCAGTTTTTAAATGATGGTTTTATTATTTAGGGAGAAAAAATCCAAAACTACATGGCCCTGTGTGAAAAAGTAATTGCCCCTTGTTAAAAATAACCTAACTGTGGTGTATCACACCTGAGTTCAATTTCCGTAGCCACCCCCAGGCCTGATTACTGCCACACCTGTTTCAATCAAGAAATCACTTAAATAGGAGCTGCCTGACATAGAGAAGTAGACCAAAAGCACCTCAAAAGCTAGACATCATGCCAAGATCCAAAGAAATTCAGGAACAAATGAGAACAGAAGTAATTGAGATCTATCAGTCTGGTAAAGGTTATAAAGCCATTTCTAAAGCTTTGGGACTCCAGCAAACCACAGTGAGAGCCATTATCCACAAATGGCAAAAACATGGAACAGTGGTGAACCTTCCCAGGAGTGACCGGCCGACCAAAATTACCTCAAGAGCGCAGAGACGACTCATTCGAGAGGTCACAAAAGACCCCAGGACAACGTCTAAAGAACTGCAGGCCTCACTTGCCTCAATTAAGGTCAGTGTTCACGACTCCACCATAAGAAAGAGACTGGGCAAAACGGCCTGCATGGCAGATTTCCAAGGCGCAAACCACTGTTAAGCAAAAGAACATTAGGGCTCGTCTCAATTTTGCTAAGAAACATCTCAATGATTGCCAAGACTTTTGGGAAAATACCTTGTGGACTGATGAGACAAAAGTTGAACTTTTGGAAGGCAAATGTCCCGTTACATCTGGCGTAAAAGGAACACAGCATTTCAGAAAAAGAACATCATACCAACAGTAAAATATGGTGGTGGTAGTGTGATGGTCTTGGTGGTAGTGTGATGGTCTGGGGTTGTTTTGCTGCTTCAGGACCTGGAAGGCTTGCTGTGATAGATGGAACCATGAATTCTACTGTCTACCAAAAAATCCTGAAGGAGAATGTCCGGCCATCTGTTCGTCAACTCAAGCTGAAGCGATCTTGGGTGCTGCAACAGGACAATGACCCAAAACACACCAGCAAATCCACCTTTGAATGGCTGAAGAAAAACAAAATGAAGACTTTGGAGTGGCCTAGTCAAAGTCCTGACCTGAATCCAATTGAGATGCTATGGTATGACCTTAAAAAGGCGGTTCATGCTAGAAAACCCTCAAATAAAGCTGAATTACAACAATTCTGCAAAGATGAGTGGGCCAAAATTCCTCCAGAGCGCTGTAAAAGACTCATTGCAAGTTATCGCAAACACTTGATTGCAGTTATTGCTGCTAAGGGTGGCCCAATCAGTTATTAGGTTCAGGGGGCAATTACTTTTTCACACAGGGCCATGTAGGTTTGGATTTTTTCTCCTAAATAATAAAAACCATCATTTAAAAACTGCATTTTGTGTTTACTTGTGTTATATTTGACTAATGGTTAAATGTGTTTGATGATCAGAAACATTTTGTGTGACAAACATGCAAAAGAATAAGAAATCGGGAAGGGGGCAAATAGTTTTTCACACCACTGTATGAGAGAGGTTCAGAAACATTTTTACCAATACACATGCAGAGCAGGTTAGAGGTAATGAAAGTACTAAAATTCGAAAGTCTCGAAACACTGATAGTTAAGATCGCATTAGCACAAACAAACGGAAATTATTACTCGGTGAAATAATGGAACAGCGAAAAGAGATTGAATTTATGGACATAGGTGATATGACAGAGTGTATGTAGATATTGTTCGGCTCAAAAGTTTAAGATGGAGACTTGTAGATCATCTAAATTGTGTTGCCATCAGGGAAAAGTAATATTTCTTCCCAATGAAGAGGCATATCCACGAGAATGAAAAGATTTGTTATTTGGTGAAAGTGAAATCCATAAACATTGCAGGCAATATATCCAAATCTAGAATAATCTGTTTGTGTTCGCATAAATCAATGCTTAAAACGTAGATTTACACAATTCAGGACCATACACTATGAGAATCTGTGGTCCAGCAACAATTAAATCTACTATACATTTAATTTCAAACAAACCACAATTTGGTCGGATTTATATTTATGATCATGGAGAAGCAATACAACATAGAATCGGAAGAGTTAAATGATCAGACGTCTTAGAAATTCTACAGACAATAATGGATACAAATCCATATGTCCAAAAGTATTGCTCTTTACACAAAATTTATCTGAAAAACACAAAGAAGTTTTCTTAGATTTCTATATGAATCTGAAAGATCACGCTTGCATATATAATAAACCAGCATGTGACGAATTGTAAGCGATAATAGTTGAGAAACACAGAGTTGATATTCGTGTTTATCCAAAAGCACTGCACGATTCGTCATAAGCGGCAAATCTGGGAAATGACTAGCGTGCAGGGCCCGCACATGGTTTGGTGAGCAAAGCTAGCAGGGGGCAGAGCTTAATATGTATGTATGTATGTATGTATACACTAACTGTGCAAGCTTGTGATGTAAAATGCCTGGGGTCCTAGAAACTATTAAGATTGTCAGAAAAAAATTCAAATGTAGAGATGTCAAGTAATTGAAAGGAACTACACTGAACATCTCTCTCCTAGGAGGTTTTGTTTTACCGATGTGCTTGCATTGCTTGTGTATTAGCAGCGGGAGGAAAGGTAAAAGGGATACCATTTTGCCAATGTTAGTGGTAAAGCGACTTTGTCTTTCTTATGAGGTGTTGGCCCGCTTATGTTATTAGTGGGCAAGTTTTCGGTTTCCATGGAGGTGGAGCCCTTACCCAACTCCACCTCTCACTTCCGGGCCGGACAGACACACACACACACTTCCACACATAGACATTTATATGTTTATTTATATATATATATATATATATATATATATATATATATATATATATATATATATATATATATAATATACTCACACACATTTATTTATTTAATTAATTTCTCTTTGATTGAGCTTCTGTAAAAAGACAAATTTCTCCCTGGGGAACAAATAAAGGTTGGTTGCTCTGTCTGTCATAGTGCAGTTTCTTTCTCTCTCAAGCAGCACCTTAGAGACCATTAATTGTCAAAAAAAGTGACTTTGTTGGGTGACTATGTAATATATTCTTATTGTGTGCCCCCTTAATGTCATTACATTTTAATTCTCTAATACTAAATTCTTTTTGACAGTATAAATGTTTAAAAGGAATACATTTTTATAACTTAATTTAGATAAATATCTCTGTTTATCTATATCTGTATATATGTATTATTAAACAAGATTACTGGTTATTAACAAAATAAGCCATTAAATGTCCGTAATCTTAGTTATTACAGTCAAGTCAATGTGTTTAAATGTATTTTTTTTTTACTGTTGTGATGCTGCTAGTTTTACTTTATTTGTGAATGTGTAGAAGCTAACAGTCACCCTGAAAATACACCTTATTTTTGATTCAGTCTTTAATTTTATGATTTATTCAATTTTTATTAAAATTAAATTCATGAGAGAAACATGAAAGCAATCTGACAAGAAGCTTCAATCGGCAGTATTAATGAAATGGGGGAGAAAAAGAATTTTCTCATGTGCTCTTGATATCATTGAGTGTAACCTTATTAATCCAACAGGAATATTATAAATGACTGTTTGTCCTTTACCAAATGCCTTGCTTTCGAATGATATATGAAATAATGTGTGTTTTGCATGTCCTGTTTGTAATGATAAAGGTCATATAGTATCATTTACATAATCTACAGCCAAGAAATGAATCCTGTAGCAATATCGTCTGTATAACATACACATGATCAGAGGTAAAAACTATCATTATTCATGAAAGTTAATTTTACGGTGGGTGTAAATGATCTATCTTGTAGCAGGTATTTTTTATCGTTCTATAAAATACTTGGAAGCAAATGCTACACATAACATTAAAAAAAAATGGTAAAGAGTGATGCATTTTCTGTGACTCTGAGTACCACCGATTGGATCTTGATTGATGGCAATCATTTGTCTTTGTCAGAAAAAGAACAATTCAGGCATTGAAATAAGACTTCTATCAAACTTTGTTACTGGCCAGAGGGTTCGATTAAAATGCTGGTATTCTGCTGTGTTTGGCTTTAGGTGAAAGTTAAAATGCATAAGGCCAGGAAGTTGCTTTTTTCTTTCCAGGAATCTTGCGTTGGTTTAGTTACAGGCAACTGTAATTAAAGCAGCTATTAAAACTGGAAAAACAGGGTTTTCTGTCTGCTAACCATACTTAACGCTTAAACAGACCTGTAATGCAAATAAAAAGTGCATTTCATTCTAAAGCAGATTAATGTCAATGTTTTAAACATTGCACTAAAGGCTTAAGAATGATAATGCCTGTTTGTTAAATTATGTATCATAGGACATTGCATTTGTTTAGTATTTATTTGATGCACTTTAAACTGAAAGACCTTCTAAATTTTGAAGTTACTGAATTAAAATAAGTGTTGGGCTGTTTGTTTCTGAGTGTGTGTGTGTGCATTTATTTTACCCTTGTGTGTAACCACAGAATTTTAAGTTATTTTATATGACATGCCTAACTGCTGTATGTATGTAAACAGAAAAATAGATTTCTCATGTTTGTGTGGAGCTGATATGGAAGAGCTGGCCAGCGCTCATTACAGATTGATTTTTTTACATTTCTTAATTATCTTTGTACATAACTTTAAATTTAGCTTTTTAATATTGTATATATGTAAGTGGCCCATTTTTTTACATTTTTCCAGCACTTTTAGCCTGGTGTTCTTCAACACGCTGAATTAAATACATTTTGTAATGAGGATCTTTTGATGATAATTTAGAGGGGTGTCCAACTCCGATCCTGGAGGGTCACAGTGACAGCAGTTTTCATGTTAACCCTTAATTAGTGACCAATTTTTTTTTTAGCTGGTAATTGACTTTTGCGTTAATTTTAATTGAATTTCTGTTTAAGACTCCGGATCCTATTTTTTTTTCCCCCATAATTAGCAGCCAAACATAATGAGATACAAAATGAGCCAACACTTGACCAGCTAACCTGTGTCCACCTTACAATATCTGAAAATCAAGAAAGGCGAAGATCTCAAGAATGTTGGTCTGTTTGGGTCCGCAAAATATTTTGACGTTGCTCGTAGAAAAAAGAAAATCAACAGTTTTGGAACATTCTGCTGTGGCAGAATGAGAACACCGACAAGCCATGGAATTAAATAATAGGTTTAATTAACAACAAGAATCGGCTTCTAATTTATTAACCGGTTGGAGTGAAATTGGTTTGAAGCCCCAAATTAGCCAGTCATTTGTTGGTTCATTCACTTCATTTTAGTTTGGTTTCCAATTAAGGAAAAAAGAAGCAATTTAGAAAGCTGAATATAAAAATGGCAATACTAATCTCATTAAATATTTCATTTAAATGAAAGGAAAAGAAATCAGTTAATAGCAGTAATTGGTTACTAATGAAGAAAGTATTGGGGTAAAAGATCTGCAGCCACCGCATCGCTTCAGGATCGGAGTTGGACACCCCTGATTTAGAAAATATTAAGTCTGAATTGCATCAAACTTTGGACTTGTAGACATGTAGCCTGTAGCTTGTCTTTGTGAGATTTATTCATTGAATACCTTCATTGAGAGGGGTGTGCACACTTACACAATGAAGTTGTTGACAGTTTATTTATTTGTTTTACTATTTTTATTAAACAGTATCCAGTTCTTCAGTAAAACATTGTTAAATATCTTATTTAAGGTGAAAAAATGGTCTGGCGCAATGTCTTTACATCTACAAAAGTTGTGTGATCTGCAAATCACATACAGTACATTTAAAGATGGATATCTTAACCACTATTTTGGCTTTAATCTTTCTTGGATATCAACCAAAAATATAGTAGACATGAGCAATGCATTGCAGAGGTGTACATTATGGTTAGAAGAGAGCTTGTGGAGGAACTGATAGGACTATGGGTGTTAACATCATCCATGCCAATAAACAAAAAGAAATTCACAGACATATTGTATATTCACACATCTGTTTTGAGCAGGATAATGTCTCCAGCATACTTTGCATCAAAAGGAATATATTTAACACTTTTACATGTTAACCTTTTATTGTATGCTATTAAAATACGTAATCAGTAAAGTACTCCTGTGTCTGGAGTTAATCTGTGTAAGTCATGGCAGTCACTCTGTATACCTTTTCATGCAGCATGTACTTGTAGAGAACTACTGTCCATCTTCAGGCATAGTCCTGTCAAGCTTGGCATTGTTTTCTTGACATTCTTGAGGTCTTAATACATAAGGTAATGACCTTGCTTTTATTAAAATTGTTAAAACTTTGGACTATAAACTCTGATTGTGGTTTCAAATCCTGCTGAGTCTGTGTGTCCATGAACAAGTCACACCACCTGTCTGTGCTCCAATTGGATAAAAAACAAAAATGTAACCAATTGTATCTCAACTTTTGCAAGTTTCTAGTAAATAGTAGTAGTGTTAATAATTATAATAATAATAATAATAAAATTTTATTATGCAGTTATTTGTTAAAACTTGAAAGAACTTCCTAAAGTATTACACAGTTTATGTACAGAGCTGCTAAAAGACATCAACTTTCACTAAAAATGAACATCTTGTTTATTCAGACAAGCAACCTTTTTTACTTTTAATTCCAAGTTTATAATAGACTTTATTTTAGCATCTGTTTATTCAGATGATCAATATTTTTTGTTTACTTTAAATTTCAAGTTTGTAATTGATTTTTTTTATTTTGAGTCCAATGTGGCCTTGATCATATTAAAAAATAATATAAAAAGGTGATTTAGAGTAACACCATCTATCTTCCCTTTAAGACAAGCTCATTTTTAGGATTTTATCAAAACAGTGTTATTGTAAAGATGGATCACATTGTTTCAGACCAATGAAGAAGATGACCTTTTCTGTAAGGAGAACTTTTAAATGGTCTTTAACGCTTCATAGAATGCCCTTTTCAGGCTCTTTAGTTGAATCATGTTTTGGTAATTGGCTGCCTTATTAAAGCTTTACAAACAAGTAACACCGATCAAATTTCACATTTAAATCAAGTGCTGCCCGCATCTCTTATAACTGCAAATGTAGTATTTTGTGCTTGAGATTAATAAAAGAACATGCAAACAATCATGAACTCTCTCCATTGCTGCTTTCTGTAAAAGGTAATGTAAACGTAGTAATCATTTTAATAGTAGTTAAATTTGGTGCTGTAAAAATAAATTGTCGACGCGCAGTATGCAAAGACACAACTGAATTAAAACATTTTTTACTCTACAGTAATTTTCCATATGACAGCCAGTGTAACTGTTTTGAAAAATGTACATTGTATTGAGTGTGTTGAATTTTTTTTTTGTTCTATTTTTACATTTTCAAGATTTAGCCATTTGTGTATAAAATCAGTAAGGTCAAATCTGTAGAAATATTCAACAAAGAATATTAACCAAGAAAAGGAAAATATTCAAAGAGGAAAATCAAGTCAGTGGGGAATTGGTGCAGCTGTTCTGTACAAGAGACATGTAATGTAACCAGCGTTGAGTTTATAATAATTAAACACTTTAGCTTCATTTATTTTTTAGACATTGTAGTGATCATGCTAAGGAGTGAATATTGAATGAAAACAAGGTTCACATACAAAATATTTTTCTGACTCTTAAACTCTTATTGTGCTCCATGTGCTGTATTCTACTGCAGTTCTCACTGTGGTGTGTCCAAGTAATGAATATCAGTCCATTGTGTGTGCATATACTGTACTTTTGCATACAGAACCATTTAGATTGTTACATGCAGTGTATGTACTACATGTTGCAAGTTTTTATGTGTCACATTACAACATACAAAGAACAGTGCAGTACCTCATACTTCAAATTTAATTTGTTTCAGGCTGTTTAAACTCTGAATTGTTTGAATTCTGAATCAGTTTTCCCATTAGAAATAACAAAAAGTTAACTAATCTGTTCCCAGACAATACCGATTATGATAAACTTAAACCGCAAATACACATAATTTAAGGTTAAAATAACACAATGCCCTAAGTAATAAGTTAAAACATGAAAACAATACATAAAATATGCAAATACTGTATAATATAAAGAAAATTGCATTTACTATACATACATATATATATATATAATAATATGCATGCATGCAGCATGGTGGCACAGTGGTAGCACTGCTGCCTCGCAGATGGATAACCGGGTTCGCTTCCCAGGTCCTCCCTGCGTGGAGTTTGCATGTTCTTCCCATGTCTGTGTGGGTTTCCTCCCACAGTCCAAAGACATGCAGGTTAGGTGCATTGGCGATCCTAAATTGTCCAAAGTGTGTGCTTGGTGTGTGGGTGCGTATCCTGTGGTGGGCTGGCACCTTCCGCGCTGTGCTGGCTGGGATTGGCTCCAGCAGACCCTCGTGACCCTGTATTAGGATATGGTGGGTTGGACCATGACATGACACACATATATAAAGTGAGATACAACTTGAGCACATATAAACACCATCTGTTGCTGTATTTTTTCACTGGGCAAGCACTTCGAACGTAGAAGCATCATTTGAACTTTTCTTGAATTTAGCGTTTGAACTCTGGAACACTGATGGATCGAATCATTCAAAAGCACTATGGTACGTACATATTGAGGCCTAAAACATCTCAGTATTAAGATTGTCTGAAATACACATACATAAGAAACTTTATTTAGCCACAGTTCAGCAGCCTAATGGCCTGCTTAAAGAAAACTGTCCCAGATCCTACTGGTATGGAACTGTTTACCTTACAGTAACATGGAGAATTTGTGACTTGGGTGGCTGGGGTCTGATGATTTTTTTTCCATCTTCCTCAGACACTGCCTAGTATGCAGTATGCCCAGTGTCAGTCCCTTAGGCCGCAACGGCTGCACATTTTTGTTTCAACCCAGTTGCTTAATGAGAAGTCACTTATTAAAGCATTTGTTGCTCAAGTGACATATTTCTCCTTTGCTTTAGTTGTCTTCCTTATTAATATTTCGAACTTGTCCATTTTAGGCATCAAAACATTTGGATGATCTCCTTAGAAAGGAAATAAATCTACAATGTAAGAATGATCTGCCAGTACAGAGTTAAGTCTCTAGCAAGCCTTGAAATTAAACAAGATCCTTTAGTGACAAGTACTGGTTTCTAATTTAAAAAAAAAAAATAGGAATAAAATCCTGAAGCCACTGTGGCCAACCAGGACTGACATTGCTCACCCCTGACGGAGCATATTTATCCTGGAATTAGGGAAGCTCACCTCTGATGATTTGTAAGGCAGGCAGCAGTACCCTCTGCAAAGCCTTGAGGTTGGTGTCAGTTTAGTTCCCACATCAGGAAGAGATGCATTCAGTTAAGAGTACTCTCAATAATACTACAGTATTGTAGAATGTTCTGAGATATGGAGACTTATGCTAAACTCATGTCAAAGGTAGATGAGACAAGACTGTTCCTTCTTCACAAAGTTTTGTGTAGGTACAGTCCATGTGAGGTCTTCCATAACATGCCCACCAAGGAACTTAAAATTGCTGACATTCTCCACAATGGTCCCATCGGTAGTAATAGGGGTGTTCACTTGTCTCTGCATTCGGAAGTTCACATTTATATGTGTTGCTGTGCATACATTTACTGTGTGTGTAAGCACTGAAACATCACAATTATTGCATATATGGTGCCTTGCAGAAGTATTTGTGTTTGTCCTGTTTTGTCGCATTGCAACCTGGAATAGAAATTGATTTTTGAGGAGTTAACACCATGCCAACAACTTTGAAGGCACACAATATTTTATTGTGACACAAACAATAATTAAGATTAAGAAAAAAATAGAAATCCTATCAAGCGAGGTCATTTTTGCTAAATCGCTTGTAATTTGACCTCTCCAAATTAGAATCATTGCTGTTATTGAACCATCTGGAGTATAAACACATGTTTGGTCTCTTTGTAAAGGTAACAGTCTCTAGTTTCACCCATAGCAGTCAGAATCACTGTAGGTGTGACTGATCAAAAGTTATGCACATTAGAACTCACAGAAAAAATGAATTTTTTTGTTCTCGCCTAAGTTTTTTTTATGAAAATAAAGGAAAATAAAGCTGCAGTAGGTAGGTGGGGACAGAAACACACTATGTACCAACAGAATAACTTGTTGACTACTCACATTTCAAATTTGAAAAGAATACCGGTAAAAATGACATTTTTACACCAGTTTTTATCTGGGCATGTCCAGGCGCTTTTTAGAGGGACCTCTGGTTTATCCAAACCTATCCAAATTGGACACATTTGGGAACGTATGGAAAAAGTGCAATAACTTTTGAATGCTTCAACCCACAGATATCAATGAGGGCTCTACTGAAAGCTTACACCTAAAGGAATCTATATCTACACACAGTGTCACTCTTATTAGTTATGGAAATTCATATTCCATAATAAAAACAATAAAAAAATACACATTTCAATATAAAAACAGTCAAAACAAGTGTTATGGGCCAGAAATATATATATATTTTTTAATAAAATGCACACAAACACACAAACTATATACATTTTTTACAAACTGTTACAACACAGCTCAGCGTTTTTCCATGTGCCACTGATTGTAGCAATCCCTAGCAGCCAGAAAGCACAAGGGCATGTGTCCACAGCAGAAATGTCGCTCTCTGCCTCAGACTTCCCCTGGTCCAATTCATCACTGTCACGCCGCTTACATGCCTCTACTACTTCGTCGAGAGTGTATTTACGTTTATCCATATTTAAAATGCGAAAAAACTTGATGAAATCACAATAAACAACCACACGTAATTTATGCACCAAGTCTGCAGACAGGCCAAATGTTGGTTACGCACGGCTCCCTTTGGTTTTGTTTACAAGTTTGCATGGCAAATTACACATCGGCGTGCTCAGCTGCTCATTGGCTGTAAGTTTGGAGCGTCACTCACAGCATCCAATCAAACTGGTCGATTCTATCAGGGTGGGAGTTGTGCGTCATCGTTCAGCTGTCTGTGACACTCATTGGCTATACGAGGCTCTAGTCACCCCCCAGACCCCTCCTAATTGGCCAACATAGGTGTCAATCAGAAACTAACACTTCCGTGTAACATGCTTTAGCACGGTTATCGCCAACAGAAACAAATTACGTCTGATATGACCAATAGAAATGAAAAAAAATGTCGGAGCCAGTCTCAAGTGTAGAAACGTTTTCTGGAGTTTTTGTCCCTTTGAGGATCTATAGTGTGTTTTGGACCTAATTGTTTTACTGGATTATATTCCCTGGAGCCTTACGGACAGAATGAGACCAATATTGCTCGGAAATATTGATATTTGACTTGCAGAGAGCCTTCAAAGGTAGGAAAAGTCAACTCTTAAAGTATTTACTTCTCTGTAAAAAAGGCTTTAGTGTCAGTGCTGTGGTTGTTGTGTGTCAAAATGGTTTATATCATCGGAAAGACGAGACTCTGAGGTTTCATTTGATGTGTAGTATGTCGAGGTGCATGACAGAGGGGCATGCACAGATGGCTGTGATGTTGTCCAAGTGTAGTTATGTACCGGGACCGGTACGTGTGCATGTGCATGTGAAGAGGTTAAGAAAAAAATAGAAATCCTGAGTGGACATAGGTATCTCCCTAAACAGCAAAGTCTATACCTTTGTAGAGCCCCCTTTTGTTTCAATTCCAGTAGCAAGTCTCTTGCTGAATGTCTCTATTGGCTTAGCATACCCATCAAATGGTATTTTCGCTCACTCCTCCAGGCCAAACTGCTCCATCTCCATCAACTTAGATGTTGATATCCAGTAATCCAAGTCATGCCACAGATTCTCCATTGGATTGACGTCTGGTCTTTGACAAGGCCATTCCAAGACATTTAAATTAAAAAGTTCCATTTTAGTTTAGTCTGACCAGAGACCTTTCTTCTGTGTGTTTATGGAGTCTGCCACATGCTGTTAAGCAAACTCCAAACGGTTTTCTTTTGTTTAAGCAGTGTTATTTTTTCTGGCAACTCTTCCATAAAGCCCTTCTCTGTGTAGTGTACAGCTTAAAGTGATCCTATGGACAGATACTCTCATCTCTACTCTGTATCTTTGCAGCTCCTTCAGTGTTATCCTTGGTGTCTTTGTTGCATCTCTGATTAATGCACTCCTTGCCCAGTCTGTGAGTTTTGGTAGGAAGCCTTCTCTTGTCAGGTTTGTAGTGGTGCCATATTCTGTCCATTTTGTTATATAGAAAACCCTTGTTTATCGCGGTTAATCCGTTCCAGACTCTATTGCGATAAATGAATTTCTGCGAAGTAGGATTTTATATTTATAAATCGAATATTTTCGCAGTTAGAGCATAGAAAACCTGTTTACGACCTTCTAAATACGCTTTTTAACTTTATTAGAGCCCTCTAGACATGAAATAACACCCTTTAGTCAAAAGTTTAAACTGTGCTTCATGACAAAACAGAGATGACAGTTCCATCTCAGAATTAAAAGAATGCAAACATATCTTCCTCTTCAAAGGAGTGTGTGTCAGGAGCAGAGAATGACAGAGAGAGAGAAAAGCAAACAATCAAAAATCAATAGAGCTGTTTGGGCTTTTAAGTACGCAAAGCACCGCCGGACAAAGCAGCTGCAAGAAAGGGAGCAATGTGAAGGTAGGTAGTCTTTCAGCATTTTTTAGGGGAGCGTCCGTATCCTCTAGGCCAGTGTGTGAACAGCCCCTCTGCTCAAACCCCCTCTGTCAGGAGCAGAGAATGTCAGAGAGAGTGAGAGAGAGACAGAGAAAAGCAAACAATCAAAAATGAATACGTGCTGTTCGGGCTTTCAAGTATGCGAAGCACCACGCCGGAAGCATATTGTATATCATTGAGGAGTTTTATTTAACACGTAATACGTGCTGTGATTGGGTAGCTTCTCAGCCCTCCGCCAATAGTGTCCCTTGTATGAAATCAACTGGGCAAACCAACTGAGGAAGCATGTACCATAAAATAAAAGACCCATTGTCCACATAAATCCGCGAACCTGCGATAAATCCCTGATATATATTTGGATATGTTTACATTTAAAATCCGTGATGGAGTGAAGCCGTGAAAGTCGAAGTGCGATATAGTGAGGGAACTCTGTAATAGATTTAATGGTGTTTTTTTTTTTTTAATCCAAACTTTATTTGTACCTCTCCACCACTTTGTCTCTCCTTGGTCTTTCTGTTGCTTGCCTAGTCAGGGGCCTTGGACATGCATCAGTCATGACTTCACTCATCTATATATATATAATTCACTAAGGCAAGACAACCATGGAAAGCACGGCGGAAGGGGCGTGGATTCACTGAGCCGCCGACAAGTAAGACACCTATGGCGCACACAGGAAGGAGCCACGCCCACCAACTCCTGGCACCTCCGAGCCACGTTGACTGTTCATAGAGGCAAGTTTCTTGCAGAGGTGAATCGCCATTTGCAGCGTGTAAAACGGTTTGCAAGGGGTATCCCATGGAATCCTTAAAACAATCCTTTCCAACTGAGGTTAAAACACAATGAAGTAAGCAGTCTTTAAAACCGAGTTTTTGGTTACGACACATGACTGCGTGCACCATAGCAAACTGTTTTACACACTACATACAGCAATTCGCATCCGCGACAAACATGCGTCTTCTTAACTCACGGACAATTATATGTTGCTCTCTCCAGAGTTCCATCTTTTCATTCACTTTCTGTTGCATCTTCAAACCCTCCCTTTTTAGACAACTGGGTCTTTCCAGAAGTGTTCAACCATCAATAAATATGCGGCGTTTGTTATGCCGTGGCTTCACTATTGTGTTGTATTTTGCTCTCTCCAGAGTTCCATCTTTTCATTCGCTTATTGTTGTATTCTCACACCAACCCGTTGTAGACAACTGTGTCTTTCCAGAAGTGTTTAGCATTCAATTAATAATTATGCATGAGACTGAGCGTGTGTCTTCCAGGCGCAGAGAGGCGTGGGTAAGCCGTTGAACCCCATTCTGGCTGCAAACCGTGGAATTCCCACTAAGTGTGACTCATACGGTCCCACTGGTTGTGTCCCTACCCTTTGTACACACCCCCCTCCCACCTCGCTACTACTGTGGTCGGGTGTCTTGGTGGATTATATATAGAAAAGCAGCCAAAACCACACAGAGCAATGAAACATCTACATCAGTCACAGATGCATCTGGACTGTGTAAAGATGACAGCGACTCCAGTGATGAGTTGGAGGTGGGCACATGAGCGGGCAGTGCAGTCTGAATGAGAAATCGGCAGACTAACATGACGGAGGCAGCTGAGTGGACGTCCTTCTCCTCTTCTGCTGTTCCACACTCCGTGCCTGAGCGCAGTGCACTCGTATCCGTCCGTCTGGCAGGAGAAGGCGCGATGAGGGTCCGCCAGTTTTCAGTCATGGAGGATTGCATGTTGGTTCATTCCATGCATTGTTACAATGTTGCTTTTCTTGCTGATTTATTACATTACCGACTTTTCAAATGTTAATTTTCTCCCTGTGCTTAAAAATCATTAAAAAGATCGGCCTGATTATGCGGCGTATGGTACGCTGCGGGTTGGCTAGTTCATTATAAAAATCAAATCTTGGCAGTAGGGGTTAGCAAGGTGATGCGGGTGTTTTCACTGAAACTTGGTGGCTAGCACTGATGCCACACAGCTATGGATCCTTGGGTTCAGATTCTGGCATGAAGTCTGTCAGTATGAGTTTTCACGTTCGCTTCATGCTTACATCAGTTTTCCCAGGGCATACAAAGATGCATGTGTTTGGTTGACTGCTGTCACTTAGTTTGTCCTTTGATGGACTAATGAACCATCCTAATTTGTTTTGTGCTTTACTGTCAATGCTGACAGAGCTGGTTCTCAAGACCCTGTACTGAAATATGAATTCAGTAAATTAACAAGTGGAACAGATCTCTGCAGCAATGCATATGTACCCTGTTTTTTCTACTCGTGACACTGCTGAAGTCACTCTTCCTCTGTTACAGAAATACTCTGTCATACCTTCATAATGGAATAGTTAGGTTATTGCAGTTTACTTTTCAGTGATCTTCCTGCCTGAAATATCAAGAAGTTATATTTTCAAAATGCTAATGCCAGGGTTTTAACTTGATTAATTTCAGGGCTGTATTGAACATCACACACCAAGTAGCTTGTATTATTTTCAAAATTCAATGTTGGACTTAAAAGCCATTAGCATCACACCACTAAACACCCGAATATCCTGAAATTGAAGCTTTTTTCCTTCCCTGTTGGTCTCCATGTATTTTATTCAGTGCCCTTCACATGGTGCTTTTTCTATAATGAAGCATTTGCTTTCCACCTTTTTGATTAAGATCTGAATATCACATTTTCTTGGCACAAGTGACTTTAGGTGACACTAATTAAGTGGAAGCAGAAGTTACATATTCACACCTACAGTTTTCCCATATCACCCCTCACCTACATTTGACTGGAGCTGTTGGATAACTGTAGCATCTGTCTTCCTCACTCACTTTGTCTCCTTTGACAGAAAATAATAACTTATTGTCCATCCCTGTGAGACGTGCAGGTGTTTTGGGGGTCACCCCAAAATTCTTTTGGCAACCAGGCATTACTGCGATCCAGACTGCTGACCACAGTTTAAAAGGGTGAAGACTTGCTTTGATTTTCACATTCCAAGCACCAGCTGTACATAGCGGGGTCTAAACTCTGAGCAAATCTCCTACTTGGATCAAATACAGGACTAAGAACCACCCTTTCCCAGCATGAAAAAATCCCACCATAGCCACAATCATTTTTCCAGACAAGCTCCTGGGAAGCTGCCTCATTTGTCCCTCCCAGGATCATGTGGCATTTTCGTAAAATAAAGGAAAGCCATTCACTGTGCTCTTTACCATATGTTGTGATCCATTGTAGGTTAATCTTTATTTGGGAAAACTGTACCTTAAAAACACAACTTGACTTCCATTTCATTAGTGTACTCTCATAGGAAAGCAGAATAAACTTTAATAAATGAACACATGGGTGTTAGGCAGTAGGATGGTTGAGCTGGCAGCGCTCTGTGTGTCAGAACTGGGTGGGGGGGCGTTAGTATGCATCGTGGTACAACGCAGAGCTATAGCGCGTCTGTATTCTGTTTCTTTTGTACTCGAGGGCACGCAGAGGAGAGAATAGTAAAGAGCAGTAAGTTCGGCGCTATATGCAATCATCAGACACTCCCCATCTGCCCGTTGTTTTGTTATACTTTTCAATACTTTTATACTGCTCAAACTGGCATGCTCAAAAATACACGTGTAATGCCACGAAAAGTGCACGCAGACACTTCATTTCTCAAACAAAACAAGTGCACTTTTATTCAAAACTACCTGTATAACCGAAGAAAAAGAAAGCAAGTTACAGTAGGCGATTGATATGGACTGTTGGCTAAGGCAGTGGAGTTAAATTAAAGGTTGCAGATTCAGACACTGCCATCAACTTAAAATTATTGATCCTGCCTTTGCTACAATTGTTAAAAGAAAATGTGTATGTCAGCTGTGTCCTGATACCAGACATCTCACCCTTGCAGAACTTGGGGAGGTTTGGGTGAGTGGCAGACATGTAGTAAATGGACTAGAGAAATGGACTAGAGAGCCATGTGCATGGGTGTGTGTTGGAGCTGCTAGTATCAGGGTCATCGAGTTTCCAGTCCAATGGGTATTCTTTTGGTGGGAGGGGATGGTGTCCCCCTTGGGGTTTTCAGGAGGGATTTCTGAGAGATTGGGAATTGCTTATGAAAGTCTTAGAAAAAAGACACTGATTTACAGAAGTCTCCCAGAATTTTAAGGAGATGTTGGATGTATGTGATACAATAGGTTGCCCTGGAAAAAGGCATTTGTCAAATAAAAGAATAAGAGGAAAATGTAAATTTGCCTGTAGTCCAGGTTAAGAAAATTTGACTGAAGATGAGGCTGGGCAAGGCCTGGATTTTCCACATTAAAGTAATATTGAAAATTTTTTAAACAAGCCTCTCTTTGAATGTTTTTAACGCTTAACCCAAATCTGTCAAATTTCTTTTTGATTTGGATTATTGAAAGTAAGAATTCATAAATAACCCTGTCTTGGTATAGTAATGACACATGTTACGCAAATTTGATAGCTAAGACCCTGTTTGCACCAAACAATATATAAAAAAAATAATAAGTAAAAAAAAGATACAGATTATAAAGGAAACAAAGTGGTACCATGTCATTTTTTGTATGGTTAGAATTGTATTGGACAAATTGTATTGCTGTGTATTTATTTATTTATTTTTTTACATTTTTATTTGTTTTTTTCTGTTCAGGGTAGCATGGCACATATATAGATTTGATCTGTTTTATTTTGTTGGTTTTCAAATGTATCAAAACATACTGCTGATTATTTTTAGATTCTGTATCATTATTAACCAGAGACCCTATGTATTGAAGACGAGCAAAACGCAAATTTAAAAGTATTTGCTTTTTTGCCCTACATATACCTTTAGTGCATTTCCTTTGTAAACGTGTGTCTGAACCTCTTTTGATCGGCCCTCCCTTTATCGATTGTGTTCCCATAAAGCCTGCTTCTCAGGCTCTGTCATTATTTTCGAGGTGCCTTGCTTTCCTCCTGTCCAATTTTATATTTCACATTTTTGAAGATGACTCTCAGCATGCCTCCTATGCCTGCATCAGTAAAGGCAAACTGGCCAGTCAGAGAGCTCTGAGGGACTGGACACATGCACACACCTTAGTGTTTTACTGTGTAGTAGATTTGCTTTTGAGATTCAGTGTAATTTCAATTATTCCTGCTCACTCAAGGCATGCTTTTCATGCTAAATATTTCAAATTTATTGCCACATGTTCACAATAAAAATCAAATTGTTACTTGCATGTTCTCCTCAGAACAGTTGACAAAGATACAATACAAAAAGAAATAAAAATTACGTATCATGCAACTATTTTTACATGATTTTTTGTTAGACACTTAAGCTTTATTTTCTTCGCATGTACAGAACAATTGTAGGAAGAAAATACCATAACGTCCTTGAATGTATCTGCTGAAGTAAGGGTTGATACTCACATCCAGAATGCTTTGCACTGCAATTCAATCTTTAGTAAAGGTGTATGGAACGTCATTGTACATAAATTTATTTTTTCAGGGTACAACACATCCAGTGAAAACCATACAAAATGGAATTCCACTAACAACAGATTTCCATTCTTGTGATTACTTGTTCATTTTAGAAAAACTTTGGTTCAAGCTAATATAATACGATGAATCATTTTCTTCATCTGATAATGCCACCCATGGTCCCTTCTCTTTTGCCTAAAGAGACTGCTGCTCTGGAGTCAGGTGCTTCACATATCGTATGTCAGGTCATGGTGATTGATGTCAATCAAAGAAAGATGGAAGAGAATGTTCCTCTACTTTTGCCCTTTCATGGCCACACATACAAACGGAAGTAGACATTTCTCGCTTGCTGGAGAGGCTAACTTCCCTTGATGCCGTCATTAGCAAATCATGACTGCTGCCTATTCAGGCTTCCTGTTAGATGTTACTTCATGCTCTAGTCTAGTGTCCATCCATTGTTACTCGATATTAAAATGAGGACAGTTTGCAAAGTTCTGAGACAACTTTGCTGTTCAATTCATATGCATCTTGTGTGTAGTGAGGCGCTGCAGTGATGGGGGGAGTCAAGGTCGAAGCTTTGTGATTGTACACCACTACAAGGACTGGTTTCAGTTTAGTCCTTAAGATTTTTGCCAGGACATTAGGGTGTTTTGCAGATTGCCCTATTGATCTTCGCACCGCTTCATAGGAGGTGTATATGGGCTTTCCCGTCAGATTATCCACCCTTTCTGGAGGGGTATTCATTACTCATTTACCTCATTCTAACCTTGGAAAATTACATTGGTAGTTTCTCTAAGATGAGGTAGAGACCTTTTGTTCTTTCAGTTGCATTAATTAACCTTTTACACTCATTCCTTTTCATTGTGTTTAATTCATTCTGTTATGGCTTTATATATTTACTTGCAATAAACTGTGATTATTATATATTAACTAAAAATTCCATATATTTACATTAGAAAACACCCTACTCATTTAGAAAGATACCCAGGGATCTTTCATAATGACAGGGGCTCAGGACCTCGCTTTTATGTCTAATTCCAAGGACAGTTTGTTTTTTTCAGTACAATATGCCTATCACTGGATTGGGGCTTTGTGATCCACACACAGACCAAGTGTGCCCTGATAGCCTCACCAACACCTCTTCCAGCAGCAAACTTTTTCTAGATGTTCTGCCATTCAAGTACTGGCTGGACCGAAACATAGCTTGTTTCGGGTGAATTGCCTGTTCTGAAGTGCAGGTGGTTTGGCTGCTGGATGTCAATGAGTAAAGCAGTCATAAGATTGGAATGCCCAGCTGAGGCCAGCATAATACAGTGGGCACTCATGTTTGTTTAGAATACCTGTGTCAAGCAGGGCACATCACGGAGCAACTTTTTTAACAAAAAATTTCCATCACATGCTATAACAAAACCTGAGAGCTTAAATGACTTAATTTGGTCTGAATATTGTTAACCGAAGAAAAATTATATATAAAATATTCAAGATTTATTTTCATATAATTTTCTAAAATGTTAATTCCAGTGCATTATAATATAATAGTAGCAGTCAACATTTTCTTAAATACAATCTTTTCAGTTGCACCTTCCATGTCAAGTAGCTGGAGTGTCGAATGCCTTTAGTTAGAACAAAATTTCAATGAGCTGGCCTTGATTACCAGTATGTGGCAGATGCCATGCTTTGCAGATGTTCGGATTAGGTTAGATTAGACTTTTAATTTTTGTTCCCAAGTTATTAAAGTAGTTTTCTATAAAGAAATCGGGATGCCAGATTAGTGATGGTCTGTGGTTGCTTGTTTTCACAAAATCCAAACTCTGCCACTTCAGTAGACTAAACCAAGTTATTTAACCTGTCAAGCCTCCAGCTATCCGTCTGTGACTTCTAAGTTCCTTTGGATAAAATTATTTGGAAATAAATGTCACTTTAAAATACAAGCAGTGCCCATATGGCAGCCCTCTGCATCCAAAACAAACAGGAGGCAACAGTTGATCAGAGATGGTGCCTTTATTACTAACATAAACTACTCGGAGAAATCTACAAAAGGGAGAATTTCAAATACAAATAAAAGTAGAACACAAGATCAAAAATGGCATCCTGAGCCCAGCTGATTTCTCTTTAAATCCAATCTCTTTGTTTGTCTACCGACCACGGTTTTAGAATTCACCCCCCTCCTCTCCCAAGTCTTTATATGTCGTGGTTCTGGCTGTACGGCACCTTTAACCCCCATGCTAGAACCTCTTTCTGCTGATTTACATTCTCATTGGTGGTCTTCTAATTCTTGGAACACCAGGCTCAAAACCCATGTAGGTGGTTCTGGTAGCCATGCACCCTCTGAGTGTATGGTTGCTCTTAAAGAACCACATCTTCAATGTCACAGTCCAACTGTTTGAGCAACAATAGCAACCCATTCATTCCTTTTTGGAATGTTGTGCTAGATAGATAGGCAGATAGATACTTTATTAATCTTAAACTTATTAAACTTTATTAATATTAATCCCAAGGGGAAATTCACATACACCAGCATTAGCATACTGATAAAGAACAATATTAAATTAAAGAGTGATAAAAACTGCTATTTAGCAGTCCAGTCGTTTGGATGTCTCAGACCTTTACAATTTGTCTTCAACTTCTCTCCTTAAAGGAAAGTAGTAGTGTTGTTACACGTGCAGAGTACAGTAAAATTATTACTTGCATGCCTGACCAACACAAGGCACATCGCCGCTCTCCAAGGCCATGATAAACCAGAAAGCATTAAAATACAGAACTGAGAATTAGACAACTCCGGGAACTGCTTGACTTCATGCTTTTCCTCTAAGAAGCTTCCCTCTCATATATTTTGGTGTCCCCGCCTATTGCTCTTCTTGGGCCATTGGGCCACTCCTCACACACACATACACACACTAATGCACAAACACACAGTCTTTTCGCTCCTAGGGACCACTGCATTAACACACTGGCATTCACAGGACTTCATCTGCTGCCAGTGTGGCTCTCTTTCTCGATTCTCTAGAGCATTTCTGTGGGACGTGGCTCTGCCAGATGCCTGCTTTGAAGCACATTTTCTCTTAGCGTACTGACTAATTAATATTTTGAAAGTTCTTTAAAAATGTTCTAAGTGATATGCATTTGACAACAGATTCTTAAGATTGCAATAAGTTTTATGGCTGAACTATTTAGGACCCAGCACTTTAGTGTCATTTTCTTGGTGGCATTTCTTTCCTTTTTAACTTTTAATTGTTTTTAACTTAAAGAATAGCTCTGCCCACATCCATCTAGATGCTGGATGATGTATGATGAATTAATAATTTATTGTCTTTACTAGGGGGAAAAAAAATTACTCTGTATGCATAGTTTCCGAAGGATTGATGACTAGAAAGGTTAACAAATTTTAACAGCTTTTATTAGGCTTCTATTGTCATATGTTTGTGGTGCTTGGTGAAATAAGCTTTGTAGGACTCTTTGAGCTGAGGAACTAATTACTTGTGCCAATTGCCATGCTGATGAATAGACCTTTATTGTATCATTCCCAGAAGACGAGGAGCAACCTGTGATTCACGGCTGCATCTTGCCAGATATTCGATAATAATTTTAATAGATGAATGTAGTGCAGCCAGGATGATGAAGTGCCTATCTAGGCAGGAAGACTATCACAGGCAAACATATAGTGGCTTTGTGATATACGGAAAGAAAGAAGGAAAAGGGGGAGAAATAACAGAAGCTGGGATCTGTTCTATTACGGTACATAAAAGTTGAAGCTTTGTATTTGAGAGTTGTTTATAATTTGAACTGTGCACAGTCTGTACTCCTGTAGATTCTCTGTTTTCTGGGTTTTTTTTTCTCTTGCTTAATGTTTTTGTTTTTAATTTAAATCCTTTTCTGGTTTGCATGTTTCAGCATAGCTGCATTCTTTGTCAACAGTACGAGAATAATTGCATTCACACTTCCCCTTTGAAATATGGATCTAATAAACCTTGTTTGTCAGATTCACCACGATACTGTGCCTCTGTGTAAAATGTTGTTTTTTTTTCTTTAATAAAATATTTAATAATTACATGATCTCATCTACATGGCTGTAAATCAAACACATTGAAACCCATGCTGGAAATGTTCGGGAGAGGCAACGCTTCTTTGTGTGTCCAAAGCCCGTCAAGAATGTGCTTAAGGAAATCGGACCATTCCTGCTTTGTATAAAGCTGCTTTGTATAAAGCTGTACTTCTCTTCTGGTGGTTTTTCACAGCTTTTACCACTTTTGCTAATATGTTGTTTTTAATGTATTTTCTGTTTGTTTCTTTTTGAGGTGATATGTTGTGATGATTCCCTTTCAAATAACTTTCCATTTTGTACACCCAATGAGTGTGTGTATATTGTAGTATTGTTACCGGCCTTTTCTCCTGGGTTTCATCAGTTGACGTTCACAGCAATGTAGATCCTACTTTGGCAGCTCGACTCAGAATTGCAGCACTGGCAGGCAACAGAGGAAATGTGATTTACACATTATAATCCTGTTCTTGTGTACCTCATGCTGACCTCCATTTGAAATGGGACTTTTCCTTCTTTGATTTTTTTTTTTTTTTGCTTTTACGGCCTTTTAAGTTTATTAGATGCAAAAAATATTTTAGACTTTCCAAATACAACAAAACCTATTTTTTGTTAAATAATCCTACTATGTAATTAGATGTAAAAGCCATCAAAAAGTAAGGATGGTAGGTGTGCTTTGTTCTTGTATATCATTAGTTACTGTTAACTTCTGTTAGATCTTTAAGACCACATTAGAGATATAAAATGTATATAAGTTAACGTTCTCAGATGTGCTTAATTCAGTTTAGGACCATGGGGGGTATTGGGATAGAGCACAGGGCACAAGGTATGGTGCCACTTAATCATAGAACCCATGCGTGCACACACCCACAACCACACTAACACATGGTCAAGATAAGCTAACAATTAAATGAACTTCTTTAGAGATGAGGAATTTAAAAGTTACATGGACAGAGGGAAAATGTGAACGCTCCACAAAAACAATGATAGGAGGTGGGCCTGAAACCAAGCACGCTGGATCCAAGAGGCAGCATCGCTTACCACTGTGCTGTTGTGTGCTCCCTTGTTCGCATACGTATATGTGTATTAGAACATTTGAAAAGTTGTGACGTGAACAGGCCATTTAGCCCAACAAGCTTGTCTTATTCACCAAGATTGTCCAAAATAACATTGAATCGGGATACATATATGTGTTTTAAAAGATAATGCAAGACACAGGTAAAGATATGGGGCACCAGCTGATGATCCCCATATAACCAAAAAAATGTACATAAGAAAGTTGTGAAATTCAAGAGACGTCTTTCTAGGTGCAAGGTCCATGTAACAGACTGACTTCTTCCTGCAGTGATGGTCATTATATATGTTTTACCCTGGAAGCGGAGGAGTTTGTAGGGGAAATGGATGTGCCTTTGACTTTCAGATCCTCTAGTCTGCAGGTAGAAGAAGAGATTGTTAGTGGAAGAGCCCCCTCATGTCCCAGGGTGGTATTTCAGCCAAAGCATAAGCCCTCACACTGCCCCCTACTCAAGCATGTGTGACAGTGTGTATGTATATATACAGTAAGTTTATGTACAGTATACGTGTGTGTTGTGTATTTATATATATATATGTACTGTATATATATTATGTAAAATATATAAATATATTAATATTATTAATTAATATATATATCCAAAAATATTAAATATTCATTAATATATATATGTATGTTGTGAAGTGGTAAAATGAGACAAATATTATTAATTAATATATATATAGATATATAAAAATTATTAAATATTCATTAATATATATATGTATGTTGTGAAGTGGTAAAATGAGACAAGATAAAGGGTTGGGGGTCCAAAAGAGATGCCTTGTTTAATGACGTCTTGCAAATTGTTGGAAAAATAAAGTAAGGATCACATTAGCAAACAATCCGCCTAGCGGTTTTTAATGCACTTCAAAAAAAAATTGAGACTGCCTCTTTCAGTCCAACGTCCTTGAATGAATGCTGACTTCCGGTTTGGAGGTTTCTTAAATAGTTGATGGAGAAGAAAAGGCAGTACTTTTGGAATGTAGGAAGAAATTACATTACATCTGTTGTCTTACTTCTTGGTTGGTTCTGAGGACAGAGAGGGGAAAAGTGTTAATGATTGCATCACCCCTGTCATCCTTTCCTGGTGTCCTGCCTTTTTGTAGAGTCTTGAAGTTGGCCCTGCAGTCAATACACAACCCTTTTGGCTCTGACTCCTCAGTTCATGGTAGTATCCACTCCGACTCCTCAGTCTGTAATTAGACTCATATACAGTATTTACTGTGTTCATTGAAAGCACAAATGATACAAGGCATTTTGTCACTGCCAAGTCGAGCTTCTAACACTTTTGGATGAAAACGCTGCAAGTGTGCTTTTTAAATTTGAGACTTGAATAGGTGGATTCTTTTTGGAACCAGTAAAACTAAAAACAAATGTTTGCATCACCTACTTTTTAACCATCCTCTTTTTATAACATACTGACATGGATAGTATTTCCCCTCTCTTGTGATTGTAAAGTGTTTAAAACTGCCGACTTTGTTAAACTCTTTGAGCCATTATGAATTTGTGCATGGGTTTTAATCTACCATAAATATGTAATATTCTGAAATCTGCAAAAAACATATTACAATTTGTATTTGCAGTCAGAGCCAATACATTTTTACCAATTCCAGTAACCCATCGCTTGTTTCTAACTCCAACTCCACAGTCCTGCCTGCAGTGCATGTATCTGACTCTGTATGTGTGTGTGTACACATATGTACATATATATACTCACACACACTGTAATAAGTTAATAGCTAATTCAGACAAAGCTATATAGATTACAATATCAAATATTTAGGTGTATGTTGCTAATGTAGACCTAATTTTGCCATCATCAACTAATGTTAAGAATGGGCAGAAAAAACTGGCAACCGGAGGCCTGTATGAAAAGAGTTCAAAGTACATTTACCTAAATACTGCCTCTTCCTGTTTTGCAGTACTCTTCTTCACCCAACCCCTACTGCTCTACGATGCAGAAATATATTTTCTCATAATTCAAATTTCAATACTGCCCTACTGCTTTTCTATACTTTGTTTTCCATGTGTGACTTTTTCCATACAGTCACATTGTTATTCATCGGATACCGAACATTGTTTTGTTGACCCCTGCAAAAATCTCACATGTTGAATATCATTAACTGATTCCTGTTTTGTTGGGTTGATTGTTTGTGACCTACTTAATTCTCCAACCCATTTTAAAATTGTTAAATTAAATAGCATTAAAATGTAATAAAAAAACTGTTTCAAATTGGACAGAGATTTTGGGGTTACACATCGCTGCAGGGACAGATTCAGGCTAACTGATGGCCTAAGGAAAGCCCAGTAATAGTGGCCCTTCAGCCTGTTTATTCCTTTACTGACAAGACATTAAAACTTGTTCAGAAGATGAAATAAAAGAATACAACTTGCCTTGTTTATATGACAAAACAATAAAAGATAATAATAAAGAGCTTATTTAGGGTCCATTGCACAAATCAGCTGATGAGTTAAAAGCCTGCCAGACCCAGCCAGCTGTGTTAGTACTCTACAGAAACAAAACATGACATCTGATGTCCCCTTCAAACCAATCCTTTAAACTTTAGGCAAACATCTTCCCAAAGAAAACCTTCGTTTGAGAGTGCAGATACGGGCAATTATAAAACATTTCACTGAAATCGAGTGCAGCATTGAATGAGTCAAGGGTGTGATAATAACAATTATTTGTTTCTTGTATAGCCCAAAATCACTCGGAGAAATGCCTCAATGGGCCTTAACAGGCCCTGTTTTTAACAGCTGCCCAGTCTTAACTTTTTTTAAAATAAGTTAAAACTCACAAAAAAAACCTTGTAGGTTAAAAAAAAAAGGAAGGGCAATTCAGAGAGAGTCTCTCTCCCAGAAAGGCTGGGTGTCAAAAATGGGGTAGATACAACACACGTATTCCTCCTTAAGGATCCAGATTTCCAGTCTACCATGGCCACCTCAGAAATAAAACACAGCGGTACAAACTGCTTTGTTCTCGCACAGCACTCCTCACCACATGCAGGCACAGAGCAATGTGACAACTGTTAAGGCAAAATGTAACAATAGATGATGCCACTCATTAAATACAGAACTATCACATACGAAGGATACAGATTTGTTCAAATACATCTAAAACAAAGTTGAAAGTAATTAACAACAATGAAAAACATCATCATCTGTTCCGTGGCCAGATTGTAGAAAAGGAGTCGGACAAGCTAGACACAGTCAGAGTCGTGGAGACCTCAGCCAGCGAGCTGCCTCCCCCATTAATGGCTGTTCTACAGCTGAGACAGGGCTGGGCTGGCGATGGTTAGTGTTTTTTTTGTTGGCAGTGGAGAACCTCTGTGGTGCCCCCCTTCCTCTCGTGCCCTATGCATATGTATACTTTGCTGAGTGGTTCATCCAGGGCAGGGGTCCTCAGTCACAGTCCTGGAGGGCCGCAGTGGCTGCAGGTTTTTGTTCTAACCCGGTGGCTTAATTAGAAAGCAATTCTTGCCAGTAATTTAATTTCATGGCTTGTTAGTTGCTTTAACTCTGCTATGTCACGTCATTCTCATATCCTAGATTTTCTTTCCCTTTCTAAGGATATCATCCAAATGATTTAAAGGCTAAAATGAATGAGTAATTCTCAGTCCTTCACTTTTTTGTCTTCACTTTCCTTCCAAGTATTTAATTAAACCCAAAAGTGCATGATAAATACACACAGAGGTGTAAAATGGTAACAAGCTAAATGGAGAAATGCTGCTCTCTTTTGTCATTTCCATGTTATTGCTATTTAGGAGCAATTAAAAACCAAGAATACAGCTGTTTAAGACTAAAATAAGCCATAAGGGTTCAAAATCTTAATGAGCGAGACAACTAAACTGAAGCAGAAATGTTACTTGAGCAATAAGTGCTTCTTATTATGCAAAAACTTGCAGCCACTGTGGCCCTCCAGGACCGTGATTGAGGACCCCGATCCAGGGCTATAGTGATGAAGCAGTTAGTCGGCTTTAGCTCCCAAAGTACGTGGACCCATGCAATCTCTATGGAGTTGCACATTTTGTGTGGGTTTTTCTCTGGTACTCTGCCTTCTCCTCCCAACTTGTACACACAGGCTGTACATGCTTGGTAATTGTAAATTTGCCCCATTTTAGTGTGGAGGAGTATGTATTTCTGCGATGGAATAATTTTTCCAGGGGTAGTAGATTCAGCCCTGAGTCCAAGGGTACTGAGACTATGCCTGCCATTACCTTGATTTGGATTACACAGTTTGAGCATTTTACATTAACTATAATTTTGTATTATTTATATTTTTTTTTTACTATTTAACAAAACAAAAATGTGATTTTACACACTGTTCTAATGCATTTGTAACAGAGCAACTCAGTCAGAAAGGCTGTGTTACCAATCCCATTATGTCACTTATTTATGGTGCATTTCCAGACTACAGATTTATATTTAGTTTAGGAAATGGGAATGCTTTCAAGTATTTTCAGTTTGTTATATTTATTATCTCCCCATTTGCTAATAAACTATGTAGTAGCATGTAATGTCAAGTTAATAATTTAAGTCATATTTGAATTTTGATATTATGACTGGTTAGGCTCGATGAAATTCTTAAAACACCTGATTTGGTTTCCCACATTGATGAAAAAGTTTACATGTGGAAAATGAGTTGCGCGTCCCAAACTATTTCTTGCCTATAGATTTCTGACATGGCATTACAAGTTGGAGCATCAGTTGGGTTTTGAGTATTACTTGCTGGTCTTTACAACAATTCATAGAGTTTACCAATGCATTAATCAAGCAAATATTCATTCTGTTTTGAATTGTCAAACTAGGCACACTTTGTTTTCATTTTATTGTGGCACAAGTTTAGTATCATTTAATTCAGTAGTATACAGACACTATTATATTATGGCTATGTCCACATCAATGGCTTTGTTGCTCGATTCTTCTAGTTCTTTGTAGACTGAATTATTTAGTGATTTTAGTACTTTACGTTTTATATTTGACATCATATTTTAGCCACACAATGCTTGCTGTTTAAAACAGAAAAGACAGTGGGCTGCAAATATTCATTCAGCCCTGAATTGACCACCGGATGATAACCCTCTGTCTATCGATCACCTTTTATGTATAAATAACACAGTGGCCTTTAGTGAATATATCTTTTAAACCATTGTAAGAAATAAATAGGTTTGTCATTAGCATTGCTTTGTATTTTTAATTAAACATTAAAGCTCATGCACACAAAGAAGAAAATAAAATGTCGTCTGTGATTTAGTTTGCAGAATAAATTGCTACCCCATTCTGCTGAAATGGGTTCTCGAAAAGAGGCAGAAATGGTAATGGAAGGAAAATGCATTTCCTTATGTTGTGTTATGCCTCAGGGGCTAAATGTAATGAATATTTCAAGAGATTATTTTAATTAAACTCCTGCTAGTCTAAATAGAGTAATATTTTATTTTTGCACACATATCAGCACTACAGTGGTATTCATTAAAAGTTAACACTTTCTGAGCCTGCAACACTACAGATGATTTACTGACCTTGTGTGGTAAAAGGCGCAAATTGGGAAGAAAAATGATGGAGGGTCCAGACTTTGATTAATATTGGTAATGCTATCCCGTATTTATAATGGCCTTTTCCCTATTCTGGTTTATAAGTGCAGTCACAGCGAAAGGTGCCCTGCTGAGGCTGAAATGAGCCTGAAATCGGAGCACATGCCACTAGAGGTGGGGAAACTGATCACTCTGTCAGCAGTTCATTTCAAAATGATGTATTTAGTGCTCATTTCACCTTCCTAGGAAAAAAAAGGGAAAGGAGTCCCTTAGTCTGGAAGGTGATATTGTTATTTTCAAGGACATACTCAAGTTAAAAATTGTGTATAGGAGAATAGAGCTAGCAAACAAGGCAAGCTTTATGTAGTACTTGTGTGCTACCATGCTGTTTGATAATTGCTAACATATGTGCTACCTCTGTTTCATTGCAGTCGTCCTCGTGAGTTCTGGCGCCTTGACTACTGGGAAGATGACTTGCGGCGCCGGCGACGTTTTGTTCGCAACCCGTTTGGATCTACACATCCTGGAGCTACGCTAAAGGCAGCTGGAGAGCATGGTCAGTTTCCTATGAACCTCTCTGTGCCTGTAGCAGCAGGTACACAGCAATAAAAATTAGAACTACAGTTGTCATAAAACTTTTATTGTGCCACAAGACATAGTAAAAATAGCACTCATTTAATTTTTAAACAAAACCACATTAATGAAGACAACTGTCTCACTTGAGAGGTTAGTTGAAGTTTTTCAGTTTGTTTTTGCTTGCACCTAGTTTCTAGTATTTATTTTTGATTTGCAAATCAAAATTCTCTGCATATAATTTACTGATTGTATTTATTTTATTTGTTTTTGCATGCCAGTGCTGACCAAAGCTGGTAAGTAAAATAAAAAGATTAACTATATAGGTGTGCATCCTTAAATGTAGTTCAGTTCTGTGTATGGCACAGGCCACGTTTTATGTTGGTCACATTTCAGTTAATCAGATCACACACATTACTCTGATTAATGCCCTTTACTACAGATGACTCTGATTGTGCAGTTTCTAGTGCTTAGCCAATTAATAAAGCACACCATCACGGACAGCCGCAGAACCCAGTGGGCAGAGATCTGGTCTTGAAATTGTGAGGTGGCAGGTTCTGTCTGCAACACTGACTCACTGTGTGAGTGTGATCAAGTCACTTAACCTTACTGGGCTTAGACTGTACCTGCATTGTCACTGTCAAAAATAAAAAACAAACTGGTTTTCAGTTGACCTATCTGGCTAAATGAAGGTCAAAAAGAAACGTACCCTGCACTGCTTTAGAAGGATAATGTTAAAGATGCTTGAATCCTTCAACCTGCACTATACAGACAAGTGAAAGTATCTTCATTTTAGATTTTTTTTTTTTTTTTGCATTTTCTTTTTGTAAGATTTTAATGGGAGTCAGACTAAAATTTAAGACTAAGAGTCTTCAGTTAGAAGAGCAAGGTTATTTTATTTATTGTCATTATGCCTTACAGTACAAAGAAAATCATTTGTTGCTCTTTCAGCTAGAGCAGAAGCATACAGGAACAATACAGTAAGTGGTGGAAATACATAGCAAATTAGTAAACAGAGCAACAGCAAAGTTAGATTAATATGTAAACATTACCATCTAAAAATAAATATTAGATTCACACCTACAACGTATATCAGACAAAGCAAGTCACTAAATGTACGTGGATTTAACCTCTTCATGATTACACCATGTCGTCTTAAGTAAAATGGCTATTGCCTCCACCTCCACTGTTGAATGAATGACATTTTATTTGATTGGAATGTATTAGTCCCAGTTTTCCTTTTACCAAGGAAAAGTAATTACTTATTTGTGCATGAATATTTATTATAGAAAAATGTGGCCTTATTAACATTTAGGTGAACAAAACGATCATTTAGTCTTCTAATGATCTTTTTGTTTTCTAAATCTGTACTTCTCCTTTTGAGTGATTTCATTATTAATCAGAAGTAATGTATCATATTTAAAGTGATGTTTATGGCCTTTTTATTACTAAAGGGGAAGGAACCATCTTTAGTACAGACTGCCTGGTTAAAGATCCCAAGATTTCCTAAAAACTCTTACTACCCTTTTCCTAGTCAGATCAGTGTATGTGATGAGGAGCATTTTGGCTTCAGTCTAGCAGGTTAACCTATTGCACTCTGCCTTAAAGAGCTATTTCTGAGAGAAAATGTCTACAATATGTCACAAGATAGTACACCAAATGTGACATCAGTCCTCAAGATGAATGACCAGTCTGACATTAGTCAATAAGAATGTGATCTAAAAGCAATAACTGTACCAAATCCCAGAATCCTTAGAGACTTAATGGTAGAATTGTGCAGCTGCAGTGATGATGTTAAAAGGCTTATACTGAAAAGGTAATGCAGTGTTTTTAAGATGGAAATGCTCAGTTTTTTCCAGCATAGTTTTTAGACAGTGTACTTGCTTGTTGCTCTGAGAGTTTCTAAAAAATGCATGATAGGGAATAAGAAAAAGCCTGAGGATATTTATTACTAAATAGAGAAAGAACAAAGAGTATCTGCAAAACGTTTAGATGGCTATATTCCATAAAAATGGAATCAAAACACTGTGAGATATTTTGTATGGTATGCTCAGGCAATTAGTATAAATTTAGTCTTTGCACAGACGACAGTTATTTACATTCTGTCTACACATCCTTCCTTAACTAGTTTAAAAACTAATAAATGAGTCTGTCTTTTATAAGTCTTTATTATACAGAGGAAGTTAATTAAGATGAAAGTTTTTGTATTGGTTAATTTACTACAGATTGTGTTAAAAAATAGTTTTAATGTGAGAAACGTTTAAGGTAAACTGTTTATAAAATGAAAAAACATGATTGTGTAAATATATGTATTTTAACGCTTATGTAATTGGCACTTCTGAATGTAGGGTGGGGAGTTTTGTAATATGAAGACTCAAATTTCATTATTATCTCGTGCCTAGGGTTTGTTTCAAGCAAAGTCACTTTTGTTTATTTAAAAGGTGAATTTCTCTTTAAAAATGTTAAAAAAAAAATTCAGCTTGTTTCTAGGAATAAGAATAGCAACAATTTATTTATTTTATTGGAAAGTGAGTTTGCATACAGTAATGCAGATGCACTCGTCCATAGTTGTCTAGATTAGAGTTTAAATGAAACTCAGAGTCTGAGCAACCAATGGTTCTAATAATAATTGCACCTCTGAAAATAAAATCGACAATTTGTCGACAAGTTTTTTGAAGAATATTTTTGAATAAATAGTAAATATAGTATTGCCACATGTACACAGTACAGTGATATTCTTAATGCATTGAATAATACTGTTTTTTGTAGCATGTACATTGTAATTTGTGATCGACTTCTTCATTGTATTAACTATCTTCTTTTTTAGTTTTGCAAAGCAATATGATTATTATAAAATTTAGGAATAGTTTTTTTTTTTTCTCCTATTTCCAGGTCTTGACCATACCAAATAGCACTGACTAAAAATAAAAGTACATAGGCTAAGGCTATAGTTTAATACTTGCTCCCTCGTGAGGCTGACCTTGAGCTTTATTGATGAACATTGTAAAGGCAGAACGTGATTGAAATTCTACACATTTTAAACTGAACATGGAAACTTAGTAGCAATGATTTTGAAATTTGCAAAGGAACAAAATGGGGTCTTTTGTGGGTGATATTAGATGAGGTGGTGGTTTATCATTTTATGGCAGGCATTTGCTGATTGAAATCTTAGTTAAAAAAAAGGGAATAAAGTTGGTAATGATAGTTACCATGAACTATTTGTTACCTGTATTACAAAAAATAAAAAAGCATCTCCATTGCCCACATCCCCTCCATCTCCCTTGGGGTTGAAATGTCGTTTTCACCTTTACTCGACTGTATTTGGTTGCCTTGCCTTCAGAAATGAATTGTTGTCATAGCAGTAGCACAGAGTTAAACAAACTTTAAGTAACTGTTGTGATGTTTTGAAATGCAAAGATGTATTTCTCTCCAGAAAACATTTTTGGAATATAGACTTCGATTTCATTATCAATCCCTTCAAATAATTTGTTTTAAACAAAAGTGACTTTGTTAATTGTTATGGCACCATTTTGTTTTTGTCTTTGGTGCTGCCATTTTGTGGTACCGTCGGTAGAATGCGGTGGTTTGTTGCTAGGAGCGTGGCCTCAGAAGTTGCAGGATGATTCATCACAATTGCGACTGTGTAAATCCAGTGTCACATTCACTCTGATATCCAAGATTTTGAGTGAACGCGCTCAAAAATTCCAATCATTCAATCTCTGCTTTCAGATCTTTTAATTAATTGAACTTGTCTTCAATTTAGTTATTTCTTTTATTTTTTTAGTTGCCTTCCCTTTTTTTTTGACCTTTCCTTGCTTTTTGACTTGCTTTTGTTAGTCTTTTTTTTTTTTTTTTAAATAAAATTGCTCTTGTGGTCTGATACTCTTCTTTTTGAATTGTGTAGCAGTAATGGGGTATACTTACCAGTCTTATTATTTCTTACTGTTAAGACGGGTACATAAAGTTGACTATGAAGACATTATGGAGTCAATATGTTAATATATTTTTCTTAAAGTGTCTTTGCAACAAGCATGTGGGCTTCTGTGCCATTGGTGACTTCCTACTAACTCCGTAACTGATAAGGGGACATCTTGTTAACTGGTTTGAGGATACACTGACGGTGTTTCTCTTGCTGGTGCTGTTGGGCCATGCTAGACTTCAAAAACCATTATGGTTGTAGACATAAAAATAACCT
The DNA here is from genome assembly GCF_016835505.1 of Polypterus senegalus. NCBI lineage: Eukaryota > Metazoa > Chordata > Cladistia > Polypteriformes > Polypteridae > Polypterus > Polypterus senegalus. The sequence goes on along the minus strand of NC_053157.1, from coordinate 11,073,434 downwards.
AGAGTCTGATGATCTGTGTTTAGAGGATCACGTTAAAGCCAGACATTTAAATTTGAAAAGTAGTTCATGTTTGCCTGTCTGAAGAGTGTTTTTGAGGTTGGGCTACCAAGTTTAGATAGCTATTTACTACTAGTGTAGAGGCAAGCAAGAAAGGCGAAGTTATATGTATTGGGAGGTAGACAACCCTCCATCTAAAGGAATTATGTTCACGTTCTTTAATGATTCTGCATCCATCCCATGGACATAAACTTTATCTTGAACCATTTTCATATGCATAAGGGATTAACGGATCCACAACTAATGAAATAAGTGTGCTTCATTTTTAGAGTTATATATGTCACTTGAGATTGTTTAGATATAAATACTCTATACATGTATATACATTTCTGCAGTGATGCCACTTTCTGTAGCATTTTTAACTTTGCAGCATACAGTGTATAGAGTATACACTAAAAATCATAATGCAAAAGTTTAAGATAATTGCAGTATTTAATGCCTAACATTTCAAAATACAGGCTAGGTTTTAAAAATCAGCAAAATGTAATTATACTGTCAGCGCTGGAAAATTAAAATCACCTTTGCTTGTTAAAGGTTAAACAGCATTTGAAAACTTTTCATTTTGTAAATGACTGTTTTTGCAAAAAATAACACTTCACTTTGCAGTGAATGAAAGGCAAAATATTTTCTGATCCAGAAGGCTTTTACTTTTCTGTTTCTCTGTAAAATACATTTTTGTTCAAGTAGTGGGAAGTGTTACTTGAAAGCTTTTAAAAACGTGACCAAAATGGTACTTTTAAAGTATACGTGATATTATACAACTGTGATCATTCATAGCCAGCCAGGAACTTTAGAACAATTTACACTAAAAACCCCAGAGCGAAGCGTTTCTGTTGAGGCTAGTTATATATTTATGGCTAGAAAGAACCATCTTTTCTGGGGATTGATTTGGTCTGGTTGAGGGCCTGTGGTGCAGAGGTGGCAGAGTAAATACCTGAAGACTGATGTCTCTGTTCTGACAATCAATACCAGCATCATGACTACACTCCAGCCTACACTCTTGTTAAAAACAAATTTGTTAATTCTGACAATTTAATTGCCCTTGCTAAGCCTGCCTTTACTAGCATATAAATGAGCATTTGAGCCTCTCAGTCAAGAGAGTGGCTTACAATAGTGCCATGTAGCTTGTATTATTTACATGTGTGGCTGCTTGGAATTAGAAAAGATGCACTTTTATATTATCGGGGTTTATTTATTATCAGCTAAAAATGTGTTCTAGAGATGATGAAAAACCTGACTATATTGTTAAGGTAGATCACCATGATAGGAAATAACCATTTTGATCTGTCATTCTTGTGTGATGGATATATTAAAGATGGTTTGCTTTAAGCAATTTTATTTTCAAATTTTAGGTTATTTATTAGTTATATTTGAAGTTACATTTTAGACCATTCACCCAATAAAAGGTTTAAGTGTTTTTAAGATGACAGCTGTATTATGTACTCAAGCCTTTTAAAAAATATGTCTGCAGGAAGTAAAAACCTGCATAAAGACAGAGACACAGATAGAAAGACAGATAGAACTTTATTTGTCCCCAGGGGGAAATTTGGCTTTTTACAGGGCTGTTGAAATAAATAAATACATAACTAGATAAATAAACACACACACACACACTATAGTCTGAATTCACACCACAATGACTAAAAAGCAAGAAAATTAAAAAGAAACAAAATTTCTGATTTGGCTGGCACAGTTCTAGTGAGGCATTATGCAGCCGTAAACGGTTGATATATAATTTAGTATACGTAAAAGGTGCTTTAAAATGACTACATTTGCTAATGGTTTTAGATGTTTCTTTTAATTTCTCCAAATTAGTTATGTTTCACTTTATTATGCATTTCTTCATCTGTGGATACCCTTTAGAATATATCACTTTAAATATGGCCCTTTTTTACTGCCGTAGTTTCAGGTCTTGTAAAATAAACACAGAAAATAATTCACATTTACTATTGCTAGAATATTTGGACTTGAAGCTGTTTGCAGTGCTCGACAATTCTTTGTGATCATTTTCCACTTTTTTTTTTAATCTCAGTTGTGTATTTGATAACCAAATTGTCAATATAATGAACTGCAATGCTCAAGATTCACATTCAGGTACAGATTCTGTTAGGTCTAAGCTGTTGGATTCTGAAGCACCTAGGTGGAAATGGCATAAAACTGGGTTGTTGGGTAAGCAAAGCAGACGTTATTTCTCTGCACTCTGTGTACAACAGTGACTTCTGCAGCTAGCACTGTGGAAAGGCAGCATCTGCATATGGCCGGCAATGCATCTGTGTAGAAGGAGCAACAGACACCTGAAGGGAGAGTGGCCTTCTTTGAAACTGATAGTAAAATCACACGCTAACTCCTTCAGTGGGCACTTGGAAATACTTAACAATAATAATATTACTGAAAATACACTTCAGCCGTACATTTAAGCAATTAAGTTGCTGTTTGCTTCTAAGAGTTCAGGCCATTAGGTTTAAATAATCCTTTAAAAGGTCAGAACATGTATAGATGTGTACAACAGAACACAGTCACAAATTTATTTGTACAGTGTTTTTTTAATCAACCTTGTTAATTTATATAGCAATGTATGTGCTTTATATATATATATATATATATATATATATATATATATATATATAATATACATACATGCACACACACACAGAAATTAGGCCATACACAAAACGTTGTGTCTATAGGTTTTGAAACAGTCATGATGCTATCATACATAACTAGTAGCAAGTTGTTTATTTCTTAGTTTTAGGCTCTTTTTTTTTTTTTTTATTGTTACAAACTTCAGTTTTTAATTTGTCCTGATAAGGTTACCTGATGCTCATTAAGGCTCTGAAGCATAAATGTGTTGTAAAGAGAACATAGAATTCAAAGCAATATTGAACATATCAATGCTAATTTTAAAATTGTCTCAGTTTTTTCCCCTAAATATTCTCAAATGAATGGCCGTGTTATATTGAATGTGAAACCATAAGCATTTATTAAGCCAGCAGCAGTTTTTCCAACAAAAGGTCCATTTTTTTGACAGAGCAGCTCCTAGAAACAAAAACCAGTATATGAAGTGACGTTAGCTACATGCAGCTGTTAAACTCGTTACAGTATAAAAGGTGCTATAAAACTGCCTTTTAAATATTTACTGTAACAGTGCTAAATTTAAAAAGGAGTGGGGGGAAGAAATGAATCAACCTCTTTCAATGTATGAGAAATTATTGATGTTAAGTTCTTCCTTCAGCATGTAAAGCTTTCAATACTCTTTACTTGCTAAATTGTCACATTTAGCACAAGCTTCCTGTTAAGATACTGGAGATGGTTTGTTTTATTATGGTTAACAAAAAATGGATTTTCTAGGGTAATGTGTACAGTATAGTCATTTAGTTTGTTTTGAAATGACTTGTTGCTTTTTTGCGGCTCTTAGTTTAATTACTGTGGATAAAAATGTTCATCTTCATGGCTATAAATACAAGAAAATATTCATAGTTTTATTTCTGCAAAGGTGAGTTCTCCATCGGAATGCTTTCTCCGGCGTATGTGAACAAAATACTTTAAGCTATAGCATAGCATCAAAGAGAGAGGTAATTCAGACATATCTATGTATAAATATTCTATTCTGGAGGAAAAAAACTGGCTTATTAATTACAAAATTCTTTTTCTGCAGCATTTAATTTTCTTAGTTCTATGCAGGGAGGAAGGCTGCAAGTATCAGTTCTACATTATTCCTCTGGTCTAACATATTCTTAGGTCTTAAAAAACAATAGGGTACATTAAAGAAAATGTTTTATGCAAAGTATGGTGGTATGGAAAAGCCCCCTCATCTTTCTGAAAAGTAATGGACTAAGCAGCAGTTGAGGGCACTGCTGCATGTGGTGTGTATTAGGAAGCTGGGAGTAATTTCATTGCTGCTAACTACAAATCCTCAAGGGGGAGATAATTACAGGAAAACTATTCAGAATATCAGCAAGCTGCATATTTTCATGACAAGAAAATTTTCTCTTTGGGTTTAATAGTTTTAAAATCTATTTATATATCAGTAAATTAATTAGTGTTTTTCTATAAAACAGGATTGTTTAAAACAAAAAAAGAATAATGGCAGCTGTTGCTTCAGGTGAAGTTGTTTTTCCTACTAAGTGTCAGTTACCCTTTGTTTAGGTGTAGCACTGATTCCTAAATATGAAGTATGTGTTTCATAAATTTTATTTATTTGAAAATGTAACAATGTTACTTTGGTAAAAAATTGGTAGCTGGATTTAGCCGCACCGCAGGGGAATGCAGTAAATGTTTGTAAATGTTTACAGATTGCAATTTTGTTAAATAATCTATACTTTTAAACCCCCCTGCCATATGTGGCTTGCGAACACAACAAAACTTACCATGGCAAATTTTACCTAATCATAACTGTGATTTATTATCAGCATTATTGATGCTTTAGTCTTGGAGATAAATGTAAATTTATGTAAATAGCAAATGTAAAGTTTTAGATAAAAATGTATCTGTTATAAGATCACAGATATTTTATATTAGAATTACATTAATGCGGCTTTTAGTTTCTATTTCTTCTTTGAACAACCCTTCATTAATTACCAATATGAGTAACTGCTGCAGCAGCTGATGTGTTATAGAAGTCTTGTAATACATTAGATAATTTTAATTTGCACAATAGTACAGATTTGTGGAAATATATTTTATAAATTTAATACCAAGTGTATTATATTTAAATTACTAGTTCTATGTGCTGAAGCAGCAGGCCTGTGCCTGATGTGTACAATATGATGCCATTTTATCAGTAATAGAATGAAGTGAACTTCAGCTTTGACCATTAGTAAGGTGGGTAACCTTGACTAGGCTTAAAATGTTTACTTCTGACTTATTGTTCATTTCGTTTTAATGGAATACTCATTTAAAATTGTTTAGTTGAGATGTCCTCAGGCTGAACCATAATAATGTAAAAGGTAATAAATAAAACCCCTATATTATAAAAGCGCCCCCCCTCCCCCCAAAAAATATTCTCTTAGTATCAAAGTAACCAGTAAAATTGTAAATTTAGAAAGGGATGGCACTTATATACAGATAAAGTGTTAATGATTTTATTATGTGGTATACGATATTAAAATTAGTTTTAAATGACGCAAATGTAATCTGTTTCCTGAAAATATATCGGCGAATATATCGGAAGTGCTGGACCGTATTCGTAAGGTAATTTAAAAAAAAAATTACTATAGGAAGTAACACATCCTAAATATTTCCAGTAGCAAACATTCTCCGATTGAAAATATACGTAATATACATTTACCTAAATATACATCGTGGTCAGAGAGAAAGAGCTCGAGAAAATGAGAAAGATGCGCTGCAGTTCCTTCGTTTTGAGTGGCGATCTTTAACCACGTTTAACAGACGAAACACTTTCGAGTTGATGAAGAATTTTTGCATGTTGGTGTTAATCTGTTGTAAGCTCTTTTATTCGATGGGTTTATTTATTTTAGGTTGGTTTGTGTATGGTGATGTCCAGATTGATCCATGCACTTCCCAGTATTTAGAATAAGCAATTCTGAAAGATGATTAATTTATTTGTTTGAAATAATGCATTTGTAGGGCTAAAAATAGTCACGCTCAATAAAACACGTTAACTTCTTTTCTAAAGCTATAACGTCATATTGCAATGAAAAAGTAAACTTTAGCGCATATTGTGAGGTGGTTAATAGCTGGATTTGAAGTGCAAGTTTAGTTGTTTATGTGCAGTGCTCATCTCCAAACATCTCACTTACCTGCGTGCGGAGTAACAAAATCTGTCCATGTCAATAAAAAGGTGAAAGAAATTAAAAGAAAGACAGACCAAAAAAAAAAAAAAGTTTGTTTTGAGTGAATGTCTTAAAGCTTGCGACCGGCGCGTGGTCATATACTGTGGGTGCAGATGTTCTCTTGTCGTTTCAGCTCCAGATGAAGACGTCCTGGTGAAAGGGCAGCAGTCAATCAGAAGCCAAGCTCTGGGAAATCAGAACTCGGAGAGCGAGATCCTGCTGGATGTGGACGATGACACCCTCTCGTCCATTGAGGAGAAGGACCTGGAAAACCTTACGGGTATAAGACGATTCCCCCTTAATTATAACAAGAATAAGACGCCCCTTTCCCTCTGCGCTTGTTTTGCCTTTTCTTGCAGTGCACACGCAGTCTCTCCAGCAGCTCCCTAAGAGTGTTGGGCTGAACTTATAGGAGGGTCAGTTTCCAAGCCTCTGTCATTACCTATAAGCCTCCCCTCGTGTTACCACGGAGCCGCTTTCAATGCATTATTGTTACGTTTGTAAAGTCTTAGCCTTTTGTAATTTCATTTTTTGTTTTTATTTCCATGTGGTGCAAATAAAATTTCTAAATAAGGCATATTGGTTTAATAAACATAAAAAAACTCGCGGCTGTCAATATATTTTAGTGTTAAGAAAATTAACTCAAAAAGTTTAACAAACTTCCATTAACAATGTTTACACTTCGTTCTGCATTGCGGAAAAAATACACAAACTGTAGTCATTTTGTCAAAGCGGAATGGTGACAGATGCTGAACAGGATTGGTTCCTGAATTTAAGCACGTATGCCGGCATCCCGCGCAAGATTTCCGCATGCGTTCAGTGGATTTTAGAATTGCTATGTCGATATTGTCCTCGCCTCTGATAGATAGATAGATATATAGATATGAAATACACTATGATAAAGATATACAAAAGAGATAGATATTAAATACACTATGATAGAAAGGATTATGCAAATATGGTAGATATGATTGATAGATACGAATGAAAGACAATATATGAAATGGATATGAATATACAAAAGAGAGATATATATATGAGAGGCACTGTATTCAGACAGTACTCCCCCCAACCAGGTTTGCAGCAAAGCTGTATCAAGGTACACTCTTTAAAGTAAACGTTCCCGAGTGGGTTCTTCAGAGCGATGCCACAGGGGAAGCATTGTTGCCCCAATAGAACTATCCGCATGAAGGTACCAGAAACTACCTTTTATTATTAAGATCCGTAACATATTTCTAAAATAACCATGAAGGATAACAGATTTGTGAAACGTCAAGATGTTCCCAAGTTTTAAAAGGGACTGTCGCTGCATACAATCACACAGGTTACGTTCAAGTTTCATGATGTTAGGTAGCCATACTATGATTTAAAGGTCTCTGTTTCGTCCTTTTCAAATCCAAAAGAACCGATTATCATAACCAGAGAATGAAATGATCCTTTGTCAGACCATAGTTGTAGGAATCGCACAAACATGTAAAATGCCATTATAGAATCGTTATTGTATCCCGCAGGATTTATTATACATTTCATTAAACAAAAAATAAAATAATTGTAACATTTTAAGTAATAGTGCATTATTTTCACGTTTAGTTATTAAATAAAAATGTAGTTTTTGCAGTTTATTTTAAAGTAAATGTTATCAAGGTATCCCGAAGAACGATTATGGCATTTGAAAAGTGGGCTGATCCACAGAATAACCTTCAGAACTTCGTGCCACCAGAACACAGATGAGGCATCTGGTAATGACGAAGGATGGCTCCTTAGTTATTTGTCGTATACCTTGAACAGAATAGAGGGGAAAATAGAAAGTTAACATGATTCCCGATAAGCTAACTGGCAGCTGTAAACTGTCTCGGGGGAGTGAATGAGTGCCAATTGCTCTGTCGCACCCAGTGTCACCGGCGAGACTGGTCCCCAACTGCAGTAAAAAAAAATGTATGGACGGATCCCCAGTCCACCGTGTGTAATGGTAGAGAGCACGATATTAACAAACATTGGCCGATTTGCTTTTTATTTCTTTTTTAATAGGCGAAAGTATGTGCTTTACGTAAAGAAGTACTATAACGAAAATGTCCCTCAGTGAAAATCTGTGTATCAGAAACATTTTCAAGTGCGAATTAAAATTACGTCAGTGTCCACGAACATTAAATAAATAGTTCAAAAGGTGCTTCGTGATAATCAGCTATAGGGCTCGTGAATTAAATAACAGTTTTAGGGACAAATAAACAATTTTTAAATACAATAAATTAACCTTCTACCGGTGCGACGGAGTCCTGCGCCTTCATTGTGTTGTTTAAGCCTGCGCGTACAGAAATGCTCAAGTCACTGATGGGTGGCACAGTCCTTCACTAATAACATATGTACTGTAACAGAGGGATATGGGAGTTTAATTATAAGTCTCGGGCAATGGCAATAGGATTAAAGAGTAATCCTTACTAATAAAGTGATGTGGTTCGGAAAATGAAGTGGAAATTGTCAGGGGGTCTCTAGTAAGACCCCCATCGTCCAGGCCCTTGCAGCCGTCTGCTCTTGGTGTAATTGAATGTCTGAGAGTGATTGAAAAAATGTTATTTCTCCTCTGGATTACATGCTAATGCACAGAGGGCAAAGGGAGACGGCAAAAGAACATACAGCTGCTTATTTCATCCATTTGTACAACTGAGCTTGGGGAAATCAAGGCGGTTCTACATCTATCTGATGCCCATCTGCAAATTCAATGTATTTTTACACTGGGAATAGCGGGTAAAGCTTGCCACAAGCTCCCAGGAGACCAGTCTTCTCATTGTCATATTGGCATACATTAAGATTGATGAGAGATTAAACACCCGAAGTACTCCCTGCAATCAAAAGGAATGACCACTCGTTTACAGATTTCTAGCAGTGGCTCATTGACGCGTGCCTATCTATTTGCATCGGTTCTCCGTCACTATCTTGAATTAATTGAGATTAAGATTACACATACTGTGTGTGTGTGTATGTATGTATGTGTATATATAAATGTGTGTATGTGTTTGTATAAATACAATGAGAGACAGTATGCGTTTCAAGCAGCAGTAATCCTCCACGTTCGTGTGTCATCTTGTGTCTGGCGAATACATGATTTTCCACGGCTTTAAAAGATTGTACAGCGCGATAGTGCAAGTTGCATCTGATTATTACAAATAAGGAAGATATTATGCACGTGGATAGATTAGCCCCGCAGCTGTTTACTTGTAGCGAGTGTCCCAAAGCACAACACACAAGTACGGGTCAATTAACAAACCTATTTGTTGCACTGTTTATTCTCTTATAATTAAACACGGTGGTTGATAGAATTCATCACAGGTTCCAAATTTTGCCATCACGCAGTCTTTATAGGCCCTCTGCGTCGGTATCGATAACGCCTTTTTGCAAATTGTTAATTAATATTTTTGAGAGACAAATTCTGTGTTTGCTCTTTTACATTTCATGTATTTGCTTTTTTTTTTTTTCTTTAAATTGTTGCTTATTGAATGTTTTGTTGATATTTTAGGTCCCGTAAGCTTAAGCACTGTAGCTCATCTGGTTTCTCCAGCAGTAGTAGTTAAGGGCACATTGTCCATCACAGCATCTGAACTCTACTTCGAGGTGGATGAAGAAGAAGATAGCTTTAAGAAAATCGATCCAAAGGTAAGAGGGCTTTAACTTATTGATCGAACCCTTCAACCATGTGTTAGCCATGTAGCTCATCATGCCTGCTTCGGTGTTAAAGTGCACTACAGTTGAGGTGAACATGGCGCAGCAAAATGTTACGTACACATTGGTGAAATGTACCGACTCGTTTACCCACAAAAATGTTTCCTTTTTATGGATCGTAGCAAAAAAATAAAAGAAATAACCAAAATAAAAGTAACCCTTAAAATTCTTTATGTAGAAAGAGTGGACTAATATAGTGTTAAGAGTGGTAAATTTATTCTATCTATCTATCTATCTATCTATCTATCTATCTATCTATCTATCTATCTATCTATCTATCTATCTATCGAGAATGCACGTTTTAAACAGATTTAGCGTATCTGTATTTATATCTATAGATCTAGAATGATTTAAATATAGTTATATAGCGCCATATCGAGAATTATCTTAACATGTTTTGAAGAGATTTACAGCAGTGGTATCTCAAACAGATTTCACTTGAAATCTAATCCTTGCAATTGCTATCGTTATACGTGGAGTTGTTTATTAAAATTTGATCTAACAACATAGACTCCTCAAGCAGGTATTTTTTTAAACCCACTGTGAGAAATTAAAACTAGTTAATTTTAGTTTTTTGGCATATTTCAGTATAGGTCGTGTTTGTCTGGGTTGGGGCCATACTTATTAAATATGCCCTAGCTTTTCTATTAAAAAAATGAAGTTATTTGCTGTTCTTGCTTAATTGTATTTTAATCTGAATTAAGTTAAAATAAAGTTTTGAAATCTAAATACTGATAAAACTTTATTCCTTTATTACGCTATCCTAACTACTGTGATAATATAAGATCTAGAATATTATTGTTTTCACCTTAACCAATTAGCCGATGATAGACCACTGTACAACATACTCAGATTGACTACTTTAACCAATATCTAAATGTAAATGCAGACATATTTTAGTTTAACTTGTATCTAAATGGAAAGATATTTTTTGTTTAAATGATATCTAAATGTAAATGCAGACATATTCTATTCGTACACGTATTGGGTCGCTTAATAAACTGAAATTGACATTCAGAAATGCATCTTGATGAAACAATGAAAGAATCCTTGCTTAAGAAAAACACGTTTTGTGGTGTTTGTTCGATTTTATTTATGCTTTATAATTAGTGTATTTCACCTAAATCTGAAGTATCTAAATAAACGCTTACCTTTAATGAAAGATGCGCGCCGGTTTTGTCGGTTTTAATGATTTCATTTACAAAAACCTTAGTTATTATTTTTTTCTGTAAATACCCTTGAAACTTTAAACTATATATTTTCTTAGTTTACAACCCTGTGTAAAGAGCATACCCATTTTTAAATTTTTTTCCAGTTTGTTATAAATCTAGCCACATGCAATTGTAAATGACGTGAATGTCGTCACCGAAAGCTATTTAAATGTTTAATAAAATGAAAGATGTTTATTGATCAGTTTTGTAAGTTCGTTAGAAGTTCCTTTAATGTGCTATGACTGTTACGCCAGGCGTCTAGATCTGTAAAATCTCAATCGAAAGAAAGAATGTCCGCCTTTAAAATGGTGTAAAGCATTTAAACGGAACAAACTTTGACAAAAGCAGCAGGTGTGTCTACTTGGTATGCTCGCAACCTGAGGCACGTCAAGTCTTACGTCGCATTTCCGCTGTCCTCCAGACTTTTGCTCTATTGAAACCCCGTAACCATATCAACAATGTCAAGTAAATTGTCATTGCAGGAATATATATATATATATATATATATATATATATATATATATATATATATATATATATATAAAAATAATTGTCCGAAAATAGCCACAATTTTAGATTTAATAATAAAAAAAAAATCTTCCAGTCAGACAATGTGGTAGAAAGAGTATGTGCACACTTGGCTAGTTAATTGGCATATGATAGTCAGAGATGCGTAATAAATAAACTGCATTTCATTCGATAAAATAATATTCCCAAATCCGCCCATTTTGTTTCCTTAAGCGTGTGTCAAGAATCGGTATAAAGGTTCTTTACTAAATCAAATTGAGGTTTTGACATTAGTTTGAATGTTTAGAACTTAAGTGACATTGTTGCTCTTGGGCGTCTTGAAGCAGGCTGTGGAGGATGAGTATAAGAAAACTCAACTTGTCGTAAGGCCTGTAAAACCATACACACATGAAGACGGCGATAACACATTTGGGCCTCCTGTTTAAAACTCACGGTTAAAGTTACAGTCGTGACGTTATTTTTCAAATCTTGGATCAAACCTACATTTAGAACAGGCAAAAGTTAACTGGATATTTTCTCATACTGCAGATTTTCTTATTTTGGTTAATAAAACAACCAAGGTAAATTAACTCTGCTTCTATTCCCCACAAACGTGTGCGTGTCATGCATAGCACAGCAGAGTTCAAACACGCATGAAATTTTAATACATTTATTTTTGTTTGGGACTGTGTTTTTTTTTGTATTCCAAAAATTATATATAGAAGTGAAAGCGTTATTGCTTGATACAAACATACTGTTTTATAACCAGTTTATTCTTTTGATTGTATCTGTCATTTATTATTATTAGGGATTTATTCAAGGAATTATTGAGCATTACAACAAATTTCTATTAAAATTAGAAATTCTTACCTAATACACAATACAATTTATGAGCCTTTGCTTGTAAGTAAACGTTTGTTAATCCTTAAATTATTTGTGGCATGATTATCTTAACATCCTCCTACATATCTAAAGAATTATTGGCGGTAATCTGCATTTCTGTTCTCTTGTTCATCAAATTGTTCAATTAAACACAAGGAAAAAAAAAATCTTAATGCAGTTGATTTTATTTTTTCTTTGACCTTTTTTATTCTGAGGGCACATAATCAAAATTTGAACTTGGCACTCTACATTGAACATGAGAATCTTTTTTTCATTGAAATAATTTGTGCATGTGTTTAAATAAAAAATATTCACTTAGTGAAAACATTCAAAACAAACAAAATAAAAGGACTACATTTACTTGAAAATGTACCTTATTTTTTTCTCTCTCGCAATGTCCCCCTTTCTTCTTTGTAAAAAGAAAAAAGAAATTAAGTAAGCAAATGTTTGTTCACATTACTCGGAGTAAAGTCGATCATTTCATTTCACTTGCAGTGAAGTGATCGCAGATGTCTTTATAAATGTTTTGTGTGTCTTTTTTTTTTTTGTTCTCGTTGTTTTATAATTTGTCCAAGCTTTTTGCATTCGTTAGGATTTCTCTCGCCAGTCTCCAAGTCTGCTTGGCTGCAGCCTCCAGGGCCGAGTGAGGCTTTCCCTGGAAAAGGTCTAAGTTAGGTAAGAAGTAGTGCGGACACCGCCGACACTGTAAACAGGAGATGAGCTGCAGGAGGATGCCGTTGAGCCGGTCCCCCAGGCACGACTCGTCCCAGTCGGTCTCCCTTGGGTGCTTCTCACACTCGTACAGAAGCAGGGTCTTCATGTGGTAGTTGTTGAGGGGTTGACCTGGCAGCTCAAGGTGCCGATCGCGCAGCGTCTTCAGGATAGACAGACATTTCTTTCTGCAGCCTGCCATCAGGAGCCTGTTTTCGGCTTCTGCAAACTGCAAGACCCAGGCGTCGCTCTCGGCAGAGCTCTGTTTGCCAGTCAAGGAGTAGCACTCTTTCGAGAGCAGATTGAAGCCCTCTGCTTTGACTTCTGCCACTCTGTTGGGTCCAGGCCAGGGGATGTGGGGCATTGGCCACTGAGCCGCGCTTCTAGGCCAGATGCCCGTGCATTTGAACGCAGGCGTAATCTGCACGACGTATCTCTCTCGGATTCTCAGCTTTACCTCACTTGTGTCTGCGACCATCTTGACAACATCTCTGTAACTGCATTTGTCCACAGCTTGCGCCACCAGAGTCTGAAAGCGAGATCGGATTTTCCGTGCGGAGAGGTATCCCGAGGCAGTGATGAACTCGACCCACAGGGACATGCTCCTCTTGCGGCCGTCGCTCAGTTTCAACACGGCGCAGCCCGGCAGGGATCCGTCGTCCACAAAGTTGAAAACACCCATCTGGTTCAAGTAGAGCACCACCTCGAATTCGTTTGGTGAAATCACTTCCATCCCCTCGTAGCGGGAGTCGATTTCGCTCAGCGAGCTGATGAAACGCGGCTCCTGGACTTCAACTTCCTTCAGGACGTCCGAGACCACCTTGCACACTTCTCGGATGGTTTTGGCGATGGCTGCTTTCCTGGTCTGGCATCTCTCGTTGTAATATTTGTTCAGCTGGTAAACTAGCTTAGCTTGAGCAGCTATCATGTTGGGGCAAAGGTCCGGACTGTACACCGGAGTTTCGCAATACGCTGACGGATCCAATGCTTACCGGTTTAAGCCAGAGGCGAGCTCTTGGAAGAAGAAAAAGAAGAGGAGGAGGAGGAATTTGTAAATAAGAGAGAGAGAGAAACTTAGATTATCAGCGCAGGGACTTCAAGTGCATTTGGCGGAGCAGGCAGCTCTGTCCAGCTTAAATACTTGGAGAGGAGAAGGAGTGCAATTTACAAAATAGCCTGCATCCGCGCTTAAAAGGCTCGCTACAACCTTTCATCTGTGCGTTTTTTCTTGCTTTATTTCCACCGCTGTTAAGTCGCCTAACACAATTCTGCGTCCGCTATGTTGACCAGACTCATTTGGGAGTGCTGGAGTTATTTAGTTTATGAATGGTCCCCAGGCTGGAGTGAGGGGGGCGGGGATTCACTTCCTGCAATCACAGGCTTGGCTGTCAAGGCAAGCCACCAATCAGAGGTCTCGCCGATGGACCGGTGAGGAGCTTACCACTTTCCTACTGAAAACCTCGAGTGGTGCGGATCGTGTGTGCAGTGCTGTCTCAGAAGTACCCCCGACCCCCCCAACACACACCTTTTTTTTTTTATATACTCTCAGCTCTTCAATTTGTATGGACCGAGGAAAGCTTCACCTGCTTCGAAAGGTCTCGGGCGCACAGACACGGCGTGCGCTCGGCTTGACTCTTGAACGTGGTCACGCTGCCAGAAACTGACACCCTTAAACATGAGGGTCTCCTAGTCATCATGCTTTGCCTGTCCGTCTCTCTGTTTAGGGCGCTATCGTCTTTTTTAGGAGTCAAATTTACTTCATTTTCTTCTTTTTTAACTGCTTATAAATAGTTTTCTTTAATTTCACAAACCAGTTCACATCAGCTGTCAAAATTGGAAATTATGATAGGACTGTTATGCCCTCGGGTGGTTCGGCATACATTTGTTCTGTATTAAACTGCTTTAGCAAAAATGTTAGTTATATTTTGTATTTTGCCTAAATTGTATTGCACCTGTATATTTGAGAAACTGAAAAATAAGTGCAGTCGCAGTATCCTGTTCTTGTTTTTTTTTTTATTATTATTAAGACGTGTCTGTACGTTTGTTTATGCTTATCTGCTTGCTATTGTTATTCTGAATGTAACGTGCGTGTTAATATGGCGAGTATAGCTTTATAAATACAATTTATTATAGCTACTTTTTGAATGTAAATGCATTCTATCGATGCCTGCACATGTAGCAAATAAATGTTATTGATTCGAACCTTTATAAGTGGCTATATGTTCAAGTGAATCTTTGCATTTATTTATAAAATGTGTAAATAGAGTTGTTGTAGTCGCACTGCTGTAAACGGATTCATTTTAAGATGAACGGTTATGTAACTTTAATCCACAGTATTTATTGTACAATGGCTTCATTTGGATATTTGATCAAAGTGAACTTTTCATCCTGTATTAAGGGTTATCCGGTTAATGAAAATGGACGCGAAAAGAACGACACTTTTGTGTAAAATTATTTGTATTTCAGAGATGCAGCCTTTTCAGAAAACGCATGTTTAATTTGTAATTTTATTTTATTATCAAAGTTGGTGTGTGCGTTTAAATTAGTTTGCCTGTGAAAAAAGTGAACAGCAAGACTAACATTTTGAATGTTTGGCCGCGTTATCATTAATAACTTAACGACAATAGTAGTAACGATGACAACAAAGACGACAGTAATACAAATAATAATAAAAAAGGATGATAATGATACTAATTATAATTATATATAACGCTTTTCTAACCAGCAGTAGTAAAAATGCATATTTGCATGTTCCGTTTGTTATTTATTTTCTGTTATTAAAAGGGACTTAATCAAACAGTCGATGATGATGATGATGGTGTTTGATAAAATGTCTTACTTTTTAAAATAATGATTCTTTCAGTTATTATTGCTTTTCTTTATAGTCATTTTTGCGTTTGATAATTTATCACATCTATAAATAATGTATTTTTATTGCATGCAATTTGTGGAAAAAGTGTAGTGCCCGGCTCAGAGCGCGTTACGCAGTTCACACGTCTCCCGCAGTAATGGGGTTTTATTTTGCTTTTATTTTTCAGAACGTGGAAAGAAGTGATATTTTGAACTTGATTTTACAAACATCCAGACAATCTCGTTCAAACAAAAGAAGAAAAAAAAAAAAAAAAAGATTGGGAAAAATGCTTGCATTTAAGAGAAACCAATTCGGCATGAGGGAGCCCCCGCTTTTGTGGCACACATCTCGCTAATGATTTTGACATCACTTATACATTTCATGACGCCATATACAATGAAAGACTGTGCGTGTTTAAAGAGATGGTCAATTATGCTTTATCCGTGAAAACAAAAATTGAGGTGTATTAGCTAAGATGAGCTTATTCGCTTCAGAAATCATCATAATGCTGTTAATTCTTGTGTAACCCTTTCTCAAGAAATCATAATACATAATAATTAGCTAAATGTTTGTGAACTTTAACATTGTCACGCTAATGAGCGAGCGGACGGGATAAACAGGAGCAGAAAGCGAGCGGTTACCAGTTAAACATGCGGCCGCATCTTCGAATTTAGCTTTGTTTAACTGACAGAATGTTTATCGGCAGACACTATCCCCGGGATGAATAATTAAAGGAGACAACATCGCGAGTTGTTACTAAAGATCTCTTATCACCTCCAGCTTCACGGCCGAGGATGAAAAGAGCCGCTCCTCCAGGGTACATTTTACGGAAGGGACACCGAGAGCCCCGCCGGTAGAGGCCACTTCGTACCCTTCGCTCCCAGATGATTTGTTTTCACTTTTTTACAGGCTCTCATAATACTTGAGTTAAAAGGGGGACAGGGACTTGATCTGCCGCATAATAAATTCATTAGGAAGACAGCCGGATTCTCTTTTAACAAAAAAAAAAGGCGACAGCTGCTTATTTCAAGCCCCGTCTTCATCCACTGGGCAAAAGTCGCCTTCTCTTGAAACGTACGATGCCAGTCGCTTCTGCATTGAAGTGGGGAAAAAGTGTGCCTTTGGATCCACTTGATGATCACTAATTAGGAAGACTAAGAAAATAAGCCATTGACGTGAAGATGCTGCCATCGCTCGCTCTTCAGTAACACACCGTCAACGTTATTATGGTGCGTAGCATCCCAGCCATTAAAGAGAGAGCGCGTGCCGGCGGGGCTGCCCACCTCTTCTTTTAATACACCTTGTGGCTGCCACATTAGCAGTCCCAATGCTGAGCCTCCTTTTCTTTCAGAAGAAAACCTCAATCCTCTGTGTCAGTCGCAGTCGGTAAAGATATGATCTGTTACAAACTCGTGCAATATGCGTGTGTAAAGCGCAATATATACTGTCATTCTGTGTAAGCAGAAGCGTTCAAATGTGTTAACATGTGTTCCGTCTCCTTCTTAAATCGAGGGCCCTAGAATAGAGCACCGGGCACAGAGAAAAACCGAATTCAAAATAACTCGATTAAAAGACATCTTTATTCTTAGAAAATGCAGGTACTGTACAGTACACAGGCATATCGAGTACATGAATTTATTAAATAAATGTTTAAAGTTAGAGTTAAAGTAGGAACTTACAAAACCACCTATTGGCCAGTATATTAGTGGTATTTGAAATAGAGTGTGGATGTACTACTTTGTGCATATATACATAAAGTATAAGTGTGCATGTTTTCTTACGTATTACTTTTGTCCGAACTCTTTTTTTTTTTTTTAAATCTTATCCTGTTGCATGGTGTTCTTGGGTCTGTTGAAATGCACTTGTAAATAAAATGTATTGCCATTTAAGTGTGTATGTGTATGTATATACACACACACACAGACAGACAGACCAATATAAAGAGAGCCTGCTTACATGTGTGCACACATACATACAATAATATATACTATTTGATTTTTTTTTTTCCTCAAACAACCCAAGGAAACTGCATTGAAATAACACTTTATTTGTCCACAGGGGAAATTTGGCTTTTTACAGAAGCTCAAGTAAATATTATGTTAGGCAGTGTGGCATATTGGTTAAGGCTTTGTGGGTTCAAATTTCATTACTGACACTGTTTGCCCATAAGCAAGTCACTTCACTTTATCTCTGCTCCAATTGGAATAAACAAAAATAAATGTTCTAAATAATCTTAAAGACATCAGCCTAATAATAATAAAAAATAATAATATAACAAACAACTACCACCCTGTCAAGTACACACCAGAATGACTAAAACAAAAGAAAAACTTCTAACCTGGCTAAAGATAAATGCATGCATACATACATATATATGTGTTTGTGTGTATGTATGTATATATAGACACACACACACATATATATTTATATATATGTATATATATATGTGTATATATATTTATATAAATAGATATTTCTATATTTTCTATCTATCTATCTATCTATCTATCTATCTATCTATCTATCTATCTATCTATCTATCTATCTATCTATCTATCTATCTATCTATCTATCTATCTATCTATCTATCTATCTATCTATCTATCTATCTATCTATCTATCTATCTATCTATCTATCTATCTATCTAATTCATAGCATTCGTAGTCTGAGTCCCGATCTGATTGTATGGGTTGTTACCTACCAGGTAACACATGTGGTTGGTCTGTCAGTCTGTAAACATCCGCCATTGGCCCTCTCTTCTTTGGGACTCAGACTACGAATGCTATGAATATAATTACTCCAATGTCCAGACTGTCAAATAAATGAACCACACGCCGTGGCACAGTGTAAAAGAGGCTTGGCATCTGACGCTGACGTCCGAGGTTCGATCCCCGTGAGGGGTGCAGTGGAGTGTGTATGCCATACGAGCCCAAATAAGGGGCGAAACACATGTTGCATACTCTTTGCATTATTTAACAGTAAACTATGTAATATAGACTATATACTTAACTGTTACAATATAGGTATAATTACAGATATGATACGTGGATTAGGGACAAACTTCTATCTACGTACCGTTTGTCTATACCTAAGTATGATGAGCATGTGTGTGTGAGAGACACACATTCTTATATTCCAAATTTTGGGTATTTAATTTAGTTTACTTGGATAAATCAGTATATTGCCAATCTTCAGAAGTTACTTTCGATAAATATTTGAGATTTGCATTTGTATCAGTGGTCAACTGAACCAGTGAGCCTGGAATATATAATTCTTATATATATTATCTGCCTTTCTTTTCAGGGAACATTTAAGTTATTCCTTCATATTCCTTCAGGTCTTGTGCTCTTAAAAATGGCTTTCTAGAACTGTTTCCATTTATAGAAGTAGTATACTGGAAGCTCCAAGTCCGAGGCTCATCGCATGTCGTTTCCATACATTCCTGTACTGCTGATGCGTCTCTTGCTGCTGCAGGCATAACCATACATTTGAAAACAAATGACTCAGTGCAGTTTGTTGTGTTGGCTCAACGCAAAGCCTGGCTAATTCCTGTAATAAATGTTACTTCAATATGTGTCAAGCTCGATACTGTTTGTATTTACAGAAACACTTTATGCAAGTTTCAGTTTGGTTTTTCTTTGCATAATGTATAGTAAATATATGTGAATAAGTGAGGAAATATATAAGCTTAACAAATTGAGTGAGAAATGGCAAAATGAATCCTATTTTTGCATATCAAAAATTAAAAAAAGGTTTAGTTTAAGAAAATAATCAGATGTGTATTTTTAAATATAAAATCCAACAGTAGATCCTTTAATTTTAGATAGCATGTTTCCTCACATTTTTATTTTTTCACCATTATTAGCACTGGTAGTTCAGGATTACTTAGTGAGTGAGCCAGTCAGGGGTCAGGATTGAAACCAAATCGTCAGTGATTACAGTGCAGCGTGTTAGCCACTGAGCCAGGCTGTTTTTATTTATTTATTTTTTTTAAGTTGACCGTTCATATTCTTTCCTTTTTATACACTTGGAATATTTAGTGTAATTAGCATTTTTGTTTTTTATCTTTTCATTGAAACATGGTCAATTTTTCAATAGGCTGAACATAAATGCATTTAATATTCAGGTTTATTTGTTGAAATCCTATCATTGTCACTGCTAGAGATGCTGCTTCTTAATCCATTTATAATGGGAATTACAGCCGCAAAGCTGCTTTGTGTAAGAATATATTACTAAAAGCATTTTATGTTGTTATCTTTACCAAGCCATTTCAATTGCATAGACGCTCTATTTGTTTGTACCCATGGCATTTACAGTAAGTTCTGTAGTATTACAAAACTCTTTGACATGTTTTGTTCATAATGGTATTTTTAAGTGTAATGAGTATTTAAGCCATGTTTTTCTTCTGTTGAATTGCAGTGTATGTGTTAAAAAATATAAAGGTAACAAGGGAATCAATTTTAATTATTATGGCTTATTAAACATTTCTACGAATTTGAATTTTGCCACAGTTAAACATTATAATTCAAATGTGGCTGAAGTAGTTGACTGGTATTTACATATGCACTTCTTTTTTTTATTTAAAATACAGTGAGTTTACCATTTTTGCATTTCGCACTAGTCATCCTGTAGTTGTGCTGATCTCATAGTTTCAGTATATATGGAAGGAAGAGTCAGATCTGTGGAATTTTAAACCTTCTTTTCAGATTCTTTTGTTCAAATGCAAGGCTGTTTTGTGTATAGCTCACGTCTCCTTAATGGTGAAAGTTTACATTTGTATGTAATCTGCCTGCCTCAGACCCCTAGCCTGGTTTGCCATGTCATGTGTTACTTCATGGTCGGCCTTTGATGCTTAGTGTGCTGCTGGAGCCGCTAGACTGATCTCTGCATTTCTCCGTTTTCATGAAGTATTCAGTCAGTCGTTTGCTTCATTGTGTCTCGGTGACGCTAACACAGAACAGGAGCTTGGCGAATCCTGACAGTAGCTGGTGGAGTTAACCCTAGGCCATGTGATAATATCTGATTATTTTGAAAAGGCAGCAGGGGGATTGTTATCACAATCAGAAATGTTGTCTTTCAGTATTTCTGTTTGTTTTATGCAATACCGTAATACGTGAGTATATACATACGCATTATTTAATGACTTGGATCCATTTGTTTTTTTTTAATGAGCTGTTTGTCACTTTCAGATTTTAATAATACTGATGCAAAGAAAATGTTTAAGTGAGATGTACATGGTAGTGGCCAGAGTGTATGACTTATGTTGTTTCTTTAAATATATATAGTTACTAACGTGTTTATGCATAAACTTTGTCTTTAATTGACAGCATCAACTAAAATGCTTCAATTGGTGAAAGCATAGTTTTTATTTTTGTGACCTGTTGAAAATTGTGACGCACCAAGTATTGAATGTTTACTCGAGTGTCACGGCAGTTTAAAGAGGAGATGTTAGCAGCAATGGCAGCTTTCTGTTGTTTTTAATTCAATACACGGGTGCTTACTTAGCTCAGAACCTTTTCTGCAACACTCCGAGCCCAGAATTGTTTTGCTGTAAATAATTTAATACACTTTAAAGCTTAAAGCTCATTTAACATGTCTTTTAGAACTACCAGCAGCTACCTGAAATACAGTGGCTTCGTTTTCAAGCTAAATGTTATGTGTGTGTTGTGATTTCAGAATAAACTGAATCATGAAATTAAATTTGGAAAGAAGGTGTTCTTATCTGCCTATCTGCGTCTCTGTTCAACGTTATTTTATCAAGTTTGTAAAGCTCTGCTTTCCTGGTATAAACACACACCATACATGGATATGTTTTTGTATTTTCTTTTTTTTTTTTGCTGTTTAAAATACGGAGAAAACAAATTGTAATTACTATTGCTTAAACACCTTCACGGTAAGTTTTCTATTTCGGCAATGAGCACTAAATATTCTAAGTAAAATCTGTTCCAGTTGTCAACACTACATTAGTCTCTGTTTAGGCTAGTGTGTCTAATTGTTGAACAAATCATCTAAAACTCTACTTACTAAAACACTTCCATTTTGGCAGTGTAGCAAAGCACATCTAAGATTTTTTTTTGTTCTTGTAACACCTAACAAATGGCATTCATTTTTCTCCAGTTTTGTCCCTGTTACCCTGACTCAAGGCAGTAGTACTCTGGTTGTTAGTTTCAGACAAGAGTGCACACATCACCAAACTAATAATACAATTAAGGATAAAATGCAAAACAGTAATCCAATTAACCTACGCAATGTAGCCTGGGGGGGGCAAAGGAAGGGAGAGAAACGCAAACTCCAATTGCTGGAAAATTGCAGAAAATTAACATTTTGGCAACTTTATTTTGAACTTTCCAGTAGTTTTAAAAAAAAAAAAAAAAGAGTAGTGAAATAATGAACATCAGGGTAAAATGTTAGGATATTGAAGTGCATGGAGTTAATATCCAAAACAAAAAGCATTTCCAGGTCCTCTGGCAATTTGGTGAAGTTTGCTATGCAAATGCAAACCTTTTAAGTAGTTCACTGACTTAGCCGGTTGTAAGTCAGATACAAATTATGCATCACCTTTATATACAAAGAACTCAATAAATGATTCATAAAGGAGCAGTTGAAAGTAGTTTACTGCTTGAATGATTCATATACTCTATACCTGCAAATTAGGAGTTTGAAAAGTTGCATTTCAAACTAAACAAAGTCCTCCCTCTTTTGCTGACTTGCACATTCTTTATGGAACGAATTATTGTGACTTCACAAAATGTGATATTTACCCTCTGACTTAAATTTCTCTTGATTTTAATTCCTAACTCTTCTTAACGATGCTTTAGCTCGTGAAAGTTTGCAAACCATCTGTGACAGCTTTTTAAAATGATGTCTCTTGACAAAACTGCTGAAAACTTCCACTGCAGTTTGACGCAGGATTAGGACATGAAACAGCTGCTTGGCTCTTGTGGCTATCAGTGACCCCCAAAACATTATCTGAGGCTTTTCTTTGAAATATGCTGCATTATCTATGCATCCAGATAAGAGATACAGTATTAGTTTGTTTAGTTCTATCTATGTATGTGTGTGTTTCTGTATATGTATGTATGTGCAGTGTGTGTGTCTGTGATTATACTGTATATGTGTGTCTGTACAGTATGTACATGCGAGTTTTGGTATATGTGTGTGCATGTACAAAGTATATGTGGATGGATAGGTTTGGATGTGTATGTGTATGCACATTATTTATGTACAGTATATATGTATGTATAAGTATGTACATATGTGTGTACATAATATATAGATATGTGTGTGTACGGTATATATGTATGTGTGTGTTTGCACAGTATATACAGTATGTATAAACTGTCAACACACATATACTGTCTGTCTATCTATCTATCATATAAGTAAACAGTGTATATATATATGTGTGTGTGTATATATATATATATATATATATATATATATATATATGCAGTGAATTTAGAAAGTATTCAGACTCCTTCATTCTTTTTTCCCCAAGCATCACTCCAGGCCCCAGAATGATAAAGCATAAAAAATTAAGGCAAGTTTTTCATAATTATTGGAACAAAAATGAAAATAAAAAACAACAAATATAACATTGTATGAAGTGTTCACACTTGTTGCTATGACATTTGAAATTTGGTTCAGGTGCATCCTATTCTATTGGTCATCACTGAGATGTGTCTACACCCTTTTGAAGTCCAGTTGTGGTCAGTTCAATGCGTGGGCTGATTAGGAAAGGAGCATGCAGCTGTCTATAGAAGGTCTCACAGCTGAGCAAAAACCAAGCCAAGAGGTTGAAGGAATTGCCTGCAGAGCTTGGAGGCAGGATTGTGTCAAGGCATAGATCTGGGGAAGCCCGCAGCATTGAAGGTTCCTATGAACACAGTGTCCTCCGTAATTCTTAAACAGAAGAAATTTAAAACAATCACGACTGTTTAAAAAATAAAATAAAATAGAAAAAAGAACTGTTGATTCTAGAATGTGCCATCAAAGACGCCTGCCTTCGTCTGTCATGGCTCTGCTCTTCCTGCTATAGTTAGATTGACACTGTCCATGCTTGCATTGCATTGTACTCGGCTAATAAGCTGATGAAATGTAAAAGTTTAGTAGTTATCCAGTGGAATCCTATAAATACAGTAAAATCTTCAACATCTTTTAATTATGTCCATTTACATTTCCTAAATGTGTCATTTATGAATTTCCTTTTTGCAAATAGTAAATAGTTCTCGATTCATTTAGTTGCATTTTGAAGTGACAGAAATTAAGTGATCTGGCCCAGAAGCATAAATTCTGGTATATTCATTACGTCTCCCACTAAGGAGGACAGATGTTTTAACTGATTGCACATAGCTGAACTAGTGTTTTTAAAAGTTAGCTTTCATATATCAATGCATATTCTCAGCATTTCTGTTACACTTTTTTACATGGAAGGTGATGCAAGTTTGTCTGCGGTATAGCATTTCTGTGAATGGCGCCAAATGTGCTGAAAAATATTAGAATGGAATAAAAAGATACGTAGAGACATCAGGGACAGAAAAGGTGCATGAAATGAGCAGTCATGTTTGAATTAGAATTTTAGTGACAGACATTTAGTACACATTTGACAAATCTTTTTTGATATCATTGGCAGCACAGTTAAGACTTGCATATATTTTTTACTATTTGCACCCTGTAGTTTCTCAAATACCAGTAGAATCGGGTTAATTTAATTTGCAAGTATGTGTAAAGTTGGTTTGCAACTCTAAATTACTGGTTGCTCAGTTTTTTGTTTTTTAATTACATTTCCAATATCTATGTGTCTGTCTAGTGCCTTTTATACTATCTATCAATCCATCAAAAATATAAACTTGAAAATTCATCTCATTATACATTTTGTTGTGAATAAATAATCACCTTGTTGCAATTTATTGTGAATTTGAATTGGCTTTTTACATTGATCTCATTTGATTTTTTTTTTCTTTTAACATCTTGGAAATCACTTGAGCAGCTTGGTTTGTATGAAAATGTGTTATAGAAATAATTCTTTTTGTCATTTTTTTTGTTTCCGTTTCATAATGTAACATTGAATTTATTTTAGGTAAGAGTTTTCATGAGCTCACTGGTTAATAATGAGACTGTAGTAAAGCTGAAATGGTTAATATGTTCAATTAAAAGTCACAGGGGATAACACCTCCTGCTATGAAATGCCCCTGCTGTCTTGTCTTGTTGTTCTTCTTCCTTCCATTACCCCTTTGGCCACATGGCTCTGGTGTTTGTATTAAAAGGTTCTGTAATTTTTCCTCCTTCCTTGAATATCTGGACTAGTAAAGCAGAATGGTGCTTTTTGGATCAGATGATCGCTGAAAACTGAGCTGTCAGATATAGGTCTGGGCTCTGCCCCAAGATCTTGCCTGACAGTATTGCTGATGTCATTACTAATGTACTGCTCAGTTATGAGCATTGATGATTAACTGTATTGCCATTTATTTTGCAGGTTTTGTTGCAAAGTTTACTGTACATTGTGCAAGCTACTATGTCTTGCTTTATTTAAGGTGGAGATCAAATACAAATTCAGTTTTTTTATGACATGAAACAAAAGGAACTAAAACAAAAATGACATTTGCTTGTTTACCAAAGCAATTATTTTCCATATGTTATCAATAATCATTAATGTGAGCATTTCCAGCCTGGAGTTCAACTACACAACAACAAGAACACTACAGCTGTCCTTGAATGGCTACAAAACACTCTTTATCTGAAGAGCTCTTGAAATTTCTGTTAGATCTTGAAAGAAGTAGTTACATTGTAAGATCTTGTAGTTTTTAACTTGAACCTTGATTTCAGCTAACAGCTTTTTTCTTTGACTAATGACCGGATTTAGAGTTATCCTCAAAGGGAACCTTTACTTTTTTGGTCATATGAGGTTGTTATAAAGCTTATTGCAGCATTTTCAATTATCTGCAAGCTAATATCTTTATTTTGAAGTTGGTTGTGTATATATATATATTTTTTTCTTATAGAGTCTTTATTTTCTGCATGATGTGATGTAAAATGTGGTAAAAATACTTTGAATTTACTATGCTGTTAATAATATTTTAATCGATGGCTGTTTTTAAATTGATGGCGCGGATGGGCTGGGGAAAAACAATACAAGTAACAGTAAAGACCTTATTTGTGCCAGCTTGCATCCACCACATATTTATATATAAAACGCTACCGTGGCTGTTTGTCTGTCTGTCCAGGATTTTAAATCACCTGTAGCTCGCAAAACGTTTGACCGATTGACCTGAAATTTGGTACACATGTACTACATGACGTCTGCTATCCACTTTCAGGGTGATGATCTACCTCCAAGGTTTTTTTTATTTTATTTTATTGTAGAATCAACTCTCGGCAGCAGGGCGGCCATGAGGCACATGTGTGCAGACGCCGTTCTCATCCTTACCACCTTCGCCGTCATTTCCCCTACCTCTTCATATCTTAAATCATTCTTGAGGCAGAATGAAGACTTAAGTACCAGCTTAGCTGAAAAATGTTAAAATGTTTTAATGTGAAAAGATGGCGATGAAAGAAGAGAAGAATCGGGCTGCTAGGGTGGAGAAAAGAAGAGCTGCTCAGGAAGCAGCAAGCGCATCAACCTCTGAGCAAACAAATGCTAAACGTACAGAGGAAGAGGACGAAAACTAGGAATGCTCAAGTCAAGTGTATTCACTGCTCGTTATGCAGTGCTCCGTTACTGGTATATTTATATTATAGAAATGAATAATCAAAAAGGAGTACATAATGGGATTGTGGGCCAGCTCAACCCTGTTCGGTGCAAAAGGAAATTTGGTAGAAGAGTTTCAGTGATTGAGGACATTGCTTGTCCTTCTATGCTTCCTCTCAGGCTAATCGATATGTCTCATCGTATCGGAGCTCACTGTTCTTTGGTCTTGGGTTTCATATGAAAACAGGCCTCCAGTGTGCTAATAAAAAGAGGTGAGACCCCTGGGATTGATGTAGACGTGACATCAGGATGTTATGTTGCCTGAGCTGCAAGCAAGAAGTGAGTCCATTAGCAACCACGTGTTGTGTCTGATTTGCTCATGTGCAACAAGAGATATATACTGTGTATATGTGTATATATATATATATATATATATATATATATATATATATATATATATATATATATATATATATATATATATATATATATATATGTATATATATATATATATATATATATATATATATATATATATATATATATATATATACTGTGTATATATTGTATATAATATATGTGTCATGATAGAGCTGTTGTGCTAAAAGATCATAATTAGCATTGGGAAGGCATTGATCAGGAGAAGAGAGGTAGTAAAAAAAAAATAATCCTAAAGGAGTAACCACATTATTATTAAAAAAAATTAAAAACTGCAAAACCAGTACATTCATCAGAAATTGTAGTGAAAAAAGCAGACCTAAAGGTTCCTTTCCAAAAATATATATATATAAAAAACTTGCCAAGAGCTGTAATTAATCCACAATCTCGGATAGAGGAGACACACCGGGACTGACCTGTTGATCTGTGGCTTCAATAATATCACGCACCTCATACATTCGATTTGTTTCCTAGGTTACAATAAGCAAATAGCATCATCTGTAAGAAAATAAATAAGGGTCAAACCACTGTACAAATATATGCATATCTTAGTAAATGCTGTTCATCTCCATAAACAAATGCATAATACAGAATCTACATAAGTTGAAACCCGAAAAAGGAGGGTCAGCTTTCCCCCATGTGTCACAATAGAATTAACAATGCAGGCAGATCACAAGAGTAGATTAAATAATCTAAAATATAGGAAATGAACAGATTACTCAAAAGGGAGTGCTTGAGGATTTGTTAATTGTTCTATTTCACAATAAAAAATAATGAAAATTACAGTCGGGTTTTGTGAAATTTAGAGAAAAACGTTCTGCTTATACTTGTGTGTGCAATGTGTTCATAAGGTATGCAAGAAGTGTTTTGATGCTGCATTGGCTACACTCGGGAGGATGTAATACCAGCTTATTAAAGTATATCCCTCTGTATAAGAAGTGGTATAAAAGCTGGGGTATCAGTACAGACCCTGGTAATTGTTATGAGCCGATATGTCAAAAAAAAAGGGCAAATCTCATCTTTAACTGTGACCTGAACTTTGACCCTTGCATTTCAGCTGCTAGCAAAAAGTCTTTCCATATCTGCTAATCATGGTGTAGTCAGTTTTTTTTATCTTGAAAGCTGAAGTACTTTGCCAAGGCTTCAGTGATTCTTATTTGTTCTGCTGCTACTCTGCTTTCTGTGACCTTTGTGGTCTTTACAAAGCTGCTGCCAGAGTTCTGACATGTGCAAGAGACCATTACAATACAAACCGTTTGCAGAATCTCCATGTTTTCGTCATCCTCTCCTTTATGTCTGTACACTTCTGTTCATGTATAAAGTTGTGAAAACAAACATCCCCCAGTCTGTCTCAATACTGTAATAAAAAGTGGTGAAGCTGTGATCTTCTACAGTTTTTACCTCAAACATTCTTATTCTCGGTCCTGGAGTTGCACGTATGCTTGCTTTTGAAGGATATACATTTCTTGAGAATTTGGCAAAGGTATGTATTTTTATGTACAGGACTCAATTAATTAATATTGATCATGCAATAAATAATCTGCTTTTGCAAAGCATAAACTTAACATTTTGTTTACAATTCTAGATTTGAGAAGCATCCTTTTGCACGAACCCTCTACTGCAGATCAATTGAAGGTTTACTGACTCACTAGTTTTAAGAATACATTGCAGAAATTCTTATCATCGTCAAGAACTTAATGGTCATTTTAGGGTTCCACAGGGTAGCTGTTTGCCTCCCTAAAGCTATGTCTACACTGCTAACTTTTCATTTGAAAACACAGACATTAGTTTTTGCCTTTCATCCACACTTCCCCGGCATTTTTAATTCCTGTTAATGAAGATTTCTGACAATGCTATCCAGAACCATAAACATTTGTAAGCGCTGACTCGGTGAAAACGCGGGTTCAAATTGTCCTCAAATTTGTTTGTGCTTATTATGTAGCCCTCCCATAATTGGACCCTACTCATTATATAGTCTCGTTTGATGATTGGTCATCCTTCATTCAAGAAAGGAATATTTCAACCTGACAAACACAGAATATTTGCTTTCCATGGCGCTGCTTGTGCTGCTTACCCATATGCATATAAATTGTGTTCTTTACAGTGTGAATGCCGCATACATGTGCAGAAGGCAAACCACTTACTGGCTGCTATAGTTTTGAGAGAAATCTTGTGACCGGTGGCGCTATCACCCCTTCTAGGATTTTTCCACTGATAGCTTGCAAGACCAGTGTAGGCGAACATCTACATCAGGGGTGCATACACTTTTTTGGCTTGCGAGCTGCTTTTTAAATGACCGGGTCAAAATGAAATACCTACATTTAAAAAAAAAAAAAAACAAAAATATATATATATATATATATACATACATACATACACACACTGAGTATCAGAGGTGGGTAGTAATGAGTTACATTTACTTGAGTAACTTTTTAAAAAAATTGTACTTCTAAGAGTAGTTTCACTGCACCTTACTTTTTACTTTTACTTGAGTACATTTGTGAAGAAGAAACGCTACTCTTACTCCGCTACATTGGGCAACACTCGAATTGTTACTTTTTTTCCATTAGATAAAGTCTGACAGACAATTTTCAATCTGCTCTGTGTAGCGGATGCTGTCAAGTTGCGCACACGCCCTCCATTGCGTCTCCAGCTCTGGCGCTAGGTTTTGGATGTTCCCCAAATCAAGACGCTGCAGCTTTGAGGACAGATGTTGCATTTTTCACTTGAAAGCATTGGATAGATAGATACTTTATTCATCCCAAGGGGAAATTCACATACTCCAGCAGCAGCATACTGATACAAAAACAATATTAAAGAATAATAAAAATGTAGGTAAAAACATACAATAACTTTGAATAATGTTAACATTAACTGAGATAATCATATTGACCATATTGGTTTTCTCTTTTCCTTGCAGCTGTAAATTAAGCTCATTCAACACGTTGGTCAGATCGAAAACAAAATGGCAAGTCTAGCAGCCAATGATCGTTACTAAGTTGCTTGTATTCTGCATGTTTAATGACAAGGGGAAACTCCTTTTTCTCCGGCCAGGGGTCTTGAAATCTCAGCAGGAATTTCTCCCTAGCCATCTGTCTCAACGAAGGCATCTTTTATCATCTCTCCATCTTGGAAGGACTTCTTATGCTTAATGATCAAGTGACTCACCCGGAACAATGCTTCAGTTTGTCTGCCTTTGCTTTTGAATTCAGCTGAGTGAAAAATGACGGCTGTCCAATTAACTGCGATTTTAGTTCCCTCTCCTTTCTCTTTCTTAGATCGCTTTTTCTGAAGGAAGTCAGTTTTGTAGTTTTTATGAACAGTTTGAAAGTGCCTTTCCACATTTTCATACTTTGGAATAGCAATGATAGATTGACAGATCAGACAAACGCACTTCGATTGTGACATTGTGAGAGAAAAAAATCCTCTTCCAGTTCCACATCCAGCCCATACCAACAAATTTTTTTTAAAATCCCTTCTTTAGTCGATATAAATTGGAAGGCTAACTAGATCACTTGGATAGCCGGAGTTTTGTAGTAGCTCACGCGTTTGCTCGTGCATGCTGGATGACCAGTGTTTCAGAAAAAAGATCTCCGACTGGCTGCCCTGTATGTCAATCAAGTGGAAAATGTCATAGAGAGGAGATATGATAGACTAACATTTAAAAAAAAAAAAAAATTTTGAATGCAACGCGATCTACCTGCAATACCTGTCCGATCTACTGGTTGATTGCGATTGACGTATTGGGCACCCCGATCTACATCATATCTGTTTTTGGTGGTTTTAATGGATATGAAAATGCTTGTGTGGATTGAGATTGTTTTTGGTTAAAGACATAGTGTGGACATAGCCTCAATCTTTTTCCTTCATTGTGGCCCCTGGCATTCTTTTTGGGGGGCAAGACTAATACTTTTCAATAATCGGACATTTTCTTTAACAATGTTGTCTTTGGCCTCCCTTTGGGCTTGATCCCCTCCGCCGCTATCTTGGTGCATCTCTTCACCCAGTCACCCTCTGTCTATTTTGAGAGCATGTTATATGCAGTTGATTTAAACATCAAAGTTCTTGCATGCCTTGTTCTATTCGCTTCCACCTGAGTTACTGCCATTTGCTGGAGTGTCTCAGTACCCCTCACAAAAAACACCCCAATGTGAATGGAATTGAAAAGAAAGACCCTGTACATAGGCAGTCCTCATGATCAGTGTTTTGGTGACGTGTATACAGTACATTCAGAAGGTCTTCAGACCTCCTCACTTCCCGCACACTTTGTGTTACAGACTTTTAAATGGGTGAATTTAATAATAAAATAATAATAGATTTTATTTATATTGCGCTTTATATTTAACAATCTCAAAGTGCTACAAAAGAAGAATAAAATTAACAAACAAAAAATCTATAGAAATAATTTAACAGAAAGCCTTTCTAAAAAGATAAGTTTTTAGGCTTTGTTTGAAGGCATCAATCGACTGTGGGGCTCTCAAGTAGTCGGGGAGGGAATTCCACAGCCTCGGCGCCACCGAAGAAAAGGCTCTATCACCCATACTGCTAAGTTTAGTTCTGGGAACTTGAAGAGTGTTGGTATGCACAGAGCGGAGGGTGCGTGAGGAAGTATGAGGGATAAGGAGTTCCTGTAAATACAGGGGAGCAGATCCATAAATGCACTGATGGGTAAGGAGGGAAACCTTGTACTCAATTCTAAGTGGTACAGGGAGCCAGTGAAGGGTTTTCAGGATAGGAGTGATGTGGTCATGCTTTCGCACCCTCATCAGGATCCTGGCAGCGCTGTTCTGAATGTACTGGAGTCTCTGGATACTCTTGCCAGGAATCCCAATGAGGAGCGCATTACAGTAATCCAGCCTGGACGAGACAAAGGCATGGACAAGCCTCTCTGCATCTGCCAGGGTAATTGTTGGACGGAGTTTAGCAATGTTCCTGAGATGGTGAAAAGATGACTTACAGAGATGTTTAATGTGGGTGTCAAAAGTTAGTTGAGAATCCATTTTAACACCCAAGTTTGTAACAAATGTCGAAAGAGGTATCTTTTTTCCAGAGAAGGTGATACTGGTGATGGTAGTGGAACGAAGCTGGTGTGGTGTGTCAACTAAAATGGCTTCTGTTTTAGATCTGTTTAGCTGAAGGAAGTTGAGCCTCATCCATGCCTCTATTGCCATTTTTGACCCTTCAATCTATACTCAGTAACTCATAATGACAAAATAAAAATCTTTTCAGAAGGTTTTGCAAATATATTTAAATTCAAAAACTGAAATCTGTCATTCCTGAAGGTATTTGCTGTATGCTCGGGTACCTTCTGAAATGTGTCGAAATTGGCTGGAGTCCATGAATTGATTTGACATCATTTAGAAAGGTACGTATGTACTTGTACATAGAAGGTCCAACAATTCAAACTGTTTGTCAGGGCACAAACCAAGCCATGAAGTCCAAGTGGATCTCTGTAGACCTCCAGGAACAAATTTTGGCAAGGCACAGATTTTTTTTTGTTGGCAAAAACATGTTTTATATTTGTGTACCCACACCATACTGAAACTGGATGTAGTACCTTACTTGTCTGTTAATGGCTTGCAAACATAGGAAACATGGTGGAGTGAAGCTTGGCTGAGATATTCCTAACTGTTAACTGGTTTAAAAAGTTCTTTAGTGTAAATACACAGCATGGGCCCTCTTAGAATTAAACTGAAACACAGTCTGTGCATAATGTTCAAAACTTTTTAAGTGTAATTTGTTTGTCACATCAGCACACATTGTGGTAACCGCTCGGTTCTATGAATCTTTATGTAAGTGAGTCATCATTTATCTGATTTGGCAGCATTTCCCTGCTTGTCCAAGGGTCTCGGCATTTCACATTTTCTCTGAAATGTTGCACACACATGGGTCAGAGTTGTTGTGAATTTTTTCACAATCCACCTTGAAGTTTTCTTTTATACATCCTGACATTTCTGTGGGAAGTTGCGTGTACACATTTCCAGGCTCTCTCTTTGCGTTTGAAAGTTTTGTAAATTAATCCCCAAGAGTGTGAGAACACGGTAATGTAGGATTTTAATTCAAGGCAGAAATGGGCCTGCTGTAGGCAAATTATTTGAAATGAAATTCAGCAACCATGAGAAGGCCAAAAGTTACCAAAAATAGATGTTTAAAAGCTTAAACCTGTTTCTGTGAATAAGTTTAATTTGTCTTTTTGATGCCCTCTTCCGATGGGTTTTCCTGAGACCTTTTTTTTTTTTAAAATCTACTTTCCGATGTTAGCAGAAGGCCCTCATCCACTTTTCTGCAGTCATCAGCTGCCTTTGTCAGCTTTTTTAACTTAACCTCATATTTGAATGTTTGCTTAACTTAAGATTTATTTTTTTATGTCCTAGTGCGTATTATTTTGCTTTTCTCTGTTATGTTAGTCCTTCTGTGGTATTATTTATTAATTAAAAACATTCCCTTTCTGCAGCAGTTTTATACTCTGGCTGTACCGGTCTCCTTTATAAACTTCTCTTATTACAGAGGTTTACAGCATAACACTTTTGCTCTGCAGCTTTGTTTTGAGCCCTTGTAAAAGTTGCGTGCCTTAAATTAAATTTCTTACATTATGTTGTTTGTCCATCCTTAGATGTTCTTAACGTTATTCATTCTGTTATTTGACGTGCCTATTTCTGTTCTGCTTTTTAATGTTTCATTTGAAAACTGCTTAACCACAAATTGGACACACAGGCTTGCTTTCCATCATTGTCAAAAAGCAACCATTTGTCCGTTTTTCATTAAAAACACAACACTTTGCTTCTACTTTATTTCCTCCTTTACAATAATTGTGTATGGAAAGTAAACATGCTGACTGGGGACATTTGTTCATTGAAGCAGCTCACAGCATCACATAAAATAAATGTACTGTACGTTAGCTGCTAAAATGCAGAAACATTGCTGTGGAATCTTGATTTAACCAAAAGTGTACACTTCATCATTTGAAGCCATGAGTTGAATTACACCATGTGTTCTTAAAACAAGAACCCTTAAACAAAGAAATGATCTGAACTAGTTAGTGTATCTTTACCATGGCTTCCTGAAAGTACATAAATGGAAGCCATCTATTAGCACCACCAGTGTTCTGCGTATAAACGTGACACGCTGCGGTCCACTCAGTGTCATAATACTTTATTTGACTTGTTAAAGCAAAAAGGAAATTTTATACAGTGTCCTACATAATGTTTGGGACAAAGACATTCTTTTCATGGATTTAGCTCTGCTCCATAGTTTAACATTACAAGACAAACAATTACAACCTTATTAAAGTGCACACTGCCATCTTTAATTTAAGGATATTTGCATACATTTCTGTCACACCAACACTTTTTGTACGTGGCCTCCCTGTTTTAGGGCACCATAATGTTTCGGACAATTGGCATCCCAGGTATTTGTGATTACTCAGATAGATTTCATTGCTTGATAAGATAGCTCAACTTGCTTCTGCCCTTTGGAGTCTGAAGTTGCCATTGTTCAAAATGATGACAAGAGCTGTGCCAATGAAAGTCAAAGAAGCCATCATGAGGCTAAAAAACAAGAATCAAACCCTTTGAGTCATCGGTAAAACCTTAGAATAACCTAAATCAACTGTCTGAAATATCATGAACAAGAAAGAATGCACCGGTGAGCTCAGTATTCCCAAAGGAAGTAGTAGGCCACGGAAGACCTCAAATGCTGATGACGGAAGAATCCTCACAATGGTAAAGAAATAGCCCCAAATGCCTGTCTGACAGATCAGAAATGGTCTTCAGGAGGCTGATGTAGAGCAATGCCATTTGGTTTCACCACTTAGAGGCGACCCATTGCAATACGCTATGTAAGCTGTATATGACCTTTCCCATTGAGTTACTATTGTGAATCATGACTCTGCCCAACCCAAATTCGTGACCCATAGACTGACCCATGTGTTGTCAGTCCAGTGCAGTTTGCTGTCTTTGTGGACACCCAGGTACTTGCAGCTCTGTATTACTTCCACGTCCTTCCTCAAATGGAGACTGGTCACAGGAGGAATGTGGTGGCATACTGGAAAGTGCACAACCACTGATCTGTTGCTGCAGGTGGTTCCCCATGGACTACAAGATGAAGTCCTCCACAACCCTCTTGTACTCTGACTTGTCTTCATTATTAATACAGCCAACGGCAGAGGAGTCATCTGAGAATTTCAACATGTGGCAAGCACTGGTATTGTATGCTGTGTATATGGTGAACAGGAAGGGGAGACAGGATATTCTTTGAGGTGTTCCAGTGTTAGTCACCACCGCCACACTGTGTATTTATCTCTTCCATGCCAATGGACTGCTGCCCCATCCATTGTGTCCAGTGCTGTGGCAACAAAAACTCTGAATTGGATTAAGCAAAAATGTACAAAATCAAATGTTTCACTAAGTCTGTTTAGATAGCAAAAGCCACTTCAAAACAGAAGCCTGACAGTGAAGATTTGGTTTGTTAGTGATCTTTAACATTCTTGGATAGCACACTATGAAACAGGCGATGTCTTTTTAAATTAGGTTTTGCTTTACAAAATTCAGTATATTACAGTCATGAAATGAGATACAAATGCTAAATGTTGGCTGACATTAAAAAAAAAAAAAAAAATGCTGGACCTGCCATATTATGCCTCTTTTCATATTGCATCTGGATTGCATAATAAACTGCCAAAGTACAGTGATAAAAGCATTTGTCAGAGCTCTTTGCATTTTTAATGTCGTAATAACACATTCTTCAGATTCTGAATGAGCATGTGGGAAAATGAAGGCTGTGCGTCTGCAGGTGTGGTTGTTAGCACTCCCACCGCACAGCTCTAGGGCACTGGGTTCAATTTTGACCTGTGTGGTGAGGCTGTATAGAATTTGCACATTTTCCCTCTGTCAGCACAAGTTTTCTCCAGATGCTGAGGTTCTACCCCTCCTTGATCCTCAGTGTAAGTAAAAATGTAAGTAACTCCTTTTTGGGTTGCACGTTCCCCCCTACATCAATACCTAAAACATTAACTGTAAAGTCCTAAACTTAACTTTATTTCTAACCTTGTGTGACAACTTTAAGACAACATTCCTAAACCTATGTGCAAAAGTTCAGCACACCTTTATACATTGCCCATCAGTTCATTAAGGTAAATAGAGGCATGGATGCTAATCATGTGCACTCGATTAGGTGATAATCAGGGAGTCCTTCCATGTCTGTATAAAAGCATTCATTGGCAGTTCACACAGGAGACCTCTGAAAAGATCTGAGACCATCATCTTTACCACTGGGTAGTTCTTAAGGCCATTTTCCAACAAACAGAGGATATGTCCAGTTCTAGGTATTTGAAAGGTGGCATACCTAGGGGCACAAAATCTGCTTTGCATGTTTTGCGTATGCAGGATATTTTTATTTATTTATTTATTTATTTTTTGACCCTGTAGCAATGAACTTTATCCCCCTTGCAATTTGAGCCATATACCTTTTTTCGCAAATGGTGGTTGTTGGGGGATCATGGGGTATGGTATTGTTGTTCATGAATGGGATTGGTTACCAGAGGATGGGCTTTTAGGTCAATTAGGTTCGTCTTGAAGACACTGCGGCTAAATAATTTGTAAGGCTTTTTACTGGCCTCCATGCACTGCATTCTCTGCTCAACCACTTGTTCCCGTGGGTATGCCTGGTTTTTCACATCTTTGTGTTCATTCCTAAATATATACATGAATAAATTTGTACTACTGCGCAGTGCTTGAAGTTGGCCGGTATTCAACTCTAGGCAGTACCGGCAGTTCTTGTAACCTCTCGGTACGATTTACCTTTTAATTTTTTAACCAGTAGCTATCTTCCTGGGAATTGTAGTGAGCTCTGATCTGCTGTTCTTCAAGAATAAAACCCATTTGTCTCCAAAAGTCTGTATGCTCATGATTGTATGATGTTACCTGAGGTAGTTGAAAAATACCTGTAGTAGATAGATAGATAGATAGATACTTTATTAATCCCAAGGGGAAATTCACATAATCCAGCAGCAGTATACTGATACAAAGAAACAATATTAAATTAAATAGTAATAAAAATGAAAAAAATAAAAATAAAATTAATGTTAGCATTTACTCCCCCGGGTGGAATTGAAGAGTCGCATAGTGTGGGGGAGGAACGATCTCCTCAGCCTGTCACTGAAGCTACTCCTCTGTCTGGAGATGATCCTGTTCAGTGGATGAAGTGGATTCTTCATGATTGACAGGAGTTTGCTTAGTGCCCGTCGCTCTGCCACAGATGTTAAACTGTCCAACTTTAATCCTACAATAGAGGATGCCTCATGTAGTACTATATAGTATATATTTTTATATGTACACTTAGTCACTGTTGCTGTTAGCACTATATATACTGCATACTATCAGTGTGTATATATAATATAAAGTATATGTAAGAAGTAGTGCATGAAACAAGTCTGCATGTACTCATCGTTAGCAATAGTTAACACCTTTTCCTCTGTAACCCAGAGTTTCTTAAATTTTTTTTTCTCATGACCCACTCTTGCCCTTCCTATTGTTTTCAAGACCATTAGATCATGGTTCCGCTTGGAGAATCGCTACCAACCTCATGGCAGACCAGTGTTGCTTGCCTAAACACCCTGTGGCAGCACATCACGAGGCACTTCATAAACCATACTTCACCATTAATACAGTGGTGAGTCATAACTCAATGGTGGCAGCCCACAAACCATAATTTAGGAAACTGCTCTAAGCTGTTTAGAAATATAACTGCACTGGTGTTGCTGAGTCAGTCAGCAGCATCAAATGGAGTTCAGAGATCTTCAGTTGGGTCTTGGGGATATGGGGAAAAACAAAGTTCTCTGGTGTCCTCCCTTTCTCATGCTTCCTTGTGTGTGGTAATGTAGTTAAAGTGAATGTTCTGACTACTGCTTTCAGTAAACCATGAAGGGTTGGGTGGTTCTCATTGTCTATTTACTCAATCCCACTTTTCAATTTTTTGCCACAGTTGATTGGAAAGTCTATGTAGACCTAAATAATGTCATAACATGTCTTAATTAACCGTGTGAAACAGAAAAGGAACACTAATGTTTTAGTTCTGAACTATCGATATGAATACCTTGGTATTTATTTATGGTCTTGGAGAAGATTAAGTTAGATATTTGGTTCATTACCACAGTAAACATTAAATTCACGTTTCTGAAAGAATCTAAACTTCTTCTTTTCAACAGCATGATTTTTTTTTGTCATATGATGTCCTACAGTTGTTGCCCTTTTTGTGATTTTTCAGTCTCCCTTTCAATTGTAAATGTTTTTATTAGTGCAGCTCATTGCTTAAGTGAAAGATTTAATCAATGAAAATGTGTTAAGTGCTATAACTGGCTATTTTGTGGCAGTACTGTGTTTTCAAATATAGCGGTATGGCAGTGGGGGTAGGAGCAGTGCAATAGAGCGAGTGAGAACCTGGTTCAGTGTAAAATGATATACTCACAATTTGTGTGTACCCTTTTATTTAGAAAACTTTTTGCATTTGTATGCCAAATAATAAATCCAGTTTGTAAAACCTGATGTATGCACATA
This sequence comes from Polypterus senegalus, assembly GCF_016835505.1. NCBI lineage: Eukaryota > Metazoa > Chordata > Cladistia > Polypteriformes > Polypteridae > Polypterus > Polypterus senegalus. The sequence continues at coordinate 11,035,031 of NC_053157.1, read as the reverse complement.
TCTACACAGTTTATCTGTATAAATTGCAATCATCTTGTAAATGTGCATATGTCAACACACCTCAAACCCTGCCTGGTTACTATTCTGAAACAACCAAATATTTAGTAATGCAAATCAGACTCATACATATACAATCAAGATGCTACAGAACTTAACTGGCTGGTAGATCAGCCTCTCTCGGGGCGCATTGAGACACTGCCATCTGCATTTAAACAGTATCAGGCTACGTGCCACCACTGAGCATGCAAGATCATGCACTACATTATAGCGCCTCTCCTGTGTTTTCAAGGGGTTGGGGAAAGGCATAAAACTTAAGTGTCTGAGTGGGTAGCCACTATTACTTGGCGCATTTAATGAAATGATTGCTTTTACAATGAATAGTATAGGCCATATGAAAAACTGAGGGTTAAGCCAGTTACCTTACAAACAGGCCAGCCTCCAGGTAAAGTACCATCACATTGGCCAAAGCTACTTTGTCTCATAATAAATGAATAACGTTTGACCCAGGACACTGAGCCACAACATTTGCTAGTCTCATCTTTGCATCCCAGATGACTTGTGCATTAAAGGATTGTCACTATTTCTGGTTAACAAAAGCAGCTTCATCCTCGCTAGGATGTGTGTAATAAAGTGTTTTGATCACATTGGCAAAATCACATTATGTTTTATGTGCTTATACCCAAACTGGATGCAGCGCTTCACTGGTCGATTATTGACATCTAGCAGAGTGGGTATGTTATAGAGAAGCTTGGCTCTGATACTCTCTTACCTGTTGGCCATTTCCCTGAGAAATGACAACAGGTAGTTAAATTAATCTGACCAAAAAAAAAAAAGTTTCTTAGTACAAATACGTAGCATTGGCCCTCTTAAAAAGGGAACTAAAATACCATCTGCACATTATAACAATCACATTTGTTTAATATGTTTGTTATGTTAATGCACATTATGATACAAGCTTGGTAATCTGCATTATACGTGGAACTCATCAATTAGCTGGTTTGGCTGCATTTACCTGCTTGATCAATGATGTCGTCATTTGCCAGTCTCTTCAAAATATTGCAGGTGGGTGGGTCAGAGTTGCCATAAATACAGTTGTTCTTGAAAGTTTTTGAACCCTTTAGATTTTTCATTTCTGCATAAATATAACCTAAAACATCATCAGATTTTCACTCAAGTCGTAAAAGTAGATAAAGAGAAACCAGTTAACCAAATGAGACACAAATATTATACTTGGTCATTTATTTATTGAAGAAAATGATCGAATATTACATATTTGTGAGTGGCAAAAGTATGTGAACCTTTGCTTTCAGTATCTGGTGTGACCCCCCTTTGAAGCAATAATTGCAACTAAACGTTTTCGGTAACTTCTGATCATTCCTGCACACCGGCTTGGAGGAATTTTAGCCCATTCCTCCGTACAGAACAGCTTCAACTCTGGGATGTTGGTGGGTTTCCTTACATGAACTGCTCGATTCAGGTCCTTCCACAACATTTCGATTGGATTAAGGTCAGGACTTTGACTTGGCCATTCCAAAACATTCACTTTATTCTTCTTGAACCATTCTTTGGTTGAACAACTTGTGTGCTTAGGGTCATTGTCTTGCTGCATGACCCACCTTCTCTTGAGATTCAGTTCATGGACAGATATCCTGACATTTTCCTTTAGAATTCTCTGATATAATTCAGAATTCATTGTTCCATCAACAAAGGCAAGACGTCCTGGCCCAGATGCAGCAAAACAGGCCCAAACCATGATACTACCACCACCATGTTTCACAGATGGTAGAAGGTTCTAACGCTGGAATGCAGTGTTTTCCTTTCTCCAAACATAACGCTTTTCATTTAAACCAAAAAGTTCTATTTTGGTCTCATCCGTCCACAAAACATTCTTCCAATAGCCTTCTGGTTTGTCCATGTGATCTTTAGCAAACTGCAGACGAGCAGCAATGTTTTTTGGAGAGCAGTGGCTTTCTCCTTGCAACCCTGCCATGCACACCATTGTTGTTCAGTGTTCTCCTGATGGTGGACTCATGAACATGAACATTAGCCAATGTGAGAGAGGCCTTCAGTTGCTTAGAAGTTACCCTGGGGTCCTTTGTGACTTCACCGCCTATTACACGTGTGCCTTGCTCTTGGAGTGAACTTTGTTGGTCGACCACTCCTGGGGAGGGTAACAATGGTCTTGAATTTCCTCCATTTGTACACAATCTGTCTGACTGTGGATTGGTGGAGTCCAAACTCTTTAGAGATGGTTTTGTAACCTTTTCCAGCCTGATGAGCATCAACAACTCTTTTTGTGAGGTCCTCAGAAATCTCCTTTGTTCGTGCCATGATACACTTCCACAAACATGTTGTGAAGAGCAGACTTTGATAGACCCTGTTCTTTAAATAACACAGGGTGCCCACTCACACCTGATTGGCATCCCATTGATTGAAAACACCAGACTCACCTCCTCAGTCATGTTCCAGCCTCTGGGTCGTGTACCTTACCTCCGCTTAGCTAGCGAATAAGAGAACTACTTAATGGATTTAAATCAGGTTTTTTTTTTCCCCAATAATTTGCTTCAACATTCCGGTTGATTTTGCGACTTCTCTCATTGTGCTAAGTATCATAGTTCGCTTGCAGGAGTGATTTATTTGCGCTACTCCGAGATGGAGGCTGCAGGCCTAGGGGAGTGGGAAGCGTAATGTCAGGAGTGGGGAGCCGGGCAGGGCCCTTCTCCACTCAAGCACCACTCTTATGTTCGAGTTGGTGTACCTCTGTGTTTTGGAGTACCTTGCCTCCGCTTAGCTAAGGATACCTGGTTTTTTTACTGATTTGTAATGTTTGTCCTGTTTCACTGCTATTCGGGCAGAGCCACGGGTGATGGCTAGTATCAAATATAGTCAATTTAAATGTGTGCTTTTTCTGTAAAATTAGCTGTGACACCCATCTAAGAGAGGTTCAAATCTAATAAGCTGATTTCTGCCCATCCAGCAGTTGCTCTCTGTTGGTCATAGTTAGAGTTAATGTCTGTGGTGCATCATCTATTGGAATGTATTTTGTAGTGCATATAGTAATAAAATGCATTGCATTCGTCTTTTTAACAAATGGCGCATCACAAACATTAGCACTGCTTTCACAAATACCATATCAAATGGTATATAACACAGATGCAGCAACTGGATGGACACACAGACATTTCTGGATTTCTTGTGACAAATTAGTTTGATTTTCTGTGCTGAAATAATAATAGTTTTAAGAGGATGCAAGCCAAAATAATGTTTAAACAATAGATTCTAAAAATTAACGTAGCTAGTAGAGGTGCTAGTGAAACCTGCAGGGGGTACTCGCTCTGTGGGTTGTATGTGGATCCCAATTCAATGACGGTGACACCGTGCTGATATAAAGTGCTGCTGTCCTTTGGTTGAGATGTAAAAAGGACGTCCTCACTCTCTATGGTCATTCAAGATATCTGGGTATGTTTTGAAAAGAGTAGAAGGTCCCTACTAAATTGTCCATCACAGCTTGGTCATTCTGGCCTCCTAATCATTCCCTGTTTCTAATTGGCTAACGTTTTTCTCTCACCTGTTCACCACCCAATAGCTAATGTGTGGTGAGCACACTAGCACAAAAATGGCTACCGTCACATCATCTGGACGGATGCCACACATTGGTAGTGGGTGAAGTGGCTTCCCTCTGTTCATGTAAAAGGTTTTAAATAGGTTATAAAAGTGCTATATTTATGTAATTATTTTCTTTTTATTATTATTGTCAAGCTGCAGTAATGCATCTTTTTCACAACCTTGTTGATATTCATTTTGACAGTTTTTATTTCAAAGCACACATAATTATTTAAGTTGCTGCTTGTTCTTCAGTGTTAAACTCTACCTTGAAGACACTTCTCTGACCGCCAGCAAGTATTTTGTGTGTTGTTTAATCTGTGCATGAATGGCTGTTAGGCCCAAGAAAAGACCTTTGCCGTGCTCTGTGCTTTGTCCGTTACTACTTGTGGATTTATGAAGAGGGTAGCTCAAAGATGCTTGAGCAGTGTGTTTTAAGGGCTTGCCCCGGCTGATAACATCCTTGTTGGCGTGAACACAGCAACGTCAATTGTGACAGTTACAACTTTCTGTTTTGTTTAACTTGTCAGAGGATTTCCTGGCTTGCACTGAGGGGCAGTCTTGTGTACAGCTGGGTTGCATTCAGCTTTGACTATCAAGGTTAAACTTTTACGGGCAGGTCTAAACTGACCCTAATTGCTGAGGAGGACAAGGAGGGGAAAGAAAAAAAAAATTACAGTTCTTTGCAGCGGTTCCATAATGCTGGGTTGTCCTGAAATCATCAAGCAGTAACAGCCCCCTTTCTTGTCAGAGACGACCTTAGACGGGAGCTGACAATCAAAGTGGGCAGTGATGGCAGCCAGTGTGAAGAGGCTATTGATTTTTCAGTTAGCCTTAAGTAGTTTGTACTATGGCTAACAGGCGGCTGAGGCAGGTATGTCATTATCAATGAGCTTGAGAACAGTAGCCACAGCCCTTACTCATATTTCCTTCAGCATTGACAGAGTGCATCCAGAGACGGTCAATAAATCACTCACCCTCGTAGTGACAACCTTCACCAAAGCAGTCTGTGACAGGCACTCTTTTTATTTGTTATTTTTAACAAGCTTTGCAGGCCTAGTTTTGAATAATAATTTAACCCTGTAGGTGTAAATTTCTTTATATATATGTACTGTATATGTGTGTATGTGTGTGTATATAGATAGATAGATAGATAGATAGATAGATAGATAGATAGATAGATAGATAGATAGATAGATATATATATAGATATATATAGATATAGATATATATAGATATATATAGATATATATAGATAGATATAGATATAGATATATATAGATATATATAGATAGAGAGAGATAGATAGATAAACTGTGTATATGTGTGTGTGTATATATATATATATATGTGTGTGTGCGCGCGTGTATGTATAATATATATATTTATACTGTGTGTGTATATATATATATATATATATATATATATATTAATATTTATACTTATATATGTGTGTGTGTGTGTATATATACATATATATATAAAATATAGTTTAATACCGCAGTGTTTTTATATTGTTAAATACAGCAAGGGAGTAGTGTTCTTGCAATACAATTAAGGTATACATTTTAAACAGAGCACTTATCTGTTTATTTCCCATTGTTTATGTACATGCTGATGTGTCACACAGGCTGAGTTTTTTTATTTTAGGAAGGCCTGTTAAGCAACTTATTTATTTATTTATTTTGCTGAAAAGTGGATTGAATTACACGTTTCTGGATGCGGCAACTCGCCTCTCGTAAGTGCTGCAATATGCTATGTTTCATTTATCTCAACCATATCACCTCTTTATAGACATAGTTGCATCATTAATGCAACACTTTTGTTGCCGCACCATCTTTTGTCGGGTAGTCCTGGCATCTGCTTATATGCCTGCCACTTATATTGTTCAGCGATGATTGTTTTTTTTTTTTTTTTCCCCTCCATTACCACAGTGGAAAATGTCTGTCTGATTTTATAATGAGTTTCCATAAATAATTTTTAACATTTTAAAAATGGTTCATCTTTACAGTATTTATTTTGGTCCATTTTAAAGTTTTTAATGAAAAATCACAGGGTACAGTACTGCATCTAAAATTACAGTAGTCAGATTCACTCTTTGAAACAACGACACATGCAAACAATTATAAAGAAAATCTTCAAACGGAATGAAATGAAACAGGAGTGTAAATGTTTAAGTTTGTTAAAATAAGCCATTAGGACGTATATACTGTATACATAATTTTTTTTTCTTTTTTAAAACAATTTTTGTGATGTTACGCAGAACAGGAGTCTGGGTCATGACACTGCTGTGGATTTTGCACCTCTCCTCTGCTTTCTTAAATAAATCTGCTCTCATTCAAGCCCTTGTTGTTCTACAGCTTACATTCAAGCCCCAGCAATAACTATGATAAATGCTTTCAAGAAGAGTTCTGTCTTAAATATTTTACTAAGGCAAACCTCGAATGCTTTCAGCGATGCCAGTGAGGTCATCACATTACACTTCTGGAGCTGACAAAGCAGTCATATGCAATTCAAAAAATGGTGCAGCTGAAGAACTCCTCCACGGTTCAAACTGAAGCCTTGTTTGTTTGTCAATTAGCTTTACATTTTCCACTTGCCTAGCGGCACCCTTCATTTTTCTTGGTTCACTGTATTGCTATTGTCAGGGCAGTGGTCCTGATACGCAGGGTTTAAGGTGGCCGTTATTCTGTTTTTGCCTCTGTTTTTTGTTTTCTCCTCCTGTTTTTTCACCAACATCTCATGCTTTTTTTTTCCTCTTCTGTCTTCTTCTCTAACCTGTAGCAGTTTGAAATGCCTTTCATACAAATTTCACATTGGACTCCGCTTCATACAGTTAAGAGACACTTCAGAAAACTGTGGCATCCTTGCAGCAGGTCACTCTGAAATTCCAGTGGTGCAGCGTGCCTTTTCAGAATTAATCGCCAAACCAGAGCCTTGTCAGTACCCAGCCATCATTTTTACTATTCCTATCAGTGTGCTTTGTTGTCTCATTCCCAATAGTGAGTGGAATGATTTTCAGAACCTTTCTTTTTGCCCCCCTCTCCAGTTTTCACACGCAAGACGATTTGCTGCAGTTGCAGACGTCGTAGATCTGACATGCTTTGTTACTGCAGAAATGTAAAATAGGCCTACAGAACCTTGCAAATTAAATTTTCATGAAAGAAAAGCTTAATCAGCAGTGACAGTCTGGGGGAAAGATGATTGCCACTTGGTCATTGCGGGGAAGCACTTAGACTTGGTGTCAGTGCTTCTGCTAATGATGACTAATGTCTTTCTTGGAACAAGTGCATTTTCAAGCACTGTGCTGTTTTTAACAGGAGCCCCGAATGAAGGAAGAGATGAGGTGACATGAGAGGAGGACAAACCCGGTTTTCACATCGAAATGTGACAAATACGGATATCCGCTCTGCTCTTAACATAATGGCAGGTGAATTATATAACTTTAGTGACCACTGAATAAACTGCACTTTTTCCCCCCTCTGCTTAAAAATGGATTTTAAGGAGCATCATATGTGTCAAGTGAAAATATCCACAGCCCAAATGCCAGTGGAGCAGTCTTAATTTGACACACAGAATATAAAGTCACAATTTAGTACAGCAACTGATCTCCTTTTAGTGTTGTAATGTAGCTATCGTAATTCTAATGTCAAAAAAATTCTCCTGCTTTTATGATGCGGGCTATTCTGTGTTTGACGAACTTTAACGTTAAGTATTTTAGAGAGATTTTTTGTGCGTCTAAAAAGGTGAATTTGTCTGTTGCAAGAGTTGTTCTTATCCTTCAATTTTTCACATTCTCAAATTTGTTTAATTCATTTCAGGATCATGGGGTCTAGCACGTTTCCTTGCAGCATTGGTCGCACAGTAGGAAAGCACCATGGTGAGGTTGCCAGTCCATTGCTGGGTACAGTTATATACACGCCTTCATTCAGGTGCTGCCAGTCAACTTAACATCCACATCTAAACTACCCAGAAAATAATACAGCAGAATAAGTGGACATGGTGAGAGCATTCAGGCTACACATCGAGAAGGGACAAAGCCGTGATTTGAGTCCCGGACTCTGTAGCTGTGAGGTAGCAGTGCCAAACAAAGTGCCACTGTACTACTTTTAGTTCCTGTCAACTACAGTATAAAATGCACCTTTGCCAGTATCCCGTGTTTCAGATTAGATTTAAGCAGTCAGTCACAAGTATAGTAATTAAAGAAAATAAGCAAATAATTCTATGAAAGCACCACAGTAAGGAAGCTAGTGGGACCAGGGCTTTGTTACTAGCCAGGTTAGTGCCACCTCCCTGTTTACTTTCATAATCATATTTACCCAAGGGGAATAACAAAGTCAGGAAAGAGGACACCCTTTTCTTTTTTAAATATAGAGTAGCCTCCCAACTGTGAGTGAAATCCACAGATAATACTAAAGTCTGTGCATGTATATGTATGTGTGTATATATAGATATAGATCTAGATATATATGTATAGATCTAGACCTATATATATAAATAATATATAGAGAGAGAGATGGATGAACATATGTATCTAAGCTGGTTACCTTCCAGGTAATGCTTGTGGTTTGTTGCCCAGTCAGCAGACATCCACCACGCCCTCTTGGTTATGAGAAGCAGGTCATAGACATGATATATAGTACCTGCCAAGTAATACAAAGAGTACACGACACCTGTTTCACCCTAATTGGGGCTCATCAGGTGTACACACGTTTGCTTCATCTTGCTGAAATTGAACCCCAGCCTCTGCGGCGCAATGTCTGAGGCTTTGCTTTAATACTTTCAAACTGCAGTTGGAGAGGAAACACTATTTGTTTTGCAGCTAACGCATACAGTAGGTAGGTTAAATTGCTTGTTCATGACCACACAGTGATTAAACTGACGACGTGGTGGATTAGAGTCTAATTATCTCACCACTGATCCACACTACTACTCCCAGTAGTAACATGGATTTTCTCTGGATACTCAATTTTTTTGCCTACATCTCAAAGAAGTGCATATTCTTTTTAGGCACTGCAAAAATGCATCTATTACTCCTATACTGTTATGTTATAAGACACAAATAAGGCACACTTACAAAGCATCAGTAAAATGTTTATCTGTGCAATGTGGCTTACAAAAATGTCACTTTGGAAGGTCACATGTGGCTGAAGTGAGACATGTTTCTCTTGATATTGCATACTTCAGTATAAGACCTGCAAATCCTTCATATTCATAAGTCATTTTACCAGCGTATCACAGGCCCCTAATATGCCATGCTGCACAGAAATGAGTAACCACTATACTGATGCCTTATAAATATAATTAACACCACAAGAGTAACACAAGTGTATAGGATGCATTTTTGTATTACCTAACATAGTGTTACATAGTTGTATTCAGGTTTGTCTGTTGCTGCTGTGATAGTCTCTAGTACCCCTCAAAACCTATAAAGGTATACTGAGAAAATGAATGGTTATGCAAGACTAGCTTACAGCCATCACTTCTTTAAGTGGGCATGTGAGTATTGTTATTAGTATGCCGTGGAATTAGACTCATTATACTTTCAGTTCAAGGTAGATCTTTGGTAAGTGGATATTACTGTGTTAAAATGTCGATTTCATGGTGCTGTCAATATCATCCTCCAGTGGGAATTTCTGGTTTGCAGCACATGCCTCTTTCTCTGACTTGCAAATCCTTTCTTGTACAATTCCTCACACTTGCTCTTTTTTTTTTTTAAAACTCCAAACAAGAAAGGGAGGTAAGCAATTTTCAAAATATTCTGAATCTTTTATTGCACTTCCTTCTTGTCCTCAAATGCTAGCATCTTTTTCCCTTTTTATTAACTGATTTCTTTAATCATTTATCGATTTTTCTTTTTTTTTCTTTATTGATTGAGAAGATTTTGTATTTTCTGAAAGGTATTTGTATAAATTGTCAAGGACTGCTTTGGCACAAATGCTTGTTAAAATACACCATGAATAGTCCATGAAGGTCTTTGCATGGCTGAAAACCGTAATCAAAGCCGGTTATTCCAGCAGTCCGATCAGAGCCGACCCCATCCTCTGCTGCGTTGTTGTAGTAATTATGACTAATGAACCATCCAGTCTGGATGAAATGGCACATCCATAGGGACCATGGCCACTCAATTGTGACTTCTTTATGGCCATCAAACGGATTAAAGGATTCCCAAGTCCTGGCTTTTATACTTGAAATATTTTCAAGGAGTGCAATAATAATGCGGTGAAGAAGGGTTTCTTTGCTCTTAACTGTGTAAGCTCAGAAAACAAATTGAAAGAAAATAAGGAATTGATCTTAACCTGAGTGTTTCCACTCTCCATAATGTGGAAAGATAAATCACTTTTAAATGGGGAGCAATTAACATAATGATGCTAATTGGGTAAATAGTAGCTGCACAAAGAAACCTCACAAAGAGACATTTTACAGATAAAATGGGAAGGCTTGTGAGTAAATACACTATCTGCTTCAGTCAATGATGCTTCATTTTTACCTTGTATAATTTGTCTTATTTTTTTGTAAATTTATCCCTACACCTTGTATTGAAAAAAATTAAAAATGGTCTATTTAGGAGAGAGTTTCTGCCACCTAAATTTTCTTGTTGAAGTTTTACTGTCTAAAACGAAAAGAGGGTTAGGGTTAGCACTTTTAAACTTTAGCAGTGCCGGGAGAGTCACACTTGTGAAGGCATTGCATTCTTAAAAAATATATTTAGCAATTCCTTCAGTTAGAAGGTGCAGACTTCTAAAGTGGTGCTTGCTTTCCTTTTGCAGTAGTTCAGTATGTCCATAGATCAAGCTCATTGAGGTAAAATGGAATTTCAACTAATGGATTCAAAAAACGTGCTAAAACACATTGTTTCAAATGTAATAGGCATTCCAAAGAGCATGTCTGGTAATCATTATAAATGGAAATGCACTAGAATAGCTGTTAAGCTTTGAAACATGAGATTTGTTTTCTTCGCTTCAAATATGCCGTTTCTGTTTTTATCTGGTCTGCTCTTGACTGCTAGGTGGTATAAGCGAGCTAAGCCTGTCAGGGTAATTGTCCTAATGACAAAATTTAAACAGTATGTTTGAAAGCACACTTTACAAAAAGAGGATCATTAGAGCAAAAGAAAGGGGACTTTTTCATCCAGAGCTGGTGTATTGTCTTCAAACTCACTAACTGGAACATTCTTCTCGTCTTCGTGCTGCTTTGTCCTTGTGGATTAAATCCATCAGCAGCATTTCTTGTTACTTTTACTTTTTGCTTCAGATAGACAGAAAATTAAGCAAAGCTGTTGTGGTTTACTTCTGTAATGGAAATAAAAATATATATAAAACAAAAGTTGGGAAAACAATGCATTCATTGTGTGTGGGACACCAGCCTGCAATTAACTTTCACCTGTTTTTTTTATAATACACAAATATCTTTTTATATATATATATATATATATATATATATATATATAATATAATTTATTTATTTATTTATACACATACACACACTGTATATATTATTTCATAGCATTTGTAGTCTGAGTCCCGATCTGATTTGAATGGATGGTTACCTACCAGGTAATGCATGTGGTTGGTCTGCCAGTCTGCAAACATCCGCCATGGGCCCTCTCAGTTGTGAGAAGCAGATCATAGAATGTTACATGGTTTACTGTCAAATAATGCAAAGAGTACATGACACGTGTTTCACCCTTATTTGGGCTCATCAGACATACACACTCCACTGCACCCTTCGCGGGGATCGAACCTCAGACTGATGCTGACATTCGAGTGTCATGCACTCTTTGCATTATTTGACAGTAGATTATGTCAAACATATATATATATATATATATATATATATATATATATATATATATATATATATATATACACACACACACACATACAGGTGGTCCTCAGGTTACGGACATACCACTTACGAATGGGCCGCAGCTGCAACACATGCGCCTCAGTAACTGTCACTTCGTCATCTTCGGCCTGGGGATGCTGCAAGCGGTGGCTGGACGGAGGCTGGAGGGGTGAGATTTTGCTGCTCGCGCAGTGTAGTGTCCTTCAGGCGGCTCCTGGCGGCAAACGGTGACCTGTGGTCCATAGTCACCGGGGCCACAGGTATCGCACATGTGCAGGACGGAGGCTTCATGGGGCGGTTCGCTGCTCACCCACTGTGCCGCCGCAGCTACTGCTCCTGACTGGATGCAGGCTGGATGAAGCAGAAGGGGGGGCGTTTCACTTCCTGCCCACCACACACGGCTGCCCTGTTCGTTCTCGATGGGCGGCTGGTAAAGCTGCAAGCATTAAAAAAAAAAAAAATATATATATATATATACTTGTCCCCCTACTCACTTTGCTCACCAACCCCTGGGCCAGTGCTACATGGTAGCCTCTTTGCGGTTCTGCCGCTCGTTTATGGGGTTGCGGATGTACAATATAAACAGATTGTTATTTTATGTTAGTGAATTATGTTTTATGTTGTGTTAAGTTATTCGTTGCGTAATGCGATTTTGTTCTGTTTGGCTTTGAAAGTAACACGCAAATAGTTTTTAAACTTACACGTTTGCTGTAAATTTGTTTAATTACATTTTCGTCAATATCGCATTGAATATTGATTCTGTGTTTGGATTTTCATCGTGATAACGCAACGGATAACTGCCCGTGATTGAATTTCGTTTCTTCCTCTCTATTAAATGAAACGACTTTTTTGAATGTTTGGCCCTGAGATTTGTTAATTGTCTTTACAAAAGCTATTCTAACTGGAAACTGTAAATGTTTTAATACAAATGGCATATCAAGATCTCCTTTGTTGTCTAATGTTATCCCCTGAAGATGTACTACATTACCTTTCTATGATACATCCTTCTTTCTACAGCAATTCGTGTGGTGGAAGAACGGACAGTGTTAACGGTTGTAGATATTCTACGGGATATTGTAAGTTGATGTTTTCATCTTCCGCACCATCACCACCAACTGTTTCAGCATAGTCTTTTGATACGCATTTAACCAATTTGCCATGTAACCAATTGACATTTTTGGCATTAATCTGTTTGACTTCATTTCTCGGTGCTAGGATTGCCCATGTACTAATTTTTTCTGTTGATAACCCTTTGCGATGAAATTCTTCAGTAAGATTTGGACATAATACTTCTTCTTTAATTGGGAACTTAAAGTGAGGAAAACGTTATAATTTATGAGAGCTCAGAGAGCAGAAGCTGTGTCTGTCAAAAGCATTCACACGAATGAGAGGTGGGAGTACAATGTATGTGGTTGAATATGGTTGAGAGGAGGAAGTGACTTGAACAAATCTCATGGTCAAAGTCTAACCTCGCAGGACTTGAAAAAAGTCTTGTCTTGTCCCAGGATTGTTTAATAGAATATATATATATATATATATATATATATATATATATATATATATATATATATATATATATATATATATATATATATATATATATATATTGAAGAACTCCCAGGTCGATGGTGAACTGCAAATGTAAGAGAACTATGTCTCACTTAAGCCACCTCTAACCACACCAAAGTGAGCTTTTGTTCATTGGCCACATTACAGAGATGAATAACCACTTTACTGGTGCTTTATACTGCGGTAGGTTGGCGCCCTGCCCAGGGTTTGTTTCCTGCCTTGCTCCCAGTGTTGGCTGGGATTGGCTCCAGCAGATCCCCGTGACCCTGTAGTTAGGATATAGCGGGTTGGATAATGGCTGGATGGATGGACGGTGCTTTATAAGTGTTATTTTGACCTGTGAAGCCATTGATGACATAGTAGTAAATTAGTAATAGATGCACGTTTGTAGTCTTATTAATATATTTTCACATATCTATTTTATGTACATTGTATGTGTTTTTATATACAGAGATTGAAAAAAAAGAACTGTAGTATAGATAAGTGTGTGTAAATATATAAAATAGGTTGCAATTATATACAGATAGATGTATAGATGTCAGTGTCTGTATATAAATAATTTATACAGATATTTAGAGAGTGATATGGTATATGGTAATATGCATGGATTGCAATATATATATTGTGTGTGTATATATAGATATCTAAATAGACACGTAGATTTATGTAAACACCTATATGTTTATATGTATACACTCTGTATATATGTGTGTTTGTGTGTGCATGGCATATAATTTAGAGTATACTGTTTCAGATTATTTAATGTTCTTTTATGTTAAATTACACATTATATATAAAAAAAATTAACATCATGAAGTTCAGCTTGAAAACTGGAATGAAACTGAAGTGAAACAACGTGGCACTTACAGTAACGGTTGAGTCAATATTAATGTCATCAGTCTTGTCCTCTTTTCCTTGTTATGCTAGGCCAATCAAGATTTGTTAGGAAAATAAATAATTCAGTAAACTTGGCAAATTACTAATTTCATTATTTCTTAGTCAATGACACTTTACAGCATTGTTTATTTATTTATTTCTTTTAAGCTGAGTGTTTTTAGTGACAGTTACCTGAGTCATGGTAGTCATTTCATTTCATGCCAGTATTTCCTGATCACGTCAGCTTGGTCATTTTAGAATAGAAGTAATGTTGTAATGTGTTTTTTTTTTTTCTTCAATTTTGTAAAGAATATCTTTTTTCTATGACTTTCTTAGACTGCATGCTGCTGGTTGAATACGGACCTCCCTTCTCCACACCCCCTTTTCATACTCCACCCCGCTTCCAATCCAATTAAAGGCGCAATAATAGACGGATTAGGAAAGTTTACTCCTTTGCTAGCCTAAAACTCCTCCAAAATAGTGTGATGATGGCATGGGGATTTTAAGCGAAAGCGGAGAAAATTAAGGAGATAATGGTCAGTAATCTTAACTCTTCTGATGTTTGCAGTGTTCACAATGCAGCGGAGGTTAAGAAGGAGGGAACAATACTTCAGAGCTTTTAACTGTTTTCAGCAAAACTTTGGCTGTCTCTTCAATTTTCTCTGCGGTACTCGCCATTTGCCCGTTGCGTGGAATTGACCCCGTCTTGCATACTTCAGGTCTGGATGAACTCCATTTGCTCTGTTAACATGGCAAAGTAGGTCATTGATGCATTCAATGTGCATTTCTTAAATTGATAAACAGAAGCAAAAGCTCAAGGGGAAAAATGGTGGCTATAGTTTCCACCCATCTTTTTAATAGTGTCATAATTTTCTACAAATTTGCACTGCAACCTGTTTTTTAATCAGTTATATTTTTATCTTTAACAATAATAGGTATGACTTAATACATGTGTCTGTAATTCATGAAACAGTGCTTTACTTGTGTAAGTTCACAGAGAGGTTTAGATGTGATCACTGTGCAGACTGCAGGTTAGCAGTGGATCAAGCCCAATTTACGTATGTCCAACAGATTTCACGGCCTTCATCTTCTCAGTGATGTTGGCTTTGTCCTTCTCTTATTCCAGTTTATCCATAGTATGGTGCATTCCAGAGGTTAAAACTCTCTGAATCCCACTGATATAGCGTAAAGAAATGTGTATACACTTCACTCTGGATACAAAGGCAAAACTGAACCTGGAATACCCTGAGAGCTACCTTTCTGTAATTGCCAAAATAACATTTCATGTTGTTGAAAATCTTGCAAAACCTTTGAGTTCAGCCAGGGATGTAATTCATTCATCCTTTATTCAGTTACAAAACCAAAGTGTTCAGTAGATAAATAAAAGCAGCCTCTGAAGCACATGACAGTTTTCAGCTGGTTTTGTACCTTTTTAATGGCGAGGTCTTTGCAACTTCCCTAGGCACAATAGCCAGTAGAGGGCTAGATGTTTTAATGAGTCAGTGTTTTAAAGACTTTACGTCTCTTCCAATTAACCTCTAGGCCATGCTGGCATTTTTTGTAAATCTGCAAAGGACTTTTGTTCGAGCTAAAAAGGGTTTGAATTGAAGCAGCATGCAGGCAGTGTCAAAAGACTAACCTGTTGGCAAACACACTGCTGTGTGTGTGAGCAGAAGAAGAGCCTTTCACAGGATAATCCAACTCGGACGCCTTTGAGTTTGAATCAGGAATATGACAATATTCAGCACAAAAGGAATGAGGAAGAGCATCTTGAATTCAGTGCTCACTCTAATCACTTTTAACAAAGAGGCAATTCAAAAGGAAATCTAATATCACAAAGCCGTGAACAAGAATATCTAAAATACTTTCCACGTTTAGCCTGGCGTTTGAATGAAGGCTTTCTACTTTTTCCAACTTTAGCACCTCACTGATATTCTCAACCCATCCATCCATTTTTGAATCCTTCTGTAGAGTCCGGGAAAGCCGCAGTTTTTCCTTTAACAGTAGCCATGAAGTTCCTGTCTACGCCAAACCTCATTCACACGTGTGAATGTTTTAGTTTTAAAATTTAATAAATTTGATATCAAATTTATGAATTTCCTGAAATAATAACATGTATGCAAATTTATCATAATTTGTTATAATAAACCCTGCTGGTGTCTTCAGAAATGACATTTTGCTAAACATGTAGATGTTGATCATTAACATCATTTTTTTTTTCCATCTTCCATAAAGGGGAATCTTTATTTATCAATTAGGAAAGGATTTTTATTCTAAAAGTGTGATATTTCTCTTTACGAGCACACATGGGCTCTTCCCGTGTATCATTTCAACTCCCAAACAAATCCATGTTAATTGGATACAGAATGTGCACAAAAGGAGCTGTGCTCTGCTGCTTGTGTCACAGTTTCTTCAACCTGATTTTGGCAGCGCTGGAGCAGAACCTCGGCCACATCGCTACGAGTGCTCATTAGGCAGCAGATTTGTCTGAATCCTCATTAAATTGATGAACTCATTTACTGATGGGGGTTGACACCACCGAGTGGTGGAGGATACCAGCGATGCAAAGCTATGTGCAGATAAAGAAGCTCATAATTCACAAATAAATTGTATGTGCTGCAATGCATTGCATTCCCTAGAAAGTGAAAATACCAACTTTGTTCAATTTTTTAAAAAGAAAAATCCTATTTAGGCTTTCAGACTTAAATGTAATTACTTTTATTCAATTTACCTAGCAGTGTGACTGTACGTCTTTTTGTGATTAACAGAGTGAAACGAATTTTCTAATTAACATTTCTGCAAAAAAAGAGACAATTTCTGTCTTAACATGTGGCACAAATTAATGGATCATTTTTAGAAAGATGCTGTCATTGCAATCGAAGTGCAAAATTCTTCATAAGATTTGCAAGCAGGCCTTTTTCTTTTGTTCTACTGTTGATCGAAATGTGTTTGTATTTTAAAAAATTTTCCTCATCTTAGATGTTTCATTAAATTTGTTGCTTTAGTTACGGGTAACATTTGTACTTATTTGCTTAGAATCACGCTTTTATCCAAAGCGATTTACAAAAGATGTCAGTGTAATCAAGTAAACATTAGTCTGGGGGCTGTTTGGGAACAAGTGTGTCAGGGCAAGGAGACAAAACTGACCACCACAAATGTGGAGCTCAGACGAAAATGCAAGTGAGTTACAATTTCTGCTTTACTAAAACCGAATGTTAGTTTGACAAAAATTCACCAAGCTAGAGAGTCTTCAAAAGCTTCTGAAACACACTGAAGGATTAAGAATTTAAATGAAGTTGCTCTGCTTGTTCCACCAGCTTGGCATTACACATGAAAAGTGTCTGGATTGAGATTTGATGCCACGCAGTGGTGGCATCACCAACCTCTGTTAGTCAGCAGACATGAGTGGTCAAGAAGGAACACAGGACCTCACAAAAAACTGCCTATCCAAATTCGGAAAGGCACGCCTGTCTTTTTAATGCCCTTCAATTGAGCAAAAACCAAGCCATGAGACTTAATTGCTTTCATAACTTAGAGACAGGATTGTGTTGAGGTACAGATCTGGAGAAGGCTACAGAAAGCATCAGCAGTATTTAAGGTTTCCAAGGACACTTTGACCCCCATAATTCTTAAATGGAAGAGGTCTGGAACAGCTGTGACTCTACCTAGAGCTGAGCAATCGGGAGAGAAGAGCCTTAGTAAGAGAGGTGACCAATAACCTGATGGTCATGCTGTCAGAGCTCCAGAGAAGCATGTGTGGAGACTGGAGAAGCTCTCAGCAGGACAACCATGTGATGAGTGGCCTGTGGCATTGTGCAGGATTTTAAATAATCGATGTCCTAAGAGCATGCAGGCTCAGAGTGGGTGCAGATATGCGCATGATGGCATTGCTCTGTGGTTGATTGCGGTACTTGGCTGATTGCGTACTTATGTACAAAGGTGAGCAGATCAGTTTGGTGCCGCATTCAGACCTCAGAGTGAGTGGAGGGTCTCATCTGCGCCCAATCAAGCCAATGTAAGAGAAGCCTGCATAGCTGAGGGGAAAAAGAAAACAGAGTTGGAGGTTAAAGAGGAAGGAATGAAGGACAGAGATGGCAGGATCAGAAATGTGTGAGGGAATGGAGGCAAGTAAACAGATAGAAATACTAAAAAGGAGCATTGGACTGACATTTGAGGGGACTGAAAGGGCCACTCCAACTGAGCACTTTTGGAGTAGCTGGATTGCTCGCTTTCATAAAAGGTGTGGTGTGGCAGTGAGAGCAGGAGAAACGAGGCTTGTTGTGTTGCCCTGCTTGGGAGCCCATGGGACAGCAGGGGTCTGATCCTGTGAAAAAGGTTGGCTAAGCCTGTCAGGAGGATGTCTCCTCTGGCTGCGGAGGTAAGCAGAGGAGATGTCAGTTTTGGAAGAATGCACTGCCAGATTCCTGCCTGTGATTTTAATCTTGTTTTAATGGAATATTTATTATTTGAATATTGTAATCTGTACATGGACACTATATTTCATGGATTATTTATTTATTGACGATTAATTAGATACCCTGCAATTTTTGTTTTTTTGATTGATTTTAATAAAGGCGCTGCCACTTTTGCTCCTACCTCTTGCTAGATGTGTGTGCCCTTATGTGCCCGGCTCATCTCAGTTCATAACTATTGATGGTTCAGCTTCAAGAGGCTCCCAGACGCAACAGGCCTGTGGAGCTGACCCAAACTGTCACAAACCATCACTGCAACAATCCACTAATCTGAGGTTTATGGCCAGACGAAACAGAAAAGCATGCATGGATTTTGGAAAACTGACTATGATAAACAAGATGTAATGATATCACCTCAATTTTTAGCATCATGTCAGCAGTAAACCATACAGTACTCGTCACCTGTGCAAAACTGTGGTCAATTGTATTTGGAATGCATGAAAGTGCGTGGTTGGAATAAGAACCAGGAATTGTGGGGTCCTAATGAGGGCCAAGGTGTTGGTGGCAAGGACACAAGCCGGATAAAAAGAGTTGACTGTACCTATTGGAAGATGTTTTCTCTTGGTGAGGAGAATGAAAGTGTAAGCAGAGGAGACATCACTTTTAGTTGGATGCTCCAAGTTTCAATAGTGGATTTTAAAGATAACAGATCCTGACTGTTTTAACCTGAGGTTTTTAATCATTTTTGGATTATTAATTGATTGTTAACCTCCTTGAAAACACTGCTTTTATCCGGGATTGTTTGTTTTTTATTTTTGAGAAGACTGACTTTGTTTTTGAACACTTTGTTTGGAGCAAAAGCACTATGCACTTTGTAACAGCCCAGGCCTGTTTTTTATGTCTTCATTGCTCAGGTCATCTCGGTTTCATGTCTATTGATGTCCTTGGTTCTAGGAGGTAATTCCAGCTGTGGCCAACCCCGTCATCTCAAACTCTATTTCAACAGTGAAGGATGGTGTTGACAGCATCATGTTTTGGAATTGGAGGAGCGCTGACTTGAGCAAAGTACAGCGATATCCTATATGGAGCAACTGCTGCAGAGCTCTCTTGGTCGAAAGGTTCATCTTTAAATGGGGCAATAACCCAGAGCACAAAGCATAGACATCACAGGAGTGACTTTGGAAAAATCCGTGAATATCCTTGAGTGGCCCAGCCAGATCCTGGGTGTGAACGTAGTCAAACATCTCTGGAAAGACCAGAAAATAGCTGTCCACCAATGATCTTCATTCAACCTGTCATATCTTGAGAGGATTTGCAGAGAAGAATGTCAGAAAATCCTGACATCCACCTGTGTGTAGCTTGTTGCATTAAACCCAAGAAGACTCTAGGCATGAGTCGTTGCCATAGGGGCTTCAACGGGTGGAACATCTGAATACTTGTCAGTTTGAGAGTTTGGTTTTTTATTTTGTAATAATTCTGCAAAATTTTCTAAAAGCCTATTTTCGCTTTGTCACTTTGGGGTGTTTAGTGTTGCTTGATGAAGAAGTAAAAGTGAATTGATTTTAGCATACGGGTGCCACATAAAACGAGAAAAAAGCGAATGCTTTCAATACTTTTTGAAGGTGTAGTATAGATGGAAAAAAAGGCCAATAAGTCCATCAGCCTACTTTCTTTCATCGGGGAATCCTTCATAACTAAATAGCTTGTTGCACATGTCTGCAACCCTTGATATCAGTATTACTTTCCATTGATGATGTCTAGCGCCTGTTTCACTATTAACTGCAAGCTAGGTCTAAGGGCCTATGCCATACATTTCATTCTATTGTGAATGTGGATTTGTTCTCTATGTGCCGGAAACAACACCCACAGATTTTGGAGTCACTCTGGCCAGTGAACCTCAAGGGCCAAGTGTTCCTCATCTACAGTCTCCCTCTAAATTCTGCAGTGCCTGTCATTTGTCAAGTTAAGTCAAGTGACTTTGTCATACCACCCATGCAGAGTATTGCAGCATAGATTGACACAAAATGACATTCCCTAGGACCACCTAGAACCTGGCAGAGCTGTTTCAGGTGCTACTGTACTGTGACGATGCGGGATCTGATCCATCCTCCCGTCCTGCTTCTGGGAGCCCTTGCACCCGTCACCGTTGGTAATGTTACCGATGAGCTTGGCAGTGAGGCATTACACTGGAGTTAGGGGATGGTGTAAAAGTGCCTAGTGCTTTTATTAAAACAACAACAAAACAAGTGTTCAAATAAAAGTGCAGTGCATCAAATCTTTAAAATAAATAATCCATTAAAACAAGTACTGAGTGGAGGTTAAAAACACCATAGAAAAAAAAACAATCCTTTTAAAAACAACGAGGTTAAAACAATGCTGGAAGCAATCCTTTAAAAACACAAAGCCCAGTGTCTTTTTACCTGGCTGCTCTCCTGCTTATCCCATCGGGCTTTGCAACAGGAGAGTCGCCATACCTGCAGCTGACCACCTTTCCACATAACTGATCTGGCCTTCTGATCCCTGGCTCTGGTTCAGCTCACCTAGATCGAAACTTGGGCTCTCACCCAACGGCCAGGATGCTCATGTTGGGACTTCTCCTTCCAAGCCTCCCGACTCCCGCTGCCTTCTCCCTCACTCCAGCAACCTCCATTTGTTTGCTTGATTGTTTGTTTCCTTTTTTTTTCTTTTTTTTTTGCCTTCCTAGCCGCCTTGAGCTTCTATTTATGACAGGGACGTGATTCACCTGTGGCAATCAGTGGCTTCTGGGAACAATTATGGATGCGGACGACTCCTCACCTGTGCACTTCAGTGACACTGGCCCACACCGCAAATCATGACAGGAACCACTTCAGCCACACATCCCCACGCCCCCTCGCTAAGCCGCAAGTGCGGTGATTATTTATTTAAAAAATGGCCCTTTGACATGAGCTGTGGACCTGCTATACCACACTGTACCTTCTCTGCCAGATCAAAATGGAACAAGGTAGGAACAGTCCTTCACAAATTTTCTAAGCCACTTTGTGCAGACTCACCAGCAGTTAAGTGTAAACATGCCAAAATTCAGTAAGTGTGAAGTGTGTTTTAGTGTCAGGAGATCAGACTAGTCTTAATAAAGCTTGCCGGTACCTGACAGTGCAGTACACAGTAATTTTATTTTTATAATGTACATTTGAAACATTTGTGTGTACCCCCTCTCCCTGTCCTCTATAAACATGCTCATTTTTAGTTTGCTTTAGTATCCTTATGCCTTTCAAGAAAATTAGGTGATTGAAGTTCAATTTGTATCCTGTTATTAACCATTTCCGCATGACTGGGCGAGTAAAAGGATAATGGATGAGGGTTTTATTATTACCTTTCTGCTAAAGCGAAGTGGTATAAAAGATAAGGTGATGAGATTAATGAGCATAAGGAGAAGGGGTAATCAATCAATATCCAACAGGGAGTAGAAATGACAATACCCGAAACTTAATAGAATTCATAGCGAAAACCTGTAGACTTATCATTGCAGACATTCTGTTTTGGTGGAGGGCCAGCCACTTCCATATGAAGCCGTCCATCTCTGAGTGAGTGAGTCTGTGTGTGCCAAGTCAGCCACAAAGCATTCTTGTGAAACATTCGAGGCACAGTCTGTGTACATGTAATTATTTTAATCTATCACGTAATTCTGTGCTGTGTTTCACTTATCGTGCCATTTGGCAAGACTAGTATCTGAAAATACCTTTTACCAGCAGTTACGTAAATTTTAATTCATACGTATGCTCCAATGTTGTTGTTTTATGAATGTACCCTACCCTCCACTTTCAATTCCAGCCACGTTTTCCATTTTAGATTTTGCAGTGTAAATATTTGATTTCTGGTGATATGTAGGATAACTGCCTAATTTATTTCCCCCATGATTCCACGGGGTCCTTTATCTTTGCAAGAAATCCGACAGTTCATACCGAGGCCTATGCTCAAAGCGAGTCTTTTGAAGACCAAACCTGTCAAGTTTAACACCACTGCAGAGTATCGCGGCTTCTCACCAGAGAGAACCTGAATGATTTTGAAATGAGTGCTTCAGCAGGGCAGCTACCCAAGTTTTCTAGAATTATTTTATTTTGTTGAAAAGGCTTTAGATAAACGCTGCACTGTTGCTGAGGAAGAGTCTAAATGAGGTAGATGGCACCAGGTATTGAAAATTCATGAACTGTCAGAATGCTCTGATAACATAATGAGGTGTACAAAACTGGCTTAAGAGTACAACATAAGGTCATCTCCCTAAATAGTTATTTTACTGCTACAACTATGTTTTAATTCTTCATGTAAAGGTTTGTGAAATTTACATAAAGGAGCGTGAATTAGCATAAGCCACTCTAATTCAGAAATGTAATCATTTACTTCAGAAGTAGGAGTAGTATAATAAATAAGAATAGTTGCATCATATATTTAAAATGTTAAAATGTGTGCTTCAATTTTAATGTTTCAAGCCTAAATATTCTCGGTTTTAGTAGATTTTGTCATTTTACACTCTTTTATAGCGGTCCATAGAGGGCTAGACCCCTAGTAAAGAATAAAAAAGTAAAATCACATTTGTTTGTAATCAGTGACCTTGAAATAGTCTAACGTTTTCACTTCAGCAGAAACGTAAAAACAAAGATACAGAGTCACAGGACAAATAATACAGTCAATCAATCAATGCATATATTGAAGAAATTGTAAATGAACTTAAAAGAGTAGCAGCTTTTAATTTGGGACCTAGGGAGGAAGCTTTGAGCTGCCTGATAGCAGTAGGCACAAAAGACCCCCAGAGGCATTTCTTGGCACACCACAGTGGAATAAGCCTGTGGCTAAAAGTGCTCCAAGAGAACACCTCCCAGAGGAGATCTTTCATGATGGCATACAATTTTGTCACCATCCTAGATGGCAAGATAAAGCAACAAGGCAAGCAATCAATAAACTTTTATTCAGTCATTATAGTCTTCAAAATTGTTAACTATATTTAAAGTGCCAATGATGAAAGCAAATAAAAATTAACGGATGTGGCAAAATCACACTATACAACTTGCATGTTTCAGAAGCTGCCCTAGACAATGCTGGCCAGCAAGCACAATATGTGTGATGTTCAGTCTTTTAGTCTCTTCAGGTTACACTGCTGCATCTTGCGGCATGGGCCTTCTTGGTGACTGTGTTCTTTCTGGTTCTCTCACGTCTCCCTGTTTTCACTTTAAACTGCTGACTTTTTAAAGATTGTCAAAGCCAATGTGAACACATCTAGCCTCTTTCTATCCAGTGTCATTTTCACACACCTTATCGGTATACAGTGGAAACTCGGGTCACGAGCGTCTCGGATCACGTACAAATTGGGTTACGACCAAAAAGTTCGCCAAACTTTTGCATCTATTCACGACCACACACTTGGGTGACGGACAAGCCAGTTTCCCCTCTGGTTCGTACGCACCGTTGATTTTCGCACGTGTTCAGTCTCTCCCTGTGCATTCCCTGTGCAGTGGGAGAGAGGGCTGGCCGCGTAAAAAAGAATGCACCGGCCTTTTCTTTTTTAAAGGGACTGATTCGAGCATTCTCTGTTCAAGGTTTTCTCAGTGTTATTCAATGTTTTTACATTTAGTTTATTATTACACTCTGCATTCTATGGTATAATTAACTATTTTTGTGATTAAAAATCTGTAAAAAAAAAATATATTTACATACAGCTTGTTCGGTCTGGAACGGATTAATTGTATTTACATACAGTCCTATGGGAGAAATTACTTCGGGTCACGACCAAATTGGGTTACGACCAGAGTTTTGGAATGAATTACGGTCGTGACCCGAGGTTCCACTGTATATGATCATAAGGTGTGCATATAAACAGATAACCAGTGCTTCCAGGGCTTCTCTTTTACACATTTGGAAAGCCCATCAAATGATCAGTTTACCATTTAAAGTTCTGATCTTTCATCTTTCTAGACTGCCCTGTTTGCAGTGATAGATTTCACTCTGGCTAGTTTAGCCTTCGGTCTGCTGTCTCCACTAACACTTCCTCTTTCTGTCTTTAAAGAACTTATAGTGTTAGCATACAGTTTTATCCCAAAATATTGTACATAATGCTTTTAGCACTTTGAAACGCATAAAATTGTATTCCCCTACAAGTAAAATATGGATAAATACTGTCCTGAAGAATTTTCATGGTTGGCATTTGACTGCACTTATTCAGTGTGAATTTCTTGTCTTTTAAAACTCTTGAATTGAAGGGTTACAAGTCCAAAGATGACTATGACGGTCAGTATATTAAAGGACATTAAAATAGCAGCCAGCAGGTAAGGGTATACTCACACTATAGGCATGCTTGTTCCGTATTGTGCCCAAGTGCGATTCCCCCAATACTCCCTTATTTGCCTGCACTCGCACTGCACTTAATGTTCTTGGCCCGGGCATGCTTTTGTCATGACCATGTAACTTCATGTAAAGCTAAAACAAGATCAGAACATGGTGTGACAGCATGCATGCCAAAATGATTTTACTTATTCTGTGGTTGTTTTGGAGTCGTGTAGGGCAGATAACGCTCTACCAACTTACAGATTTATTGAGTGTCCAGCACAGCATTTTGCTTTTAATCGTGCTGCACTTCTGAGAACATTTTTACGGTGACAAATTATGTTAAGGGAGGAATTTGCAACTTTTCTTGCCAACTAAAATTTACATTCATGTGTAATATGAGAATAAAAACCAGTTTTTAACTCAAATGGTATTGACATGTCGCATCATTGACGTCATTCGGGCACGTGTAGTGATCACACTGTTCCCGGATTCTACTGAATTGTGCTCGGGCCCACCTCTTCCATGCCAGCCAGGTCACAGTGTGGTTGGCCCAGCACGGAGCAATCACACTAGTCAAACAAACTACAGTTTACGGGGTTACATGCAGACAAACGTGCTCTGACGCGGAACCAGTTGCCAGTGTGAGTGCACCCTAAGGTAGCCATTGTGATGATCTGAAAAAATTTGGTATCGGGTGCAACGTGAACTGCCACACTAGAAGTTTTGTCATCAGAGAGCCTGTCTAAAATAACGTAAACTTTTCAAATCACTCCAGTCCAGTACATGAGACAAGGTAGACAGATCTGAATCTAATGGAGCATCCTTCACATGGTGTCGAGGTAAGGCTGCCATATTCACTACGCATAGTTCCATAGATTGGCGATGTGTTGCATGTTGATTAACATAGTATGTACAGATATCATTGTCTGTATAACAATAGTGACCCTCTAATAATGTGAGACCCCTGAATTAGTTGGCTGTCAGTCAGCTTATTTTGCATCTATTTATTGCTTGGCTGCTGGTTAGTTTCTGAACCTCTTACAAACAAGTCCATTAATATGATGACAATGGAAGTCTGTTCTCTTAGCCTCAGTAATTGGTTAGTAATTAAGAAAGCGACTGAAATGAAAACCTGCAGTCACTGTGGCCCTCCAGGGTCTGATTTTGACACTCGTGCTCTGTAGTGCTTGGTAGTCCTTAGCTGAGAATGTTCCTGGTGGCATGTTATATTCGCAAGAACAACTGGAGGTCCCAAAGGAAAACCCTCACAGGCACAGAAAATGTGTATATTTCACATACATTATGTCAGAATAAGGGATTTGAACCCTGGATCTGTGAGACAGCAATGCTGACCATTGCCCCACTAGGTTGCCCTGCCGTACGTTAGGACTATACTAGTATTAAAAGATTTACAGTTCAGGGAACGATAAATGTGTGTAGCCAGCATCTTGTGTACGGCAGGAATCCATCTGGACAGGAAGGCAGTCCATTTTGGGTTGCAGTTACGCATCAGCACACGTGTCAATAATGACCCCATGCACATTTACTGCTATATTAATGCGTTGTGCTTCAATTATTATAGCTTCTCCTAGTTATGCCAATTTTGTGTATCATGGATCTTGTGATGGCACAGCACAGTTCTGTATAGATTATGAAGATTCGGGTAAATAAGAGTGAAATAAAAAAAACTTATAATAATAATGTTTAAAGTCATTTTCATGGAAAATGAAGAGCTAGCGAATTCATTCTCCATTTAGGATGTATGCTTGATTGAATTAAACAACATGAAATAGGAAACACAATCTGGTTTATTTTTGTATAGCACTCTTTGCTGAGTGTGGGCACAGAATGCAGTGACAAGTACTAGAGTAAAATGTCATATCCTTTCCTAACTTACTTAATTCAGACTGGGGTCGTGGGCCTATCCCAGAAAACAATTGAGGAACACACCCTGGGTGGGGTGCGCCAGTCCATCTCAGGGTGTCTCCAGTTTACCTAACCTGCAAGTCTTTGGACTATGAAAGGAAACGGAAGCACTTGGAGGAAACCCATGCAGACATAGGGAGAACATGCAAACTACGCGCAGGGAGGACCCAGGACACAAACCCTGGTCTCCTTACTGCGAGGCAGCAGTGCTTCCTACACACCTCTGTGCCACCTCTTCACATAAAATGCAAGTATAAATTTTACAAATTACTAAAGGCAGAATTAGTACACGTAAAAGTACAGATTTGTTAAAACACACAGAAAACAAATGAGAAAGTGATTAACATACAGAATACCAAAATTGCATTTTATAAAATTTTTTCTTATGCTGCGTGCTGTTTTCTTTACAGTCGGTCTCAGTTCTACCTTATCTATCTCAAAAAAATCTGATTGTATACTTAGAACATGTTTTACTATATATTGCATTTCACAACAACAGAGTCTGCTTGTCAGCTTTTAAAAGTTTGTAGCGTGTATATGCACTGTATAATTAGCCTAGATGGTAAAGCCACTTTACAAGCAGTGGAGAGACAAACCACATATTGGGGTCAGAATACGGCTGGCACTTCTGGCTATTTTGATTTAGTGAAACCATGGGGAAAAGTCGGGCCAGCCAACTTCATTACCCCTGGCAGACTTTGTTGCACAGATTTGTCTGACTGGCAAAGCTGCACTTGACAGACGTGCTAGTGATTGGTGTGCTTCATTAATGGTGCCTTTTGCCATGCATTTTTCAGGGCCTCATTATAAATGGCAATTCCAGGTTGATGTCCCAACTTTTTGAGAGCTATTGCTTATATTTTATGACCAGAAGTTTCAAAAATATATTTGAGTGTAGACTAAATATAACAAATCCATGACCTTTTGAGTGAGCTCAGTTGGGATTGCTGCTTTGCTTAGAGAAACAATATTAGTTGTTCTTTGTTATTTTTTGAAAGAATTTCATTCTACTTTCAAAGGCAACATAACTACTTCCACCTATCATATCAGGTTCAAAGTAGGATATCCTTTTTTGCTTATAGAAGGGCCTGAATTATTTATTGGTCCTTGTGGACCCAATAACATCATGCAGTTCCTGTAGATTTTGTACCATCCCGGGGGCACTCGACTAAACTGAGATCTGTGTACAATGCAGGCCATTTTGAGTAAACTGAAAGTCACCGTCATTTTTGTGGAGCCGAGGTCAGATGGCATCTGCTTTGTGACATGGCACAGTTTTGAAAATAAAAGTAGATGGTCACTGTAAATGATGAGCAACAATGCTTTAGGTGCTTTATAGTAGCATTTCCCAACTTATATGGTTCTGCAACCTCCTCCAATGAATGAATGTCTTTGTATCCCACCAGTGGGTTGTGGGGTGCAATTGCGACCCCCCACCTCAAATCTAGCACAATCATCCCCCTTGCTGAATCTAGCATGATTGTCATTGTGAGTGGTCTGTTCTGGTCCCTTGGTAAATCTAGTGTGATTATCAGCATGAGGTGAAGAGGTTGGGTTTTTTGGGTTATAGGATCCCCCTTTGTTGCAATCCAGTGGTTGAGAAATAGTGCTCTATGGCATTCAAGTGATGCCAATGCCACATTATGCAAATTCTAGTCATTGGGTATGTAAGACTGCGTTTGCTGACCTTGTTGCCCTACCATGTCAATTTACCCAGCTGGATATCACTAGGCATGTCACATTTAGTGACTGCGTGCCAACCTTCTTGCACAGTCATGCTCACCTCTTTTTTGCGACAGCCAATAACATGCTGTCTGAAGGAATTAGTACAGTACATAACGTCAATAGCTATAGTGAGTTTGGGCACAATCTCTGCCGTTTTTGTTTTTTTCCCTATTTTCTCATGGTATGCAAAACACAAGACATCAGAGGGTGGGCTTCACTTCTGTTTGTGAGATTCAAAACATCCACATTCCTTATTTCTGTTCACTGCTTTGTATGCATTGCACTTCCAGAAGAGCCGTCATTGGCTATCAGCTTTCATGCATACATATCTCTCTACGATGAAAGGTTGTGGTGCATAGCAGTGAGTTGCCACAACGAAGATTGTTGCATTGCATAACTTGCTTCAGTGACGCACACCACCAACTGCTTCCGACTCACTAAGATTATGTAAATGAAGAGTATGATTGAAAAATCTCTGGGAAAGGCAGATAGTTTGACACGGTGTTAAGTTGTAATAGATCTTATATTGTATATGCTAATGAAACATTGCCCAGTCTAATATAATACCACCACCTGCCTGTACTGACACAAATGTTGATGGACTTATGATTTCATGCTATTTACGCTGGATTCTGAGCCTACCAGTGGAAATTGACACATGACAGACTAGGTAACCTTTTTTCCATTCCATATTCACCCCGTGTTGGTACCGACATGTCTTTCCTTATACCTGACAGAAAAGGAATTTGCCATGGTCTTATGTTGCTGTACCACATTTGCCTCAAAGTTTGGGTCACTGTGCTTTCAGAGATGTCCTTCTGCACACCACTCCTTATAAGCAGCGGTTATCCGTGTATTTGTAGCCTTTCTCATAGCCTGGACAAATCTGCTCATTCTCCTTGACTATTCTTATTGGGGCATAGAACTGTCACTGAATTAAATTTATTTATTTATTTTATATTAATATCTTCCCATTGTCTGTATCCTTCAGTGATGAATGGCATATAAAAATTCCAAGAGGGAAACTGGAACCAACATTTTCTGGCACCAGCAAACATCCAACAATCAAAGTTTACTTAGATTATGTGTCTGGGCTGTTCAAATATTTGGTCATATATGAAGTATCCCTGTTGATCATTTCTCCCTGTCTTATTTATTTAGTTGCAGCCACATGATTGGCTGTTCAGGGGAACGGGCTGTTTGCCGTATCAAACCCATAAATTGGTTAAGGAGTGTATTCCATATTTACTGGCGACTTTCCTGTCTGTGCAATATATTTTGGTAATGATCACCTTTATGATATTGCTAAAATAAAAACTAAAACTGAATAACTATGATTTTTAAAAATATAGTGTATAAACACTGTGTTTATCTTTATTTAAACTGCAAATAATTTCTGATGCTTACATTTGTCAGTGTTTCTTTGTGCCATAGGGACTTGATGTCGACAGTATGTCTTAAGATTCATGTTTTATTTGTATGATTTTCATTTTAATGTGACAAATGTCATTTTTATTAACTTGCTCATTCATTTGTTGAAGGAAAATACAACATTTGAAAAAGAAACATGCGAAAATTATAAAATGATGCCCTTCAGCACTGCCCTGGAATCACCTGCTCCCCTTTAATTATAAATGTCCTGTGAAAAGAATGAGATCACTGCTCCATTATAATGGACGGACATTCAATTTGTCTGATTTATACCTTTTTGTATACTGTTTGTGTATGTATATTTTTATTATTAATATTATAAAGTATTGTGCTGTCTTCCTATAGCAGTCGCTAGCAATCTTAAAAGCACTGCACACTTTATCCATAAAATGCATTCTAAGTGTGGCATATTCAAAATCACTGAAGACTGAGAGAGTCTTCAACATCATGTACTCCTCAATCTTTTAGCCATATTGGTAGTCGTTAACTGAAAAAGGCTGATATAATGTCGAAGTATTGCTAAAATATTGTTGGGATAGACTGCTATTCCCTAGTCTTATTGTTTGGAAGAGGAGGATTCAGAAAATGGATATGTGAATAAATAAAACTGAAGTGTTACAGGAAAAGTTGTACTCTATAAGCCGACACACGTGAATATGTCAGCAGTACATGTTACGGTGTCTGTAAAAAGTATTCAACCCAGAGAAGTTTCCACACTTTATTGTTATACAACATTGAATTACAGTGGATTTGATTTGGCTTTCATGACACTGATGAATGGAAAACACTGTTTAATGGGAAAACAGATCTCTGCAAAATAGTCTAAATCAGTGAAAGGCAACCTTTTTCGAGTTGTGGCGCACTTAGTCCAAACATTTTCTTTCGCGGCGCACCTGAGGGACTACCGATAAATAAAGTCGTGACGACACAATCTATGGACAATCGCCAATAAAAGCTGTTAATTTTACAAGTGTGAAAGACATTTTATTAATAAAGGAATGAAAGGATAAATCTTAAATTTAATTAATGTGAACGTTGAGATTGTTTTTCAGCACACATAAGATTGACGCGAGGATCAATTTTCGAAAGACAGACGCGCATTTCCTTGTCGATCATTTGAAGTCTTTCCTGTTTCTTAGACTTCATTTCCGTAAGTGTTCCGTTATCTGTTTTTCCAACATAAAATATATTTTTTTAAACATTATCTTTTTAATCAACCAAAAGTTCAAAAACACTAGCAATGTTAAATATTTTACAAAAGTTTTTGTGGCGCCCCTAGAAAATTCCACGGCGCACTGGCGCATCGGTTGCCCGACAATGGTCTAAGTGAATTACAAATATAAAACACAACGTAACAGATCAACCCATTTAATATAACAGAAGTATTTAGGAGTCATATTGGACTTGTTACTACCAACATCCAGAGTTCAGAAGCTATTAAGAAGGCTAAGAGAATGTGAGCTTATATAACTCCCTGATGTGTGGAGTACAAGTCCAAGGAGGTTCTGCTCAAAATTTATAACACACTGGTGAAACCTCATCTGAGTACTTTGTTTAGTGTTGGTGTCCAGGCTACCAAAAGGACATGACAGTTCTAGAGAAAGTCAAGAGAAGAGCGACTCTACAGGGGCTACAGAGGATGAGTTATAAGGAAAGATTAAAAGAGCTGAGCCTTGACAGTGTAAGCACAAGGAAATTAAAAGGAGACCTGACTGAAGTTTTTAAAATAATGAAGGGAATTAGTCCAGTGGGTCAGGATGGTGACTTTAAAATGAGTTAATCAAAAACATGGAGACACAGTTGGAGACTTGTGAAGGGTACATTTTGCACCTACAGTACAATGTTTTTCTTTACACAGAGACACGTGGAATAAGTGACCAAGTAGTGTGGTAGACAGTAAGAGTTTAGGGGCTTTCAAAACTTGAGCTGATATTATTTTGGAAGAATTAAGTGGATAGGACTAGGAAGCTTTGTTGGGCTGAATGGCCTGTTCTCGTCTAGATTGTTCTAATGTTCTAACATGCCTATATCATCACTAATTCCGTTTATTGGTTTTAAATGCTCATTCTCTATTATGTTGTATGTTGATTATGAGTCAATGTCCTTTTTCAAGTTCAGCCACAGCTACTTAGTAAGATTGAGATCTGGACTCTCACTCACCACTCAAGGACATTCACATTCTCGTTTTGAATCCATTCCTGTGTAGCTTTTCTCTTTGTGTTTGGGGTCGCTGACTTACTGGATAACAACTCTTCTCCCAAGGCGCAGGATTCTCGCAGACTGCATCAGGTTTATTACCAAGTTTTCCCCGTATTTTGCTTTATTTTCCCCTGTACCCTCACAAGCCTCTGCAGATGAGAATCCACACAGCATGATGGGCCACCACCACCACCACCACGCTTTACAATTGGGATAGTGTGTTTTTGATAATGTGTAGTGTTTGGCTTACACCAAATATTGCATTTAGTGTGATGGCCAAAAAAAGCTGAATTTTGCTCTCATCAGACCATAGAACATTTTTCCAGCTGATTTCAGAGTCTCCTATGTGACTTTTTTTTTTTTTTTTGCCTACTGCTCACTTCGCTCATCCAACCCCGGGTTTGGTTTACCGGATATACAATTTAATAAGATTATTTTCTTGGGAATTGTTACGTATGCATTATTTTCACTTTTACTTTAAAACTTTTGTAAAAACAATACTTGTCTTTTATTTCCGGCCCCGAGCGTGGTTAAATCTTTCTCGCAGGATGTATGAAGCTGCTCATGTTGTGAAGTGGGGGCGGCTGAACGCACGTTAAGGAGATGCCGTTGGATCATCTGCTGTCTTCCTGCTGCTACTGCTGGCGAGCTGCGTGTTCTTTTTGTTGCACTGCACGACGATCATTTAAAAGCCTGTACAGCAGCTGTCCTTGTGCCACTTCGCGTCTCTGCCACTCACATTGAGCTGAAGGCACGCTAAGGAGTTGCAGTCGGATCATCTGCTGGCTTCCTGCTGCTGGCAAGCTGCATGTTCTGCTTGTCGTTGTTTTAAGAGCTAGGAGCACATGAAGTCTGTCTGCCAACCGCATTCCAATAACTGCTTGGTTAGATGTCTGTGAACTTGTTTTAAATGTTGTCTCACATGACGTTAACGTGTCTCTCGCGGGACGTTAAAGTGTCTTTCGCAGGACATCAAATTGTCTTCCAAGAAGATCACATCTCGTCTCCCTAGTCTCCCTCCCAGGAGTTTTTTTTTTTATAATAGAGAGAGAGGCTTCTCTTTGACACTCTTCCATAAAACCATGAACGGTGAAGCACCTGGGCACAGTCGCTGTCCTCACAGTCTCTACCACTGTGTCTTACCTGTCCTTCAGAGGTCTCTTGGTGGCCTTTCTCACTTCTGTTGTTCTTGCGCAGTCACTGTTTTTTTTGGACAGCCTGCTATAGCAGATTTCCAGCTCTGCCATATTCTTTCCATTTCTTATTGACTGATTAAAGTATATAGTCAGTGACTTGGATATTGTGTTGGCTCCATACTCTGACTTGTGCTTTGCATGGAGTTGCATGGAGTCTTATTTTGTTTTCATTTTGTGGGTCAGGCTATCCGTACTGACTCAACACAAGCTGGACCTTCTACATATAAAAGCATTTATACTACAATCAATGGACAGTCCAGACTTCTAAAGCCAGTGATGATTAATGTCATATATCAACGGGGTGAATACTTCTGCGATCTATTGTTTCGTATTTTGTGTTTGCAATTCATTTACTGTACTTCACTTTGCAGAGATCTGTTTTTTCTTTACTATTAAAGAGTTTGTTTCAGTTTTCTGCTGATCAGTGTCAAAAAAGTCCAGTTAAATCCTTTGTGAGTCACTGTTGTGTAACGGGGTGAATACTTTTTATAGGTCTTGTAGTTAACTGATGTAACACTAAACTTCAGAGAGTGTAGTGGTTAAACAGATGAATTTGAATTTTGGAAATTATATGTGACAGCAGTGAAGTAGGAAATGTTTTTAGGTTATTCATTGTCTTGTATGGTCACTTCATATTCATTTTCTGCCTCAAATGGCATCAAACACTTCTGTTATTCTTTGCTTTCCAGCATTACTTGAGAGTCAGTTTCTGTTTATTATTTTCTAAACTTTGAATGTACCATATATCTTCATTAAACCTGAATAAAAACGAATACATTAAAGACAGAACAGTATTATGTTCTGTCTGCACACATTTACTTTCTCTTAATCATTCTCTTAAGAGACAA
This sequence comes from Polypterus senegalus, assembly GCF_016835505.1. Classification (NCBI taxonomy): domain Eukaryota; kingdom Metazoa; phylum Chordata; class Cladistia; order Polypteriformes; family Polypteridae; genus Polypterus; species Polypterus senegalus. The sequence goes on along the minus strand of NC_053157.1, from coordinate 11,001,101 downwards.
AGTCCTGAATATTAGGCTAACCTAATTTAATGAAGTAAGCTATCCCAAAGAAAGGGAGCAGACGTTGCAAAAGCCCAATCCTCAACCAAACACACACTCTACTCCTATCCCTTTGCTTCAGCCTTGGCACAAGTAAAAGTCTCTGATCGTAGCCCACTGTGCTCTTGATGGCGTGTAAACGTGAAGGAGTTTCCGAAAAGGTAAGAGGAGGCCATTCACACTTATTCAGTTTCAACATATTCACACTAACAAAGTGTTAAGTGGTTCCCTGCATTTCTGTACATTACATGTACAGAATACAGTAAAGTATATGCAGTTGGTAAGAAAAAATACATATTTCACTGTAGTTCAAGTTCAAATTTTATTGCCATGTGCACAGTAAGGAAACACATTTCCCTGTACAATGAAATTCTTTCTTTGCTGTCCACACCAAATGACAAAACCAACGTATAAAGATCAACATAAATAATAAGTAACAGAGGCAGCATAAAGTATAAAAACAGAATAGAAGTATAAAGTGTAATTGTGCAGGTAGGTGTGTGATGGACAAATCAAATACAGTTGTGTGAGGTAGATGGAATAAGGTGGCCCATGGTTATAAACTCCAGTCAGTTATTTAGCAGTCTAATGGCCTTGGGGAAGAAAGAGTTCTTTAGCCTGGAAGTCCTGCATTTCATACGTCTGTACCTCCCGCCTGAGGGTAGAAATGTGAACAGTTCGTGTTAGGGTGGGTGGGGTCCCTGAGGATCGAGGCAGTTCTCCTGCGGACTCTGCAGTTGTAGATGCTCTGCAGAGAGGGCAGTGGGGTCCTGGTGATCTTCTCAGCAGTCTTTACCACTCTCTGTAAGCGTTTACGGTCCATAGCAGTAGTGTTGCCGTACCACACGGCGATGCAGCTGTAAAAGTTGCTGAAGTTCTTAGTCGACATGCCAAACCTCCTCAGCCTCCTCAGAAAGTACAGCCGCTGTTGAGACCTCTTGACCAGCTGTGTGGTGTTAAGAGTCCAAGTGAGGTCCTCACTGATGTAGACGCCCAGGTATTTAATGCTGCTCACCCTCTCCAGTTCAAACCCTCGGATGAACAGTGGCTGGTGAGATCTCCTCTCCTTCCTCATGCCCACTGTCATCTCCTTCATCTTGTCTGTGTTGAGGGTGAGGTTGTTGTCCTCACACCATGATGCCAGACTGTCCACCTCCCTCCTGTAGGATGTGTTAATTGAAATAATTGCATGATTATAATATCAAACTCGGTATTCATCATGTAATTTTGTCATAATTGTGCACTGTAATGCACAAGGCCAATTAACAGAATAATATTTCTGAAAATTACTTCAGCCAACTTAATCTTTAGGACTGGATAAATGATCTGGGGGTAAAGGTGTGGTACAACCAGGGGTTTCTTCTGATTCTTTTACTGTGCGTGAGTTGGTGATCAGAGATTGGCCTGGATTAGGCTGCCATTAATGAATAGATGACAGAAACAAAACTACATTCAAGTATCTGGGAAGAAAAGACCTATGGAGAACGAAAGAAAGACCGACGTGATCAGAACCAGGTGGTGTGGAAGGAGAGTGCACATGACATCCTAAAAAAGCACTGCCGAGTAGTCTGCTGGCCAGGCTTGGTTTATGACTTGTGTCTTTGGTTTCTGAGGTAGGCTATGACCCTCAAACTCCTCACAAATCATAGATTGTTTTCAAAAGATAATATCTGAGTTTTCACAGTATGCGGTAACATGAAATTTTGACTTCCGACATTTTCCATGCTCTGTTCTGGTTGAAGAGAGCCAAATTCTATCTTAGTGGATGCAGAGTAGAAACCGGCCTTGGATAAAATGCTAATCCATCAATGAGCCCATTCACACATCCGTCCACACCTGCTATAACACATTAGCTTAACATATCATGTCTTTGGTCTGTGGAGAACATGCGGACTCCACACAGAATTCAAGTTAGCTGACAAAGACAGCATGACCCTCTCACTATGAAGCAGACACTGTTTTTGCTTTGGCATCAAACATTTACAAAAATAACATTTTGTTTATTGAACGTTGATCATTTACCTATTAGAAGAGTGAAATATATGGATATTGGTTAAATTTTAAATTGGAACCAAAAAATAAGGAAAAGCCATATGCAGTAATAATATGATAATATATAATAATATAATATATAATAATAATATATATAATATATTATATATATAATATATATATAATATAATATAATATAATAATATGAGCGGTGTTTTGTTATTGGACTTCTGTGCTCGTCACGGATTGTCCATAACGAACACCATGTTCAAGCATAAGGGTGTTCATATGTGCACTTGGCACCAGGACACCCTAGGCCTCAGGTCGATGATCGACTTTGTGGTCGTGTCGTCGGACTTGCGGCCATATGTCTTGGACACTCGGGTGAAGAGAGGGGCGGAGCTGTCAACTGATCACCACCTGGTGGTGAGTTGGCTTCGATGGTGGGGGAAGATGCCGGTCAGACCTGGTAGGCCCAAGCGTGTTGTGAGGGTCTGCTGGGAGCGGCTGGCAGAGTCCCTGTCAGAAGTAGCTTCAACTCCCACCTCCGGCAGAACTTCAACCACGCCCCGAGGGAGGTGGGGGACATTGAGTCCGAATGGGCCATGTTCCGTGCCTCTATTGTTGAGGCGGCTGACCGGAGCTGTGGCCGCAAGGTGGTCGGTGCCTGTCGTGGCGGCAATCCCGAACCCGTTGGTGGACACCGGTGAGGGATGCCGTCAAGCTGAAGAAGGAGTCCTATAGGACTTTTTTGTCCTGTGGGTCTCTGGAGGCAGCTGATAGGTACCGGCAGGCCAAGCGAACGCGGCTTCGGTTGTTGCTGAGGCAAAACTTCGGGCATGGGAGGAGTTTGGAGAGGCCATGGAGAGCGACTTTGGACGGCTTCGAGGAGATTCTGGTCCACCGTCCGGCGTCTCAGGAGGGGAAGCAGTGCAGTGTCAACACCGTATATAGTGGGGATGGTGCGCTGCTGACCTCGACTCGGGACGTTGTGGGTCGGTGGGAGGAGTACTTCGAAGACCTCCTCAATCCCACTAACATGCCTTCCAATGAGGAAGCAGAGCCTGGGGACTCTGAGGTGGGCTCTCCCATCTCTGGGACTGAAGTCACCGAGGTGGTCAAAAACTCCTTGGTGGCAGGGCCCGGGGTGGATGAGATCGCCGGAGTTCCTTAAGGCTCTGGATGTTGTAGGACTGTCTTGGTTGACACGTCTCTGCAACATCGCATGGACATCGGGACAGTGCCTCTGGATTGGCAGACCGGGGTGGTGGTCCCCTCTTTAAAAGGGGACGGAGGGTGTGTTCCAACTATAGAGGGATCACACTCCTCAGCCTCCCTGGAAAAGTCTATTCGGGGGTTCTGGAGAGGAGGGTCCGTCGGATAGTGAACCTCGGATTCAGGAGGAACAGTGTGGTTTTAGTCCTGGTCGGAACAGTGGACCAGCTCTTCACCCTTAGCAGAGTCCTGGAGGGTGCATGGGAGTTTGCCCGACCGGTCTACATGTGTTTTGTGGACTTGGAAAGGCATTGACCGTGTCCCTCGGGAATCCTGTGGGGGTGCTCGGGAGTATGGGGTACGGACCCCTGATAAGAGCTGTTCGGTCTCTGTACAACCGGTGTCAGAACTTGGTCCGCATTGCCGGCAGTAAGTCGAGCCCGTTTCCAGTGAGAGTTGGACTCCACCAGGGCTGCCCTTTGTCACCGATTCTGTTCATAACTTTTATGGACAGAATTTCTAAGCGCAGCCAGGGTGTTGAAGGGGTCGGTTTGGTGGACTCAGGATTGGGTCACTGCTTTTGCAGATGATGTTGTCCTGTTTGCTTCATCAGGCCGTGATCTTCAGCTCTCTCTGGATCGGTTCGCAGCTGAGTGTGAAGCGGCTGGGATGAGAATCAGCACCTCCAAATCCGAGCATGGTCCTCAGCGGAAAAGGGTGGAGTGCCCTCTCAGGGTTGGGGGAGAGATCCTGCCCCAAGTGGAGGAGTTCAAGTATCTCGGGGTCTTGTTCACGAGTGAGGGAAGAATGGAGTGTGAGATCGACAGGCGGATCGGTGCGGCATCCGCAGTGATGCGGGCTCTGCATCGGTCTGTCGTGGTGAAAAAGGAGCTGAGCCGTAAGGCAAAGCTCTCAATTTACCAGTCGATCTACCTTCCTACCCTCACCTATGGTCATGAGCTATGGGTAGTGACCGAAAGAACGAGATCACGAATACAAGCGGCTGAAATGAGTTTCCTCCGCAGGGTGTCTGGGCTTTCCCTTAAAGATAGGGTGAGAAGCTCAGTCATCCGGGAGGGGCTCAGAGTAGAGCCGCTGCTCCTCCGCATCGAGAGGAGTCAGATGAGGTGGCTCGGGCATCTGATCAGGATGCCTCCTGGACGCCTCCCTGGTGAGGTGTTCCGGGCACGTCCAACCGGGAGGAGGCCCCGGGGAAGACCCAGGACACGCTGGAGGGACTATATCTCCCGGCTGGCCTGGGAACGCCTTGGGATTCTCCCGGAAGAGCTGGAAGAAGTGGCCGGGGAGAGGGAAGTCTGGGCCTCTCTGCTTAAGCTGCTGCCCCCGCGACCCGACCTCGGATAAGCGGAAGAGAATGGATGGATGGATGGCATATGCAGTAATGTGAAGTCCGCAACCTTCACGTTTTGTAAGGAAAACCATTAAAATAAAGATATGAGCAGTTATTGGAGCTGATTTACATAAAGTGGTGAATGACAGTGTTCGGGGCACAGCGTTCAAGACAAGACAGGATTACAAGCTGCAGATAATAATGACCCCCCGCCTTACGTGAGCGAGAAGGTCAGATCACAAAGTTGTTTGTTTCTTGATAATATCTCTGTGTTGTGTCCCCAGAGCCCCCTCGCCGAGCTTGTCATTTTGAACATGAAAAGCGAAGGCAGACACGGAGCCTAAAGAATCGCAGTCAGCCACAGCCAGCAAAAATTATTTACATGTCAGGGGCTCCGAGGTGCATCAGTCCAGTACAAATATTATATTACAAAATAAGAATTTCAGACTGTCATAAATCTGTCTCTGCTGAGCACCTCTGAATAAAATAGTCCAACCAGTCAAGAGGCGACATCAATTTGCCAACCCGCGCGTCATGTATCAAAGAGGGTTCTTAAGGGAGGCTCTGAAAATATCAATATCGTTGGTTAATATAAATGAAATTAATTTTTTAAAGCCGGCCAAAAGGTTGACACCTGAAAAATTGCATTACTTTGCAGAATAGAAATCTCTGTCTTCTAGTGAAATTTCAGGTCAGGAGGCCAAGTAATTTTCACAATCTTCAATAGAACCAGTGAAATATGAACTTCATTGTCACCTCGCCTCAAAGCGATAAGATAAAATGACTTGATATATCATTTGCTGGGAGTTTATTATCTCCATCAGTGATTGGAAGGAAAAACATAAGCGCTTCATTTTCTTTTTTTTTTTCTTTCTGTTTCAAGCCATTGCACTGCTGTGGATGATGGCATGCTGAATCCAATTAAATACTTTACTGTTTTCTTTTTATATTATTTTAGTAGATTAACAGTACAAATTTGTCTTGCAATAAATTAGAAACCATAACTGTCTTTTCTACATTATTGATTTACAATGGACTAGAAAGATAAATATGTTCAGGTGATATAAATGTATCATTTTGCAAATGTTTTGTAGTACTGGAGATCTTTTTGATAGCCTGATATGTTTTTTTTTTTTTTCTCTTCTGTATAAGAGATTGCTTCATAACACGAGCGCTTGTGTGTTTGTGCCCTTCAATAATTAGTCTACCAAATCTCTTGATACCAGCTGTGTTGACCTATTGAATATTCTAACATGTGTAAATCAGAGTGGCAGAGGGCCATTTTTAGGGAGTGTAAATCAATTGTTGACCCATTCAGCCATTTATCTGAATATTGCAAAATTTATTTTCTGCTCCTTAGAACCAGATGCATTTGTAAAACAATATCTTCTGCTAAGGTGCTTAAATGGTCATGAATTAACTAGCCAAAAAAAAATGGCAATGTCGTGTTTATTTCTTGTTTTATTATTATTCTCTGTGGGTTTGCTCCAGTGTTTGGGTTTGCGTTTTGGGTTTCGGTTACATGGTCGAAGTAGGCTTTAAGCACACAACTCCCCTGGGGAAGCGTTTCCTGTTGCATACGGTTAGCTTCGGCACCAGACATGCTTTGAGCTTCAGACATGGTTTATTCCATCTCAGAGGCTTTCTGACAAGTGCTGCCGAGAGTTCCGCATGATAATCACCAGTGTCCTTTTATTCATTTATGATGACAAATATTTATTTATGCAATGATGTTTTTGTGATCCCATTCATATACCCATTCAGTTCCATTCTCTGTCTCCAAATATAATATCAGTACTGTGTATGTGTGACGCATATACACTGCCTGGCCAAAAAAAAGGTCACACACTCTAATATTTCGTTGGGCCTCCTTTAGCTTTGATTACGGCACGCATTCACTGTGGCATTGTTTCGATAAGCTTCTGCAATGTCACAAGATTTAGTTCCATCTAGTGTTGCATTAATTTTTCACCAAGATCTTGCATTGATGATAGTAGAGTCTGACCGCTGCGCAAAGCCTTCTCCAGCACATCCCAAAGATTCTCAATGGGCTTAAGGTCTGGACTTTGTGGTGGCCAATCCATGTGTAAAAATGATGTTTCATGCTCCCTGAACCACTCTTTCACAATTTGAGCCCGATGAATCCTGGCATTGTCATCTTGGAATATGCCCGTGCCATCAGGGAAGAAAAAATCCATTGATGGAATAACCTGGTCATTCAGTATATTCAGGTAGTCAGCTGACCTCATTCTTGGAGCACATACTGTTGCTGAACCTAGACCTGACCAACTGCAGCAACCCCAGATCATAGCACTGCTCCCACAGGCTTGTACAGTAGGCACTAGGCATCATGGGTGCATCACTTCATCTGCCTCTCTTCTTACCCTGATGCGCCCATCACTCTGGAACAGGGTTAATCTGGACTCATCAGACCACATGACCTTCTTCCATTGCTCCAGAGTCCAATCTTTATGCTCCCTAGCAAATTGAAGCCTTTTTTTCCGGTTTGCCTCACTGATTAGTGGTTTTCTTAGGCTACACAGCTGTTCAGTCCCAATCCCTTGAGTTCGCTTTGCATTGTGCGTGTGGAAATGCTCTTACTTTTACTATTAAACATAGACCTGAGTTCTACTGTTGTTTTTCTTCGATTTGATTTCACCAAGTTTAAGTGATCGCCGATCACGATCATTCAGGATTTTTTTCCGGCCACATTTCTTCCTCGAAGACGATGGGTCCCCACTATCCTTCCAGTTTTAAATAATGCGTTGGACAGTTCTTAACCCAATTTTAGTAGTTTCTACAATCTCCTTAGATGTTTTCTTTGCTTGATGCATGCCAATGATTTGACCCTTCTCAAACAGACTAACATCTTTTCCACGACCACGAGATGTGTTAAGAAATGAGAAGCAACTCATTGCACCAGTTGGGTTTAAATAACTTGTTGCCAGCTGAAAGATAATCGCCCATGCAGTAATTATCCAATAGGAGGCTCGTACCTATTTGCTTAGTTAAATCCATGTGCCGACTTTTTTTTTGGCCAGGCAGTGTATGTACTTTGAACAATATGAAAGGCCAACAGACAAATTCACAAAAAGAGAAGACCCACTTTGGTGAACAGGGCTGAGAAGTTTTGTTGAGCTAGGGGACCGTTTTTTTCTCAAGTTTGCAGCCGATAAAACCTGACAGAAATATTAATATAACTTGCTTTGCTCACCAAGCCCTGGGGTCGGCGATACACGCTAGCCACTTCGCATCACTGCTGCTCGCGTATGTGGATTTCACTTTCACTAAACAGCAAATCTTTTAATTCTCATGGATACGCCTCTTCATTGGGAAGAAACACTACTTCTCTATGATGGCAACATGAATTACACAATCTGCAACTGTCCGATTTAAAGTTTAAATCTGAACAATAGATTGATCTCTTTTCGCTGTTCTGTTATTTGTTTGCGCTAATGTGATCTTTACTGTCATGTTTTTTGAGACTTTAGAATTTTAGTACTTTCATTATCTCTAACCTGCTCTGCATGTGTGTCGCACCAGCATTTATGAATTCTTTACAATGTTCTACTTTGTCATCTACTGTTTGTCTTTTATTTCCAGCCCCCAGCGTGGTTAAATCTCTTGGCACAAAGTCTTGTCTTGCGGTACGTGAAAGTATTGCTCTGAAAAGGTTGTGCCTCGTCTCAGGATTTTTTATTATAATAGAGAGATATTACATAGAAAGACTTACTTGAAGTCTTGCTGTATAGTCTTCAGTCTACAACATCAATTGTCCAGTCTCCACCAGTTTGTGACCCTGAGCGAGTCACCATAACTGTCAGTGTTAAACACTTGTGATTTAAGCAACTCCTTGGATGAAAATGTCACCCGAAAAAATAAATTAATAAAAATACATGGTGCTTAAAAATCCTATAATAAATAGGTGTATGACTTGCATAGTAGGCTAAAGAACGATAATTAGTATTCTTTATTTGCATGTATTTATATTGTGTTTGAGTTTATGAAAGAGCAGACTCCGAAAATAAATTAAATGGGTGCATTTTTATAGCTAGGGTGACCAAATTTGGGGTGGGGTGGTCGCTTCAATGGCATATGCATAGTCATATATGTGAGTACACACTTTGGCATTATAGCAGAGAATCTGAGTGCTCAGACACACACCCAGATCTTTCACCTACTGGCCAGTTATACAGTATTGAAAAGTGTGGAAGTAGCTTTTAGTTACAGGGATCATATGGGTTATGTTGTTTGTGTGCTTTACGGACTCCATGTTAAATACATCTAACTAACAGTGACAACATTAATAAACTTAAAAATGTTGTATCAAAACCAGTGGGTAATGTTACTTACAGATGTGCTGTAATATACAAATATATACACACAGTGGGATGCAAAAGTTTGGGCAACCTTGTTAATAGTCATTATTTTCCTGTATAAATCGTTGGTTGTTACGATAAAAAATGTCAGTTAAATATATCATATAGGAGACACACACAGTGATATTTGAGAAGTGAAATGAAGTTTATTGGATTTACAGAAAGTGTACAATAATTGTTCAAACAAAACCAGGCGGATCTACTAAATATTGATTTCATCTCTTTTTTGTGGTGCCCAAATTTATGCACCTGTCTGATTTTGTTTGAACAATTATTTGTTTGTTCCTAATAATCCTTTAGGTGAGTGTATGTATATGTATGTGTGTGTGTGTGTGTGTGTGTATATATATATTATATATATGTGTATATATATATATGTGTATATATACTGTATATATGTACAGTATGTGTGTGATAAATATATAAATACATATATATATATAATATATACTTGCATACATATATACAGTCATATGAAAAAGTTTAGGAACCCCTCTTAATTCTTTGGATTTTTGTTTCTCATTGGCTGAGCTTTTAAAGTAGCAACTTCCTTTAATATCTGACATGCCTTATGGTACCATGAACACAACTTCTTTTTATTTCCTGGTTTACAGTGGTCTCACTAATAGATGTATACTCTAATATTAGTAAACCCAATGGTTTGTTGAATAGTTTAATCCTCGATATGGCGTGTAAGCTAGGCAAAACTTTCAGCTTTGTGTTGCTCCCTCTATTCATGGCGACTCTTTTGAAACTCTCTCAACTCTACTGTATATGTTAAGATGGGTTAACTGTAATATATATGCAAAATTTAATGAACATTCAGTTAGCTTTTGGAGTAATGTGTATTTTTTCTGGTGTTTGCCCTGCCATTATGACTCTCTAATGACATTCTTGAAACTCCACCAAGTCTGTATTTTAAATTGCTTGATGTCTGAAATTGCTTGTTGTGGTCCCCCATCCCATCACACCCAGCGCTCCCTGGCTTTCGTTTCTATGGATTCACATTTGTGGAATGTAGCCCTCACTGTAAGTAGGGCAAAGCATAAGTGATACTGAAAAATCATTAACTTTAGTTGAACCATTTTGGTGAGATGGTATGGTTTTGGTTTTACCCAACAATCACCCAATTTACTTTCTTGATTGATCTTTTGAAAGCATTTAAAATCTTAATTTTTAGGTTGTGTCAAAAGTAATATGCATGTAAAAGTTCATGAACTTCAGCTTATTTTGGCACCCTTCTTACTCTCCTTGCACATTTTTTGCAGGATTGGTGAACAAATAAGCAAACACAGACAAGATTTGTTGTGAGAGCTGAAAAGAGCTCCTTAAGGTTCAAAGCAGATAACTGAAATAAAGAGAGACAGACCCAAGGGCACTGACATTTTGTTTTTGTGGATGTATAATTATTATACATGTGTGGATATTCTGTATGTACTATATATCTCAGAATACTATACTGTATATAAAATGAAACTTTTCCTCCCAGGTGAGGTTTCTGCCTTGTGCTCAGCGCTGCCAGGATTGGCTTCACCCTTCAGTGACCCTGATTTGAATTAAATACATTGGAGAATTGTATTTTAAACTATTTAATTGTGCAGGACTGATTTTCTGTAGATTTAGTTGCATCCCTCAAGTGAAAAGGAGGTGTTATTGAAATAAATTGATTTCTTTAGGAGTAATACAGAGCTTTTTTCAGTTTCTCTTGTTTTAGATAGGATGCACATTTGTATTGGGATTCATACACACGGTGAGGTCCCCATTGTATTTCTTTACATTTAATAAATTCTGGTTAAAGAAAAAAACATGACTACAATTTTCTTTTAATCTTTCATCCCAAATAGCCATTGTATTTTTTTTTTGTTAGATTTGTGAAAATGTCATCTTGATTTGGCTCGTCTGCCTAATGTGCCTATTTATGCTTTCCAAATTATTTGTATTGTTTGAAAAGGAGAAAACCTCAACATACTGTATAGGACTCCTGTTTTCAGCCATGTTGGTGCTTCAGTATTTCTTTGAAGTACTAGGGTGTTGTACCGTGTTAGCCTCTATGGATGTAGTGAGAAGTCAAGCAAATGAGGCAGGCAATTCAGGCCCCTTCTTCAGGTAAGACAGGGTACATATACCCTGAAGAAGGGGCTTAAGTTGCCTCGCACTTGCACATTGTAATCTTTTTAGTTAGCCAATAAAAGGTGTCATTTTGCTTGACATCTCCCCACAGTTTTTCTTTAAGTAATGCTGTTGGGATTTTGGATTTGCTGTTACTTCAAAAAGAGAGATAATAATCTTAATTTATAGTATTTATATCTCATTTTTTTTAGCGAAATTAACTCTACATAACATAAAGATGCAAGGCTTAATGTATTTAAATTTTTTTTCTTGCCATCAGTGGTTCTTTGTACTTCTGCTCGTCTCCACTCTCTTCTCTTCCATTAAACTGGCTGCTGGTTTTGCTTTCCTTATGACTTTTTTTTTTTTAGTGCTGGTGGTGTCTCTGAGGTATTTTACTAGAGATCTAACGCGGATAAGCAATTTATAGCCGATAGTTAAACTTAACTGTTAAACAAAGAACAGTTGGGAGCAAGTAATAGGTGTGTTAATTTCAGTAAATGGTAACATTCAGAGTTAATAGGATACCATTTTCCCATCATGTTAATCAAATTAAGTGTCCTGTTTTCATCCATATTGAAATGGGAATAGATGTTCTGGGATGAAATAGCAATTTATAGCATGTAGCGGCAAAAGGAGAACGGTTTTGTTTCAACTTGTGTTTACCAGTTCTATATTGGCACACAGCTTACACCTTTCACTCGTCTCACTTTTTTTTTTTTTGCTCAGCGTGTGTGAGTCGACACAGCGAAATACAAGTGAAGTCTACGCACGACTAATGAAAGGCTCAGAGACTGGAAGTTGTGGAATCAAATTTTCAGTGTTAGAACCTAAATATCTTTAACGCCGCTTCTGCTTTTTTTTTTTTTTGGAGTCGAGGTTGGTTGTGATGTGGTTTCTATGGTAACCTGCTCATGAGAGTCCCATACACACATCTCTGGTACTGTCAGTGCGTGGAGTGCCTGAGACCTGCATAGTCCCATCGATGGGCAGCTTCCACCTAATCCAGTTTTAATTGAACTCCAGAGACTTTGAAGTGAAGCTGCCGAGCCGGCACGTAGTATTCCAGAGAGAAATAAGGGCCTTGCTCAGCTAGGCGGCAGCTGCTTCCCCATACTGTCACCTCCTTTTAATGAGTACTTTAAGGAACTGTTATCATGAACCCTTGTGGCATGCTCAACCTATTTTGAATATTTTTGATTAATGTCCTTCTAGGCATGGTGGCAGAGCAAGTGGCTCTCTCTGGTCGTCCCTTAACACCTTCATAATTAAGCTTTGAAATGAAAAGGCAAAAAACTGAGGCAACAAAGAAACAAAGTGGGTTAGGGCTAAAGATAGGATTAGTTTGAATTGTCGAGGCAGACTAAGCATCTGTGTCTGTCAAGCACGATGACAGGCATTGTAACAAGTTACTCTGACAACCGCTTACTCCATGGAGAGATTAGGCCGAGTTCATCTGCAGGTTTTTGTTTAGCTTTAGCTGACAAAATGATACTTAACCTCTTATATAGGCAGTCCTTTGCTTTCAAAATTACTGAATATCAGATTAATGGAAGGTTTAGCACAATTGTTTGGCTAAGGCTCCATCCAGTTATTCCATTGGTCTTTCCTGCTGGTTTGGATTATTCTTTCTTCTTCAGTGGTTGGCAGTTTACTGCTGTCATAAAAGCGTAAGATCATTTCATAGCAAACATGGGATAATATAGATATTTAAATCATCAGAGCACTTGACTTTTTTTCATTAACCTTCAAGGAGATACACCTGTGATAATTCATTTCTTTTTGTGCCAACTGAATTATTTTTTCTTTGTCTGATTTGTGTAATCTTAAAAAGTATTCTTTTTTAATATTCAAAAGATCTTCCATTCTCCTATATAATTTTTTTGTAGTACTCTGGTGTTATACTCTGTTAGTCATTACGGATGTAGTGAGAAGTCAAGCAAAATGACACCTTTTATTAGTTAACTAAAGAGATTACAATATGCTAGCTTTCGAGGCAACTCAGGCCCCAGGTGTCATTTTGCTTGACTTCTCACTATAATTTGTTTGGGAAGTTTCAAGATTTCGAAAAGAAAGAGGAACAAGGGTGTCATTTTATTATGTTGTTGAAGTTATTTGTGGGCATTCTGGAAAGTTCCATCATGTGAAATTGTTCAAAAAAGGTGTTGTGCTTTTTTTCTGTGAAATTACTTCTTCTCCTATTTTTAATCCAAGCTCTCAACAGACTTGTGCTCATGTAGTCTTCTATCCTGAAAAAGGAAAATTACAAGTTTTTTTTTCCTCCCAATTTGGCTTGCAGATTCTCACCTACACTGAAGGACTCCATGGAAAATGGCTCTTCACAGAGATTCGTGCAATCTTCTCAAGGCGCTATTTGCTTCAGAATTCTGCTTTGGAAATATTCATGGCAAACAGAAGTAAGTTATTGTTTTTTGTTGTTTTTCTTTTCTGTGATGCACCTTTTCATAAGATATTTGTAGATGTTATTGTTCTTTCATTGAATTCAATGGCACTGCTCTGTGAAGTTTTACTCTGCGGGTTCTAAAAAAGTCTTAAGGTCCAGATAAGGTTGATTCCAGGACTGCTGGGTAGGAGTTATGAGGAAAGATTGAAAGAGTATCACTGTCTGGTATGGGAACACCACACAGGCAGAGAGGAAGGCTTTGCAAAGAGTCATAAAGACTGCGGAGAGGATCATAGGGACAAAAATTCCTTCCATGAACTTTATGTACGCACATCGTTGTCGGAAAAGAGCAGAGGGAATTATCAGGGACTCACTGAAAAACTGTACGTACGATCTGAGACACAGCAGAGTGGACAGCATCATCACTCATAGAACAAGGCTTTTCAATAGCTTTTTCCCCGCCACAGTCAGACTGATGGCAAAACAAAATTATTGAATACCAGTTACAGCGTACGTGCAGTGAATACACTTGACTTCTAGTTTTCATCCTCTTTCTCTGTACGTTTACCATTCGTTTGCTCAGAGGTTGATGCGCTTGCTGCTTCCTGTGCAGCTATTCTTATCTCCACTCTAGCAGCCCGCTTCTTCTCTTCTTTCATCGGCATCTCTTCACGTTAAAACTGATTAAGTCCGTGTTTGTGTTGTAATTACTTAGTACGTTTTCATTAATTTTTCACTTAAGCTGCCACTTCAGTCTTCAATCTACCTCAAGAATGATTCAAGATATGAAGAGGTAGGGGAGGTGATGGCGAAGGTGGTAGGGAATGAGGACGGCGCCCGTACACATGTGCTGCACGACCGCCCTGTTGCCGAAAGTTGATTCTACAGTAAAATAAAAATTAAAAGAGGAATAAAAATCATCACCCTGAAAGCGGACAATAGATGTCACGTAGTATATGTGTACTAAATTTCAGGTCAGTAGTTCAAATGGTTTGCAAGCTACAGGTGATGTGTAATAACTTCACACTGCCTCACTTCACTTGTCATGTAAATGACGAGTGAAAAATGTGCAATATTTTAACTGTGCAATACCTACAATATATTGTATTTTTTTGTGTAGATATTACCACCTTTCTGTATAGTGCTGGTATTATCTATATTATTTATTATATTGCTTTACTGTTTTAAAATTTTTTTAATGTTTTACTATGATTCGGACAGAGCTCTGCACAAGAATTCCAATGTGCTTTGACTGTTGGTTTTATGCACAAATGGCAAATAAAAGAACCTTGATCTTTTCAGTTAAGGCAAATGGGAGTGTAAGAGGTGACATGACTGACGTGTTTAAAGTTATGAAAGGAATGAGTATGGTGGAGCCAGGCTGTTACTTTAAAATGAGCTCAACAAGAATATGGGGGCACAGCTGGAAACTTGTTAAGGGTGAATTTTGCACAAATGTTTGAAAGCTTTTCTTCACAGAACTGTAGACACATGGAATAAGATGCCAAGTAGCATGGCAGAGAGTGGTAAGCTTTTTTGGACTTGAATGGCCTGTTCTTGTCAAACTTTGTGTTAACTTATTCTAAAGTCCTAATGTACAAATGTAGTCAGAATTAAACACTAAAGAACTGAAATGAAAACACAGTTACTGCAAGTATGCAGTATTTAATACTTATTTTCTTGTTTTATTGGTTCTTAAAGTTTTAATGGCTATAAAAGGTCTGCTGTTATATTGATAAAGGTCATCTTCTTCAGTTATTTAGCCTCCATATTTTAATTATGCACAGTTTATAAATGAATTAATATTAGCTACAGTATCTGTCAAAGATGGGTAATAGACTAACTGAAAGATATTTGCTACCTCTTGCCCAGCGTGTACCTTCAGCACATCTCCTTGAGATCCACGTGGGTACGAACCTCTTTTCACCAGCGTTTTCCTTTAAAACCTTCTTTTTAGACTCTCTCATTATTTTTAGACACCTTTCTTGCCTTTCCATCTTCGAAGGTGACCTCTCAGCGTACGCCTCTACTTCTCCCTGTGCGTCTCACACTTGCACTTCCTATTTTGTTCTGTCAATAAAGTCAAAATGACCAATGAGGTTGTTCTGATGGACTTGATACTCAGTCCTTAGTGTGTTGTTTCTTTTTTAAATAGAGGTAAAATAGATATAGTAAATGTTGGATAGCACTAGCAGATGATCTCATTGGATTTTTAATGTAACAACCAAGGCTGAGAAGCTCTTGCAGCATTTTAGCAATACATAAAGAGCGTAGTAGGAGAGGGAGCGTGTTAATAGCAACATGCTGGAAATAAAATTGCATCCATCTATTTTCTACCTCAGTTATGTACTTGAGAATTGCAGGGAGTTGATGCTAATCAATGCAACACAGTGTAGGGCAAGAGTTAACTTCAGTCCATCACGTAGCACACATAGGGCCAGTTCTAGATAAAGGCAATTAACCTAACACTCTTCTTTGAGGCCTGGAAAATGTACACATACAACAGGGAGACCCTCTAAATTGTGCTCAGGTGGTCCTGTTTTGCTTTCATTCTCTTTAAGATGCATCTACAACTTGACTGGACCACACCTGTGGAAACTGAAATGACTGGACATCATTTAGAAATGCATGCGTGTACCTGTGTTCAGGAGGTCCCACAATTCACACTGCATATCAGGGCAAAAATGAAGCTGTGAAGTTCATGGACCTTTCTGTAGACCTCCATGATCAAACTATGATATGGCATAGATCAGGTCAAGGGGATAAAAGCATTTCTAAAGCTTTGAGTGTTCTCAGGAGCCCAGTGGGCTGAACAATTGTGAAATGGAAGAAGTTTGGAACCACCTGGTCTCTTCCTAGAGTTGGCCAAACTAAGTAACCAGACAAGAAGGGTCTTATTATGGGAACAAGCAAGAACCCAATGGTCACTCTTAAAGAGCTTCTGAAGTCATTTGCTAAGATTTAGAAACTGTCAAAAGAAGGACCATTTCAGTAGCTCTTCACCATTTTGGCATTTATGGTACCATGGCCAGATGGATGCCTACTTTGAATAGCGGGCATTTGACAGCCAATTTGTATTTTGCCAAATGACATTTTAAAGACTCTGAAAGCACGGGGAAAGAGGTTATCTGGCATGAAGAGACTAAAATTGAGCACTTTGGGCAGACCACCAAGCACCATGTCTGACGTAGGCCAGGCACTGCTCATTACATTCCTACTATGATCTGTACATGGTGGTGAAAAGCATCCTGTTATGAGGGTGCAAGGACAGGAAGGCTGGTCAGAATTGAAGGAAGGATGAATGTAGTCAAATACAGAGAGTCCCTTGAAGAAAACCTGCTCCAGAGTGCACATGGTGATGTAAAGCATACAGCCAAAGACAATGCTGGTGTGGCTTTGGCACAAGTCTGTGAGCGTCCTCGAGTGGCCCAGCCAAAGCCCAGACTTAAATCTCAGAGGACATGTGTGGAGAGACCTGAAGATGGCAGTTTATAAACACTTCCCACTCAATTTAACGGAGCTTGAGAGGATCTGCCAGGAAGAATGGCAGAAACAGCACAAATCCAATTGTGCAAAGCTTGTAGAAACTTGGCAAGAAGACTTGAAGTTGTAATTGCCGCCAGTAGGGCTTCTACAAAGTGATAAATTCAATCTCTGAATACTTGAATGAGAGGTTCTAGTTTTTTGTTAAGTTTGCAAACCTTTCTGAAAACATATTTTCACTTTGTCATGGGCTACTGAGTGAAGATTGATGGTCAAAATTGGCACATTTATCAATTTAAAATGGAATTTACAACACAATAAAATATGTAGTTTGTGAAGGGGTCTGAATTCTTTCTGAATCTACTGTATTTGAATGTGTGTGTATACGTGCATATATATAATACACACACACACACACACACACCATGGTACCACCATGCTTCCCTACTATGTTTTATCGTGCAAAAAACAT
Organism: Polypterus senegalus; assembly: GCF_016835505.1. Classification (NCBI taxonomy): domain Eukaryota; kingdom Metazoa; phylum Chordata; class Cladistia; order Polypteriformes; family Polypteridae; genus Polypterus; species Polypterus senegalus. The sequence continues at coordinate 10,983,657 of NC_053157.1, read as the reverse complement.
TTTTCAATTATAGACAAAGGAGATGATCCATTTATAATACATATACATTGGCAGAATTGTTTAATAATGGAGACGAATGAATAAACTATACGTAGTATTGTGAAATATCCATCCATCCATTATCCAACCCGCTATATCCTAACTACAGGGTCACAGGGGTCTGCTGGAGCCAATCCCAGCCAACACAGGGAGGGTGCAAGGCAAGAAACAAACCCCGGGCAGGCCGCCAGCCCACCACAGGACACACGCACACACACACACACACACACACTAGGAACAATTTAGAATCGCCAATGCACCTAACCTGCATGTCTTTGGACTGTGGGAGGAAACCCACACAGACATGGGGAGAACATGGAAACTCCACACATGGATGAACCGGGAAGCGAACCCAAGTCTCCTAACTGCAAGGCAGCAGCGCTACCCACTGCGCCACCATGCCACCCATTGTGAAATATTTGATTGTATTTTTCATCTTTTTAATGAAACGACTCTAATATTTTACACAAATTCCATTTTTTAAGGCATTTTACAAAATATAAGATGCCATAGCCTAGATACTGCATAGGAAAAGTATAATTCTGTGGCACTTTACAAGTGATGCATTGGGCCATAATGTGCAAACTTAAACCGCTTTAATACTTTATGGGATGTTCCATAACACTGTCTCTAAAAGTACATTTTTCTGAGTAAGAGTCACAATATTCTACATATCAAACTGTGTTTAAACATTTGTATTGCAAAATAAGTAACACAGCCTGTCGAGCAAGTGCTTATAACCAGTGCGCAGACACCCATCAGCTGTTAGGTTTTCATTACAGTTACTTTCTTAATCACACTTAAGTTTTCCTGCTAATGGAATATCTGATCTGAAGTCTTGCTCCTTGTGCCTGGAAGTTAGTAGAAGTGCAGATTTTGCTTCTTTGCGAATTTCACAACTTGCTTATTGCAATCACAACTTGTATTGTTGGAGAATTCAATTAATTTTCTAAATTTGTTTTCCTTCTTCATGTTTAATTTCTCACAAGTCTTGAGTATAAATTGCATCTTTTTTTTTTTCCACCCAGCTTTTCATTATAATTAGGGGCAAATAATAACAACACCAAACATGAAAGAGGCACCATGTGCACTTGATAGTGTTCATAATAAACTAGTTGTAGGAATAAATTAAAAAGAAATGAGGGAGAGCCTACTGATGCACTCTGCTAAATAAAATGTTAAATTTCTTCATTAAAAGTTTTTGACATTGCACAACAAGAGCAAAGAAACACCATGAAGTGTATGGCCGGAAGCAGATTAGGGACACACACACTCCCATGCACCTTCACTCTGAGTCAAGACTTGTCAATTATCCTTATTCTGAATGACTTTTGAATGTTTACCCCCAAATGTTCATGGTGGCAACATCAGCATAATCGGTAATTACTGTTGAAATTGACTGATTTTACTAAATGAGTTGTTCTGTTATTCAAAGCCTAACATTCTTCAGAATAGTTAGTCTGTGTAAAGATGTTAGCAGGCGGCTTGATGATGACTCATATGGCGGTTCTTATTTTTGTTGTGTTTTTTTTTTCCCTTCAGCTGCTGTCATGTTCAATTTTCCAGACCAGGCTACTGTCAAGAAAGTTGTTTACTGTCTGCCTCGTGTAGGCGTTGGAACGAATTTTGGCTTACCGCAGACAAGGTAACAATATTCTAGAATATTTGAACTGTTTGTTTTTTATAGTCCACCACAAATACAGAGTCCACAAACAATTTTCCTTATAAGACAAAGTGATCAGGTTCAAGAAACACTTATTTCAATGCATGGGAAGAATGTGAAGATCTGTTTATTTATTGAATTTATATTTTATTACACAATAAAGTAGAATGTAATAGTTAGATAGCATCCAAACATGGTAGTAAATAAAAACAGTGTAAATGCTGAGCTGTTAGATGAAGTCAGTCTGTGTTTTTCCCCATTATGTCCTTCATTTATTCTTTTTAACCTTAATCCTCTCTATCACATGATGCTCACATTCATTCTTACCTTTGTTTTTAATATGCCCCTTTTAAACAGAGCCTTGAGAATTGTGCACTGTACTGGTCTTTCATGTACCTACACAATATGAATGCCCTTCTGGCTTCAGAATATCTGTCAGCTTCTTTTAATGTATTATTATTATTATTTTTAACCCAACTAAACTCTAAATCGTCTTCTTCCTCTGTTTGCACTTCTATGTGAGGTCGATGTGCCTAATTATCCTTTCCCATACCCCCTGGTCCTGCACCTCCTCGCCAGTCGGACTCTTTTCTTTCAGATCTTCTTTTACTTCATCCATCCACCTCTGCTGGGGCCTCCCCTGCTTCCTCTTACCCTGTTTTGTACTTCCATTCTCATCATTCCTTTGCTCACCTGTTCATTGTCTCTCCTCATCACATGTCCATACCATTTTTAACCTACTTTATTAGTTATCTCTCACATTTTTGATTGTCTGATTTCTTATTCTGTCCTCTTTTTTATAACTTCACACATCCTCCTCCACATTCTCATTTCTGCCACATCCACCTTCTTCTCCTGCACTGCCTTTACTGCCCACCATGTCTTCGCTCCATACATCATTGCTGGTCTTATCACTGTCTTGCCTTTAAATCTGTGTCTCAATTCTTTAATCACACAATCCTCCTGATACCTTCCTCCAATTGTTCCATCCACACTGCACTCTGTGGGTTATCTCTGCATCAAGTTCTCCATCTTGGTCGACCACTGATCCTCAATATTTAAACTTCTCCACTCTTTTTAAAAGCTCTCACTGTAGGCTAGGTTCTGAGTCCTGATCACCATTAATCCTCATATATTCCATCTTCTTCCTATTTAACTTCATCCCTCTTTCTTTCACAACCTTTCTCCATTCTTCTAGCTTCCTCTTCACTTCCTCTTTACTTTGGTGCCACACCTATCTATCTATCTATCTATCTATCTATCTATCTATCTATCTATCTATCTATCTATCTATCTATCTCTTCTATCTATCTATCTATCTCACCTAAATACAAAAAAAACACAAAACAAACCTGCTATTCGCATGTAAACTTTGCGGTTTATACTCCAGTAATACACCTGACAATATTTCATTTTTATTATTATTATTTTTTTTTCCCACACTCCCTCTGATAATTACAAGGGCTTTTGTATAGATATTTTCCAGTTCAATTGATTATCCTTCATTACATGTACGTACCTTTATATGCATTCTAATTTTTCTCTTAAAGTTACTTTCTCAGCTAAAACAATTTTTTTTTGATTATATCATACAGTGATTTCCATCTTTGTCCTCTTAGCGCCAGGCCCATAAATCAACGGGTAAAACAACACAGAGTAGCGTCAGTTGGGCCACAGCAGAATTTCTGCAGCTGTGAAGCTCTTTGCCTTTTCACAGGGAAACTTAAACGAAGCCTGTGGCATCTGACAATAGCCAGTTGTTAGTTTTTAATTTTGAAGGTCTTTTGCCCTTGTTACGTTTTTCGTCATACTTTTTTCAAAAAAAAAAGAAAACCCATTACATGGTATGAAACTGAACAGGAAAAGAGTTAAGAGCCTGATCAGAACTTCAGAAAGCTTCTAATGACTGTAATCTTGTATCCTGACAGTGATTAATACCTTAATTTGCTATTGTTTTAATTGGATTGCCAGTAATTTGTTTTAGGTCTTTCATACATCATGCCCCAAGAGCCGGAGTTTACATATGGAGCAGCAAGGCACATATTGTCTCTTCGTTTTTTAAAAAGAAAAATTTAAATTATGACTTTTAACTCTTTGCAGAACTGCAAAGAACAGTTCAACATTCGAATACCCTGAGATGTGTGCTCCCCACCAACAGTATATTTTATTATCACTGGTTCAGCTTTGTAAAGAAAACTTGAAGGATGTGTTAATGATTAACAAAACAATGAAAGCCATTCCAAAATTTTAAAGCCATTAGTTTCATTATGAGGGATCTTATCTTGCTCCAGAGGTGCTCATCCCAGTTGTTTTTGTGTTGGTCAGTTTGGCATTTTATTCCACAGCCCTTTTGATTTCTTAAACCAGTGGACACTAAAGACTGTTGATTATACCAGTAATGCTACCTGTCTCTCCAGTTCCCCCAATATATGATATACGCATCCAGAATTTATAATTAAACTAGCTAAGGTACCTGTGAAAGACAGGCAACAGAATAATTAAAAAAAATGCTATTTTTGCCCCCTGTGTGCCTTTCTTCTTTATTTGCGTGTGTGTGACCATCTCTTCGACAGCGCTCCGTCTCTCAAGCATGTTCCTGTAAAGCCTGCTTCTTGGACCCTGTCATTATTTTCTAGCTGCTCTTTTCACCTCCTGTCCTTTTATTATGCTTGTCAACTTTAAAGGAGGCTCTCTAGCGTGCCTCATACGCCTCTACTACTTCTCCTCCTAAACGCAAAATAAAATACAGCTTGAAATGAAAGCTGTCATTTTCACCCTTTAAAGTTGCGAGGGTGGGCTCTAGTGAGTGTACTATGTTGTGACTGGTGAATCGTCAGTAGTGTGCACATAAATCACATTTGTTCTTCCTCTTTTGTTGCATCACCAAAACCATACTAACCAATCAGATTGCACTGAGGGCCTGGTAGCACAGGCCTTCGTATTTTATTATATAGTAGATAGCTTGCAATTCAGTGGCTTGATTTGTTTACTTCATACGTTTTATTAAACTAGTTGCTGAGAAGTACAACATGGAGAGATTTTCAGGATGGCTTGTGCTCAAATCAGTGAATGTGATCTGCACTCCTGTTTATTTGGTGTGTCTAGCTTTATAGTGTCTGCGTATGGTAGTTGTCAGCTCATCTATCGTGATGCACCTTGACCCCTGACCATTTAGCGAAGAGGCGCATGCATATGCTGTCAGAGTTCTCATTGGCACTTTTCATTTAAACACTGTCTTTTATAAAGTTTTTTTTTTTTTCTTTACAGTGAAACACACATTATAATGCTGGTCTGTATTTGTTTACGTGTCTGCTGGAAGCCTGCTGTGTTTTTTATGTTCTGATCTTAATAAGACATTGACATAGTTTGCTTTAAAATTTTTAAATTATATATTTTAAAGAACTTAAAGCAATTGAGCAGTATTTCAGACAAAATTAATTAAAAATTGATAGACAAATAAATAAATGTGTCGCAAAATGTGGCAGTACTTAAAATACGATGATATGTGAGCCTAAATGAATGTGCCATAAAATGTTTATTGCTTATTTGTTTATCTATTTATTTAATTATTTATTTTAGTAACACCTGGCACAATCCTTCTATATAAAAGCGGTCGGGATTGTCCTTCCGTCCCGTGAGTGCTACGCAGGCGTGGAGTTTCATTCACGCCCCGTCCATTTTGCAATGCACGATGGGATTTTTAGTTTCGTTTTTCCAGGTAAAAGATGATTTTCTACTCCAGACTGTGCGATATCTTCTTCTTCTTTCTTACTATGTAAAAGTGGTCGGGATTGTCCTTCCGTCCCGTGAGTGGAAAGCTTAGCGGTATTCCACTTATCACAGACTTACTACTTGCAACTTGCGGTACGAAGCGACATGATGTGAGCAGAGTTCTGGTGCTCCCATCGTTCCCTTGCTTTTGTGCGCGATGCGCTGGAAAAATAGACAAAATTATGTCTCTGTAAATAATTAATGCTGATGGAGTACAAATGCCTCACCGCGTAGCAAATATCAGGGGGGTTCAAAATGGCGACCTCAATATAGAAAAAAAGTTTAAATTTCATCACAAAAATAACAGAAACTACGAGTATTAAAGTAATACCGCTCAAATGCAATATAACCAAATGAATGAGTTTGTATAAAATATCAAATTGATCTACATATTGAATTGCCTTAAGAAGTGGTCAACTTAAAAGTCGATAGCCTTAAAAGGCGGGTCAGCCTAGTATAAAATATGGATTGAAATGAAAAATGTCATTTTCACCCTTCAAAGATGAGAGGGTGAGCTCGAGTGAGTACTGTGTTCTGATTGGTGAATCCATCAGCAGGGTGTGCATAAGTCTTTGACCATCAAGTGTAATGTTTGAAGGCCTTCACCACACATCAGATGCAAACCCCTGAGATGATGAGGATCTTGAATTAAAGCAGACACTTCGTCTAGTAATTCTGTCCAGTTTTTTCTTGCACTCGTGTCCTCAGACTGTCACAGCTTTGAGTGTGTTTCGTTGCTGGCCTTAAGAATCCCAGGGCTCATACGCATTTGCAAAGATGTGACTGTGAGCGTCCACTGTATCAACTATTCACTAATCAAAAACCGATACTTGATAGATTCCACAATCTCGCCTTTGATGGGTCATTTCCTGTTTCATGTGCGGTGTGACTAAAATAAATAACTGAATAGCAGTGATTAAATACATAAAAAAAATCATTGCTCGAGCACTTTTAATTATCCTTGCATATCATTGTGATTTTATTTATTTACTAGTTAAATTAAGCCAATGTTGCATTAGCATAGCTTTTTGTTATGGGCCATGTCAGATTTGCTGATTGCAGTGGCCGATTTTGTTGCTGCACCATGTCAAGTTGCCCAACTGAAAACCACAGTGCATGTCTCCTTTACCAACCGAGCACCAATGTTCCAGCACAGTCTTGCTTGCCCCTTTTCTTAAGAGTCAATAACGTTCTTCTTGGTGGCACCAGTGTGCTGGGGAGGGTTAAGTTCTTTTTTCCATTCTGTTTTAGTACACAAAACATGAGACATCAGACAGACTGCTCTTCTATTTCTGAGATTCTGTACGCACATGTTTCTTATTCTTTCTTTGTACATTTTATGAGTTGTACTTCCGGCTGAATACTCATTCGTTCACAACTCTCACACGCAAAGAGCACACACCTCCAACTAACAAGAAAATCAAACCTGTTTGAATATATTCTAGCCAGTTGAAGACGAGTTGATTTCAGTTGTTGGGTTTGTCGTATTAGATTTCACTGGACTGTGTCATCGAGTGCCTTTGACTTACCTAGATTATTTAAATGAAAAAGTCATCTAATGTGACATAGCCTTTACACATCTATGTTGGGTTGTTTACTACTTCAAAACTGTATAAGAGTAAACCGCATTTGATTTAATTCCTTAAAAAAAAATACTTTTTACATTTTATACAGTAATGCATATCGATTGTGGTCCTGCAGGGTATTGCACTGGATCCAGATAAATGTTGGAGCACCAACTGGGTCGCCGCATTTAATTAAGCCATCAAAACAAGCATAAACTGCACTCGATGGCACATATAAAGGATCATTTCAGCAATCTCCCAGCGTCTTTCGGAGTTAGATTGGCGCTCTGTCTCTCATGAGTGTCAGTCCACAATGAGACACCACCATCTGTGAGCATCTCACCAACAACATTTATTTATATAGCATCATATTTTATACAAATGATGTAGATCAAAGTTCTTTACAAGATGATGAAAGCAAAAATAAAAATAAGATTAGGCAATACTGAGTAACAAAGAATAAAGTAGGGTCCGATTATAGCAACAAAATATTTAGGGGTTCTGAGGCCACGCGAAGATTTAGATAATGATGGACATGTGGACATCTGGGGTACTGCTTTCAATCCTTCAATGTAAGGACTGCATGGTGCCTTGATCAGGTGGTGGTTTTGCAAATCGTCACCACAGAAAACTGGAAAAAGGAATTGAGAAAGCAGGGGCTAGTACAGATTGCAAAGCCATGATAAAAAAGATAATTAAATGCATATACAGAATATCCAGTATATTTCAAAATATATAGTCCTCCAAATGGAAAGGGAGGAGTTATTTTCTCTCATTGGCTGTCTTTTCTGAGCTGTGGGGTGAGAAAGAGACAATATTGTTAGCGATAGTGCCCCCTCTCGTCCTGGGATGGTATTGCTTACCAAGGATGAGCCAGGAGGGTGATCATCAGAGGCACATGTGTGACACAGTATTACAGTAATCCCTCGTTTATCGCGGGAGATAGGTTCCAAGGCCGGCCGCAATAACTGAATTTCCGCGAAGTAGAGACACCATATTTATTTAATAATTTAACGTGTATTTGGACGTTTTTAAACCCTCCCTGTACTTTTAACAACCCACCCTTTACTCTGTTAATAACAGGGACAATTGTTAAGCAATATGAAATCGGTAGATAAGTTTACAGTTACTGTATAGCGAAGTACACGTACCTATATATGACGTGATGATGGTGATGAATATGCTGTGCAGTAAAAATTATGACGATGAAGATGATGATGACTTTTACTGTGCAGCCGATGACTGTATTTTACGTCTGTTCAGACGGCGGTGCCATTTCCTGGGGCACCTCTTCCACGGTTTCCGAAGGTGTATCCGTAGTAGTAGTAGTAGGAACTGGCTCTTTTTTGCGAGACTGCAAAAACATTGTGATCGGCAGTTGCTGCTGCTTTTTCCGGTCGAGGAGCAGCTTGTAGGCGGTCATGACGTCGTCGACCTTGTTGCAAAATTGGACCGATCGAACCATATCCTCGTCCCATTCCTGTGACCGCTCTTGCAGATCCTTAGCCAGTCTGCAGCCACAGCCGCAAACGTTCTCCCTTCCTTCAACATATCCAGAAGTTTCACCTTCTCAGTGATCGTCATCATTCTTCGTTGGCGTTTAGGCTCAGCACCCGCCTTGGAAGAAGGAGCACGTTTGGGAGTTATTGCAGGGGGTGAAAATTGAAACGAAGTTCAACACAAAGAAACCCCAAAAAAATCACACACAGTACAGTGTAAAGTAAACTGCTCGGCGAGAAAGCTTGAAGCAGAATGGCCGCGACAGAGAGACAAGGAGAGGTGCTGTGGGATCTGGGCATCAGTCAAAGCACCAATCACAGGCCCGATTAGAAAGCGGGAAGCTGTGATTTGTCGTCTCCCTCCCATGTACCAATCACAGCCCGTGTTACAACGCACTTAATCACCGAACTTCGTCGTGAATCCGCGAAAAGTGAACTACAAAGTAGCGAGGGATTACTGTATATTTTTGGAAACATTACAGTTAATAACAATCATAGATATACTGTTATTTATATGAAAGTCATCTGATGTGAATAAATGTGAGGATAAGGGATTATTATATCTTTGTAAATGACATTTTGTTGTATTTTTTGGAGTGTATCTAAGCAAAGATCTGTCTGACGTCACTTGTTAGCAAGCAACATAAAGCTGCACATGAGAGAAACGGTCTGTTCTTAAATTAATGCCTGCGCTTTTCAGCGTTTGGCACAAATTGGGAATTATAGACGTTTAAAAGAGAACGGAAAATTACTGAGAATTAGTGGTGTTGTGGAGATGAAAACAATTTGACCTGTACTGTCGCCTGTTAATATTTCAGCTTCAATTATGTGGCTACGAAGAACTATAACTTTGAGTGTATGATTTCAAACGGTTGTTTTTCTGTTCTTGGTTTTCACAATCCCGCATCACGCCCTTTCCTCTGGCATTGGCAGATCTTCGATTTAAATTGGTTCTCTTTATAGAAGGCATATTATTTGAAAAGGAATACAAAACATAAAATAGAAATAGCAAAACATACTGATTTTTATTCTACAGAATGTGAATGGGCAGATCTGATGTGGAAAATGTTCAACTGTTGAAGTCTGTGAGTTTGTGCCCTGGGCCAGTACCCATATAATACATTCACTGCTTTTTAAACAGGTCTACCTTTAATATATCTGTAAATTTTCATGACAGTCTATTTGTATGTATCCTTCCTTGATTTGGGACTGAAAATGAAAGGAAAAAAATGTGTTACATAACAAGATTTCTCAAATAAGCTCCCCTGCCCGACTAGGGGCAAAATTCATGCAAATCGGTTCAGCCCCTCTGAAGTGACACTTTGACATACTGACAGAAAATCTTAATTTTATTTATATAGGTTGTCACAGTTCACAATACATTTATTTGCTGCTTTATTTCATTTTTATTTAATTATTAAAACCACCCGGGATCTATTTACAGTATGTATGTATTTCTTTATGTTGCAGTTATTTTTTTAATGCTCTTACTTGTAATTTTTTGTTTTACCTGCTGATCTTTTATGGAACGAATAAATTAAAATATACACCAAATTTAATTTTACAAAAAAAAAGAAAATAGGGTTTTTTTCCTTTTATGAACATCATTCATAACCTGCTTAATTCATGTATAGGATCACATGTGGCAGTGTTGTGAAAGTAAATCCCCACCACCACTGTTTTGTTCAGTAATTTGAGCTTCTAATTCTACCTCAATAAAGCAATTGACAAAGGTGAAATTTTAAGATACTGTATTTAACATTTTCATTTTAAGTTCAAATAACAATAATAGGACAAAATAATGCTATTTCATTTATATCAAAACATCTAATGATGAGCAGATACCAGTATACCAGAACAAAACACACTGAGTCGATAAGTTCATATCAGTCAGGTGAGGCGCTTGTCGTTGCTTTTCACCTACGATTTCAGATATTCTTGGCACAGTTGTTGAAAGAGCAAATCTCATTTCGTCTTTATGGAGTAATCAAGATCTTCTCAACGTCAGCTTTTTTAAACAAATTTACCCCCTGATAGGCGGAGCTCTTGGGGTTAGTAAACCTTGTGCTATTAGTTTAGCAGATATTTTGGGAATCTTTAGAACTTTATGTACAACTATTTTTAGTATCCTGAGGATATTTTACTTCTGTATATCCTCTAACTTTATTAATATCTTGGAGCAAGATCAATACTTTTTATATTTGATATAGATTGCGTCATCTTGAGGTTCTTTTATCCAAGGAGCACCTAATATCACACAATCAGTTTAGCTCTATAGGTATGGATGTGAGGCCGAGAAGGAGACTTCAGGCACAGGGACCCTCTGTGTAGCCATAATAATTGACAGATCTGGAGTTGTTCTGTAATCACAGTTGCTGCAGCAATAAGCTTTAGTTATGTTCACTAGGGAGTCAATAACATGCTCACTTTTCTTGCTAAAATAATTCATTTATCTTTTTGTCCAAAGAAGCACACACCGGGGAAATGCACAGTATACATGTGCATTTTCTTTTAACTGAGGGTTTCGTTCAAGATTGATGTGTAGTGGTGGCAGCTGTTTTATACTTTAGAAGTGTTAAATATTCGGAAAGTGTTGGAATCTGAAGCACAAGCAACTTCGTACAAAGTAGCAAAACCTCGAAATAAAGCTCAGGTTTTGGTGCAGCACTCAATAAAAATAGGCTAGAGGTTAGAGACCCACCCTGTTTAGGGGTCTTCTCTGCAAATTGCACAGTAATAGTCTCAGCTCAAAAATCTGTATGGCCAAAGTACATTAAAGCTGTAAGGACCGTAACAAAATCCAAACGTAATGAAATTAATTGTACTGCAGGTTGGCCCAATAGAGACTGAAGTGTGTCACTTTGATTTATGATGTACAGCGTAGAGATTTTAAATGAAAAACTGCAAAAAAAAAAAAAGCCACACTATCCAACATTATCCAATCCGCTTTATCTTAACTACAGGGTCAAGGGGGTCTGCTGGAGCCAATCCCAGCCAACACAGAGCGCAAGGCAGGAAACAAACCCCGGGCAGGGCACCAGCCCACCGCAGAAAAGTCATACTAGTAGTTGTTAATTTATTTGTGAATATTTTTATTGATACAGAATTTGAGCTGTGCTTATTGTGTGTCTGGGAAACTTATTTTATCACTTTTCCTGCATTGTTTTTATGCCATTGCTAAAGTTTGCAATAATTTCTGTTTGTTTTTTTTTTTTTTTCCTTTAGACGGATTTCATTGGCAACCCCCAGGCAGCTGTATAAAGCTTCTAACATGACCCAGCGCTGGCAAAGAAGGGAGATTTCAAACTTTGAATACCTCATGTTCCTCAACACTATCTCTGGTAAGAGTTACTAAGAAAAAAGATGCTGCATGACACAAGGGACCCAAATATTTCCTGAATTGTTTTAAAGGAAAAGAACAAAGTTTTTTTTCACAGTTTACAGCTATCCTCTTTTTAGTCACCATCCAAATAGTATCCCCTTGAGATGCAATTCATTTTCCCCATCACTTCCTCCATTCCTGGAAACTTTTTTCAATACTCATCCTTTGTTACCATGTCTAGAGCCTCCCGCGATTCCGACCCTTCTGGGTTCCGTCCACAGAAGCAAATCATCTTCCCGGCAGTCTCCATTTTAATTTTGGGGAAAAATTTAAGAAGTCACAGGGAGTGAGATCTGGCAAATACAGAAGGGTGCAAAGCAACAGCCACGTTGTTTTTGGTCAAAACTTTTTTTAACTGAAAACACTTTTGTGCAGGTAAGCTTTCATGGTGCAATGGCAGATGTCTTCCCTCAGATGCCTTAGCGGTTCACTGTAATGTTACTGATCAACTTCATTTACAAGTGCGTCTACAGTAAATAACGCGATTATCACCGTCTTCATGTTCAGTGTTATCTGACGTGCTTTTTTTGGCTTGGAGGGAAAAAAAACACAAAGTGATACACACGATTGTAGAATAAATCTCAGAAACACACACTGCATCAACTCAGCACAATGTCACTTGTCAGACTGATTAACAAGACTGTAGACATGCGATACCTGGCAGCATAGTTGATAGCTACACCATATTTTTGTAATATCTGACCGATTCTGGGAATTGTTGGGTTGTATATTAACATAAAATTTCAATACTCCTTGTGTATTGTGCAACTACATTTTTGTTTCTGATAATTTATCACCAATTCATACACTGCAAGCTCAAACTTTTATGGGCACACCTGACCATCACACCTATAAAAGCTTCTTGAACATCCGATTCCAAATCCATTTCCATTAATATGGAGTAATGTCCTACCCGTTTGCATCTATAACAGCCTCCACTCTTCTTGGAAGGTTTTCCATTAGATTTTTTGGGGTGTGACTGTGGGAATTTGTGCCCATTCAGTCAATGGAGCATTTGTGAGGTCAAGATAGTGGATCAGAAGGCCTGACTTACAATATGCATTCCAGTTCATCCCATATGGTGTTCACTAGAGTTGAGGTCAAGGTTCTGTGCAGCCCACTTGAGTTCCTCCATGTCTTTATGAACTGGTTTTGTGCACAGGGGTGCAGTCGAGCTGAAACTGAAAAGGGCCTTTCCCAAACTTTTGCCACAAAGTTGGAGGCACACAATTGTCTTGAATATCTTTGTACATTTGACATTGCATATAGTGATATGAGGTTTGAGTGCAGTTACTTGGCCATGGAAGCCCATTTGAGAAGCTCCCGACGTCCACTTCTTGGGCTAATGCTGCTTCAAGGGGCAATTTAGAAATCTGTTATAAGTAATTCCATTTAACACTTTTCGGTCACATTCAGCGAATTTTCATGGTCTACCACTACATGGCTGAACTGTCATTGCTCGTTGACACTTTCACTTCATAATAGTAGGACTTCATGTTGAGCAGAATAGATTTACCAGAGCAGAAATTTCACATTCTGACTTGTGTGAAAGGTAGGATCGTATGACAGTGCCACTTTTAATGTCCATGAGATTTTCATTTTTTATGCACCTGTTAACAATGAAACACCTTGATCTCAGAAATTTGGTGGAGTATCCACATACTTTTCGTCATATAGCACATGTAATTGTAGTTGCTTTTTCTTTTAATCTTCAGTGCTGGAAGCACAAAAATATTTCTGCTACCAGCGTACAGTTTGGTGGAGTTTACTTGAGCAGTTTTATGTGAGCATGAAAAGCCTCTTAAAATCTCTATAGCGTACACTGGAGTGAAGGGAAAAAAATAAAGACTTATAGCTGTAAAAAGGGGATCTAATGCCCAAAACAGCTTATAATTTGAATCAAAATGAAAGTTTCTATTTTGAAGTGTACATTTTCCCTGGGGACGGCATGGTGGCACAGTGGTAGTGCTGCTGCTTTGCAGTATGGAGACCAGGGTTTGTGTTCCAGGTCTTCATTGCATGGAGTTTGCTTGTTCTCCCTGTGTCTGCGTGGGTTTCTAACACTGGTTAGGTGAATTGTCAGTGGTAAACTGTCCCTAGTCTTTTGTGGTTTACCCTTCAATGAACTGGCGCCCTGTCCAGGGTTTGTTCCTGCTTTGCACCCTATGCTAGCTGGGATAGGCTCCAGCCCCTGACATGACAATTTTTCTGAGTTGCTGTTGCATTTACTGACTGAGATGGGAGTAGATTCACACCTGGTGGCATGGATCGTGGACTATCTTACAGACAGACCTCAGTATGTGCGTCTCGGGAACTGCAGGTCTGACATGGTGGTCAGCAACACAGGAGCGCCGCAGGGGACTGTACTTTCTCCGGTCCTGTTCAGCCAACACACATCAGACTTCCAATACAACTCGAAGTTCTGCCACGTGCAAAAGTTCACTCATGGGCTGCATCAGGAGTGGGCAGGAGGAGTAGTACAGGAACCTAATCAAGGACTTTGTTAAACGGTGCGACTCAAACCACCTACACCTGAACACCAGCAAGACCAAGGAGCTGGTGGTGGACTTTAGGAGGCCCAGGCCCCTCATGGACCCCGTGATCATCAGAGGTGACTGTGCAGCGGGTACAGACCTATAAATATCTGGGAGTGCAGCTGGATGATAAATTGGACTGGACTGCCAATACTGATGCTCTGTGTAAGAAAGGACAGAGCCGAATATACTTCCTTAGAAGGTTGGTGTCCTTCAACATCTGCAATAAGATGCTGCAGATGTTCTACCAGAACATTTTGGCGAGCACCCTCTTCTACGCGGTGGTGTGCTGGGGAGGCAGCATGAAGAAGAGGGACACCTCACACCTGGACAAACTGGTGAGGAAGGCAGGCTCTATTGTAGGCACAGAGCTGGACAGTTTGACATCTGTGGCAGAGCGACGGGCACTGAGCAGACTCCTGTCAATCATGGAGAATCCACTGAACAGGATCATCTCCAGACAGAGGAGCAGCTTCAGCGACAGACTGCTGTCACCATCCTGCTCCACTGACAGACTGAGGAGACCCCACACTATGTGACTCTTCAATTCCACCCGGGGGGGTAAACGTTAACATTATACAAAGTTATTGTCTGTCTGTTATACCTGCATTGTTATCACTTTTTAATTTAATATTGTTTTTGTATCAGTATGCAGCTGCTGGATTATCTATCTATCCTATCTATCCATCTATCTATCCATCTATCTATCCATCTATCTATCCATCTATCTATCTATCTATCTATCTATCTATCTATCTATCTATCTATCTATCTATCTATCTATCTATCATATAGTGCCTTTCACTCTATCTATCTATCATATAGTGCCTTTCACTCTATCTATCTATCTATCTATCGATCGATCGAACATTTTCCACATTAAGTGTCCTCCTAAAGCTAATTTCTTTGCAGTATTTTCTTTTTCACATCAACAGAAAGCAATTCTTGAGTATTTTATTCTTTTCTTTCTTTTTATGAGTCTTCAATGGTAATGGTTTTAGAAACTCGTGTTTTTAGCAGAACAGTATTTTCTAGTGTATAAAAAGGAAAAGTCTTCAGGCTGGATTTTGATGTGGAGGCGATGACAAATGTTCTCATAGCTTGCCTGTTTTTAACTGTTTTTTTTTTTTTTTTTGTCTCAACAGGACGTACATACAATGACTTAAACCAGTACCCAGTTTTCCCATGGGTTATTACCAATTATGATTCAGAAGAGCTGGATTTGACACTCCCCAGCAATTTCAGAGATTTGTCCAAGGTATTGTGAATAAAAATGTTGTTGAATGATACCTTTCAATGTTTGTATATAGTAATGGTGCTTGGTTAACCAACCTTTAACCAACCTCTAATCCATTGTCTACTACAGTGGTTCCCAAAGTGTGCATGCCTTCCTCACAGGTGTGCCATGAAATATTACAAAATTTTCATAATTTTATTTCCATTTTCAATTCCATGTGATATGACGCAACATCTGGCAGACCTGTTGCAAACCAGTAACTCATTTAGTAATAAATGTTTGAGGAAGCTTCTACAAATGGTTACTAGATGGCACTCTACAATAATTGTTTCTCGATTGTTTTACTAGTTTGTCGAACTTTCCTAGTACTTTGTGTTTGTATATAAAATACCTGTTGGCTTCGTGCAGTCTTAGTGTTGAATTACTTTTCAGAGATTGTATCAACTGTATATTGTTGTGATTTAAGTCAAGTGAAGTTTTTGAAGTATTTCTTCTCATATGTATTTTTAAAAATGGATCGGTTTTTGCTATAAACAATAATAAGCGTTGTGAGAGTGAAAATAAAGAGGGCACACCGTCAACCAGAGTGTGAAGAAGCACAACTATAGAAAATATGATGACAGTTGTTTGGACTTTGGTTTTATGTTGACAGAAGTCAATGGTGAAGGGAGGCTGCAGTGTGTACTGTTTATAAAAGTTTTGGCACCTGAGTGCATGCTACCAAGTAAGTTGAAACACCATTTAGAAACTAATCATCCCAGCATGGTTAGTAAATCCCGTGACTACTTTACCAGAAAGTATATAATAATTGACTCTCCTTTCAACAAAAAAAGAGAACAATGGTATGTCTTTCAATTCCTAGGAGTACTGGGGTGTTTTCTGAACAAAGATTTTTAGTGAAGCCGTATTTAGTTGTATGAAATTAAATCAAATATGAAAAACTGGCTGTGCACAAATGTGGGTCCCTTTGTAATTTTGCTGATTTGAATGCCTGTCACTGCTCAATCCTGATTACTTACAACAGCAAATTGATTGGATGAGCTTGTCAAGCCTTGAACTTCATAGACAGGTGTGTCTAATCATGAGAAAAGGTATTTAAGGTGGTCAATTGCAAGTTGTGCTTGGTGAGTGACAGCATGGGATCCTCAAAGCAACTTTCAAAAGATCTGAAAACAAAGACTGTTGAGTCTCAGGGTTTAGGGGAAGGCTACAAAAAGCGATCTGAGAGGTTTAAACTGTCAGTTTCAACTGTAAGGTATGGAATCAGGAAATGGAAGGCCACAGGCACAGTTGCTGTTAAACCCAGCAGGTCTGGCAGGCCAAGAAAAATCCAGGAATGGCATATGCAGAGGCAGGATTGTGAGAATGGTGACAGACAAGCCACAGATCACCTCCAGAGACCTGCAAGAACATCTCGCTGCAGATGGTGTATCTGTACATCGTTCTACAATTAGCGCAATTTGCACAAAGAACATCTGTATGGCAGGGTGAGGTTGAGCACTCAAAGTTGCTTGTTGTATGCAAATGCTCATTTAGACAAGCCAGATTCATTTTGGAACAAAGTGCTTTGGACTGATGAGACAAAAATTGAGTTATTTGGTCAGAACAAAAAGCGCTTTGCATGGCGGAAGAAGAACAGCGCATTGCAAGAAAAACACCTGCTACCTCCTGTCAAATGTGGTGGAGGTCCCATCATGCTGTGGGCTGTGTGGCCAGTTCAGGGACTGGGGCCCTTGTTAAAGTCGAGGGTCAGATGAATTCAACCCAGAATCAGCAAATTCTTCAGTATAATAATGTTCAAGCTTCAGTTACAAAGTTAAAGTTACGCAGGGGTTGGATATCCCAACAAGACAATGACACAAAACACAGTTTCTACAATCTACAAAGGCATTCATGCAGAGGGAGAAGTACAATGCTCTGGAATGGCCGTCACAGTCCCCTGACTTGAATATCATCCAAAATCTATGGGAAGATTTGAAGCAGGCTGTCCATGCTCAGCAGCCATCAAATTGAACTGAACTGGAGAGATTTTGTATGGAAGAATAGTTAGAAATACCTCCATCCAGACTCCAGACACTCATCAGAGGCTATAGGAGGACAGCGTCGAGAGGCTGTTAGATTAGCAAAAGGAGGCTCAACTAAGTATTGATGTCATATCTCTGTTGGGGTGTCCATATTTATGCACCTGTCTAATTTTGTTATGATGCATATTGCATATTTTCTGTTAACCCAATAAACTTATTGTCACTGCTGAAATACTGCTGTTTCCATAAGGCATGTCAGATATTTAAAGGAAGTTGCTACTTTGAAAGCTCAGCCAATAAAAAACAAAAATCCAAAGAATTAAGAGGGGTTCCCAAACTTTTTTATATGATTATATTTGGCTCCATGGGTGCAGCTTCTCAATCGCGTTCAATTACATTTTTTTGTGATCTTAAATAGGTGTTTTATTTATTTTTACTTAACCTTTTAATTAAAAAAATATTGGTTAGTTTGCAAATTAGAGTAAGAAGAGGGGATGTTGTACGCCTTGGGAAAACCTGGATTCAGCACTGGTGTACTGCTTTATTTTGTTACTAGCTGTGATACTTGCTTATGATGAGTTGAAATATAAATGATAAACCTCAGTGTTAACATTTGCAGTGCAGAATGCAATGCATAAGGCTCTTTTATATAGGGTGGTCCAGATCTAATTATGCAATTTTCATTACGCTATAACTTAAGTTTATTACATAGAAAATCACCCGAAAAAATCCCGGACCATCGAGAAGTGTGCGAACTGACGACATGAAGAATCGTTTTCGTGCTGAACTGGAATCGTCCCCTCATAAATCAAAGTCATCCAGACGATCTGGATCTGGACCACCCTGTATGCCATTTGATTCTTAATTCATAAAAGCTGCATTCATTTGTGTGATGCACCATCTGTTGGAATGACAAATGCAATGTATTTTATTACTAAAATGTTTTGTGATGCACCATCTTTTTGAATGACAGAGACATAGTAACAGGGTGCACACACACAGGCACTTAGCCTTTTATTGAAGTGGATACATTTGTACAGTTCTTTGACATGCACTGTCTGCAGTGGTCAGTTAGTGATTAAAAACTAAAAACTTCATACAAAGCTGCGCTATTTGTTTTTTTGTTTTGCGTTTTTTTTTCAGTATATTAAAAGAATTCAGGGTATCCTCTGAATTTAATGACAAACAGAAGCAATGTAAGAATTTCACAAACAGGCCAATGCCATTTGTACTGACGATGTATAATTAGAACTAAATGATCACAGTGGAATATAAATGGAAGATTTTAAATCTTTGAACCACTATTTAAATGTCATTTGTGCTCATATGGATTTTATTTGTTGATTGGGTATTTTTAAGAATTTTCTGTTGGTGAATCCTTGATTTTCATTTTCTGATGATGGACTCAGACTAGGCAAAACCAAGCAGCTACATGTCTCTTGTTGAATTATACATTTTATGAAACGAGTGAAATGCCTGGTAAAGCTCTTCACCTGAGCTGTTTGTTACATTGTACATTATGTTGTAACTGCACTTGAAGCACTGTCTTGGTTTTAAATCTTTTTCCCTTGTGATTTAAAAGCCACCTCATTTAAATACCCTTCTGTTCAAAGTTTGAACTCCATTTTGATTGTGTTTAAATCAAGTGAAAGTTTTACTTTTACGATGACCTAATAATGGTGTAAATGGTAATTACATACTAGTATGATCACCTTCCTCTTAGATTATTTTCTTTTTTTCCCTTGCAGCAAGTTGATTATCATTGACATGGTTCTTCATCTGCCTTCCACTGATCATTTTTCTTGCCTTAGTTGAAAGGGTTGGTAGTGTACAACGGTGAGGCTTAGATATTCCTTGTGGATTATTATAAGGCAATAATCTAAATAAATGAGAGTAATAATAAAAATAAGGCTCCTTTTTGACCTATAAAGAAATTTAACCTGACTCTTATCCCAGAACTGTAATGGCAAAGGGGAAGAGAGAATCCTCACTATGAAACGTATGTCATTATTAGGTTGAGAAAATGCGACACCATTTTGGTACTGGCTAGTAATCTAGTAATACCTTCAATAAAATAAATAAATAAATAAAGTATGGGGGCTAAGGTCAAGATTATTTCCAATGTGACACAGAAATCAAACGTTTCCTGAATACTGCATAGTTTTAGCTATGTGGCGATTTTTCTCTGTCATTGTCATCTACAGCACATATCAAAGCGCCAGAGAGTGGCAATGTGCCCCTTATTGGTCAGACATGCAAGTAGAAATTTCATCTTACTCATGTGACAAAACTATTACTAGAAATATGCAAGACTTATTCTCAACACTTAAGATATATAATGCACTAGTGAGGCTTCACCTGAAGTACTGACTTCAGTTTTGGTCTCCGTATTATAAAAAAGGACTTAGAAGCACTAGAGAAAGTCCAGACGAGAAGCAACTATGCAGATTCCAAGTCTGAGCCATGTGAGCTATGAGGTGAGATCAAAGGAGGTGAACCTTTTCAGTTTAAGTAAACAGAGATTAAGAAGTGACGTGATCAAAGTGTTTAAAATTATAAATAGAATTTGTAAGGTGGCTCATAGCTGTTATTTTAAAATCTGCAACACAAGGACATGATTGGCAATTTAAGGATAATTTCACACATGTCAAAGTTTTTCTTACCCTAGAATCTCTCTTCACTTTCAATCCATGCTTATCTGATGGATTAAAAATATTAGAACTGTAGAAACATTTTGAAGATAACGGACCATTCAGCCCAACAAAGCTCGCCAGTCCTGCTCACATAAATAAATTACAGTGTTGAGATGAGATTTGAAGGTCCCTAAAGTTTTACAGTCTACCACACTACTTACAACGTAATCCATGTATCTGTGGTTCTCTGTGTAAAGGAAACACACAATTCCATGTTCCTCCAGTGTGTTTGTGTGCAGTTTGTAGCTAACTGGAGCACCGTCTAAAATGAGCCAGATACTTCTAGTGTAGGGCCGGATTGAGACCCTTAGATGCCCTAAGCACTAAGTAATTTTGGTGCCCCCTTACACTAGTAACACAAAATATTAAAACAATAACAAACTAGAAAATAAAATTTTATTTTATTATCGAAAATTCGAAATTAAACAAAACATATAGTAAGAAGGAAAATATTTATTTTTGTATGCTTCATTTTATTTTAATCTTAATAATTTTCTCCTACTTTTTTTTCCTCGCAAACTCTTTGATTAGATCTTCATAATCAATCTTACGTAACACATCTGCTTCAATACATAACAGAGATAAGGCATCCAGAATATGTTGTTTGAATTATTATGTGGCATTCAACACAGTTACGCATTTCATAAACTGAATAATACAGACATTTTAATTCCCTGCTGATGCTGAATCATGTGCTTTTAAGGTGGGGGATTTGGGTGGGAACCTGACAAGTTCCGTATGAAGGATTGTATGCACTCTAGGCAGGAAGTAGAAAAAAGAATTATCCTTAAACTACATTATGTAAAAGTGAAAATCGTACAGCTGATTACTATTGGATAAAAGTATTAATAACTTTTTTACTAAAAAAGATTTAGTTACAAAATTTTCACAGAATATTCTTTAAACCTTATATTAATAATGTGTCTACACAAATACACACAAAAGCCATAAATAAATAGTAAAAATTCATGACAGTTAAAGTCATATGGCATTGTAATGCTTAGAGCGGTTATATGCATTAAAAACTGCAAAACTGTCGCCTCCATGTCGTAAACCGAACAATTTTAATTGTTATAGTACCTAGGGGTTGTGAAAATTGTCGTATCAAAATGAGACTAGCACCAAAATTTTCGTGAAAATTTCTCGTGTTTGATGAAGCAAACCAAATTCCAAAATATCAATTAGCGCAGATTTTGTTTCAGCTTTTTTGATATTTTTTACATCTCATATTTAAGGATGTTTTAGGTCTCAAAGTGACTACAAAGTGGCTTAAATGGCTACAAATATAAATTTTATCTGCCATTATTCTAAGGACTACAAATTATCCAATCTCCTGCCAAAACCTGTAGAAATTGACTTTAACCCCAAAATTGATTTAAAAATGCATTTTGTACGGCACTGCTTTTCGATAAAGATCTGATTGCGTTTGTATCATTACTTGAAGAGAAACTGGCATCCAAAATTTTACAAATTTTAATGTTTGGGGTCGATTTTAAAGGTTTTTTTGAAGTGTATGGTTTTCATTTTGACAAGAAAACTGTAGATTTACCATTTTGATTATTTAATTTATTTCTGGCTTTGTGTCAATTTAGAAAATCTGTTTACACATATTCTTAGCACAAGATTTGAAGAATATTTTGTGAAAATTTTGTTAATAAATCTTTATTAGTAAAGTTATAAACAGTTTTATCCTATAGTAATCAGCTGTACAATTTTCACTTTTACATAATGTAATTGAATTTAAAAATATCCACGAATAAAATTAAATAGATTTACCAGAATATTTTTTCCTCAAACTGGGACGATTTTTTGTTTTTGCTTAAAACAGAAAATAACGCTTTCTACGCACTAAAAATGTATTTTAAGTTAAATAACAGATAATTCACGAAACACAATTACGTGATCATTTTTAATCAACTATTAACTATTATTTAAAAATATAAAAACATATTGTTTTGAATCTAATTGTTTTCACAATATTTTGGCATAACATGGCATTTAAGGGAATCGCCATGAAACGGGAATTCCTCATCGTAGATGGCACCAGTATGCAGAACGCACTGTGTAAGGCGCCATCTACGAACAGTGATGGCATAGGGAGGTACAGGGAGGCATTATTCATTTTTCATTACATTTTGAAAATGGCTATAAATTTAATAATTTATGTGATAAATTCAGCCATGAAAAATTTTTGTGGTGCCCCCTTTACCCTTGATGCCCTAAGCATGTTCTTGCTTTGCTTATATGGTTAATCCAGCACTGCTGACTTTACTGATTCAGGTACAGAATAATGAATCTTACTTATTCTAGCCTTTCTTGATTTCATTCTTTTAAGGAAATTAAATCTCCTTTTATATTGCTGCAAGTAATTCAGTGAACATGTTTGATGTATTTTATTTTATAGTACTGACATATAAATGTTCAGACTTTACATGTATATTCATTGTCCACACTGTACTTTTTTATTTAAAAATGCAGAGATTAGTCTCTTTTTGCCTTTTATCCACATTACCCCAACATCTTTAAACATCTTAATAATGCTCTTCAGAGCTGTGTATGTCTGAAAATGCCACTTTTGAAAACCTGGACTTGAATCTCATTGTGATTGGTTTGTGCTTATTACGTGGCCCTTCCCTGATTGGGTCCTGCTCATTACCACATCTCATTCCCTGACGGATCAGTCTTCTTTGTCATTTGAATATATTAAAGCTGATGTTTTAGGACTCCACTGATCCAGTTAATGTGAATATTGGCAGCATTCATTTTTTTCAGGCTTTCTTTAAAGTAGTAGAGGAACAGCCACCATCTAAAGGGAGGCTCTGCAGAGTACATATCACAAATGGCAACAGTTATGATCAATATTGTACAAAATTTGTTGATAGTAAAACAGCAAGACATAATGATTTTGTTGAGCACATGTTGCTTATACTGAGTGTAAAGCAACAGCTTACACTCCATTTGCCATGTAAATGAGAAGTGAGCACATTTCTTGGTAGACTGTTTGGCTTCAATTATTTAAATCTTTGCTGCGGAGAAGCTAGCAGTAACCATGTATCATTTTAGGCAGTGGATCTCTAGGATAAGTTTTTTTTTTTGTATACTATAAGTCAATATCAGCTTTTCTCAGCAATAGAAAATAAACCATTACATTTTAGAAGTAAGTGCCTTTGTAAATCAAAACAAATTGTGCTCACTTGAACAGAAACCACTCCGAGTGAAATGCAATGCAGATGTCTGCTGCCTCTGGTGGTTTTATTGTGCCGGTAGAGAAACGTGAATTTTTAAAATTTATGGACCCCTTCTGGGGGCACACATCCTCTATGCACAGTATATTGTTTCTGATGCGGCTTCGCCTTACTTGTCCTAAGTTTAGCTTATTGTGAGTTGTTGGTGGCATTTGTACAGTAGTAATATTAAAATGACTAGCCAACCTTTGGCGTAGCATACGCCGCATAATTATTTATTGATGTGTGAACACTTCCAGAAAGACACAGTTGTCCAAATGGGGAGGGTTTGAGGATACAACTGAAAGTGAATGAAAAGATGGAACTCTGGAGAGAGCAACATACAATTGTCCGGGACTGAAAACAGGTTTTGGCAGATACAGTCATATCTTTTTGAAAGTTTGGCCCTGTGCCTTATTAATTGTCATTGCAAACGCCAATCTAACAGGAAATTGTCTGCGTGTAAAAGTAAAAGGCAAATTTGAATCTGATGGGGTCAGTGAAATCTGGGGAATAAGGACAGTTTGTGAGGTAGCAGATGTGATAGTCTTACACTCCAGTACATTGTGGTGAATACCGGTAACAGAAAGTCTAGTGCCATTTGAGAGACGAATCTCCTCAACCATGTGCAAATTCATTCAACACAAACATTTGTCTGCAGCCACGCTGATGTGACCTTCCCACTATCCTCTTACTGAAAAATATTTACAAACGCATTTCACACTGGAATTTCAATGCAACATTTGCTCAACAACCTTTACGCTCCAGAAATATCTCAAAGCACATTTAAACACACACTCCACTGAACAAACACTGAACATTCCACACAGGTCTTTCAATGCACTATTTGTTCGAAAACGTTCCGACTGCAGAGATATCTCAACGGCCATTTAAAATCACCTTCCACTGAACGAATTATGCAATGTGAACATTGCCAGAAATGCTTCAAAATAAATTGTGTTCTCAAGAAGCACTTACAAACTCATTCCATTTCCTTTCAGTGTCAACTCGCAAACCCCATGCACAGTCATCGCATTCAGTTTTACGCTTCTTTTCAAGAAGTTATCGCCATTCCCATCCAAGAACATAACATTGGCCTACCTACCGTAGTATGTACTTCTTGTAATGCTCTTCATTGGCCATCAGAGGAGTTGGCGGGCCTGGCCCTGTCGTGCATTTCCCATGGTCTTATAGTTGGCGGGCGTGGCTCTCTGTCTTGCGTACCCTTAGTGAATGGCGGGCGGGGCTCTGTCGTGCGTTCCCCATGATGCAGGAGGAGGGTTAGAGTGGGTGCTCGGGGCTCTGTCGTGCATACCCATGGGCAGGGCTCTGTGAGTTGGCAGTCGTGGCTGTCTGTCTTGCGTGCGTCTTGCGTGCCCTTAGTGAATGGCGGTCGGGGCTCTGTCGTGCGTACCCCATGGTCGGGCGACTTGGTCGATTATATATACAGAAAAGCAGCCAGAACCGAAAAGAACAATGAAAAGTCAACGTGGCTCAGAGGTGCACGTGGACTGTAGCACAGACGAAAGCGACTGAGGCTGTGTTTGGTGATTTGTTGCATGCGGGCACATGAGCAGGCAGTGCACATGCCTTGAGAGCGACGGTGAACGCGTGAGGAGGGTTAGAGTTGGCGGGCGGGGCTCTGTCGTGCGTATCACATGGTCTTATAGTTGGCGCGGCTCTCTGTCTTGCGTGCCCTTAGTGAATGGCGGTCGGGGCTCTGTCGTGCGTACCCCATGGTCGGGCGACTTGGTCGATTATATATACAGAAAAGCAGCCAGAACCGAAAAGAACAATGAAAAGTCAACGTGGCTCAGAGGTGCACGTGGACTGTAGCACAGACGAAAGCGACTGAGGCTGTGTTTGGTGATTTGTTGCATGCGGGCACATGAGCAGGCAGTGCACATGCCTTGAGAGCGACGGTGAACGCGTGAGGAGGGTTAGAGTTGGCGGGCGGGGCTCTGTCGTGCGTATCACATGGTCTTATAGTTGGCGGGCGTGGCTCTCTGTCTTGCGTGCCCTTAGTGAATGGCGGGCGGGGCTCTGTCGTGCGTTCCCCATGACGCGGGAGGAGGGTTAGAATGGTCGGTCAGGACTCTGTCATGCGTACGCCATGGTTGGGTGACTTGGTCGATTATATATACAGAAAAGCAGCCAGAACCGAAAAGAACAATGAAAAGTCAACGTGGCTCAGAGATGCATGTGGACTGGGTCTCTGTGGAGCGTATCCCATGGTGTTAGAGTTTGCGGGCGTGGCTCTCTGTCTTGCGTGCATATTGCTTGCCCTTCGTGAATTATATATATAGATGTGCAGTTTGTTCACTGCTTTTATTTAAGTACTTGGTAACACTTTAGCTTAGGTACTGCAAAAATGCATCACTCATTTACTCTTACAATGCCCTCCATAAAGTTTGGGACAAAGACCCATTTTTCCTTGATTTTTTCCCCCCTCTGCTCCGCAGTTTACAATTACAATTCAGACGTAATTAAAGTGCACATTGCAGACTTTCATTTCAGGGTATTTGCATGCATTTCAGCCCCACCTTGTAGAAATGACGAGACGTTTTCTACATGCCCCTACCCCCCCACTTCAGGGCACCGTAATCTTTGGCATCCAACAATGGCAGGTCCTTTTAAAGCCGTCATTATTTAGGACTTTGTTGCATATTCCTTGCAAGCAATGACTGCTTGAAGTCTGGGATTCACAGGTGCTAAGGATCTTCTCTGGAGATGCTCGGCCAAGCCTCTAATGTAGCCATCTTCAACTCCTGCTTGATTTGGGGGTTTGTCCCTTTACCTTTTCTCTTCAGCATGTGAAAGACCTTCTGAATTTGATTTAAATCAGATAACTGATTTAGCCCATCCAGAATTGTCCAGTTTTTACCTTTGACAAGCTCATTTGTTGCCTCAGCAGTATGTTTAGATCATTATCTTATGGTAGGATGAAGCATCAGCTAATGACTTTGGAAACATTAACTGTAACTTGAGCTGATCAGATGTTTCTA